>NC_086447.1:470646114-471246114 GCF_028390025.1 Pseudophryne corroboree | reverse complement strand
CTCCAGACCTCAGTTTGATACTGTGCCCAGAGGAGATGGGTGCACTTCAGGGAGCTCTCCTAAGCTTCCTGACAAAGTATATTTGTTTAGGTTTTTTTATTTTCAGGGAGCCTGCTGGCAACAGACTCCCTGCATCGAGGGACTGAGGGGAGAGAAGCAGACCTACTTCTGTGAGTTTCAAGGCTCTGCTTCTTAGGCTACTGGACACCATTAGCTCCAGAGGGAGTCAGAACACAGGTCTCATCCTGGAGTTCGTACCGGATCCGCGCCGCCGTCCTCCTCACAGAGCCGGAAGATAGAAGCCGGGTGAGTATGAGAAGAAAAGAAGACTTCAGAGGCAGCAGAAGACTTCATGATCTTCACTGAGGTAACGCACAGCAGTGCAGCTGTGCGCCATTGCTCCCACACACCTCACACACGGCAGTCACTGTAAGGGTGCAGGGCGCAGGGGGGGCGCCCTGGGCAGCAATATAAACCTCATTTCTGGCAAAAGAGATATATATATATACAGCTAGGCACTGTATATATAAAGAGCCCCCACCAGTTTTTATTATATATAAGCGGGACAGAAGCCCGCCGCCGAGGGGGCGGGGCTTCTCCCTCAGCACTCACCAACGCCATTTTCTCCACAGCACAGCGGAGAGGAAGCTCCCCGGATTCTCCCCTGCTTATCCACGGTGAAAGGGGATTTCAGAGAAGAGTGGGGGGGACGACATAATTGGCAGCAAATAATAGTATTACAGTGCTACTGGGTAAACACATTGTGTGTTTTTCCTGGGGTATTAGCGCTGGGTGTGTGCTGGCATACTCTCTCTCTGTCTCTCCGAAGGGCCTTGTGGGGGAACTGTCTTCAGATAAGAGGATTCCCTGAGTGTTTGTGGTGTGTCGGTACGTGTGTGTCGACATGTCTGAGGTAAAAGGCTCTTCTAAGGAGGAGATGGAGCAAATGTGTGTGTGTGGTGTCTCCGTCGACAACACCGACACCTGACTGGATATGTGGAATTAAGTGCTGAGGTAAATTTATTGCACAAAAGATTAGAGAACAGACATGGAATCTACCCATGTCTGTCCCTATGTCGCAGGGACCTTCAGAGTTTCAAAACGCCCACTATCCAAAATAATAGACACTGCTACCGACACGGAGTCTGACTCCAGTGTCGACTACGATGATGCAAAGTTACAGCCAAAACTGGCAGAAGAGTATTCAATATATGATTATTGTAATAAAAGTTGTTTTGCATTTCACTGATGACCCATCTGTCCCTGACACGAGGGTACACATGTTTAAGGGGAAGAAAGCTGAGATAACATTTCCCCCTCTCATGAGCCAAATGAATTGTGTGAAAAAGAGCGGGAATCTCCAGACAAGAAACTGCAGTTTCCCAAAAGAATTCTCATTCCGTATCCTTTCCCTGCTAGGGCCAGGATACGATGAGAATCCTCCTCTAAGGTGGACAAGGCATTGACACGTTTACCCAAAAGGTAGCGCTGACATACCAAGATACAGCTACCCTCAGGGATCCTGCAGATAGCATGCAGAAAAGTACTTTGAAGTCCGTTTACACACATTCTGGTACACTACTCAGACCGGCGATTGTGTCGGCAGGGGTATATAGCGCTGTAGCAGCGTGGACAGATACCTTATCAGCGTGGATTGAAACCCTAGATAAGGATACCATGTTATTGACCCTAGGATATATAAAAGATGCTGTCTTTTATATATAAGACATGCTCAAAGAGACATTGGTCTAATGGGTTCTAGATTCAACGCTAAGTCGATTTCTGCTAGACGTGTCCTGTGGAACATGCAATGGACAGGTGATGCCGACAAAAAGAGGCATATGGAGGTTTTACCTTACAAGGGTGAGGAATTGGGTGGAGAAGGGCTCTCGGACCTGGTCTCCACAGCTATAGCTGGTAAATCTGATATTTTGCCTTATATTCCCTCACAGCCTAAGAAAGCACAACATTATCAAATGCAGTCCTTTCGGTCGCAGAAAAACAAGAAAGTACGAGGAGCGTCCTTTCTTACCAGAGGTAAGGGCACAGGGCACAGCTAGTTCCCAGGAACAGAAGTCCTCCCCGGCCTCTACTAAATCCACCGCATGACACTGGGGCTCCGCTAAGGGAGTCCGCCCCAGTGGGGAGCACGTCTTCAACTCTTCAGCCACATCTGAGTTCACTCACAGGTGGATTCCTGGGCAATAGAAATTGTTTCTCAGGGTTACAAGCTGGAATTCGAAGAGGTGCCTCCTCGCCGGTTTTCCTTATCGGCCCTACCGGCTTCTTCCCCAGAAAGGGAGATAATATTAAATACAATTCACACATTGTATCTCCAACAGGTGGTGCTCAAGGTTCCCCTCCTTCAACAAGGAAGGGGATATTACTCAACCTTGGCTGTAGTCCCGAAACCGGACGGTTCGGTCAGATCTATTTTAAAATTAAAATCTCTGAACCTATACTTGAAAAGGTTCAAATTCAAGGTGGCATCGCTCATCGCCAGCCTGGAAGGGGGGGATTTTATGGTGTATCTAGACATAAAGGCTGCATACCTTCATGTTCCCATTTATCCACCCCACCAGGCGTACCTGAGAATTACGGTACAGTATTGTCATTACCAATTTCAGCGTAATTGGCGGAAATGATGGTGCTCCTACGCAAGCAAGGAGTCACAATTATCCCATACTTGGACGATCTCCTAATAAGGGCGAGATCAAAAGAGCAGTTGTTGAAAAGTGTGTCACTTTCACTGAAGGTGTTACAGAAACACGGCTGGATTCTCAATATCCCGAAGTCACAGTTGGTTCCTACGACTCGTCTGACCTTCTTGGGCATGATTCTGGATACAGACCAGAAAAGGGTTTTTCTTCCGATAGAAAAAGCTCAGGAACTCATGACTCTAGTCAAGAACCTGTTGAAGCCAAAACAAGTGTCAGTGCATGATTGCACTCAAGTCCTGGGAAAAATGGTGGCAACGTACAAAGCCATACCCTTCGGCAGGTTCCATGCAAGGACTTTCCAATGGGACCTATTGGACAAATGGTCCGGGTGACATCTGCAAATGCATCAGCGGATCACCCTGTCCCCCAGGGCCAGGGTATCTCTCCTTTTGTTGGCTGTAGAGTGCTCGCCTTCTAGAGGCCGCAGGTTCGGCATTCAGGATCGGATCCTGGTGACCACAGATGCGAGCCTCCGAGGTTGGGGAGCAGTCACACACGGAAGAAATTTCCAAGGCCTTTGGTCAAGTCAAGAGACTTGTCTTCACATCAACATCCTGGAACTAAGGGCCATATACAACGCCCTACGTCAAGCGGAGACCTTACTTCGCGACCGACCAGTTCTGATCCAGTCAGACAACGTCACCGCAGTAGCTCATGTAAACCGCCAGGGCGGCACAAGGAGCTGAGTGGCGATGGCGGAAGCTACCAGAATTCTTTGCTGGGCGGAGAATCATGTAAGCGCTCTGTCAGCAGTGTTCATTCCGGGAGTGGACAACTGGGAAGCAGACTTCCTCAGCAGACACGACCTGCATCCGGGAGAGTGGGGACTTCATCAGGAAGTCTTCGCACAGATTGCAAGTCGGTGGGGACTGCCCCAAATAGACATGATGGCGTCCCGTCTCAACAAAAAGCTACAAAGGTATTGCGCCAGGTCAAGAGATCCTCAGGCAGTAGCTGTGGACACCCTAGTGACACCGTGGGTGTTCCAGTCGGTCTATGTATTCCCTCCTCTTCCTCTCATACCCAAGGTGTTGAGAATAATAAGAAAAAGAGGAGTGAGAACAATAATCATTGTTCCGGATTGGCCACGAAGGGCCTGGTATCCGGATCTGCAGGAAATGCACACAGAAGATCCGTGGCCTCTTCCTCTAAGACAGGACCTGTTGCAACAGGGTCCCTGTCTGTTCCAAGACTTACCGCAGCACCGTTTGACGGCATGGCGGTTGAATGCCGGATCCTAGCGGAACAAGGTATTCTGGATGAGGTCATTCCTACGCTAATAATGGCTAGGAAGGACGTGACATCTAAACATTATCACCGAATATGGCGAAAATATGTTTTTGGTGTGAGGCCAGGAATGCTCCTACGGAAGAATTCCATGTAGGCCGTTTTCTTCACTTCCTACAAACTGGAGTGAATTTGGGCCTAAAATTAGGCTCCATTAAAGTTCAGATTTCGGCCTTATCCATTTTCTTTCAAAAGGAATTGGCCTCTCTACCTGAAGAACAGACTTTTGTGAAGGGAGTACTGCATATTCAGCCTCCTTTTGTACCTCCGATGGCGCCTTGGGACCTTAACGTGGTGTTAAATTTCCTTAAGTCACATTGGTTTGAACCACTTAGAACAGTGGAGTTGAAATATCTCACTTGGAAGGTGGTCATGTTGTTAGCCTTGGCTTCGGCTAGGCGAGTTTCGGAATTAGCGGCTTTATCACATAAAAGCCCCTATCTGGTTTTCCATATGGATAGAGCGGAATTGCGGACCTGTCCTCAATTCCTACCTAAGGCTGTCTCATCCTTTCATATGAACCAACCTATTGTTGTGCCTGTGGCTACACGTGATTTGGAGGATTCCGAGTCCCTTGATGTGGTCAGGGCTTTGAAAATTGACGTGGCCAGAACGGCTAGGATCAGAAAAACAGAAGCACTGTTTGTCCTGTATGCAGCCAACAAGGTCGGTGGCCCTGCTTCAAAGCAGACTATTGCTCGCTGGATCTGTAATACGATTCAGCAGGCGCATTCTACGGCAGGATTGCCGTTACCAAAATCGTTTAAGGCCCATTCCACTAGGAAGGTGGGCTCTTCTTGGGCGGCTGCCCGAGGGGTCTCGGCACTACAGCTGTGCCGAGCTGCTAATTGGTCGGGGTCAAACACCTTTGCAAAGTTCTATAAGTTTGATACCCTGGCTGAGGAGGACCTCCTGTTTGCTCAATCGGTGCTGCAGAGTCATCCGCACTCTCCCGCCCGTTTGGGAGCTTTGGTATAATCCCCATGGTCCTTACGGAGTCCCAGCATCCTCTAGGACGTTAGAGAAAATAAGATTTTAAACCTACCGGTAAATCTTTTTCTCGTAGTCCGTAGAGGATGCTGGGCGCCCGTCCCAAGTGTGGACTTCTTCTGCAAGACTTGTATATAGTTTTGCTTACATAAGGGTTATGTTATAGTTTTCATCGGTCTTGGACTGATGCTATGTTGTTTTCATACTGTTAACTGGTTAGTATATCACAAGTTATACGGTGTGATTGCGGTGGCTGGTATAAATCTTGCCCTTGGATTAACAAAAATCCTTTCCTCGTACTGTCCGTCTCCTCTGGGCACAGTTTCTCTAACTGAGGTCTGGAGGAGGGGCATAGAGGGAGGAGCCAGTGTACACCCAGATCCAAAGTCTTTCTTAAAGTGCCCATGTCTCCTGCGGAGCCCGTCTATCCCCATGGTCCTTACGGAGTCCCAGCATCCTCTACGGACTACGAGAAAAATATTTACCGGTAGGTTTAAAATCTTATTTTTGTTCACGCACAATATCAAATTAATCAGCACTGTCTCCTGGTGCGCCATAGTTGGCAAGAAAAGACCAGACACTAACAGAGTTGCACATAATCTGGCGGCTCAATCAAACAAGGCATCTCGTGTTATGTGGCGTATCGAGGCTAGATGTGAGGGCACATCTCACTTGCATAGAAGCATACAATGATATACGCAATTAATAGATAATATTTACTTTATTTTCCTGCTTGGGTCTTGTTTAGTCAGTTGTATGTATTGTGTCTGTGATAAGAGTCTGAACATTCATTGATCTGTAATTGTACGCACAGATGTGTCTTTATACAACTTGCCTCAATACACCATGTGCAAGATGCCTGGCGTGAGTGTGCCACGTGTCTTTTTTATTTATTTTTTTATACAAAAGTGTGTCTTAGTCACAACACAATGCGACTGGGATGCACCAGGACACTGTAATGATTAGTTTGATATATGACACTTGTATTGTGTGTGTGTGTGTGTGTGTGTGTGTGGTTGAGTCTGTATACGGAGCAGAACAAAGCTGCAGCTGCTACATTGTAGCACAATGTATTCAGAGACTCAGTCGCACACAGATAAACAACTTTCATATCCCAAATTAATCATCATAGTCTCCCGTGCATCCTAGCTGCATTGCAATGTGACGAAAACACACTTTTGCCATAAGTGACTCCTGACACTAGAAGATTCTTAGGCGGCCTGGCGGGTCAAGAGGGGCTATTTGGTGTGACTGCATCAAAGAAAAATGAATGTAATGTGCTTTTGATTTTTATTTTGGAAGAGGAGATGTCTTCAAATCATGTTAAGCTTGTGACATGCTGACCGATATCAGCCTCAAAATAATCTACATGTCTGAAAAGGATCTACGTTAAAACAATTGATCATATTTCTACATGCAAGGTCAGATTAGAATCACTGATTTACCAACTTGACAATTTGGTAGATTCAGTTAGGCATAAGGCTCAGTCTGCACGTATAGCGGGTGATTTGGTGGAATACCTTGCTAGGTTTGCTCGCACTTTTAGGAGTATAACTAGAATTGAGCACATTTTTTCTGCTGGATAGCCTGCATTGTATTAATGTGTGCGGCAGGGCAGGAGTACAGTTTGCGGGGACTCCAGATAAAATACTGTATAATTTGGGGAGCCCCAATCAATAAATTGTCAATTTATGTTGGCAATGGTATTAAAAATGAAAATGTATAAATACTCTCAGTATCCCAGATGTATTGAACACACCTGTTGTTCACATTATGCACATAGAACGTCAACTTAATATATGCTTCAGTGCCTCTAACGCTGGGGATATTGCTATGTGTGTGCGGTCCTGGGTTCCGGGGTTGATGCGGGGTATACTTTTCCTCTCTTCTATTCCCATCCTTTTCTCTGTCTGATTCTATTGTTTGTATTATATTACTATATTTCATATCTTTGGAGCAAATGTATAATTTTAACTCTTAGTGATTTATAATAATTCATCACTAATTGTGTACCTTTTATTAACAAACCCGCAGAGGTTGCATCTCGACATATATATATATTTTTAATTCATTAGGAATATTCTGTTCATGGAAGTATGCACACCAGTCATATAGAATATAAAACGTAAGAATGTATTTCATCAAACAATTGCTACTCATAGAAATCACATTTATCATTAAACAGTATTGGTCAAATACAATGCAAGTCACCACATAATAGTTTCACAGATTCAAACTATATAAGAAAAGAACAGGAAGAAAGAAGTGTGAAAATGTATGTATGTATGTATGTATGTATGTATGTATGTATGTGTGTATATGTATATATATATATTTATTACTGGGGAGATATCACTCAAAGCACTTGGCTAAATCCTAGATTTATTGATATATGTTGGAAAGATATATATCTTAAAGATATCTTAGGGGATTGGTTTTGGGTTATATATGTGTGGGGGGGGGAGGGGCAGCATATGACTGCATAGTCCACAGACTGCATGGGACAGAAGATAGACTCCATTTTTTGAAAACTCCCATGATTCCAGAATGTATAAGCTTCATTATAATGCATATGTGCTGATTTCACAATTCCAAGCCATCTAATCACATTTCACAATTCCAAGCCATCTGATCACCTTTCACAATTCCAAGCCATCTATTCACATTTCACAATTCCAAGCCATCTAATCACCTTTCACAATTCCAAGCCATCTAATCACATTTCACAATTCCAAGCCAACACGGTATCTCAATAACCAGAGCATATTGTATGCTGGCTATGCTATATAATGTAGCCTGTAATTATATGCCAATCCCGGTCTGTACCTTTGGAATAAAAATATCCTACATTATGCTAACTTTTCAGGCCTAAAACCAACTAATTCCAGCCTTCCCGGACCAGCACCACATATCTCATGCTGTCCATGTGAGCCATCACAAGACCAGATCACCAAGTAACCACAAATATCAGCATGCCATTGCTACAAGCACATGAGTACAGTAACAAAAGGAAGTATGTGTTGACTTCTATATTTCAGCAAGATGCACTATATAAAACCACTACAATCTGTTATAAATCACTATCCACAAATGTATACCAGAGATGCTATTCTACAGATTGTCTAATGTTCCAATTACCATTACAGATTTCACAGAGTATTATCACAAACACATAACAATCACATGATTGCACAAGTACCATTAACCTTAAAGTCAAATGTATTTACAAATCAACTATTCTATGCCAATCGTTTCACAACTACTTTACCACAAACACATATTTAACTATTCTATGCCATTAAGCCATGTGTTTACAATACTTAGCCTTAGTAAGGAGATCGGCCCTGGTGATGAGCAATCCATGCTTCTGGAGGCTAGGTTGATTCTGAGTGAGTGAGCTCTGTGATTTCAAGTAGATATATCATACCTGCAACCTGTGGGTGTCTCTTTCACAGCATGTGGGCTAGCTGTATCAGTGAGCTTAGCTGGCCATGTGCTGGTATTGTCTGTTCAAATGCTAACTAGCCAAGACTACAGTGTAGGGATGTTAATTAGGCTCAGGTTACAGAAGTCAATATTATCAATTCATTCTTTGTATAATAGTAAAATATAATATATGTATCTAAAATGGATATAAGGGAGTTACTCTGTAACAGGGGTTAATTTGACACTGGTGTTTGATTCCAACCAAACCTCACCACTAATTAATATACCTGTAACCCACCCCACCTCAACAGTATTTTTTTTTTCTAGCATGCATTAATGAAAAATAGTCATATTTCTTGTTTTCTCTTCTTGTGTAGACTCAACAACTTCATGATATGGAAGAGGTCTGTTATGAGAATGTACTTAGAGAGGTCAAAGCTGGGAGACAGGTATGCTCTGTGATTTGCATCAGTTCAGTCTAAATCTGTTTGTTGACCTGTAAAATGTATTAATTTGTTTTGTGACAATTCTCATATGTTTCTCTGTGTTCAGGATATCTTATCGTTCATAGACAAATTGATTCGGCCCTGCAGCACACGTGAGCACCAATTTATCTACAGATATTTTGGTGCATCACTCTGTGTCTGTGGGCGGTCAGCTGACCATCCGCACACTTCTTGCAGCAGTTGGCGGCGATTGATGGCTCGACTGGGAGGGATCATGTAAATGGCCACCCAGTTTGTGAAGTGACTCACGACGGACTAGGCAGTGTGTATGCACAACACACACTGCCCAATCCGCCTATAGATATATTTGCTGATCCATTGATCTGCAGATATCTATATCAGTGTGACTGTGTACCCAGCATTACTCACACTATATCCTTTGTCTTAAGCAAAGGCTATACAAAGTGATCATTTAATTTTAATAGTTTATATTTGTATGAAAATCAGTGATAAGCAACAGGGGGTCCGTACCTGGGATCTCCAGCTTCTTCCTGCTTTTTGTTAGATTTGCTAGTTATAGCTTGTAACACTTGTTTTAAATACCTGCATATATGTTATTACAGATAGGTCTCTGCTTGATTAAAGATACAGTTTTAATGATATAAACGGTAATAATGTGATTCTATTCTGAAGGTTACAGGGCCGCCTTGCAGCTTCTGATCTGTAGAGAAAAGTAGTTTTATAGTTCCTGCACTGGTTTAAGGAAATGTGGGGTAAATGTATGAACTGGTGATATGAGGGGGGGGGGGGGGGGGGGAGGGGTGAGCGGTGAAGGCGTGTCCAGAAGATGCAAACCACCCAGCTTCTTCAGGAGCAACCTGAAGAAGCTGGGTCGTTTGCACCAGTGAAACGTGCTGAGCCTTAAGGACACTACTGACACATCTTTGAGAAATCACCCGTCATTTTGGACTCTCATTCAGCTGATCTTGCATAAAATTGGACAGCATTTCTTCTGGACACACCTCCACTAATGGAGGAACCTGAGCCTCTCCTACTTGCCTTATCCTTGCATATTGCAGTGCTAGATTGGGGACAAATTAGGACTCCAGCAATTCATCTTATTTTTTTCTCAGAATTAACATTGTGGATCCATCTTCAGAGGAAGTCATAGCCGGGGTAGGATCTTGCCAATATTAAGGAGCCAAATGATTGTGTCTTTCATATCAATTCAAACTTCCATTAAGTCTTGCTTGTAATGTTACTTATGTTTTTGTTTTTTTTAAATGATTGTGTTTATTAAATGCATTATATTTTAACTTTATAACCTACCGTTCCAGATTTTTTAAACACAAGTGCAAATAATTTGTCTATTTACAACTAGCGCTGGTATATTTTTTTCCTTTTTATATACTTTGGAAGACTGACCAATTTGTTGTGCGGCATTTGTACATCTGTGTGCAAGTGGGACTGAATCTGTATACAAAGTGCTACGATGCAGCAGCCACCACTTTTCCCTAGTCCAAATTTTGTGGACAGAGCTGACTTTGTATGTGTTTAAAACAAATTCTTGTCTGGTTACAAGTCACATCCCAGCATCTCTAGTATACTCGGCGGTGTTTCGCTGTGTCTGCACTGTGAATAAGGTGCACATTTGTAAGAAAAACACAACACGTTACACCTCACACAGCGGCATCTAGCCACGGTATGGCATATTGAGGCTAGGTGTATTATGACACAGTTGTACAGTAGGCAGAATCCTTTATACTGGTTAATGGGCTCTGAGGTGACATCTAATATCCACAATAATCTACAGTGTTGGGCACATTAGTTCTTATATTACAGTTGTTATTTTTTTAAACATTGATGTAATGTCATCAGAACTCACCAATTTGAAATAATGACATCAAATTGTTCTAGGGAAGTTATTTTGGGTTTTTTTTTTTTTTTTTTTTTTGCGGGAGTGGGGGGATGTGTTATTTATTTTTTTCCAGACATGTATATGCATATTTTGTTTTAGATAAATAATACACAACTGACATTGGCCCTCATTCTGAGTTGTTCGCTCGCTAGCTACTTTTAGCAGAAATGCAAACGCAAAGCCGCTGCCCTCTGGGAGTGTATCTTAGCATAGCAGAATTGCTAACGAAAGATTAGCAATTCTGCTATTAAGTATTTCCTTGCAGTTTCTGAGTAGCTCCAGACCTACTCCTAGATTGCGATCACCTCAGTCCGTTTAGTTCCTGGTTTGACGTCACAAACACGCCCAGCGTCCGGCCAGCCACTCCTCCGTTTCTCCAGCCACTCCTGCGTTTTTACCTTGCACGCCTGCGTTTTTTAGCACACTCCCTGAAAACGGACAGTTTCCGCCCAGAAACACCCACTTCCTGTCAATCACACTACGATCAGCAGAGCAATTGAAAAGCTTTGTTTGCCCGTGAGTAAGATAGCATAGTTTTGTGTAAAATTCATTAGCGCGTGCGCCCTGCTATGCATACGCATGCGCAGAACTGCCGGATTTTAGCCTATTAGCAATTCTGCTAAAATTAGCAGCGAGCTAACAACTCGGAATGACCAGCATTATTTTGTACAAGGCAGGTGTTAAGTATCACAACAAACTCATAACATTGTTGGTAAAGAAGGGAGTTAGAAAGATATACTAAAGTATTGCATACAAATTCCTGCAAGGATTTAATGTTGTTTTTATAATGTAAATGTTTGTGAAGTTATGGATGCAATGTATGGTTTTACCATTATGGTGAGAAATCAATTAGCGGGGCTATCCAATTAGCATTCAAGCCAGCAGTTATCAAGAATTTTTTTTTCACCTACCTCAGTTGAAAATTTTCCCACATAACTCGTGGGGGTAGTGGGAGGGGTGGTAACACTACCATGACCACGTTAACACACAAATATGTAAACTTTTCAGAATCTGTGCATTAAAGCACGTTAACCAGTGTTACCGCTCGTTAACACATTTATTTAACAGGTGTTAACAAGCCTATCGGGTGGAATCGTGAGTCTAACTGAATAACCCCTCTCGTTTTCACCCATCGAATTCACCACTACTGTATGTGTTTACTGTGTCCTGGAAATAGAGGTTTCTACATTTTACTCAAACATGTAAATACAAAGTGATTTACTTGGATTATGATGTACAGTACTGTACATTTTAGCAATGCAATTACCCTGTGCTACAAATAATCTGATTTGTCACTGATTGTATCACATGGTTTCAGTGACTTGAAGAAACAGCATATTGATAGACTAAATGAAACAGAGAATACTTTTACATATGATAAAGAAGATATATTCTAGGACAGAGTTTCTCGAATGTGGTCCTCAAGGCACCCCGATGGTCAGGTTTTAGGTATATCCATGGCTCAGCATAGCTGGTTAAATCAAAGTGACTGAGGTGCTAATTAAGTCACCAGTGGCCAAGCATGGATAAACTTAAAACCTGGACCATTGGGATGCCTTGAGGACCGCATTTGAGAACCTCTGTACTACAGTAGGATACAAAACTAAGATTAGCAACGCTTTATTTACAGACTCGGCAATAAAAAGCCAAACTCGTCATGATATTTTAGCACAGAAATATTTTTTGTAACAATAATGTCACAAAAAATGAATGTATTTTTTGTAATAATAATGTCACAAAAATTTAATGTATTCATATATCCCTACCGTTTATACACTATGGGGTCTATTCAGTGCATGTCTGATCCTCTCCGACGGAGAGGATCCGACAATGCAGTATTCAATTTGCTGCTAAATCTGACTGGTTTTGCCCATTTTTGACAATCCTAATCCGACTTTATTTAAAGCCAGATTGGCATTGTCGAAAATGAGACTAAAACCTGTCGGATTTGGCGGAAAATCCGACAAAACACATGGATTCGCGGCTAATCCGCCGATCCATGTGTTTTCTGACAAGTTGGAAAAACGCAGTACCATTGAATAGGTCGAATCATGATTTGACCTAAAAAAGTCGAAAACTGCCGTCTTTCCGACTAGGCGACAGTTCTGACTTCAATTGAATAGTCCATTAAGTAGTATACTAAGCAAACTTGTGGTCATTAGACCTATCATATAGCATATCAATTTAAAAAAAAAAAAAGTCCTTAAAACATAACTCCCAACTTCTTATCCCGTTGAAAAGGGACATCCCCTTTTTGTCCCTAGGGGTGGCATCGGCTGCTCTCTGTGAGCTGCTGGCCATGCCCCTAGTCCCTCTCTACCAGTTAAGCGATGCAAGTGCACAGACCAAACACAGAACACGTTAAAACAAGTGGATGCAGATAAACCCTTTTTTCTTTCTTTTTTCTTTTCAGCGGTTGACCGAAAGTAACCTCACCGCTGACCACAAAGTTCCCACCATTGGTTATAATGGAGCGCATAGGCGCTGCATTGTAACACTGCCGTGTGCCGCCTGTCATACACTACAGGAGCACACAGCCGATCAGGAGGGTGCCCCAACGTGGCGCTCCCTGATTGGCTGAAGAAACCCTCTTAGACATAAGTCAGAGGGGGTTTCTGGCATTCGGGGAAAGGGGTCCCATGTGAAAACATGGGGCCCCTTTCAGTTCGTGGTCGGGTGTCCGTTTTTTTTATTTTTACAAGTACGTGGATTACAAATGGATTACCCGAGGAGCCCTCTACACTGGATTTGGTGAGTTGAATTTTTTCAACAGGTACACCATGGATTCTACATGGAGAAGAGGACCGACCCTCGTGTGAACATAAGGTAAGTATGTGTATATGGTGGTGTGTATGTATGCATTAAAGTTATACTTTCAAGGTGTGTGTGTAATGTCTTTATTGGGGTATTTTTTTAGTAGTAGTACTACAGGTACCAGCGGGCCCGGTTTTCCGCCGCATGCTGGTACTTGTGGTTCTCCAAGTACCACCTTGCGGGGGAGGCTTGCTGGGACTTGTAGTACTGCTACTAAAAACAATATTCATAACTTACAACAAAGGCTATCAGCCCCCCATCCGCAGCCCATTGGATGGGGGGGGACAGCCTCGGGCTTCACCCCTGGCCCTTGGGTGGCTGGAAGGGGGGGACCCCTTGATTTAAGGGGTTCCCACTCCTCCAGGGTACCCCGGCCAGGGGTGACTAGTTGGGTATTTAATGCCACGGCCGCAGGGCGCTGTATAAAAGTGACCCCCGGCTGTGGCATTATCTGTCCAGCTAGTGGAGCCCGGTGCTGGTTTCAAAAATACGGGGGACCCCTACGCTTTTTGTCCCCCGTATTTTTGGAACCAGGACCAGGCGCAGAGCCCGGTGCTGGTTGTTTAAATATGGGGGAACCCCTGTCAATTTTTATCCCATATTTTTGCAACCAGGGCCGGCTCAAAGAGCCCGAGGCTGGTTTGGTTTAGGAGGGGGGACCCCACGCATTTTTTTTTTTTTAAATTAAAACATTTCCCACCCCTTCCCACTGAAAAACATGCACGGATCTCATGGATCCGTGCATGCCTATCCAATCACGGGATAATAAAGCAGGTCTGTTTTTTTTTTTTAGCACTTTTTCACGATTTGTATTTCATCACGGCAGTGTTTGGCTATTGTCGGCAGTGTTTGTGTTTTGCACTTTTTAGTAAATGACCGATTTCTACCAAATTGCAGGCGTATTTGACCGATGGTGTATTGATTCGTGATTTTTTTCTAGGACTTCCAAAATATTACGAATGCCCTCATCACTGACGTGATTTTTGCTTAGTAAATTACCGAGATGACACTTTGAAGAAAAAACGGTATCTCGGTCAAAATCGGGACCTTAGTAAATATACCCCTTTCTCTTTCTATTAATTAGACTTATCTGACACAACAGAATCTATTTGGGGGTACATGTGTTTGGCAAAGATAAACTTACTCATCATCACACTTTACACAGGAATCTTGCCTCATATTTCAGTTGTGTCATGAATTTATGTGATTTCTGCTACTCAATATTATATCCAAGTGGATGCTTTTTTTTATTTCAAAGGTAATTACTGAAAACTATGTGACACAGAACTAATCCATGTGAGAATACACTTGACCTCTTACATTTATATCCAGCTGGGGTTTTGGTATTTTGCCCATACAAATGACTATACTTTATTTAGGGCCTAATTCAGGATTATTATTATCCTTTATTTATATGGTGCCACAAGGGATCTGCAGCGCCCATTACACAGTACATCATAAAATGATCAAACAAGAAAACCGCATTTACAGTATAGGACAAAATAGGACAGGTATAGAAAACCCGGGGTTAGGTGCCATCAAAGGGAATAAGATAGTGTAAGTAAGAAAAGGAAAGGCACATGAGGAAAGAAGTCCCTGCTCTTGCGAGCTTACAATCTAAAAGGTGAGGGGATGGATTGTTAATTAGAGAAATTGCAAATGGAGCTATTATCGAACGACTGCACATGCGTAGCATTCGCATTGTGCACGCACAAGGGGCAATAGTGACAGAAAATGTGTACGGATCGTAAACGCAATGCAGCTGCTATTTGACTGACAGGAAGCCGGCGTTTCTGAGCGAAGAGTCGTAGAACTACAATTCATTCAATTACCATGTGGGGGGCCCCAAGCACAGGGCAAGGCTGCCTCACATGCCAGGTCCTGCCCCCTCCCCCCCTAAAATGTGAGCGCTTTACTAAACAGTGGAGTGCTTACATGTTTAGAGTAGCCCCCTGCCTCTGCAGCCTAGCTGCGAAAGCAGTTACCGGGCCGCCATGTTTTGGGTCGCAGCGGCTGCGTGTGACGCCACGCAGCCACTGTGGCCCGCTCCACAAATATTCAGCACACGTCTCTGTTGTCTGGACCCCCTGGGCGCAGTGCAGCATCAACAACCCTAAAACGTTGTGTAGACACTCCTGTCCGCTCCATGAACACCTCTGCTTGTCTCCTGTGCGAGCACACGCTGCACGGGGTCTTCAACATGCGAACACATCACAGTTGCGTCTTATGCTGAATTAGGCCCTTTGTCTTTTCGGACTATATGTGGTTTTTAACAGTACATTTTGGATTTCACCTGCTCTTTATTTTCTTTACAATATATATTCTGTAGGATCAAATTTATCATTTGCAAATGAAAAATATTAATGTTTCAGGGGGTAAAATAAGTATTTATTATTTGTGAGGTTCAAGCAGTTGTAATACAATAGTTATTCTGCTAGTGAGGCTGATAGACGGAGAGACGTTATATGCCCGTCATAATCAGTATACATATATGATACTGTTAAGTAAAAATGTAGTAAATAGAGAAGGTTTGAAATAAACAGAACTGCATAATCAGTGCATTTGTGGAGGCATTACAGAGCTCTTATCTCTACTGCTGATAAAAGCAGCAGGCCAGTGCCATGATTTATTTTCTGCATGGAATACTTAGTAAAGCATTATTTTCAAGGCAGGATAGGGCCATAGCTGCATGTTAATTTAGTGTTGCACTTTTTAGAGAAGCAGTAAATAGAACTAAATGAGGCTGCTGGTTTGCGCTGAATTTCATAATGTAAAAATCCCTATTAAAGAGATCAGTAGCAATAGTTGACTTACATTGTTTTAAATGTTGTGGCTGAATTGATCTCTTATATGGGCTTACAAATAACATTTTGTGTATCAATATAGAATTGATAAAAGGGTGATTCATTAGTGCCCTAATAACATTCTCTATGGGTTACATTTAATAGCCTGCACAATGCAGGCATCACCTTGTTGCGTAGTTACCTACCTAGAGGTTGCCTCTCCGGGAGATGCCCAGAGAGGATAAGCAGATGGGCGGGGCTTGTCAAATAATGTCATTAGCCCCCCGTCCCCCATGTTCATTTTTGCTGTGATGCGGCATGCTGCATGCCAGCAATCGCTCCATTCATTTCTAATTAAATTTATGGAGCGATCGCCAGCTTCGAATAATCACAGCCCGGCGCGTCATGCAGCATGCCGCATCACAGCAAAGGTGAAAATGGCTACATCTGTAGATGTCAAGTACCTCTACCTGAGCTAGACAGTGCTCAGTAGACTGGGGGGGGGGGGGGGGGGCATTCCGAGTTGATCGCTCGCTGGCTAGTTTTAGCAGCCATGCAAATGATATGTCGCCGCCCACTGGGGAGTGTATTTTAGCTTAGCAGAAGTGCGAACTCATGTGCAGCCGAGCTCTGCAAAAACAGTTTGTGCAGTTTCTGAGTAGCTCTGAACCTACTCAGCGCTTGCGATCACTTCAGCCTATTCGTGTCTGGATTTGACATCATACACCTGCCCAGCGAACGCCCAGCCACGCCAACGTTTTTTCAGACACGCCTGCATTTTTGCAAACACTCCCTGAAAACAGTCAGTTGACACCAAGAAACGCCCCCTTCCTGTCAATCTTCTTGCGGCCGTCAGTACGACTGAAAACTTTGCTACAACCTGTGCACAACCACAACAGGCTTTGTACCCGTACGACGTGCGTGCACATTGCCGCCCATACGCATGCGCAGAAATGCCGATTTTTAGCCTGATCGCTGCGCTGCGAACAACGGCAGCTAGCGATCAACTTGGAATGACCCCCTGGGCCCTTAGTAACTGTGATGCCTCTTGTGCCTCCTCTTCCCCATTCTGCCCTCAAAATAGCAGAATGAGATCCTTTTCTGAGCAAGATTGGTCAAGACAAACATAAGAGGCCTCTGGGCCAGAACCTCAGGGGACTGAGGGCCTTTGAGTTGTTGTGATTCATAAAAGCCACACTACCTGTAGTTCTGCAGTTGGTCTGTACTATTCTGTTCAATTCATTTTTAACTGCTTATTGTGCTCATATCATACTCTCTGATAATCTTGGCATACTGAATAGAGGATCACATGTCTATATTTACTTGTACTCTATGTTCCTTGTTTTAGTATTAGATTGTCCATAGAGAGCTTGTAGTTATTTTTTACATCTTTTCATGAACCATATGTTGTATTAAGGACTACTGGCCAATCTATAATAACATGAGGTGCTCTCTAACAAACCTATAAAAATTAAAGTTGTCATATTTTTTTCTTTAAAATGTATTTACATTTTTCTTCACCTTAAAATTATTAATATCTGCTTACAAGTCAATATATTTGTGTATAATTTAGAATTCATTTAAGTTGAATAACTTTGAAATTACACTTTTATTTTACGGTATGTATGCTTTAATTATGTTTGTGTCACATCTGATGTTAAAATTCATGTGCATGATTGTGACTATCAGTCTTTGTACAGAACACTGTGTACTGCAAAGCATATCCTGAGATTTCAGTGTACTATGAACAACATTTACTGTATATACTCGAGTATAAGCCGACTTTTTCAGCACTTTTTTTTGTGCTGAAAAAGCCCCCTCGGCTTATACTCAAGTCAGTGGGAAGGAGGGACACGGAGGACACGGCGTGCGCCTCTCCTGTGTCCCCCCTGCGTCTCCGGCGGCAGCGGTGGGTCTATTAAATGAAGTACCCATACGTGAGCTCTGATTGGCTCACGAACCGGCACTTCATTTAACAGACCCGCCGCTGCGGCCGGAGACGCAGGAGGGACACAGGAGAGGTGTGCGCTGTGCCCTCCGTGTCCCTCCTTCACAAGACAGCGCGGGAGCGGCAGAGGGTAAGTTATACCTGGCACTGGGGGAGCATATTTGGCACTTGGGGGGCATATGTGGCAGTAGTGTGTGTGGCCTCCACGTACCTGTATGACCTCCCTACAACGCCTCGGCATGCTCCTGATGAGGTGGCGAATGGCCTCCTGAGGGATCTCCTTCCAGACCTGGACTAAAGCATCCGCCAACTCCTGTACAGTCTGTGGTGCAAATTGGTGGTGGATAAAGCGAGACATGATGTCCCAGATGTGCTCAATTGGATTCAGGTCTGGGGAACGGGTTTGACCAGTCCATAGCATCAATGCCTTCATCTTGCAGGAACTGCTGGCACACTCCAGCCACATGAGGTCTAGCATTGTCTTGCATTAGGAGGAACCCAGGGCCAACCGCACCAGCATATGGTCTCACAAGGGGTCTGATGATCTCATCTCGGTACCTAATGGCAATCAGGCTACCTCTGGCGAGCACATGGAGGGCTGTGCGGCCTCCCAAAGAAATGCCACCCCACACCATTACTGACCCACTGCCAAACCGGTCATGCTGGAGGATGTTGCAAGCAGCAGAACGTTCTCCTTGGCGTCTCCAGACTCTGTCACGTCTGTCACATGTGCTCAGTGAGAACCTGCTTTCACCTGTGAAGAGCACAGGGCGCCAGTGGCAAATTTGCCAATCTTGGTGTTCTCTGCCAAATGCCAAACGTCCTGCACGGTGTTGGGCTGTAAGCACAACCCCCACCTGTGGACGTCGGGCCCTCATACCACCCTCATGGAGTCTGTTTCTGATCGTTTGAGTAGACACATGCACATTTGTGGCTTGCTGGAGGTCATTTTGCAGGGCTCTGGCAGTGCTTCTCCTGTTCCTCCTTGCACAAAGGCGGATGTAGCGGTCCTGCTGCTGGGTTGTTGCCCTCCTACGGCCTCCTCCACGTCTCCTGATGTACTGGCCTGTCTCCTGGTAGTGCCTCCATGCTCTAGACACTACGCTGATAGACACAGCAAACCTTCTTGCCACAGCTCGCATTGATGTGCCATCCTGGATGAGCTGCACTACCTGAGCCACTTGTGTGGGTTGTAGACTCTGTCTCATGGTACCACTAGAGCGAAAGCACCGCCAGCTTTCAAAAGTGACCAAAACATCAGCCAGAAAGCATAGGAGCTGAGAAGTGGTCTGTGGTCACCACCTGCAGAACAACTCCTTTATTGGGGGTGTCTTGCTAATTGCCTATAATTCCCACCTGTTGTCTCTTCCATTTGCACAACAACATGTGAAATTGATTGTCAATCAGTGTTGCTTCCTAAGTGGACAGTTTGATTTCACAGAAGTGTGATTGATTTGGAGTTACATTGTGTTGTTTAAGTATTCCCTTTATTTTTTTGAGCAGTGTATATACTATACATATCTCCCGACAGTCCCACTTTTCAGACACTATTCCTCCATCTTACTTGTGGGCTGCAGTGTCTCACAGTGAGGGCAGGTTGGGAGACCTGTCTCACTCGCTGCATCAATAGATGCAACATCCCCTTGCCCCCTCATTTTGGGCTCGCAATTGTCCTGCTCTACTCCATAAAAAAGATAATGTAGTAATGCTAGTATAAATATATAAATTTAAATAGCAATAGTTCATGAATTTCATTTGTCTTTTAATGCAGAGTTCCACTGAAGAGAGAAGGATTTGTTATACCCCTCCCCCTATCTTTGCACACTCACCCACATACACATGCATGCACAATATCATGTTATAGAAACATGTATGATAGGTAGCTCTGATCAACGCATAGTAATCAAATTTAATCCGTTTTTTTTATGGACATAGAGGGTCATTCCAAGTTGATCGCTCGCTAGCTACTTTTAGCAGCCGTGCAAACGCATTGTCGTCGCCCAATGGGGAGTGTATTTTCGCTTTGCAGAAGTGCGAACTCCTGT
The DNA here is from genome assembly GCF_028390025.1 of Pseudophryne corroboree. Taxonomy (NCBI): domain Eukaryota; kingdom Metazoa; phylum Chordata; class Amphibia; order Anura; family Myobatrachidae; genus Pseudophryne; species Pseudophryne corroboree. Next base: position 471,225,737 of record NC_086447.1, on the reverse strand, counting down.
GCAGCAGAGCGCCTGCAAAATCATTTTGTGCAAAACAAGACCAGCCCTGTAGTTACTCTTCGTGTACGTTGATTCTAATGACGGAGGGACGGCTTTTGACGTCACACACCCCCCAGCGTTCACCCAGGCACGCCTGCATTTTTCCCGACACACCTGCGTTTTTCTTAGCACTCCCTGAAAATGGTCGGTTGACACCCAGAAACGGCCACTTCATGTCAATCTTCCTGCGTTCGGCCGTGCAACTTAAAGCTTCGCTAGAACCTGTGCAAAATCACAATGCTTTTTGTACCCGTACGTTGCGCGTGCGCATTGCAGGGCATACGCATATGCAGATTAGCCATTTATTTCACTGATCGCTACGCAGCGAACAACGGCAGCTAGCGATCAACTCGGAATGAGGCTGGAGGCTGTTATTCCAGCACTAGTAAGTGGAGTCCTGGAACTACTACTCTTGTCACGGTTTCAAAATGGCAGCTCATGCGTCACTGAAGACTGAGCAGCTAATTTAAATCATTTTACAACAGGGAAGAAACTAATTACATTTAAAAAAACAGGGCTCCAGTGCAGACGCTGAAATTGTGTCTAGGAAGAATTCTGCAAAATTTTACAAACAATGTTAATCTAAATGCTAGTTATTGAAAGCCTTTAAATAAAAAAAAAGTGCTTTCTAAATCTGTTCTAGGGGGATTACGTGAAGTGATTTATTCTATTTCAAATACTTAGATATACAGTTTTGCACTGTGGCACTAGTGCTATATCTTTGCAGTGATTGTACAGTTTTCCTGAATCTATATGTCATCTCTCAGTTTTTCTTCCTTATATGCTAACTGTCTTGATGTAAAACCTGGTTAAATGATTATATAGAAGTACAGTAGTATATTCATGTGTTTAATACACATTTTGCATATCCCTGCCAGTTACAGAAGAAAGGACAGTGGGAGGTAGTTGTATTTCACTCTGGCATGTGTTATGACAGATGGAGAAAATCTTTTCATGTTGGTTTTTCAACAGTCATACTCTGCAAGACTCCAAGCTCTTCCTGGCTACTGGGAAATTAAAAGTTGGCGATTCAGCCTTTAATTTTTATCCATCTGCTCCAGCTAATGAGACGTCTCATTTGTAGGCTTCACTTTGAATTACCAAATGCATGTGCAGCTTTATCATTCTTCCTCCCAGTGTGCTATCTCTCCTGTATAACTTAAAAAGATGGATAATATTAATAATAATAGATAGCTTTCAACACTCAAGGTTTTTGATAGACTTTCTTTCTCAGACTCAAAAATTGATCCCTAGAACACTTTTACCTTAAGTTTTTAGCACAACAATTCACATCACCTAGAAATATATTAACTCTGATGTTACTTGAGTCATTCAATTTTCATTTTATGACATTTGAGTGTGTATTTTTTAAATATGTTTTCACTTTCCATTATATAAATTGTAAATGTAAACTATTTATTAATAGTGTATGAAATGTGTCATTTGTGCTGACATAATCAGGGAAACAGAATCTATCTAATTAGACTAACTCTATAGAAAATAGGAAGAAATGATGATGATGATGATGATGATGATGATTACAGGTTGAGTATCCCTTATCCAAAATGCTTGGGACCAGAGGTATTTTGGATATGGGATTTTTCCATATTTTGGAATAATTGCATACCATAATGAGATATCATGGTGATGGGAACTAAATATAAGCACAGAATGCATTTATGTTTCATATACACCTTATACACACAGCAGGAAGGTCATTTTAGACAATATTTTTTATAACTTTGTGCATTAAACAAAGTGTGTCTACATTCACACAATTCATTTATGTTTCACATACACCTTATACACACAGCCTGAAGGTCATATAATACAATATTTTTAATAACTTTGTGTATTAAACAAAGTTTGTGTACATTGAGCCATCAGAAAACAAAGGTTTCACTATCTCACTCTCACTATCTCACTCTCACTCAAAAAAGTCCGTATTTCGGAATATTCCGTATTTCGGAATATTCCGTATTTCGGAATATTTGGATATGGGATACTCAACCTGTAGTATTATTATTATTATTATTATTATTATTATTATTATTTCTCTTACATCCTAGAGGATACTGATATCCGTTCAGATGGTCGACCATGTTATGGTCGACAGTCATTAGGTCGACCACTGTTGACATGGTAGACGTGGACACATGGTCGACACATGGAAAAGTTGACATGAGTTTTTCAAAAAATATTCTTTTGTGGAACTTTTCCATACTTTACTTTACGATCCACGTGGACTACGATTGGGAAGGGTAATCTTGCCCGAAGCATGGCGAGCGGAGTGGTGCACTAATTGGGGTTCCCCGTCACTTTACTCAAAAAACGACACCAAAAAGTAAAAAAACTCATGACGACCTTTTCATGTGTCGACCATTTTCATGTGGCGACCATGTGTCCATGTCGACCATGTCAATGTCGACCAATAGTGGTCGACCTATTGACTGTCGAACATAACATAGTCGACCATTCATACCGGAACCGAGGATACTGTGGATCCATTTAGTACCATGGGGTATACACTGGTCCACTAGGAGCCTTGGGCACTTTAAAAATGTGATAGTGTGCACTGGCTCCTCCCTCTATGCCCCTCCTACCAGACTCAGTTTAGAAAATGTGGCCAGAGGAGCCGGTCACGTCGCATGAAACCTCCAGAAGAGTTCCTGCATTTATTTTTTCTGTTTGTTATTTTCAGGCAGGACTGGATGGCACCAGCCTGTCTACTTTGTGGGACTTAGGGGGGGGAACGGCCCAACCTCTTGAAGGGTTAACGGTTCCATTCCCCACTGGCAGGACACTAGCTCCTGAGGGAACTATTTGCACACCCCACCACGGCAAGTGTGCATTCCCACAGCACGCCGCCACTCTAACAGAGCCAGAAGATAGGAGAGTGGTGAGTACTATGCCGGCGTCCCGGTTAGCGGGTTGTCGCCCATTATGGCGGCATGAGGGTACAGATATGCACGGCTTCTACGGGGGCATCAGAGTCTCCAGACTCAGTGCACAGTGTGAACGCACCGCTTCTGAGGGAGCGAACTGAGTCTAAGTCCACTACGGGTGTACACAGTACCCAGACTGGCATTACAGACTTAAAAGGGGACTGACTCAATTTTAAGCACTATAAATTACCTCAGCCAGTATAAAAGCAGGAAAACCTTGCACCATTGACGGGGCTTCACTATAAGCGGATACAGCAGCTCACCAGCACCATTTTCCCTCTGCAGTTGACACAGACGCTGACTGACTGGGATGCGCAGCTCATCCGGAGAGACTCCAGATTACCTCAGCGGTAACGGGGTCATAACAGGGGGGGAGCGCTTACTAGTGTACTAAGTCCCCAAACTGGGTACTTAGTCTGTGACCCGGCTAAGCTTGGTATTGGCAGTAAGTGCGCTTTGTGCTGGCTCAAGGCTATCTCTGTCTCTCTTGAAGGGCTCTTTGTGGGTTAATTGTGCATTTAACCTTTTCCTGTGTGTGCGCTGTCACAGTAGGTCAGACAAAGAGTGTGTCTCATGTAAGGCACAGTGTTTCTCTTCTCCAGGTGGTTTACTATCCTCAGGAGAAAAGGGAAAAGATGATATCAACCTTTTAGGGATCTGACATTTCTTCTCAGGATTAACCCACGGTTCTTCAAATAGGGTATTGAGGGGGGCAATTACTAAGCAGTGATAAGAGCAGAGAAGTGAGCCACTGGAGAAGTTGCCCATGGCAACCAATCAGCACTGAAGTAACATCTATAATTTGCATACAATAGAATGATACAGAGCTGCTGATTGGTTGATGGGGCCACTTCTCCTCTGGCTCACTTCTCCGCTCTTATCACTGCTTAGTAATTGTCCCCCTCAATACCCTATTTGAAAAACTGTGGGTTAATCCTGATAAGAAATGTCAGATTCCTAAAAGGTTGATATCATCTTTTCCCTTTTCTCCTGAGGATAGAAAAAAAAAGGGAAAATTCACCGATAGTGGATGCATCAGAATCCAGGCTGTCACGGAAATTTGTATTGCCTGTCTGTGGTGCAGCCTCCCAAAAAGACACGGCTGATCATAGAATTGAGAATACACTCAAATCTTTGTATACAGCTTCTGGGGTGGCACAGAGACCCACTATATCATGTGGGTGGATTACTAAGGCCATCACAAAATGGCCGGGTAACCTAATTGAGGGGTTAGGCACCTTACCTAAGGGGGAGATTATTTTACTCCTTCACCATATACAGGACTTTGCAGATTTTATGGTGGAAGCCATAAAAGAAATAGGCTTACTTAATGCACGCACCACTGCTATGACAGTGTCAGCACGCAGAGGCTTATGGCTACGCCAGTGGACTGCAGTTGCGGACTCCAGGAAAGGTGTGGAAGGCCTACCCTTCACAGGAGAGGCCTTATTTGGAGATGAACTAGACAAATGGATCTCCAAAGCTACTGCGGGTATGTCCACATATCTTCCTTCTGCAGCTCCCCCAGCCAGAAAGGCTTACTCAGGACCTAATATACAGTCCTTTCGGACTGCCAAGTTTAAGGACAAACTCAGAGGTTTTACTGCAACCACCAGAGGCGCTAGAGGTAAACCACGAAAACCAGCAACTGCTTCCTGTTAAATTCTGCTTCCTGTTAAGTTTGTTTAACTTTCAGGAAAAAGCAGTACCTTATAACACAAGTGTTCGGGCCGCTGCTGCCGCTAAATTTATGCGATAAACCTCTATGAAATGTATGCACGTTGTGTAGGCACGCCGACACGCTGTGAGCACAATGTAGCTACACGTGTGGATGAATACACTTTAAAACCTTAACAGGCATGGAATGCGACACCAATTGTAAATGTTATTTTGTGGTCCAACACAGCAACAAATATTTACTAAAAGGGGATACACACAGAAATACAACAATATTACAAGAGAAGAGCTACAACCAATAGTACATAGGTTTGTTCACCTGCGCCACCCGGATCCAGTCCTCAGTCAGTCTAGCAAGATGACCTTCAGAGAATTAGACTGAGACCGGCCAAGAGGCCTTGTTTTTATACAGTGGTCCAAAACACAATACAATTGGAAATGTTTGCTCTTCTTCCATTGGTCCGGGGGTGGGACATATCCTGTGCACTGGGGATCATTGGTCATCTCAACCGGTGGGTGATGACTTAAGTCCTGAGATGTGATTACTGTTGTTTACATCTCAGTTCCCGCCCCAAGACCAGTTAAACCCACCACATTATCATACATGAATCCGGTATTGCTAATAACTTATTGCCGCAATATGAGACAATATCCTCACACCCACCGGATTACTGCTTCTGTGACCCTGAACAATATGATCCCACACATGATATTTTTATCCATTCCCATCCGTGTGATATGTATGTATGTGTATATATATATATATATATATATATGTATATAGTGTCCTCCTATTATAATTAGCTATGAGATAGATATATATATATATATATATATATATATGGTTTCCTGCTATTACAATTAGTTATGAGATAGATATATATATATATATATATATATATATATATATTACCATGGGTTAGATGTGTTTAAACTATGTGTATGAGAATATAAATGTTATACATTTGATATATCATACATCAAATGTCTGGTCTGTAACTGTCAGCCTTTTTGTAGTTTTGCAAGTTATTAAGGGTCTGGCTTGTGTTTGTGTAGGATATATTGTTCTCTTGTTTGTTCTGACTTCCAGTGCAACAATGACAGTCCAGTATCTGTTGACTCGATATACACCTCTAAAACAATTGGGGTTTAACAACGGTATTTACACATTCCCTCAGCCCAAGGTCCATTTTCCATGGTCACAATGATTGCACAAACAAGACAGTCTGATACATTCAAGACACTGTTTGTATTGAGTTCCTGGAAGTATCACCTTTGAATGTGTATAATAGTGATTTGCTATTTTGTGTGCGCATAGTAACTTGCCGTTGAAGTGTGTATAGACTGTGTAAATTATGCACCATATAGATAAAATATTGAATATGGCTTTGTGGCTTTTCTATGCGAATGCATATGTTACCGTATTTACTCATATCACGTGCTAATATGCAGGGCTTCACAAGCCAATGTACGCAGCATGCGGGTATGCACACACATGGCGAGTATGCACCCACACAGAGGCCACTCTGTGTGGTGTTTGCACGTGTTGAATGTATGTGAAATATTTTCGACTTCGACATTCCTCAAAGCCTTCAGCATGACGGTGGACCGCGATGCATGGAAGACCGTCAGGTGGGAGCCCAACCAAAATTTTTCAATCACATCTGGACAACATCATGCCAGGATCCCTGGGTCATAGATCTTATTTCCCAGGGTTACAGACTTGAGTTTCAGGAGCTCCCACCTCACAGATTCTTCAAATCAGGCTGAGCAGTTTCACAGGAAGCAAGTATAACCTTACAGGACGCCATTTAAAAACTGGTGCAGACTCAGGTCATTGTTCCAGTTCCACCACATATGTAAAACAAGGGATATTATTCCAAACTGTTTGCAGTACCGAAACTGTATGGGTCGGTAAGACCGATCTTGAACATCAAGTCATTGAATCCGTACTTATGAGTGTTCAAATTCAAATTGGAGTCTTTGAGATCTGTGATCTCAGGTCTGGAGGAATGGGAGTTCCTAGTGTTTTTGGATATCAAGGATGCGTACCTTCACATTCCGATCTGGCCGCCTCATCAGGCTTATCTACGATTTGCACTGCAGGACTGCCACTACCAGTTCCAGGTCCTGTCATTTGGTCTCTCCACAGCACCGAGAGTGTTCACCAAGGTTATGGCAGAGATAATGTTTCTACTCCGCAAACAGGGAGTGAACATAATTCCATACCTGGATGATCTTCCTATAAAGGCACCATCTAGGGAGCGGTTGATGGCCACTATTCGTCTCTCAACCAGACTACTCCTGGATCACGGGTGGATTCTGAACTTGCCAAAATCTCACCTGGAACCGACGCAGAAGCTTTCCTTTCTGGGAATGATACTGAACACGGAATTTCAGAGAGTGTTCCTTCCCGTGGAGAAGGCTATGGAAATTCAGTCAATGGTTCGGGATGTCCTAAAGACAACCCGGATCTCGGTACATCTGTGCATTCGCCTTCAGGGGAAAATGATGGCCTCTAACAAGGCTCTTCAGTACGGAAGGATTCATGTGAGGCCCTTCCAGCTAGATCTATTGTACAAATGGTCCGGATTGCATCTTCACATGCACCAGAGGATCTGTCTGTCACCAATAGCTAGGATCTCCTTCTTTGGTGACTACAGACTTCTCACCTCATTGAGAGTCGGTGGTTTGGGATTCAGAATTGGATTCTGCTAACCACGGATGCAAGCCTCAGAGGTTGGGGAGCAGTCACCCAGGTGTTGCAGTTTCAGGTAAGATGGTCAAGTCAGGAAGTTGTCCTTCCAGTAAACATCCTGGAACTCAGGGCAATCTACAACGGCCTTCTGCAGGCCTCATCTATACTTTGGAATCAGGCCATTCAAGTCCCAGTCGTACAATGTAACGGCGGTAATGTACATAAACCGACTGGGCGGAATGAAAAGCAGAACAGCAATGTCAGAGGTGTCAAAAATTATCCTCTGGGCTTAAAAACACGCCATGGCGTTGTCAGCAGTCTTCATTCCGGGAGTAGATAACTGAGAAGCAGACTTCCTCAGCAGACAGGACCTGCACCAGGGGGAGTGGAGCCTTCACCTAGAAGTGTTCAGGTGCTTGACACGTCGGTGGGGATATCCACAGATCGACATGATGGCCTCTAATCTCTACAAGAAACTGAAGCGGTATGGTTCCAGGTCAAGAGACCCACAAGCAGTGGTGGTGGACGCTCTCACAACTCTGTGGGTCTACCAGATGGTGTACATGTTTCCTCCACCTCCTCTGATCCCAAAAATTCTAAAAAGACTAAGAAGTGAAAAGGTTCAAGCAATACTCATTGCTCCGGACTGGCCAAGAAGGTCCTGGAATGTGGAACTTTGTGGAGATGCTCCTCGAAGATCCGTGGTCTCTGCCTCTTCGCAAGGATCTTCTGTAACAGGGTCCGTTTGTCTATCAGGACTTACCGCAGGTATGTTTAACGTCCTGGAGGTTTAACGGCTGATCCTAGCCAGGAGAGGGATTCCTGACAAGGTCATCCCGGTTATGATCCAAGCCAGAAGATGGATAGAAAATGACCAGAAAACAGTTGCGCAATGAACTTAATAGTGCAGCCCAGGTAACTCAAATATTTCACCAAACCATAAACATAGATACAATCAAAAGGAAGGAGACCACATGGTGCACAGAAAGTGACTGCACATTTATAATACAGATATCATATCTAGATGTACTGTACAGGGGTCTTTCCTGTTAAAAACTGTCAAAGTATCCTTCCAAATAGTTGGTTTTCTTTTTAGATTCACTTCAGCAATTGTACCTGAGGCAGGAGAGAGACAACCTTAGTACAACAACGTTTGATATCTATAATATAGCACCTTAAAATAATATCATCACACTCACATTTAGCAAGTGTAAAACTTGGTCATCATCCTCCCAAGTTGAAACCTTCTTGAAATATCTGCCTCCGCTGGAGTGTATATAAGTCAAGAGGGAGAAGAATTTAGTGCAACATTGTTTTAAAAGGGATAACAATTTATTAACAAAGTTACACTTACAATAGACACAGATATACAAGGCACATAATAAAACCTCCACAGGGGTTACTGGTTCTTACAGGCAATGGAAATCGGAGCCAACCGGTCCATACACCAACGCAGTCGTCCTTAAGATGTCACAAGGAGGGTGAGTATCCAAACAAAAGTTCCCCTTGTATTTTGACAAGCAAATGTCCACCTCCCAAAGACGAAGGGGTTACTCGACGGTTTCGCACAGATAGGCCTAGATAGCCATGAAGCCCCTCACCAGGGCCCGTGTGACATGTGCAGTTGTGGCGCGGTGACCATGCATGGGAACGATATGATCCAAGCCAGGAAAGGAGTAACGTCTAAAGATTACCACCATATATGGAAGAAGTATGTCGCTTGGTGTGAGACCAGACATTATTCTGCGGTAGAATTTCATCTGGGATGACTCCTGCTTTTTCTGCATTCAGGAGCAGGTGTGGGCTTACGCCTAGGTTCCATTGAAGTCCAGATTTCGGCTTTGTTTATTTTCTTTCAGAAACAATTGGCTACTCTCCCTGAGGTCTAGACATTCTTGAAAGGTGGTCTGCACATCCAGCCTCCCTTTTTGCCTCCCACTGCACCTTGGGATCTCAATTTGGTGCTGCAGTTACTCCAATCAGACTGGTTTTAACCGTTACGGGAGGTTGACGTAAAGTACCTTACGTGGAAGACTGTCACACTGTTGGCCTCAGCAAGACATGTGTCAGAGCTAGGGGCATTGTCTCACAAGAGTTCCTTCTTAATTTTCCATGAGGACAAAGCTGAACTCAGAACTCGTCAGCAATTTCTTCCTAAGGTGGTGTCCGCTTTTCACATCAACCAACCTATTGTGGTTCCGGCTTTGACGAACACCTCTGCTACTTCAAAGTCTTGGGATGTCGTGAGGGCTTTGAAGGTGAAAAGCCCGTCACAGAAAATCCGACTCGCTGTTCGTTCTCTATGATCCCAATAAAATTGGGTGTCCTGCTTCAAAGCAGTCTATTGCACGCTGTATCAAGCTCACGATCCAGCATGCTTATTCCACGGCAGGACTGCCGGTTCCAAAATCTGTACAGGCCCACTCTACTAGGTCAGTTGGTTCTTCTTGGATGGCTGCCCGGGGTGTCTCTGCTTTACAGCTCTGTTGAGCAGCTACTTGATCTGTTTCGAACACATTCGCAAAGTTTTACAAGTCCGATACTTTGGCCTCTGAGGACCTTCAGTTTGGTCAATCAGTTCTGCAGGGACCTCAGCACTCTCCCACCCGTTTGGGAGCTTTGGTACTTCCCCATGGTACTAAATGGATCCCCAGTATCCTTTAGTACGTAAGAGAAAATAGGATTTTAAGTGCCTACCGATAAATCATTTTCTCGTAGTCCGTAGAAGATACTGGACGCCCGCCCAGTGCTTCATTTTTCCTGCACTGTTACTTGGTTAAGTATTCTGGTTTGTTCAGCTGTTGCTGTTCATGTTTCAAGTTTGGTTAGCATGGTTTTCCTATTGTTCTGTGTGCTGGTTCGTAATCTCACCACTTTCCTTATCTATCCTTCTCTCCAAAGTTTGTCTGTCTCCTCAGGCACAGTTTCCTAGACTGAGTTTGGTAGGAGGGGCATAGAGGGAGGAGCTAGCACACACTATCAAATTCTTAAAGTGCCCAAGGCTCCTAGTGGACCCGTCTATACCCCATGGTACTAAATAGATCCCCAGTATCCTCTATGGACTACGAGAAAAGTATTTACCGGTAGGTAATTCAAATCCTATTTATTATTATTATTATTATTATTATTATTATTATTATTATGTGTTGTTATAAGTTATTGTAATTACATAAATTAAATTATAGCCACCTGCATTCATAGTTTGATGTCAGCCTTTAGGAATTAAAAAAAAAATATGTATGTATGTGTATATATATATATATATATCATATTGATCAACTTATATTTTGATAATACAAGTATTCGATAATCAACATATTTGATAAAATAAGATATAAAATGACGAAAACACGCCTTGACAGGCTTAGGTCTTGCAGGAGTCTTTGTTATGATTAAGAAAACAGTTGATAAATATTAGGCAATTGAACCATTTCATCATTACCATTGTTTAGTTGTATTGCTCTCAAATACCTATAAAGTAATGTACATTATTGCCTTTTTCTGGTGAGGGTTTGTGTCAAGAGAGTTGCATTTATGCGTTTGTTTGTTTTCCTTAGTCTCCTTTAATGATCTTGCCTGCTGTTAGTTTTTCATTCAGTGTTTTATATCACTACTGGGTCTCTTACACTGTCAGAACATTGTTATACTATAATATGTGATTATACCACTACTAATCTTAACACCCAAGGAACAGATTTACTTAAGCACATCAGACATAATTTGTAACACTTTATTTATTTTTTAATGGCCATACAGTATATAGCATTACTGCATGTCTACATAGCATATTTTAATGTTTATAGTTATTTGCTGCTGTTTTGTCTATGGTGCAGGTGTCATTTAAATTTTTTTTTTTTATATTGTTCTTAATGTCCAAAGTAGAATAATTGTAACTCGTAGTTAAGTACTGATATTCAGTAATGCAACAAGGCACATTTAGTTTTGCAGTTACATTTTATATTTGAAGGAAAAAATATTGTTTTAAGTTATTACTGATAGATTTCTTTATTGAACATGCATTATTGATTTGAAACAGCAGGTGTGCTCTTTAAAACTGCACTATGAATTCATATTTTCACATATAGATATCATGGTGAGCTCAGTAGTTCTTATGATGTATTCTGTAGGCAGATCAGAAATTGCACATCCATATTCAATTTGTGTTGTGCACTGTGCAATAAAATAAGTAACTAAAAAGCAGGGATATGGAACTGCAAATGGAAGGTCTGTGCCAAATGAAGCAGAATCACCAAGGTTGAAAGTATGCAGCTATGAACTGGGGAACATCAACCAATAAGTTCCATAAAGTGTATATATGTGGAAAGAGTGGTAATTCTACAGCTTATCCAATCATTACATTTGTAAGGTCTTGTGAAACATTCAATATGTAATATGTTCACCCTTTGCTGTAGAGACTTGTGCCATGGGTATTGTTCCATGATCACCCTCCGGTGGTCACATTATGTACTTTGTATCTTGGAAGTCCAGATGTACAGTTCCCAATTGGTTCATGAAATAAAGTCAAGGGTTGAAGTGTGTGTGTGTGTGTGTGTGTGTGTGTGTGTGGGGGGGGGGTGGAACCTGTAATGGTAGGGGGCACTAGTTCCTCCACCTCCATTGTCTTGCACAATAATTAAAAAAAAAAACCCTGCCCCATCACCTGTATCAATAGATGATGCAGGTGGCGCTAGTGTTACTGATGAGCTGCAGCCACCTCTCCCTTCCTCAGGTTTTGGTGGCTCCAAGGTCCTCCTCCATTTACAGCACAATTCTTCTGGTACTGACATTTGCTGTAGTCTGTTGAACAGCTTTCATCCCGTCCCCAGGTCTCAGTGGCTTCCCTTTCTTGCACAGCATATGTGATGTCATTCTGTCACTGCTGCTGATGTGAAGAGGGGGCATGAAGAGGAGCAGGCTCTGTGTATCTTGGGGTGAATGAATTCCACCACCTCTCCAGGACAACTTTAAAACTTTAAGCATATATATATGGAAAGAACAGAGGTGGCACTCACGCAGACTTTTGCAGGTATCAAGAAGTCAGTTTAATATACCGACATGTTTCGGGGACTTACCCCGTCCTCAGGGCCTTGGTTGTTAAGGCCCTGAGGACGAGGTGAGTCTCCGAAACATGTCGGTATATTAAACTGACTTCTTGATACCTGCAAAAGTCTGCGTGAGTGCCGCCTCTGTTCATTCCACATGTATTGAGGAGCAACACCTCTGGGAGGGCACCGCAGCATCCATTATTTCAAAGAGGAGTGCCAGGACTTGTGTGTGTGTGTGTGTGTGTGTGTGTGTGTGTATGTAAGTATATATATATATATATAGAGAGAGAGATAGAGAGAAACCAGCGCCTTAGTAAATATACAAATAATAACGGTCCAAAAATGACACTCCCTTGGTACAAAGGGTGTCAGCAGGCCCTTAAGTAAGTCAGCAGTGGTAAGCCGCTGTTTTTTTACATGGAAGACAAGAATATGGTCATCAGCGACCAATGGTGTCAGTTGTAAAGGAACAGATGATAACACCTTCCATTTGAATCTTTTTACAGTTACTCTGATTATAATTACTGGTTTTATTTAGAATAAATGTACATTTGAAATCTTTGAATATCATCTGTTCCTTTATAACTGACACCAATGGTCGCTGATGCCCATATTCTTGTCTTATAAATAGATAGATAGATAGATATAGATATATATATATATATATATATATAGATATATAGAGATATAGATATATATATAGATATATATATAGATATATATCTACTGTCCTGGTGGATGCTGGGAACTGTACTTTAGTATTGTGGGGTATAGATCGAGCCTGTAGGAGCCTGGCACTTTAAGAAATTAACAGTGTGTGCTGGCTCCTCCCCTCTATGCCCCTCCTGCAGACTCGCTTTAGAAAAATGTGCCCTCTGTGACTTCCACACACAGCCAATTTTCTCCCAGGATCTACTCTGTGAGACTTACTGAGGAAGTTGCATCATTTATATCTTGTGATAGTCAAACCAGCCATACATTCCTTGAGTTATATATTTTTTTACATGAGTCAATATCCGAATTAGAAATAGACTCGATTATAAGAGTTGGATACCATATTTTGAGGCAGTTTGCTTAGCACGCCGACACATGATTGTCAGCACTCATATGAAGAACAGCAAACAATAGTTTCCCTAGGCGGCTTCATAAGGAATTATGTTTAATTAATTTTTAAGGTAGATTGTAAAAACATCATTATTCAAGAAGGACCATCAATTAAGCTCCTATTGGAAATTCTTATACAGGAGCCCCATCAAGTAAACCTTGCTATAGGAGATTTAACTAGTCTTATATTTAAGGTTATGATCATCTATATATAAATCCATCGAGGGCAAATCAGCCTTTTTTCTACATTTGTACCCCTGATGAAGTCGATAAGACGAAACGCGTTTGGTCTGTCAGTCATAAAATTGCAGCCTAGTTTGTGAAGATACTCCCTCTCGAGCTCGCACCTTACAAAAGGTCCCCAGATTTAAACATCCTCCAGTCTACATTCCTACGAAAATAACGCTGGAAGAATTCAGTAATTACGGTTTATTTTAGTGCACTTGGGAATTTGTGTTTATATATATATATATATATATATATATATCTTTTTTTATATATTTCTCTGACGTCCTAGTGGATGCTGGGGACTCCGTAAGGACCATGGGGAATAGACGGCTCCGCAGGAGACTGGGCACATCTAAAGAAAGCTTTAGGACTATCTGGTGTGCACTGACTCCTCCCCCCATGACCCTCCTCTAAGCCTCAGTTAGATTTCTGTGCCCGGCTGAGCTAGATGCACACTAGGGGCTCTCCTGAGCACCTAGAAAGAAAGTATAGTTTAGGTTTTTTATTTTCAGTGAGACCTGCTGGCAACAGGCTCACTGCACCGAGGGACTAAGGGGAGAAGAAGCGAACCTACCTAAGTGGTGGTAGCTTGGGCTTCTTAGGCTACTGGACACCATTAGCTCCAGAGGGATCGAACACAGGACCCGACCTCGTCGTCCGTTCCCGGAGCCGCGCCGCCGTCCCCCTTACAGAGCCAGAAGCAAGAAGGTGGTCCGGAAAATTGGCGGCTGAAGACTTCTGTCTTCTCCAAGGTAGCGCACAGCACTGCAGCTGTGCGCCATTGCTCCTCATGCACACCACATACTGCGGTCACTGTTGGGGTGCAGGGCGCTGGGGGGGGGCGCCCTGAGCAGCAATATTCACACCTTGGCTGGCGAACTGACACCATATATAGCCCCAGGGGCTATATAGGTGTTTATTAACCCCTGCCAGAACTTTTACAATAGCGGGAGAAAGCCCGCCGAAAAAGGGGCGGGGCCATCTCCCTCAGCACACTGGCGCCATTTTCCCTCACAGCTCTGCTGGAGGGATCGCTCCCTGGCTCTCCCCTGCAATCCTGCACTACAGAAAAGGGTTAAAAAGAGAGGGGGGGCACAAATTAGGCGCAGTATATATATATTATGCAGCTATAAGGGAAAACACTCTCTATAGGTGATATCCCTGTGATATATAGCGCTCTGGTGTGTGCTGGCATACTCTCCCTCTGTCTCCCCAAAGGGCTTTGTTGGGTCTGTCCTCTGTCAGAGCATTCCCTGTGTGTGTGCTGTGTGTCGGTACTGATGTGTCGACATGTATGATGAGGATAATGATGTGGAGGCGGAGCAAATGCCTGTGAATGGGATGTCACCCCCTGCGGGGTCGACACCGGTGTGGATGGACTTATGAAAGGAATTACGTGACAGTGTCAACTCCTTACATAAAAGGTTTGACGACATAGGACAGCCGGCTGCTCAGCTTGTGCCTGTCCAAGCGTCTCACATGTCATCAGGGGCTCTAAAACGCCCGCTACCTCAGATGGCAGACACAGATGTTGACACGGATACCGACTCCAGTGTCGACGACGATAGTGTACCTTCCAATAGGGCCACCCGTTACATGATTGAGGCAATGAAAAATGTATTACACATTTCTGATAATACCCCAGATACCACAAAAAAGGGTATTATGTTTGGTGACAGAAAACTACCAGTAGTTTTCCTGCATCTGAGGAATTGATATGAGGTGTGTGAGGAAGCGTGGACTTCCCCCGATAAGAAATTGATAATTTCTAAGCAGCGTACCCTTTTCCGCCAGAGGATAGGTCACGTTGGGAAATAACCCCTAGGGTAGATAAAGCGGTTACACGCTTATTAAAAAAGGTGGCACTACCGTCACGGATACGGCCGCCCTGAAGGACCTGCTGATAGAAAGCAGAAAACTACCCTTAAAGCTATATACACACACACGGGCATTATATTGAGACCTGCTATTGCCTCGGCATGGATGTGCAGTGCGGCAGCTGCGTGGTCAGATTCCCTGTCGGATAATATTTATACTATAGATAGGGACAATATTTTGCTGAAAATAGAGCATATAAAAGACGCTGTCTTATACATGCGTGATGCACAGAGGGATATTTGCCGACTGGCATCACTAATAAGCGCTATGTAAAACCATTGCCGCCAGACGGGGGTTATGGACTCGGCAATGGTCGGGCGATGCCGGTTCAAAACGGCACATGGAAGTTTGCCCTAGAAGGGGGTGGAACTGTTTGGGGATGGTCTTTCAGCAGACCTCGTTTCCACAACTACGGCTGGGAAATCAAAACTTTTGCCACAAGCTACCCCACAGCAAAAGTAAGCACTGTATTATCAGGTACAGTCCCTTCGGCCCCAGAAAAGTAGAGGGCTAGAGGCTCATCTTTTCTGCCAAGAGGAAAAGGTAGAGGGAAAAAGCTGCAGCACACAGCTAGTTCCCGGGAGCAGAAGTCCTCCCCTGCGTCCGGTAAGTCCACAGCATGACGCTGGGGCTGCTCAGGCGGACCCGGGTACGGTGGGGGCCCGTCTCAGAAATTTTCAGCGCACAGTGGGCTCTCTCACAGGTGGATCCCTGGGTTCTTCAAAAAGTATCTCAGAGGTGCAGGCTGGAATTCGAGACGTCTCCCCCCCGCTGTTTCCTAAAATCTTCCTTACCGGCAACTCCCTCTGCCAGGGAGGCAGTGTTGGTGGCTATCCAAAAAACTGTATTCACAGCACGTGATTATCAAGGTACCCCTCCTTCAACAGGAAAAGGGTTACTTTTCCACAATGTTTGTGGTACCGAAACCGGACGGTTCGGTGAGACCCATCTTAACTTTAAAATCCTTGAACACATACAGTATAACAAAAGATTCAAGTTCAAGATGGAATCGCTCAGGGCGATTATTGCGATCCTGGACGAGGGGGATTACAGGGTCTCTCTGGACATCAAGGATACTTAACTGCATGTCCCCATTTACCCTCCTCACCAGGAGTACCTCAAGATTGTGGTACAGGACTGTCACTATCAGTTCCAGACGCTGCCGTTTGGATTATCCACGGCACCGAGGGTCTTTACCATGGGTAATGACCGAAATGATGATACTCCTTCGCAAGAAGAGAGTTTTAATTATCCCGTACTTGGACGATCTCCTGATAAAGGTGAGGTCCAAGGAACAGTTGGTAAGGGGGTAGCACTTTCTCGGGAAGTGCTGCAACAGCAGGACTGGATTCTCAATTCCAAAGTCACAGCTGGTTCCGACGACACGTCTTCTGTTCCTGGGAATAATTCTGGAAACAGACCAGAAGAAAGTGTTTCTTCCAATGGAAAAAGCCGAGGAGTTGTCGTCTCTAGTCAGAAACCTCCTAAGACCGGGACAGGTGTCGGTACATCAATGCACACGAGTCCTGGGAAAAATGGTAGCTTCGTACGAAGCAATTCCATTCGGAAAGTTCCACGCAAGGATTTTCCAGTGGGACCTGTTGGACAAATGGTCCGGGTCCCATCTCCAGATACAGCAGCGGATAACCCGGTTGGCAAGAACCATGGTGTCGCTGCGGTGGTGGCTGCAGAGGGCTCATCTACTAGAGGGCCGCAGATTCGGAATACAGGATGACCACGGATGCCAGCCTTCGGGGCTGGGGTGCAGTCACACAGGGAATAAAATTCCAAGGACTATGTCCAAACAGGAGTTTTTCACTTAACATAAATTTTCTGGAGGTAAGCAAAACAAGGCTCCTGCTTCACCAGCCGTACTGATCCAATCAGACAACATCACGGCGCTCGCCCATGTAAACAGGCAGGGCGGCACAAGAAGCAGGAGGGCGATGGCAGAAGCCACAGGGATTCCCCGTTTGGCGGAAAATCATGTGGTAGCACTGGCAGCAGTGTTCATTTCGGGAGTGGACAACTGGGAAGCAGACTTCCGCAGCAGACTCCACCCGGGAGAATAGGGACTTCATCCAGAAGTCTTCCAAATGCTGGTAAACCGTTGGGAAAGACCACAGGTGGACATGATGGCGTCCCGCCTCAATAAAAAAGATATTGCGCCATGTCAAGAGAACCTCAGGCGATCGCTGTGGACGCTCTAGTGACACCGCGGGTGTACCAGTCGGTTTATGTGTTCCCTCCTCTCCCTCTCATACCCAAGGTACTGAGGATAATAAGAAAAAGAGGAGTAAGAACTATACTCATTGTTCCGGATTGGCCAAGAAGGACTTGGTACCTGGAACTTCAGGAGATGATCTCAGAGGACCCATGGCCTCTGTCACTCAGACAGGATCTGCTGCAGCAGGGGCCCTGTCTGTTCAAAGACTTACCGCGGCTGCATTGACGGCATGGCGGTTGAACACCGGATCCTGAGTGTAAAAGGCATTCCGGAGGAAGTCATTCTTATCCTGATCAAAGCCAGGAAGGATGTCAGCCTGAAGTTCAGACGTTGTAAGGGAGTGCTGCATATTCAGCCCCTTCTTTGTGCCCCAGTGGCACCTTGGGATCTCAATGTGGTTTTGGAGTTCCTGGAATCACATTGGTTTGAGCCACTTAAAACCGTGGATTTGAAATATCTCACATGAAAAGTGGTTATGTGTTGGCTCTGGCTTCGGCCAGGCATGTGTCAGAATTGGCGGCTTTGTCATAAAAAAGCCCTTACCTGACTTTCCATATGGATAGGGCAGAGTTGAGGACTCGTCCTCACTTTCTCCCGAAGGTGGTATCAGGTTTTCACTTGTACCAACCTATTGTGGTGCCTGCGGCTACTAGGGACCTGGAGGATTCCAAGTTACTGGACATAGTCAGGGCCCTGAAAAATTATATTTCCTGGACGGCTGGAGTCAGGAAAACTGACTAGCTGTTTATCCTAGATGCACCCAACAAGCTGGGTGCTCCTGCTTCTAAGCAGACTATAGCGCGCTGGATTTGTAGCACTATTCAGCTTGCGCATTCTGCGGTGGGACTACCGCAGCCTAAATCTCTAAAGGCCCATTCCACAAGGAAGGTGGGCTCATCTTGGGCGGCTGCCCGAGGGGTCTCGGCTTTACAACTTGGCCGAGCTGCTACTTGGTCAGGGGCAAACACGTTTGCAAAATTTTATAAATTTGATACCCTGGCTGAGGAGGACCTGGAGTTCTCTCATTCGGTGCTGCAGAGTCATCCGCACTCTCCCGCCCGTTTGGGAGCTTTGGTATAATCCCCATGGTCCTTACGGAGTCCCCAGCATCCACTAGGACGTCAGAGAAAATAAGATTTTACTCACCGGTAAATCTATTTCTCGTAGTCCGTAGTGGATGCTGGGCGCCCATCCCAAGTGCGGATTGTCTGCAATACTTGTAAATAGTTATTGTTACACAAATCGGGTTGTTATTGCGAACCATCTATTCAGAGGTTCCATTGTTATCATACTGTTAACCGGGGTTCCTATCACGAGTTATACAGTGTGATTGGTGTGGCTGGTATGAGTCTTACCCGGGATTCAAAATCCTTCCTTATTGTGTCAGCTCTTCCGGGCACAGTGTCCTAACTGAGGCTTAGAGGAGGGTCATGGGGGGAGGAGCCAGTGCACACCAGATAGTCCTAAAGCTTTCTTTAGATGTGCCCAGTCTCCTGCGGAGCCGTCTATTCCCCATGGTCCTTACGGAGTCCCCAGCATCCACTACGGACTACGAGAAATAGATTTACCGGTGAGTAAAATCTTATTATCTCTACTGTCCTAGTGGATGCTGGGAACTGTACTTTAGTACCGTGGGGTATAAATCGGGTCTGTAGGAGCCTGGCACTTTAAGAAATTAACAGTGTGTGCTGGCTCCTCCCCTCTATGCCCCTCCTGCATACTCACTTTAGAAAAATGTGCCCAAGGAGCGGGGTGCAATCCTCTGAAGTTCTAGAGAGTTTTCTTCCGAAATTGTATTTATTTTCTTATATTCAGGTTGTAATGGTTTGCAACCAGTCTACCTGCGTCGTGGGACTTGGAGGGGGGACCGGACTAAACTCCTGAGGGTTAATGGCTCCAAATCCCCGCTGATAGGACATTAAGGTACTGACCGCAAAATTGAGACTACTTTCAATGCCATATATACTGCGGTGGGCGTTGCTCAGAGATCCACTATTGCATGCGGCTATATTTCAAGGGCCATGGTAACATGGTCTGATAATCTTATACAAGGCTTTGACTCTCTCCCTCAGGACGTCATGACTCTACTGCATTATTTCCAAGATGCTGCTATCTTTATGGGTGAGGCTGTTAAAAAATTGTGTCTCATCAATGGGCATGCCACGGCTATGGCGTTCTCGGCCCGCAGGGCCTTGTGGCTGCGACAGTGGTCAGCAGATGGTGATTCCAAAAAAGGCGTAGAGAATCTTCCCTTTACAGATGAGGCCTTATTTGGGGAAGAACTGAACAAATGGATTTCTCAGGCAACGGCGGGGAAGTCTACCTATCTGCCGTCTGCTGCACCTCCTGCTGGACGTCCCTGTCCCTGCCTTTATCTGCAGTGCTTTCGTGTGGCCAGATTCAGGGGCAGAGCCAGAGGTGCATCAAATGCTTCTAGAGGCAACAGAGGTAAGTCCCATAGGTCCGCAGCTGCTGCATCCCTGGACCAGACCTCTGGATCATCCTCCACTAAGCCTTCCACATGACGGTTAGCCCCAACAGCAAGGTGACTTTCAGGTAGGTGGGTGCCTTCAACACTTCGCCCATGTCTGGGCAAAATCCTGCCAGGACCCTTGGGTGAGTTACCTCATATCACAAGGTAACGGTTAGAATTTTGAGAGCTAACCCCTCTCAGATTCTTCAAGTCAAGGTAACCAGCTTCACCTGTAGAAATGTTTACCTTGCAAGACGCCATACCAAAGCTACTGCTAACAGGGGTTGTCATTCCAGTGCCTCCCCTGTCTCACAACAGGGGTTTTATTCCACTCTGTTTGTTGTACCGAAAATGGATGATTCGGTACGCCCAATACTAAACCTCAGATCTTTGTACCCTGACTTACATGTGTTCAAGTTCAAGATGAAATCCCTACGGGCGGTTGTCTACGGCTTGGAGAAAGGGGAGTTCCTGGTATCCTTTGATATCACGGATGCATAGCTACACATCCCCATATGGCCTTCTCATCAGGCTTACCGTAAATTCGCTATACTGGACACCACTTCCAATTTCAGGTGTTACCCTTTGGTCTTTCTACAGCTCCAAAGGTGTTCAGTTCCCTATTTGGACGATCTCCTGATAAAACGGCGTCCAGAGCATGTCTGCTGCACACCATAGTTTTGACTACGCATCTGCTTACAGACCACGGCTGGATCCTAAATTTGCAGTAGTCTCACCTGGAACCGCCACAGATAATTCAGTTCCTTGGTATGATACTGGACATACAGTAGTTTCTCAGAAGGTATACCTTCCCATGGAGAAGTCCTTGGCAATCCAAGCTATGGTTTGCTCGGTCCTCATCCTTCGCAGGATCTCGGTCCACCTTTGCATTCACCTACTGGGCAAGATGGTGGCCTCATACGAGGCAATCCAGCATGGCAGGTTCCATGCCCGTCCTTTCCAACTGTATTTACTGAACAAGTGGTCTGGGTCTCACCTACACATGCACCAGTTTGTGTCTCTGTTGCCAAGAGCACGGATTTCCATTTTGTGGTGGCTACAAGTCCCTCACCTTGTGGAGGGCCGGAGTTCTGTTCCCAGTCATGGATACTGCTAACAACGGATGCCAGTCTCTGATGTTGGGGGGCAGTGACCCAAGGGGCCCAATTCCAGAGGAAGTGGTCAACTCAGGAATCTGCAATTCCGATAAATGTACTGGAACTCAGGGTGATTTACAATGCCCTTCTGCAGGCCCTCCTCTCTTCTCAGACATCAAGCCGTCCAGGTACGGTCGGACAACGCCACAGTGATGGCATTCATAAACCGACAGGCAGGAACAAGAAGCAGTGCCGCAATGCGAAAGGTGTCAAAAATACTCCTATTGGCGGAGGCCAACGCAAGGGCCATCTCAGCCATATTTGTTTCAGGAGTGGACAACTGGGTAGCGGACTTCCTCATCCGGGGGACTGGGACCTTCATCATCAGGTGTTTCAACAGCTGTTTTACTGGTGGGGCTGTACGCAGATAGACCTGATGGCTTCTCGTCTCAACAAGAAGCTTCTGCGTTTCTGTTCCAGAATAAGGGCTCTGCAGGTGGCTGCTGTGGTCGCTGTTTCCTCCAGTCCCTCTCATTCCAAGAGTTCTCAAAAGACTCTTAAGGGAAAGCGTTGAGGCAATTTTGATTGCCCCAGATTGGCCTCGACCGGCCTGGTATGCGGTTCTCCCGACCATGTCTCTTGAGGAACCTTGGCATCTGCCGCTGCGCAAAGACCTTCAACAAGGACAATTTGTCTGTCCAGACTTACCGTGGCTTCGTTTGATGGCTTGGCGGTTGAGAGGAAAATTCTAGCCAGAAAAGGTCTCCCCTCCAAGGTGATTTCCACGATGGTCCAGGCCTGGAAGGTGGTCACGTCGAAACACTACCACCGTATCTGGCAGAAATATTTCTCCTGATGTGAAGGTAGAAAATATGCTCCTGCAGAGTTTCGACTTGGTTGTTTTCTACTCTTCCTACAAGCAGGAGTGGATAAGGGCCTAAGGTTAGGCTCCATCAAAGTCCAGGTTTCGGCTCTTTCCATCTTCTTCCAAAAACAACTTGCTGTTTTGCCCGAAGCTCAGACTTTTCTGAAGGGTTTTCTTCACATTCAACTGCCCTTCGTCTCTCCCACGGCTACGTGGGATCTAACTGTAGTCTTTTAATTTTCTCCAATCGGATTGGTTTGAACCCTTACAAACGGTGGAATTGAAATATCTAACGTGGAAGACTGTCATGTTGCTGGCGTTGACCTCGGCAAGGCGTGTTTTGGAATTGGGGGCCTTATCTTGTAAGAGCCCGTATTGGATATTTCACGAGGATAGGGTGGAACTCAGGACTCACCCGCAAATTTTGCTGAAAGTAGCGACGGTTTTTCACGTATATCAACCTATAGTAGTTCCTGTGTTGGGTGACGCATCATTTTCTCCAAAGTCCATGGACGTGGTGGGGGCTTTGAGAATTTCCGTCAAGAGAACTGCTCATCATTGAAAATATGACTTGCTTTTTGTCCTTTATGATTGGTTGTCCTGCTTCTAAGCAGTCCATTACTTGTTGGCTCAGGTTAACAATTCAACAAGTCTATTCTTCGGCAGCTTTGCCACTGCTGACTTCTATCCAGGCCCACTCCACTAGGTCAATAGGCTCTTCCTGGACGGCTGCCCGGGGTGTCTCGGCCTTACAGATTGTGCCGTGCAGCTACTTGGTCTGGTTCGAACACGTTTGTGAATTTTACAGGTACAACACCTTGGCCTGGGATGACCTTCAGTTTGGTTAGGTGGTTTTGAAGGGGTCTCAGCACTCTCCCACCCGATTTGGGAGCTTTGGGAATTCTCCACGGTACGAAAGTACAGTTCCCAGTATCCACTAGGATGTTAGAGAAAATAGGAATTTGATACCTACAGGTAATTTCCTGTTATCGTAGTCCGTAGTGGATACTGGACGCCCGCCTCAGTACTTCGTTTTCCTGCTTACTACATTGTAAGTGATCTTGGTTGGGTCTGCTGTTGCTCTCCCTGTTCCATGTTTGATTAGCCTTGCTAATTTTTTTGGTTAGCGTTCCTACCTTCTGTTTTGGTTTGCATTGCTATTCTATTATTGTTGTGTGTTGGTTCGTTACCACACCGTTGTTTGTGTTTATCCTTCTCTCAATGTATGTCCATCTCCTCGGGCACAGTTTTCCTAGACTGAGTTTGCAGGAGGGGCATAGAGGGGAGGAGCCAGCACACACTGTTAATTTCTTAAGGTGCCAGGCTCCTACGGACCCGATCTATACCCCACGGTACTAAAGTACAGTTCCCAGCATCCACTAAGGACTACGAGAAAAGGAATTACCGGTAGGTATCGAATTCCTAATATAAAGGGTACCCAATTGTGCTAAGAGAATGAAAGAGCAGCACCTCTAGAAGAACCTCCTGTTATCAAAGTTTCGCGGGGAAAACAGCAAACTAACAGATCTGAGGGTGCTTACATATATGGTACTGTTGCAATAATATTAGTACATCAATTTAAAACATAACAATGTTCAACTACATAGAATATAGTTTATTCATAAAAGTACAGAATAAAACATAGTACGTCTTTGTGATTTTACAGATGACGTCTTCGGATATATCAAGTTATACATTCAGTTTTTAGTGTATTTCCTTGTTGAAACATAAGATACAGAAGTAGAACAATATATTGACTCAACACGTTTCGTCCCTATCATGACTTCATCGGGGGGTAATTTATCTAGCCAATAAAATAGAACAACTGAATATATGAACAGTACCGATTTCCAAATATATGCAATTCTTTACAACATGTGAACCATAAATACCAAAATTCTCAAACAATGATGTGAAGAAAATCTAATAATGTATAAACCTCTATTCAAACTAGGTTATATGGATATGATACCTAGTTAATGAATAATAAATGACTTTACACTATAAAATGAAGAAGACAGGAAATAGGTGGTGGTGAGAGAAAGTGAGGATACATACCAGACTAATAACTAGTATGAAAAATCTCAGCGTGATGTGGCTCCGTTACGGAAAAAGAGTGTCCATACACTAATTTATATATATATATATATATATATATATACATACATATATATATATATATATATATTTATTTATTTATTTGTGGCAGGGACATCATGGTTCCACATAAGGTTAATGTGCAACAACAAACAACAGGATTTCACAGGTTTAGAAGAGCAGCAATAGCAGCAGCACTGAAGGGTCCAATCCAGGTTTTGCCTCAATCTGTTTTCAGATTACAACACTATTAGAATTCTATTGGCTCAAAACAAAGATGCAGCCCTTATGAAATAAAGACCCTTCACCGGTCTCAGGAAAACACGGATGATAATAATAAAGATTTTTTTCACAAGATGGCGCAAACAAAGCTAAAAAAAATCATACATCAAAGGTTCATTAGTCCCAATAGTTTTTAAATGATTGCAAGTAAATAGACTCTGGTTCCAGATTAGTTTTGCTGTGGATTAATCGTCTGCAGTTCAAACACTATGCACTTCCAACAACCCAAGTAGTTGATTAGCGTGGAGACTGACCATTTGGGAGACTGTGTCTTGGCTGATTGATTACCTGTGGAGGTGTGCGAGTTCCGGAGCTCAGAATCTCCTTTCCTTAAAAGCTACATCTGGGAGGGTAACTAAGAGAGCTGGTTGAAGCATTGTCAAGATCCTATTTACCATTGTGGTTTACATGCTCTTGTTGTTTTTAACTTTGTGAGTGTTCTGTATAATAAATTTGTTTATTTGTGCATGGCTGTATAAATTCTTCTCATCAACCACACAACATGTTACAAATTTAACAAAGAAGTGCTCGTACTACTGTACCCATATTTTACAGCAATGGAAGGGATCTCATGCTTTTCAGTATTAGGGCTGGTAGTCCTTGGGTTGTATGAAATATTGTCTACTTTTCTTCTTTTTTTCACTGTCAATTATATTGTAATCACTATGGTGGTGAAGGGTTCCCAATCTGTTGTATTACCCGGCTCCAAGGATTTAGGAAGAAATCCATTACTTTTTGTGATGACCTGAGAAGCATTTTAAAGGCGGAGAACCATTTTTATTTTTTGTATCCCCTCTCTACCCTATAGAGCAGGCATTCCCAACCACGGTCCTCAAGGCACACCAACAGTGCAGGTTTTAGTGATATCCAGGCTTCAGCACAGGTGACTTAATTAGTAGCTCAGTTATTTTGATGTAACCATCTGTGCTGCAGCCTGGATATCACTAAAACCTGCACTGTTGGTGTGCCTTGAGGACCGTGGTTGGGAATGCCTGCTATAGAGGTTCATTGGCTAGTCTTGGGGTGGTTTTTACTCTTGGTGACTTAATTCTTGAAGGTCTGCCTATTATTGCTGGTAGTACATTTTGGTTGAGATTTAGGGAGTGTGCACACTGGTCATTTCTTTTCTTTAATACACTTTTCCCTGACTGTATGAATTGTTTCCCACTGTACATATTTCCTGGTACAAATTTGTATTAAGAAATTATCCTCGCAGTTTCCTGATGTGTAAACATGTATTTAAGTTCTCTCATATGCCCAATATGGATAGTAATACTTTTACTGTCCACCCTCAATACTCTCCTTTCTTCTCTGTCCCCTATGGCCTGCACCAACCAGGTGGCCTTCTTCTATAACTCCTCACTTTACCTCTGCACTTGATTCTGTTGCTCCCATCTCCAACATTCTAAATGCTAACCTTGGCACTCCAAACTGACCAGATTCCTTAAAAAAAATGCTTTTTCACTGCTGAGCGCCTCTGGAGGAAATATCACTGTCTGCGGACTTCCTTCATTACAAGTTTGTTTTCTCTTCCTGCAGCTCAGCACTCTCCCTTGCCAAGCAATCCTTTTTCAAATCTCTTCTCAGTCCTCCAATCTCCACCAAATCTTTAATACTTCCTACACTCTCCTCCTTGTACCCCCTCCACTCCCCCCCCCTCACTGCCGCTGACTTTGTCTCCTTCTTCTCCTCAAAAATGTAGGCAATCCGACAAGAAATCTCCTCATGACTCCCCTTGCCAGCCATTCCTCCCCCACAGTCCTCTTTCTCCTACCATCCCACCTTATGCTTTTTTCTCCCAACCACAGACAAAGAAGTACACTCTCTCATCCTATCCTCTCCACCCCTTATGTGCCCCCTGGACAACCTCCCATCCCACCTTGCTCACCTCTTCAACTTATCACTCTCTACTGGCATCTTTCCCTCACCATTCAAACATGCTCTTGTCTCACCTGTTCTCAAAAAACCCAACCTTGACCATTCCTCATCCGCTAGCTACCGCCCTATCTCTCTTCTCCCATATGCCTCCAAACTACTAGAGCGGCTGGTGTTCAGCCGTCTCACCAGCTACCTTTCTGACCACTACATCCTTGATCCTCTTCAATCTGGCTTTCGCCCACTCCTCTGAAACTGCCCTGGTCAAAGTCACCAATGACCTGCTTTTGGCCAATTCCAAGAGTCACTTCTCTCTGCTCATCCTCCTGGAGCTCTCTGCGCCCTTCAGCACTGTGTGTCATCTTCTCCTCTTCTGTACCCTCCAGTCAGTTCTCTCTAGCACTGTCCTTGCCTGGTTCACCTCTTGCCTTACTAACTGCTCATTCTCAGTGTCTGCCTCTTACTCCACCTCACCCCCTTCCACCCTCCTCATTGGTGTTCCCCAGGGTTCTGTCCTTGGCCCCATTCTCTTCTCCATGTACACCTCTTCCCTGGGTGCGCTCATAAGCTCCTTTGGCCTCCAATACCACCTCTGTGCGGATGATACACAACTATACCTCTCCTCTCTTGATCTCTCTCCTTCTGTACTCTCTCGGGTATCTAGCTGCCTCTCTGCCAACTCCTCCTGGATGTCTGAGCGCTCCCTGAAGCTCTACTTGGACAAAACCGAACTCATCCCCCATCCAGTCTCAATCACCCCCCTAATATTTATATCACTGTTGACAACACTATCATCTTCCCCATTCCCCAACTCTGCTGCCTGGGCATCACTTGACTCGTCCCTCTCCTTCACCAGACACATCAAATTTTTGGCTCTACCCTGTCTATTCTAGCTACGCAACATTGCTCGCCTCAGGCCATTCCTTTCCCAGAGTGCGACTAAACTTATTATCCACTCACTAGTCATCTCATGGCTCGACTATTGCAACATTCTCCTCAATGGCCTCACACTCTCCCATCTCACTCCACTCCAATCTGTTCTCAACTGCACAGCTAGATTGGATAGAGACGCTGAAATACGAGGAAAGGCTTGCAAGGCTACGTATATTTACACTATAAAAGAGGAGACTAAGAGGGGACATGATCAACATTTACAAATATATAAGGGGACAATACACACAGCGTGTGGGGGATCTGTTTTGGTAAGATCAACACAGAGGACACGTGGACACCCACTTAGGTTGGAAGAGAGGATATTTTGCACACAGAAACATAAATGTTTCTTCACAGTAAGGACAATATGTGTTTGGAGTAATGACGGACTCGGTCAACACCTTTAAGAATGGGCTAGATAAGTACCTAATGGATAAGGATATACAGGGTTATGGTGTGTAGTCACACATTATAGTTTAACATTTAAAAAAGAGGAATAAACACAACAGCCGACATTAGCAACAGACAAAATTAATCCTATAATACAGCGTAGGAGACCACAATTAGTTTGAACTTGATGTTGTTTTTTCAACCTCGGAAACTGTTACTATGTTATTTTCCTCTCCCACCACTCCACATCTGCCAATCCCCTATGTCAAAACCTACACTGGCTCCCAGTCCCCCACAGAATCATCTTCAAACTCCTCACCCTCACATACAAGTCCCTTTCTAATGCCACTGCACCATATATCTCCAACCTTATCTCCCTACATACTCCTGCCCACCCACTCCGGTCAGCCAGTGACTGTCGCCTTTCGTCTACCTGGTCACTACATCCCATGCGCAATTCTAAAGGTGGCCATCCACTACTCAGACTTGTCTGAACTGCAGATAGCATCAGATTTCTCTTGAACTCTCCCGGGAGCTTCCTGGGAATCGGATCAGACCCTGGCTTTAATTTTCATTACATTCACTTCAGATATATCTGATGCAATATATCATGTGCCAGATCGCATCAGATATATCTGATGCACACATGCTACATGTGATTGATCTGATACTGCTGCTGCCGCTGTTCCCCCTCTGGGAGTGGCCAGGGAGATGCCAGTCAAGTGACGCTTCAGATGAATCTGATCAGATACATCTGAAGTAAAAAAAACAATCCGATGTGCACCTGTTTTCTTCAGATTCAGATAAATAGTTGGGGCAGCCTCAGAGATCTGTAGTTCAGACATATCTGACACGGGAGTGAGCATTGGATCTGAAGAGCCATCCAATGTGACACTTTTCTTCAGATATGACGGTCAGATGCATCGAAATCTGAAGAAAACTGCCAAAATCTGACTAGTGGATGGGGGCCTTAAGCTTTTGCCAGCGCTGCCCCTCTTCACTGGAACAAGCTCCCTTGCTCTATTAGACTCTCCCTACATTGCAAAGCTTCACACGGGCACTGAAAACTCACCTGTTTATCAAAGCCTACCCTTCCGCATACCTCAGTCTTGAGGCCTTTCTCCCATCCTCATGCCTTGGGCATCTCTGCCTTCCTTACTTCCTGACACCAGGCCACCTTCTGCTTGCTTGTACCTCATATCACCTTTCTGTCTCCCTCTTCTTTTAGATTGTAAACTCCTTGGAGGATGGCCTTATTCCCTCCTGTTCTCACAGCCCTCTTCTCTTACACCTCAATTACAGCTCTTGCCTACTCGGTGACTCTCTATACAGATAGGTCCATATGACTTCTTTGCTGCGCCTAGGCACACAGTGGTTTATTAACATAAACCCTTCATCTATTGTTCTCAGCTGCAATACAATACAGAGGACAATACATCATGGGATTAAGTCATTACAGCAGGGGATTAAGTCTGACTGATTTGGCTCAATTAATCCTATTAAAGGCCAAGATAAACGTGGACCCATCTGTACATGCATTTCCTCCTGCTTGTGTCTGTTCATCTCTTCCAATGGCTGCCAGCCCCCACTAGTAGGCCAGTTACTTCTTTGCTTTCTGACATCCCAGCTGTACTGAGAACTGTGGTGCCAATTGTTACCTGTGCTTTGTTTTTCTGTGATGTTAAGTACTAGATGTCAGGTTGCATACATTTTTCCTACATATTTCAAGTGTTTGATAATAGTCCTTTGATATAAATATGTTATAGGCTACATAAATCACATCCACAATTGGTATGCCATTCCCACATTTTTTTATTTTTTTTTTAGTCATAGCTATTGTAGTTTTCCATTACATGGAACTGATTGAAAAGTAGAAAATAGTTAAACACTCAAAAATATAATACTATATGAAATGTCACATTGAGTAAGCCCCCGTTAAATAAATAGTCTAACTGAAGATATCTTACAAACAAACATCAAATATATACCTGTTTAGTTAATCCAGCTTTAATAAATTATTTTGACCATGTAAGAGCAGCAAATGTATTCTTTGCAGATGGGTACACAACATGATGAATGGCTGTTATGTTAACGGTGAAGTGTGTTCATTGGGATAATGCACATATATTGATTTTAAAGGTAATTCTAGTGCACCCCCAAATAGGTTGGCTGAGCGTTCAAGCATAAATAATAAGTAACCATAAATAATAAACTGCTGTCTTTATGAGCTATTCAGCCGTGCCTCTAAAACGGAAAAAAACAAAATATTAATCTATCAGAGATTATAACATGATGGAACATAATGGTAGTGCATTGAGTAAATGGCAGCTGCTTCATACTGTAGGTTGCTCTACTGTTATTGACAGGGGAAAAAGAACTACTAAAGTAGAGCAGCAATTTGTTTACATTGTCTCTTCATTATATGTTTGGTTCTAGTTAACCTACATCAACTTCTGTATTTGAATGTATGGATGCACTTCTGAATATGAATGTAGGGATGTATAGCTTTTAATTGAGTAATTTTTCTAGGTAAATTACTAATGAGTATACTATGCACTGCTTTAATTAATTAAATCTGATTTATTTAAGTACATTTTATAAAGTTATACATTGCTAATGTTTGCATTAAAAGAAAACTTCATTCAAAGAAGAAGAAGAAATAGAGCAGGTCTGCTGTGACATGTAAAGCTGGCCACACATTGAGCGATGTATGCGGCAGATGCAACGGAGAATCGTAGATTCAACCTATTGGGCACTCCACACACAACGGTCGATTCAGTCCCTGACCGCCCGCTGCATGGGATCGTCTGCCCAAATCACTGCTTTTGAACATGCATGTAGATCAACCATGCAGGCAGACAACCCAACGTGTGCACGCAATGGACAACATCATGGCCACACACGGAACAATATAGCTGTTATATTGTTCCAATTTGTCGGATCGCCAGCTATATAGTGCTGTGTGTGTGTGTGTGTGTGTGTGTGTGTGTGTGTGTGTGTGGGGGGAGCTTAACGAACATGTTGAGAAATTTGATTGGCATGTGTGGTATTCTCATGACATATTAAGGTCTGATAGATACGTGTGATGATCTGATGGGCATGTGCAGAGAAATTGCCAAATAAACACTAACTTCAAAATTGTAACACAAAGCCAATTACAGTATATTATCTTTTAATTATGTAGGTGAGAGTGACAGGTCCTTAACCAGAAACTTGGTCAATTAGCTTTTTATTTTGAGCAAGAAAAACTTAAGAATCTGTCTGCTTTAGAGACATTACATTTTAGACACATAAGTATTTGCTTAGTCAATGAAAACTTTGTTGTGGGATGACATGCAGCCTTCATGATAGATTTTTGCTTTGGGTAGTAGCTGCAGTGAGCCTGAGGAATTTTGATTTAACTCATGAGTCCAAATAGAGAGAGAGAGAGGAAAGTGATCTAGTCATTGTGCCAAATCTCAATTACCCAGGAAGGGTTAACAAGTTAAAATTTGTTAGTAGTAAGATAGCTTAATGTGTTGTGTAGTTTGCCAATCAAATCTAAGGTACAAAATTATTTCCAGAGTACACTCATCACACTGCTCATGTAAAGTCGAACCTGAAGGACAGCTACAATAGTTTATATGGTCGTATGATATTGCATTTAGTTACTGTAGAAACAACATGAACATACATATTGTTAGACAAACTACCAATTAAGCAGTTGATTGAATTAAAGGGAAGGTTGGCCTACTCTCCTGGAACTCAGAGGCCAGTTTTATTTATTTTAATTGATTTTTATTTTATTTTATCAAGTATATTGTGTGAATTTAGTGTGTATTGAGTCTAACATCATCGTTTACATGTGGACATGATATGTGGGTTGTCTAAAAACACGTGGTTATACAGTAGATGAAGTTTATGTAAGTACAGTGTCTGTATGTAAGTATTTGTTTTCCTATATATTTTTGAGCATGTGTCATGGACTTGTAGCTAACTCCAAGTAGAGCAGCATGGCAGCTTGATTGTAATAAATAATCTGGATGTGTTTGATACACCTATGACAATCATATCATAATTAAAATAGACTTAGCATGAGTCTGTTACACTACAAAACAAAATTATGAAATGTGGTATTAATAAGTCTAGTCTCTTTACGTGTTAAATGATTAACAATTGACCAAATCATACAAAGATTAAGTGCTTTCTGGCGTGACAGACGGAGAAGCTGACGTCACCTAACCTGAAAACTAGACTTAGAGCACTGCACGGATGCCAGAGGAATGTGGATGGACCTGTAGTTCATTACCCACTGTTACAACAAGCAATTTGTGTGACATTGAGAGAAATCACATGTACATGAGTGGGTGATTTTATTCTGCCTAAGTAAAAACTGTGTTGTAAACGTACCCCACCATCGTGCTCCTCCACTTTCTTTTTCTTTTTATACTCTATATAATCTCTCTCTCCCTCTCTCTCTCTCTCTCTCTCTCTATATATATATATATATATATATATATATACACACACAGTACTTAGACCGGCACTCCGATGAGTAAAGTAATCAGCTGGTGCCCTCACATATACCTCCGTTTATATACATACAATTGCTGTGGTGCGGCACTCTGCTTGGAAAGAATGATCAGTAGACTGGCGTATATAACAACGTTTCAGTGCTCCATTTATTGCACTATCATCAACCTGATGATAGTGCAATAAATGGAGCACTGAAACGTTGTTATATACGCCAGTCTACTGATCATTCTTTCCAAGCCGAGTGCCGCACCACAGCAATTATATATATATATATATATATATATATGTCTATGTATATACACTGGTCAAAAAAATAAAGGGAACACTAAAATAACACATCCTAGATCTGAATGAATGAAATATTATGATTAAATAATTTGTTCTTTATATAGTTGAATGTGTTGACAACAAAATCACACAAATATTATCAATGGAAATCAAATTTATTAACTCATGGAGGTCTGGATTTGGAGTCACCCTCAAAATTAAAGTGGAAAAACACACTACAGGCTTATCCAACTTTGATGTAATGTCCTTAAAACAAGTCAAAATGAGGCTCAGTAATGTGTGTGGCCTCCACGTGCCTGTATGACCTCCCTACAACGCCTGGGCATGCTCCTGATGAGGTGGTGGATGGTCTCCTGAGGGATCACCTCCCAGACCTGGACTAAAGCATCCGCCAACTCCTGGACAGTCTGTGGTGCAACGTGGCGTTGGTGGATGGAGCGAGACATGATGTCCCAGATGTGCTCAATTGGATTCAGGTCTGGGGAACGGACGGGCCAGTCCATAGCATCAATGCCTTTGTCTTGCAGGAACTGCTGACACACTCCAGCCACATGAGGTCTAGCATTGTCTTGCATTAGGAGGAACCCAGGGCCAACCGCACCATCATATGGTCTCACAAGGGGTCTGAGGATCTCATCTCGGTACCTAATGGCAGTCAGGCTACCTCTGGCGAGCACATGGAGGGCTGTGTGCTCCAGACCTCCATGGGTTAATAAATTTGATTTCCATTGATAATTTTTGTGTGATTTTGTTGTCAGCACATTCAACTAAGAACAACATATTTAATAAGAATATTTCATTCATTCAGATCTAGGATGTGTTATTTTAGTGTTCCCTTTATTTTTTTGAGCAGTGTATATAATATGCATACACACACACATAGTAGGCGGACACCAAATGGTCAACATGGATATTAGATCGACCTATTAATGGTCTACATGAATTTTTATATGTACTTCTTTTGTCTTTTTTTTTTTTAAATACTTTACCATCCACGTGGACTACGATTGGGAATAGCAATCTGTGTCCATCGCAGCTAGGCACCTTGCCCGAAGCATGTGAGAGAGCACTGTGTACTAATTGGGAATCCACGTGCTCAGACGGTGAAAACACCAGAAAAAAAAGTCAACTTTTTTTTTGTATCGACCATTTGAACTTGTTGACCTTTTCATGTTAACCTTTTGTATATGTCGACCCTTCACAGGTTGACATAATGGTCATGTTGATCTTTTGTTCATGTCAACATGTTCACTGTCAACCATATGGTGTCAACCTAATGATTGGAGACCTTCTTACTGTAGATCAATTTATCCGTAACCACACATCATATACCACACACACAGACATTGTTATGGCCTGCTTGACAGTGAAGGATTTTTAATTATTTATACAGGTTGAGTATCCCATATCCAAATATTCCGAAATACGGAATATTCCGAAATACAGACTTTCTCTATCGTCCTAGTGGATGCTGGGGTTCCTGAAAGGACCATGGGGAATAGCGGCTCCGCAGGAGACAGGGCACAAAAGTAAAGCTTTCCGATCAGGTGGTGTGCACTGGCTCCTCCCCCTATGACCCCCCTCCAAGCCTCAGTTAGATTTTTGTGCCCGGCCGAGAAGGGTGCAATCTAGGTGGCTCTCCTAAAGAGCTGCTTAGAGAAAGTTTAGCTTAGGTTTTTTATTTTACAGTGAGTCCTGCTGGCAACAGGATCACTGCAACGAGGGACTTAGGGGAGAAGAAGTGAACTCACCTGCGTGCAGGATGGATTGGCTTCTTGGCTACTGGACATCAGCTCCAGAGGGACGATCACAGGTACAGCCTGGATGGTCACCGGAGCCTCGCCGCCGGCCCCCTTGCAGATGCTGAAACATGAAGAGGTCCAGAATCGGCGGCAGAAGACTCCTCAGTCTTCTAAAGGTAGCGCACAGCACTGCAGCTGTGCGCCATTTTCCTCTCAGCACACTTCACACGGCAGTCACTGAGGGTGCAGGGCGCTGGGAGGGGAGCGCCCTGGGAGGCAAATGAAAACCTATTTGGCTAAAAAATACCTCACATATAGCCTCCGGGGCTATATGGAGATATTTAACCCCTGCCAGAATACACTAAAGAGCGGGAGACGAGCCCGCCGGAAAAGGGGCGGGGCCTATCTCCTCAGCACACAGCGCCATTTTCCTTACACAGCTCCGCTGGTCAGGACGGCTCCCAGGTCTCTCCCCTGCACTGCACTACAGAAACAGGGTAAAACAAGAGAGGGGGGGCAAAATAGTGGCAAAAATTATATTATAAAAGCAGCTATACAGGGAGCACTTATTATAAGGCTATCCCTGTCATATATAGCGCTTTTGGTGTGTGCTGGCAAACTCTCCCTCTGTCTCCCCAAAGGGCTAGTGGGGTCCTGTCTTCGTTAAGAGCATTCCCTGTGTGTCTGCTGTGTGTCGGTACGTGTGTGTCGACATGTATGAGGACGATATTGGTGTGGAGGCGGAGCAATTGCCAAATATGGGGATGTCACCTCCTAGGGGGTCGACACCAGAATGGATGCCTTTATTTATGGAATTACGGGATAGTGTCAACACGCTAAAGCAGTCGTTTGTCGACATGAGACGGCCGGACAATCAGTTAGTGCCTGTCCAGGCGCCTCAAACACCGTCAGGGGCTGTAAAACGCCCTTTGCCTCAGTCGGTCGACACAGACCCAGACACAGGCACTGATTCCAGTGGCGACGGTGACGAATCAACCGTATTTTCCAGTAGGGCCACACGTTATATGATTTTGGCAATGAAGGAGGCGTTACATTTAGCTGATACTACTGGTACCACTAAACAGGGTATTATGTGGGGTGTGAAAAAACTACCTATAGTTTTTCCTGAATCAGAAGAACTAAATGATGTATGTGATGAAGCGTGGGTTGCCCCCGATAAAAAGATGCTAATTTCAAAGAAGTTATTAGCTTTATACCCTTTCCCGTCAGAGGTTAGGGCGCGCTGGGAAACACCTCCTAGGGTGGATAAGGCGCTCACACGCTTATCTAAACAAGTGGCGTTACCCTCTCCTGAGACGGCCGCACTTAAAGATCCAACAGATAGGAGGATGGAAAATATCCAAAAAAGTATATACACACATACAGGTGTTATACTACGACCAGCTATAGCGTCAGCCTGGATGTGCAGTGCTGGAGTAGTTTGGTCAGAGTCCCTGATTGAAAATATTGATACCCTGGATAGGGACAATGTTTTACTGTCTTTAGAGCAAATAAAGGATGCATTTCTTTATATGCGTGATGCACAGAGGGATATCTGCACACTGGCATCACGGGTAAGTGCTATGTCCATTTCGGCCAGAAGAAGTTTATGGACGCGACAGTGGTCAGGCGATGCGGACTCAAAACGGCATATGGAAGTTTTGCCGTATAAAGGGGAGGAGTTATTTGGAGTCGGTCTATCAGATTTGGTGGCCACGGCTACAGCCGGGAAATCCACCTTTTTACCTCAAGCTACTCCCCAACAGAAAAAGACACCGACTTTTCAACCGCAGTCCTTTCGTTCCTTTAAAAACAAGAGAGCAAAGGGATATTCATATCTGCCACGAGGCAGAGGAAGGGGGAAGAGACACCAACAGGCAGCTCCTTCCCAGGAACAGAAGCCCTCCCCCGCTTCTACAAAAGCCTCAGCATGACGCTGGGGCTTCTCAAGCGGACTCGGGGGCGGTGGGCGGTCGTCTCAAGCATTTCAGCGCGCAGTGGGCTCACTCGCAGGTAGATCCCTGGATCCTGCAGATAATATCTCAGGGGTACAGGTTGGAACTAGAGACAGATCCGCCTCGCCGTTTCCTGAAGTCTGCTTTACCAACGTCCCCCTCCGAAAGGGAGACGGTTTTGGAAGCCATTCACAAGTTGTACTCTCAGCAGGTGATAGTCAAGGTACCTCTTCTACAACAGGGAAAGGGGTATTATTCCACTCTATTTGTGGTACCGAAGCCGGACGGCTCGGTAAGACCTATTCTAAATCTGAAGTCCTTGAACCTGTACATAAAGAAGTTCAAGTTCAAAATGGAGTCACTCAGAGCAGTGATAGCGAACCTGGAAGAAGGGGACTTTATGGTGTCCTTGGACATCAAGGATGCGTACCTCCACGTTCCAATTTACCCCTCACACCAGGGGTACCTCAGGTTCGTTGTACAAAACTGTCACTATCAGTTTCAGACGCTGCCGTTCGGATTGTCCACGGCACCTCGGGTCTTTACAAAGGTAATGGCCGAGATGATGATTCTTCTTCGAAGAAAAGGCGTATTAATTATCCCATACTTGGACGATCTCCTAATAAGGGCAAGGTCCAGAGAACAGCTAGAGAGGGGATTAGCACTGTCTCAAGAAGTGCTAAAACAACACGGCTGGATTCTGAATATTCCAAAATCCCAGTTAATGCCGACAACTCGTCTGCTGTTCCTAGGGATGATTCTGGACACGGTTCAGAAAAAGGTTTTTCTCCCGGAGGAAAAAGCCAAGGAGTTGTCCGAGCTTGTCAGGAACCTCCTAAAACCAGGAAAGGTGTCTGTACATCAATGCACAAGAGTCCTGGGAAAAATGGTGGCTTCTTACGAAGCAATTCCATTCGGCAGATTCCATGCACGAATTATCCAGAGGGATCTGTTAGACAAATGGTCAGGGTCGCATCTTCAGATGCACCAGCGGATAACCCTGTCTCCAAGGACAAGGGTATCTCTTCTGTGGTGGTTGCAGAGTGCTCATCTATTGGAGGGCCGCAGATTCGGCATACAGGATTGGATCCTGGTGACCACGGACGCCAGCCTGAGAGGCTGGGGAGCAGTCACACAAGGAAGAAACTTCCAGGGAGTGTGGACGAGCCTGGAAACGTCTCTTCACATAAACATTCTGGAACTAAGAGCAATCTACAATGCTCTAAGCCAGGCAGAACCTCTGCTTCAAGGAAAACCGGTGTTGATCCAGTCGGACAACATCACGGCAGTCGCCCATGTGAACAGACAGGGCGGCACAAGAAGCAGGAGTGCAATGGCAGAAGCTGCAAGGATTCTTCGCTGGGCAGAGAATCATGTGATAGCACTGTCAGCAGTGTTCATCCCGGGAGTGGACAACTGGGAAGCAGACTTCCTCAGCAGACACGACCTTCACCCGGGAGAGTGGGGACTTCATCCGGAAGTCTTCCACATGCTGGTAACCCGTTGGGAAAGACCAATGGTGGACATGATGGCGTCTCGCCTCAACAAAAAACTGGACAGGTATTGCGCCAGGTCAAGAGATCCGCAGGCAATAGCTGTGGACGCGCTGGTAACGCCTTGGGTGTACCAGTCGGTGTATGTGTTTCCTCCTCTGCCTCTCATACCAAAAGTATTGAGAATTATACGGCAAAGAGGCGTAAGAACGATACTAGTGGTTCCGGATTGGCCAAGAAGGACTTGGTACCCGGAACTTCAAGAGATGATCACGGAAGATCCGTGGCCTCTACCTCTAAGGAGGGACTTGCTTCAGCAGGGTCCCTGTCTGTTTCAAGACTTACCGCGGCTGCGTTTGACGGCATGGCGGTTGAACGCCGGATCCTAAAGGAAAAAGGCATGCCGGAAGAAGTCATTCCTACTTTGATTAAAGCAAGGAAGGAAGTAACCGTGCAACACTATCACCGCATTTGGCGAAGATATGTTGCGTGGTGCGAGGATCGGAGTGCTCCGACGGAGGAATTTCAACTGGGTCGATTCCTACATTTCCTGCAATCAGGATTGTCTATGGGTCTCAAATTGGGATCTATTAAGGTTCAAATTTCGGCCCTGTCGATTTTCTTTCAAAAAGAATTGGCTTCAGTTCCTGAAGTCCAGACTTTTGTTAAGGGAGTACTGCGTATACAGCCTCCTGTGGTGCCTCCAGTGGCACCGTGGGATCTCAATGTGGTTTTGGAATTTCTAAAATCTCATTGGTTTGAACCACTAAAAAAGGTGGATTTAAAATATCTCACATGGAAAGTGACCATGTTACTAGCCCTGGCTTCGGCCAGGAGAGTGTCAGAACTGGCAGCTTTATCTTACAAAAGCCCATATCTGATTTTCCATTCGGACAGGGCAGAACTGCGGACTCGTCCGCATTTTCTCCCTAAGGTGGTGTCAGCATTTCATCTGAACCAGCCTATTGTAGTGCCTGCGGCTACAAGTGACTTGGAGGACTCCAAGTTACTGGACGTTGTCAGAGCATTAAAAATATATATTGCAAGGACAGCTGGAGTCAGAAAATCTGACTCGTTGTTTATATTGTATGCACCCAACAAGATGGGTGCTCCTGCGTCTAAGCAGACGATTGCTCGTTGGATCTGTAGCACAATCCAACTTGCACATTCTGTGGCAGGCCTGCCACAGCCAAAATCTGTAAAGGCCCACTCCACAAGGAAGGTGGGCTCATCTTGGGCGGCTGCCCGAGGGGTCTCGGCATTACAACTTTGCCGAGCAGCTACGTGGTCAGGGGAGAACACGTTTGTAAAATTTTACAAATTTGATACTCTGGCTAAGGAGGACCTGGAGTTCTCTCATTCGGTGCTGCAGAGTCATCCGCACTCTCCCGCCCGTTTGGGAGCTTTGGTATAATCCCCATGGTCCTTTCAGGAACCCCAGCATCCACTAGGACGATAGAGAAAATAAGAATTTACTTACCGATAATTCTATTTCTCGGAGTCCGTAGTGGATGCTGGGCGCCCATCCCAAGTGCGGATTATCTGCAATAATTGTACATAGTTATTGTTAACTAATTCGGGTTATTGTTAAGAAGCCATCTTTCAGAGGCTCCTCTGTTATCATACTGTTAACTGGTTTTGATCACAAGTTGTACGGTGTGATTGGTGTGGCTGGTATGAGTCTTACCCGGGATTCAAAATTCCTCCCTTATTGTGTACGCTCGTCCGGGCACAGTACCTAACTGGCTTGGAGGAGGGTCATAGGGGGAGGAGCCAGTGCACACCACCTGATCGGAAAGCTTTACTTTTGTGCCCTGTCTCCTGCGGAGCCGCTATTCCCCATGGTCCTTTCAGGAACCCCAGCATCCACTACGGACTCCGAGAAATAGAATTATCGGTAAGTAAATTCTTATTTTTTTTGAGTGAGAGTGAGATAGTGAAACTTTTGTTTTTTGATGGCTCAATGTACACAAACTTTGTTTAATACTCAAAGTTATTAAAAATGTTGTATTAAATGACCATCCAGCTGTGTGCATAAGGTGTATATGAAACATAAAAGAATTGTGTGAATGTACAAACACTTTGTTTAATGCACAAAGTTATAAAAAATATTGGCTAAAATTACCTTCAGGCTGTGTGTATAAGGTGTATATGTGACATAAATGCATTCTGTGCTTAGATTTAGGTCCCATCACCATAATATCTCATTATGGTATGCAATTATTCCAA
Source organism: Pseudophryne corroboree (assembly GCF_028390025.1). NCBI lineage: Eukaryota > Metazoa > Chordata > Amphibia > Anura > Myobatrachidae > Pseudophryne > Pseudophryne corroboree. The sequence continues at coordinate 471,185,662 of NC_086447.1, read as the reverse complement.
AATACGGAAAAATCCCATATCCAAAATTCCTCTGGTCCCAAGCATTTTGGATAAGGGATACTCAACCTGTATTAACTTTTTTTTAAATATATAATCGGTATCATCTGTAATGAGGATTTGACTTTGCAGATGTACATTTTGCTAGTTCTAAACAGAATTGTCTTTTATGTTTGTTTTTTGTTTGTTTGTATATCAGCAATTATGTTTTTGTTTTCCATTGTTACAGAAAAGCAATGATAACTTTCTGCAATACATTTAAATTTTATTTTATGTAATGGAGCTGAGAGGAGCCCTGTCTTGTAGTCTGCTCCACTAGGTTCAATACAAAGGCTTAGATTGGGAAATTAACATCAGTTTGTTAAAGCAACATCAATGTGCTCATTTTAATTTGGAAGATTGATATGCTTTATTGGATATCTTTGCAGAAACAAAGGAGATATGCTTCACTAGCTATATTTGTTAAAGTGATGTTCTCTATGGTTCATGCTAAAGTGATATGGCTCTGCTCACTTAAATGTAATAGAGCAAAACTGGAGAATGAATATCTGTAATGTGTGTGTCTTTTAAAAAAGTCATCCTCCTGATACTTGTAGACTTTTCATTTGGTTCTCCACAATCTGCAGAAAGAGATGCATTTTCAGTACTGCACTAGGGCAATGCTGTTTATTGGAATCTCTTATAGCATGTAGATCTGTATGCCAGTTTACGAAGAATACAAATTCTAAGAGGCATACAGCACCATGACTAAAGATGGTTTAGCATGAAAATTTTTTTCTTAAAGACGTTTTTAAATATATATTACTTAAATCTGTATTACACCTTTGAAAAGTAAACATTGGTGTGTAGTAATTTTCTCACCATGTATAAATAAGACATTTCATTTTTGTTATGATTTCACAGCGTGCATAACCAAATACTGATTGCAGAAACAATTGCAGTGCACAAAATAATTTTTAAACAGCACATATGAATGTCGTTTAGGCTAGATTTTCTCAAACTCCGCCATTACAGTCCAGGTTTTATGGATATCCATGCTTGAGTCCAGAGAGTTAAATCAAATTGACTGAGCTATTAATTGTCACCTATAAACAAATATTGGTATCCTTAAAACCTGGACTGTAGTAGCAGAATTTGAGAATCTCTGGTTTAGGAAAGCCCTTGCAGGTTGCAAAGTACACAAATTACAGAACAGTAACTAAGCCTTGGATGGAGATAAAGGTGGTCATTCCAAGTTGATCGCTCGCTAGGTAGTTTTAGCAGCCGTGCAAACGCTATGCCGCCGCCCACTGGGGAGTGTATTTTCGCTTTGCAGAAGTGCGAACGCATGTGCAGGCGAGCTTTGCAAAAACAGTTTGTGCAGTTTCCGAGTAGCTCTGAACCTACTCAGCGCTTGCGATCACTTCAGCCTATTTGTGTCCGGATTTGACATCATACACCCGCCCAACGAACGCCCAGCCACGCCTGCGTTTTTCAGACACGCCTGCATTTTTGCAAACACTCCCTGAAAACGGTCAGTTGACACCAAGAAACGCCCCCTTCCTTTCAATCTTCTTGCGACCATCAGTGCGACTGAAAACTTTGCTAGAACCTGTGCAAAACAACAAAGGACTTTGTACCCGTACGTCGCACGTGCGCATTGCGGTGCATGCACAGAAATGCAGATTTTTAGCCTGATCGCTGCGCTGCAAACAACGGCAGCTAGCGATCAACTCGGAATGATTTCCAAAGTGGACGAAAATAAAGTACCAGCCAATCAGCCCCTAACTATCATTTTTCAAACCCAGCCTGTTAGGAGCTGATTGGCTGGTACTTTAACTTCGTCCACTTTATCTCCATCCAAGGTTTAGTAAATATAGACCAGAAGTCACTACATAAATACCGATCTTAAATGAGACTTTTACAAACTGGTAGAAAATACTTTTTCAAATTCTATACAAATATGAAGAAATGCTGAATGCTGTAGAGCAAAGCTGAGGCATGGTTCATGAAATAGGTCCATACACTGGGAGTCGAAATAGAAACCTGTGTCTAATGTGACTGTGGACAAGTCAATAACACATGGCAATGAGGAGGATCACAGCAGATGTGTCACATGGCAGGCATGAAACAAGTCAAATAGTCAACGCTCAGATACAAATCTTAATTGTAATAATTAACTACCTAAACAGAACAGACCAAACAGAGCAGGCATGATTAACGCTGGTGGCAGGGAATCAAACTTCAAGAAAACCAGAACAGTCTTAACATATATATATTTTTTTTTATATTTTGCTATGCCAATCAAATAACCCAAGTAATCGCTAAAGGTTTACAATTTAAATTCACTCACTTTGCTGCTAAAAATGTATCTTTGTAATGTTCACCATTTCTGGCTAACTTGTACAGTGTATTTTTGTATCTTTGTAACGCTATACAGAATTCCTTTCATAATCCACACCACAGTAACCATCTTTTTCCTGCTTAATTGATGAAGAAGTGACGAAGGAATAGCCCAGACCTGTCTGATATAGCTTTTTGGTCAATTGTCCAATTACTTCTGTTTTATATGCTGGCATTAGCACTCACTATTCATGTACACAGCAGATTGGATTGGTGTGTAACAGATAAATGTACATTCTAATTGCATAGAATAAAGGGGGTAATTCTGAGTTGATCGCAGCAGGAACTTTGTTAGCAGTTGGGCAAAACCATGTGCACTACAGGGGGGGTAGTTGTAACATGTGCAGTGAGAGTTAGATTTGGGTGGTTTATTTGGTTTCTGTGCCGGGTAAATACTGGCTGCTTTATTTTTACACTGCAATTTAGATTTCAGTTTGAACACACCCCACCCAAATCTAACTCTCGCTGCGCATGTTATATCTGTCCCCCCTGCAGTGCACATGGTTTTGCCCAACTGCTAACAAGTCAGATGCTTGGTTGCATAGGGAGAGGAATCAGTAGCAGGAAAAAATAAGTGACAATGCCACTGTATAGGTCATTGGTATGGCCCCATCTGGAATACTGTGTCCAGTTCTGGAGACCCTATCTCCAGAAGGATATAAATACATTAGAGAGTGTACAAAGAAGGGCAACTAAAATGGTGCATGGCCTACATCACAAAACTTACCCGGAAAGGCTAAAAGATCTTAACATGTATAGTTTGGAGGAGAGAAGGGAAAGGGGGGACATGATAGAAACTTTCAAATATATCAAGGGTCTTAACAAAGTTCAGGAGGGAAACATTATTCAAAGGAAAAGAAGTATTAGTACTCGAGGGCATACATTGAGACTGGAGGGGGGGAGGTTTAGGGGAAATTTAAGGAAAAATTACTTCACAGAAAGGGTAGTGGATAAGTGGAATAGCCTCCCATCAGAGGTGGTAGAGGCTAAGACTGTAGGGCAATTTAAACATGCTTGGGACAGGCATATGAATATCTTTAAAAAGAATTAAGGTTAAAAAAGGGTTGAAATTGCCTAAAGGATAAAATAAAAAAGGGGCAGACTAGATGGGCCAAGTGGTTCTCATCTGCCGTCAAATTATATGTTTCTATGTTTCTAAAGTTGCTGCTGCGATCAACTCAGAATTACCCCCAAAGGCACAAAGCATCCATTACTGCAGTAAAATGTTAGCCACTATATGGGTGTTAATAATACTGGAGGTCAGTTGAGATGTGTGATATGGCAAGAGCACAAGGGTAGGTAGACCTATAGACCAGTGGTGGTTCCTGCAGTGCAGAGGGGTCAGATCATTTATGTGTGGTATATATGAAGTTGACTAGTGAAGGAGGCAATAAAGCACTATGAGGTGGATTCAATAAGCCACATTAATTTACCATGGTTTAATTAATTCACATATGCTATCCAATTATTTTATTTTCTGCCAACTGGCTCATCCCATATCTTTGTCTGCACCTAAAAAATGTCTTCTCTTTGTCTAGGCTTGTGAATGCTACTTTGCTTATTTATGTATCCCACATCTCCACTCATACTTGACAACTCTATATTTTAATTTCCAGGAGAGACCCATGTTTTTGGAGGGCTCTCCCAGACTACTGAAGGATTTGCCCAGTCTCCCATGTGCATCATACTTACCTACTTGGTTTTGTGGTATGAGGTGTGATGATCTAAGTAGCTTTAAATTGTGTCATCGTGGGCTACCCTCAATGTAATGAGACAATTTATGGCTTTGAACAGTGGTTTATGGAGTCATGGTGATACTGTAGTGGCACTACACCCCCACTCCAAAGCTCCCCAAGCCTCAGACATTGGGCCTAATTCAGACCTGATCGCTGCTGTGCATTTTCACACAGCGAGCGATCAGGTCTGAGCTGTTCATGCGACGGTGCATGCCAGAGATGCTGTCGGCATCTCAGCCCAGCGATTGCCTCTCCCTGAGGCGTTGGCTGGGCGGGAGGGGGTGGGCCGGCGGCGTTTGGCCACAGATTTGGGGGCGCGGTCCGGGAAACACAGGCGTGCCCGGACCGTGCAGGTTGCGGGCCGCGGCGGCTGCATGTCGTCACACGCAGCCGATGCGACCCGGGATGCGACAAGTAGCCCCCTGCCAGCGTGCAGTAGCTGCACAGGTACAGAGCTAATTGTCAATTACAAAAGCATTGCCGGACTTCCAGTGGGCGGGGCACCTAGAGTGGCCGCATTTTACACTAGCTCCAGACTTTGTATATTAAACCAGCTTAAAAAGTGGATTTTTCATCTAAAAACAGCCCTTTGCTGATGGCCACGGAATTACTGAAGCCTTTTTCATACTTCTGATCCTGGTATATGGTCTGGACATTCTCTACTTCCACCGGAGTCAAGCCTGCAACAGCACGGCATTTATGACCACCCTCGACCATCTAAGGGCGCGAAAATCAAGGAGAGCTCGTTAAACTCTCTCACTACAGGACATCTAACTGAGCCCCCAAGCCTGGACATCTCACCCCTGCTACTTATTTACGGGAGGCAGTGGACGGGGAGTAGACGGTGGTCTGCTGGGTGCTGGAGACGCGTGCTGCCCCGGGGGAATTCCCCGACGAGATCTTTGATCTCCTCTACGGCTTCTACACCCGCCTATAGCCCGAATCCCCTGTGGTGGCTGTTGGGGGACCTGGATGGGAGCCGCCACTCGGAGCAATCGCGGTACTGAAAGTAAGGTACCTGTGGGCGCGGGAAGCCACTGCAGCTGACGGACCCCGGACCTCTCCCCTCGCTTAGCCGCCTGGGACCTCTGCTTCAGACCGTGGACTGGGGAGCCGGAGGAGCGGACATTGAGGCGTTCGCGGTGCTGAGGACTATACTTACACTGCTCATAAACTAATCACTGCACCGGGTTTTTGGATTCATCTCAAGAATATTCCTGGCTGATCTCCTAATCCCTGTTCCCCACGAGTGGAATTGAGAGGTCCTGGCGGGTGGCGGATTCTCTATTAGCCCGTACCGATCTGCGCTGGACTGCCGAAATGGGACTCCCACTCGAGTAAACCTGCGGGCTCTGCTACTCCTGCCTGCTTAACCTGGAGGGGACAGGCTGTAACTCGCATGCTGTTTGGGACACTGCAGCCTACGTTTGATATCTCTGTGTTACGTGGGAGATATTGGATCTCCCTGCTGGGTTGTCCTTACGATTTACAGCTGGTCGGAGCTGAGGTACCTCCCCTACATCTCTCTCTCCAGTTACCAAAAGCAACCCCTATCCACTGAATATGGCTACTGAAGCTCTTCATCGATTAGCTGAGGAACTGCGTGATCTTCTACTACCGTATTTGGACAACCGAATCAACTGTCTGCTACCTCGACTGGACGCTATGGTGGACTCTAAGGTTCCTGCATTTTGGTCTGCGGATGTGCCCACTACTGAAATTTCTCCACCTGGGGTGATGCCTGATCCCACTGCTTGCTGTCCCCAGCACCTGGAGGGGGTTGATGCCCCCATGTCTAACCTCCTCTATACTCTGGATAGCTCGCACCTTGACCCAGGGATGGACGGTATCTCTGTCTCAGGACAAGAGAGCACAATGGTGCCGACACTTCACTCCATGCAGGCTATACAATATGCTCTGGAGCTGCTATCAGTTCAGTCTCTGCAGGGATCATCTCAGAGGTCACCAAGTGACACCTTTACTTCTCACTTTGTTATTTACGACTTTAGATTAACCCCGTCCATACTTGTATCATGGTACCCCTTCTTGTGCTATTGTTTTTCACCCCTCTCTATGTTTATTTTACCTTTTTATTTAAGCCCATTAGGGGCAATTACATGAAGGGATGGTTAATGACGCGTGTTCTATTCCTCTCTCCCCGCTAACTATATATTTGTGATAACACTGCTTTTGCTATGTGATTGATTGGTTACCATTTTTATTGCAAATACTTCTTATGTTATAACTTTGCCAAATCTCTCGCAGGATTTATGTGATATTTCTATCTTCAAATCCCAGGTTAATTTAAATATATTTATTTTCTTTTTCACATTTTAGACTAGTTAATAGGTGTTTCTTTTTATGGATCTGCCATGTCCTGCTACTCTGACCAATTAGGCCTTACCAGATAGTTATCATTACGCCTACCCACATGTGTGGGGTTGTATCATTTTTTGTACCTTTCGTTAGTACTTTAGATTGCCCCGCTGTATATGTTCTACCTCTCCTTCAGGATCTCTCAGGGGCAGTTACAAGATTGATCACTTACTTTTTCTCTGCTCTTTTGTTTTACCAAAGACACATTTATACGGTATAGACCACAATATTTGATACCTAAGACGTGACTCTCGATCGTCATCAGCAGTTACTTTATTTGGATTACACTAGACATCTAGGATTGTTGGTGACACGGTTCACACTGTATTTTTTTTTTCCATACTTACCACATTGTTTACTTATATCAGTTTTCTATATTCCTGCCTCACCTCCGTGTTACGCTATACGTCTTATTATTATACTAGGGCCTTGTGGGTTCTGTAACATGAACACTATGCTACTTTTATATAAATACATATGTTTTTCTGGATATGATTGCCTCTGTACACTGTTATGTAATTGACACGTTCGCTCGTATTTCTCTGCAAAACATTAGTGTCTTGATTACGGTGTTATTCCTTCATATACAAACTATCTTTGTTATAGCATCCACTAGGTTTTGTGAGACACACATACTGCCTTATGATCAATAATATACCCCCCCCCCCCCCCCCAAACTAATCATTTACACTTGTCTAGGCTAGTTCGGCTAGTCTTCTATTAGTTCACCCTCCCTGTCCTTCTCCCTTCCATTCCTGTATGCTTTTGAGCTAATACAGTTCACATAGGCTGGTTTAGTTTCTCCCCCTCCCCCCCCCCCACACACACACACACTCAGTGGCGTAACTAGTAATTTTTCTCCCCCAAGCCAAAAAATTCTTCGGCGCCCCCCCCATAATTGGCACTAGGCAAGGGACAAACATGTGCGCGCCGAAGGCGCGCGGCGCCAAAAAGGGGCATGGTTTTGTTTAAATGGGCGCGGCTTCGCATAAAGAGGCGTGGCATTGCAGGAATAGACTACCTTATACCCCAGTTTTGCAACCTGCACGCCCAGACGTTAGCCACCACAGGAAAGAAAAATAATCCTGATTCATGCCCCTTCCATTATTTGTCATTTTTCCTCCTTATAGTAATGCCCAGTATACATTATGCCACATACTGCAAAGGCCCTCAGACATTATGCCACACACAATAATGCACATGACACAATATGCACACACCGTAATGCCCCCGACACATTATGCCACACACCGTAATGTCTGTGACACATTATGACAGGAATCGCAATGCCCGTTATACATTATGCTACACACTGCAATGCCCCTGATACATTATAGCACATACCACAATGCCCATGATATAGTATACCACACACCGCAATGTCCGTGATACATTATGACACACACGGCAATGAACCTGAGACATTATACCACATACCACAATGCCCATGATATAGTATACCACACACCGCAATGTCCGTGATACATTATGACACACACCGCAATGCCCGTTATACATTATGCCACACTGCAATGACCCTGAGACATTATACCACATACCACAATGCCCGTGATATAGTATACAGACACCGTAATGCCTGACACATTATGCCACACACCGCAATGCCCATTATACATTATGCCACACACTGCAATGACCCTGACACATTATACCACATACCACAATGCCCGTGATCTAGTATACCATACACCGTAATGCCTGTGACACATACCGCAATGCCCGTTATGCCCTATGCCACACTGCAATGCCCCTGAGACATTATACCACATACCACAATGCCCGTGATATAGTTTGCCACACACCGTAATGCCTGTGACACATTCTGACACACACCGCAATGTCCGTGATACATTATGCCACACACCGTAATGCCCATTACACATTAAGTCCTACATTAAGGTTTCTAATTACTTTTAAATTACCTGCTCGTTGCCAGGGGTTTCATGCTCTTGGTTCCATGCACGGTGCCAGGGGTTTTCATGCTCAGGGTGTCATGCTCGTTGCCAGGTGTTTCATGCACTCGGTGTCATGCTCGTTGCCAGGGGTTTCATGCACTGGGTGTCATGCTCATTGCTAGGGGGTAGTGCTTGTTGCTAGGGCTGTGCTCCCAGTGCCACATATGTCCTAAGTGCCAGATATTCCCCCACGGTGCCAGGTACTCACATGCCCCCAGTGCCAAATATAGCCTCTCCCCCCAGTGCCACATATGCCCCCAGTGCCAGATATTCCCCCACAATGCCAGGTGCTCACGTGCCCCCAGTGCCAAATATAGCCCCCCATGTGCCAGGTACACATACAGTGCCATATATGCCCCCTCAGTGCCCCCCAGTGCCATATATGCCCCCTCAGTGCCTCCCCAGTGCCATATATGCCCCCTCAGTGCCCCCCAGTGCCATATATGCCCCTCAGTACCCCCCAGTGCCATATATGCCCCCTCAGTGCCCCCCCAGTGCCATATATGCCCCCTCAGTGCCCCACCAGTGCCATATATGCCCCCTCAGTGCCATATATGCCCCCTCAGTGCCTCCCCAGTGCCATATATGCCCCCTCAGTGCCCCCCAGTGCCATCTATGCCCCCTCAGTGCCATATATGCCCTCAGTGCCCCCCAGTGCCATATATGCCCCCTCAGTGCCATATATGCCCCCTCAGTGCCATATATGCCCCCTCTGTGCCCCCCCCAGTGCCATATATGCCCCCTCAGTGCCCCCAGTGCCATATATGCCCCTCAGTGCCACCCCAGTGCCATATATGCCCCCTCAGGCCATATATGCCCCCTCAGTGCCCCCCCCCCCCTGTTCCATATATGCCCCCTCAGTGCCATATATGCATACCTCCCGCAGTGTCCCGCAGTGGGAGGCTCCTACAGTCACTGCTCTGCATAGCAGAGCAGTAGTGAATAGACGCTGTGCGCATGCGCACAGCGTCTATTCAGCGCAGACAGTGGGAGAGAGGGCATGCCAGCAGCTCACAGAGCGCTGGGCATGCCCCCTCAGTGACGAAACGGGGGCGTGGCCCGCGATCGCAGGTCCTCCGCGAAGCCACGCCCCCTTTTCATAGGACACGCTCCCCGACACGCCGGAGACTCAGAGGGACACAGGAGAGGCGCACGCTGTGCCCTCCGTGTCCCTACTTAACAGCGGGGGGCTAGTGACAACAGATTGACATGCGGACGTTCGTCCGCATGTCAATCTGCTCTAGATCAGTGGCGGCGCCCCCGCAGCCCCTCGCCCCCAAGCCACCGCGAGGGTTGCGGGGGCAGTAGTTACGCCACTGCACACACTCATGTACGCCTACACCCACACCTTTTCCCCTACTTTCTAATTTCATGTTTTGTTATGGGATAAGTTCCTTTTTGTTTTTCAGGGACGTAGACTGCTGACCGGCAGCTGCTACCCAGTTTGTTTGGTTTGGAAAATGTAGAAATAGTAGTGGTGAAGCTGAGCATCAGGCAATGCCAACATGTTGGGTGTCTGTTCTTTTCTTTTTTTTCTCTTCCCTATCTCAAGTAGATTTAGTTTTTCGTTGTTCTGCTATTTTTTTTTTTTTCTCACCACCCTTCTGATCAGCTTGTAACAGTAACGGTATTGTCTCTGAGCTTAAACTACTTGTGTCAAAATGTTACAAATGTCACACTGTACCTACCATTTGTAATGTCTGTGATTGATGCTTATGCTTCAATAAAAAGTTGTTGGAAAAAAAAAAAAAAAGCATTGCCGCTGTACAATGCTTTTTGTACTTGGCCGGGTGATGGGGGGGACTGTAGGGCCTGAAATGCGGGGCAACCTAGCCCCGTGCTGGGTGTCTCCCCGCATGTCAGAGTAAATGATCATAGCCGTGCAATTTTGCATGGCTACAATCAACTCTGAGTTAGGCCCATTGTTGCCCTCTCTAGGACTCTCTTAAAGTTCTTTGTTTTCTGTTTGACTTGTTGGCCTCATATATTTTGACTGCCCTTGTCTTATCTGTTACATGCCCCCAATGCTGTATTGCCTGCATCCTTGTCTTTTACCATTCTTTGTCACCTTTTTATTTTGTATGTTATCCTCCTTATTTGCCGTATTATTCTTGGTTCATTTCCTCTTATTTGCAGTACCAACTTATAGTCGCTAACATCACCAATGTCTAATGCCTTTACACACCACCTATGTGTAATGTCTTAAGTTACTCGCATTATTTTATGTAAGTCTTTTACTTACCCTAACATTTGTGAAAGAACACAGTCAAAGAGTGGCACAAAAGTTGGCACCAGTTCCTACTCAGGAGATTGTGTAGATTCAGGCACTAACTTAGTGAAAAGAACATTTTATTATTTATTTTATCATACAGGTACTGACACAGTAAATATTTCGCAGTTGATCAGTCTGTGCCTGAATCTGCCACTTTGAAGATGTGACATTTTACTATGTCTTTCCACTATGGACTGCTGAAGACACACGCATCAGTATGACAGTGTTTCCAAAGATTCTGGCATAGGGCAAAAAGATTTTCTGGCATAGGGCAAAAAGCTTATTCTGCAGGTATTTCAGTCTATATCTGTCTGTCTGTCTACATACATATAGGAGTTTAATTTCAAATTGCAGTTTTAATCTCTATTTAAGCTCCTTTCGATGTCCTTCTTCAGAAGACTTTCATTTTACACACATCTGTTGCTAAATAAACCATACTTCAGTTGGTAGATTCACAATGTGGCTTTAATAAGGTCATAAGGGAAATATACTTAACATGTATAGAGATAAGAAGAAATCCATAAGACCAACTGTTGTGCATTATAGGATTCTAGCCGGCAGAGTACTGAAGGACATAGCGGAATAATGGGTTGTTCAGTTCCTTTTAAATTCCATAGCATGTTTTCTCAGTGATTTTGTGGCCCTGTTAATATGAAAACATGCTTGATCCTTTACAAATTGCTACTGTAATGATCTGTTCCTGATTCTTGACCAAGTGTCCTCCTCTGGAAACAGTGAAGTTATTTCTTTATCTATTAAGCAGGCAAAAGGTTTGGGATTCGGGATTGAAGAATGATCAATCCCGGGGACATGAGGTGTGAGGCAGTGTGGGTAGTGAGGTCCAGGTGGCTGGCTGTGCAGCGTGACCTCTGACTTTACGTCACACTGTGCAGTGTGCACAATCGTTTTTTTTTTTTTTTTTCGAGAACCCTCTCATCCACTGCCAGATATCAAGTTCCCTGCAATGCAACTGTAACAGGGACTTCGGGCAGATCAGCGGGACGGCAGAAGTTCTCAACTTGGTATAAATGCCGAAACCACACGCTCTCTCATTTGTTTGAATCATATTACTATGCCATACTTCACTAGCTACGCCCAAATCCGTCTGATCATGGAAGCAAAGCAGTGACAGGCCTGATCAGTACAAGGTCAGGTGACTACCTTGGAATATCAGGTGCAGTAGCTCCAGTCATCAACAAACAGCAGAAGTGGTTGAGAAAACATTGGCCTTACCTCTATACCTATCCTACTAATTAGAACTACAGTTTTTGCAAGACCAGCTACCAGAGAAAGAAGCTTCGATAGCACAACCATTACAAATACCAAGGGAGCCATTATCAAGGAGTATATCTACCATTATTGAAAATCATTTTCCTCCATAACGATATTACACTCCTGATATACTAAGATATTATACATATCTTTGATTTTAATATTTTTCACCAGAGGCATATTGGAATTGGTTATGTACACTTAGCAGTTTGCTTGGTGTCAACATGGGGCATGTCAACCCCTTATACTAATACCATTCAACTCCACCCAAGGTGACTGTTTTTTGTATGCAAGTCTGTGTCCATTCTTCTTTTATGATTAACCATAATAAAGGTTAAGTTTTATAGAGTCTTTCTTTTTTCTTTGTACACTATAATTGATACCACTGACTCTGGGAGCACCACCAACTTTTACATCAAGCACCCCTATCAGGGATCCTTCTATTGTTACACACTATAGGTCCACTCGCAAGGGTATATATACAACTCCTTGCGATTTCAAATCCAGTGCGGTGCCAACCCCTATTAGTCTACACATAAGACAGAAGTAGCCAGACAAATTCTGAAGTGTATGAGGATAGTCTGCTTAGAATAAGCTAAATTCATCAAAGCTGATTGGATGGTTATTCACAGTACAGATGGACAATGACCCAAAACATACTGCGAAAGCAGCCCTGGAATTTTTTAAGGAAAATACTGTCCCAATTACATCAGTGCACTCTAGTGGAAGGTTGATGGAGTTGTATTTATTTCACGAGTGGTGGGACAAAACAACTGGGTAATTTCAAAAATGTCACCCACATCTAGGTGAACACAGTTCAGTGATCAAATAACCACATTCCATACCTTGGTTTTAATTTTCATTTGATGAAAGTTTCAATCTCAATTACTGTTATGAAATGCCCGAGCAGTCACATAAGAACCCTAGAGTCACACTGGTGAGGTTTTTCTGCCTATAACAACTGCCATTTTCTCCCTTAGAGTATGACATACTCACTGGTATTTATGATGCAGCCAGTTCATGCACTTGGAACCGTAGGGGCTTATATAATTGTCAAGTGATCACTAGGTAGTAGCAAGAGCTGATGGAGACTAGGTGCAGAGACTGGACAGGGCTCACCCTGCAGGATAAAAATACAGTAGCCACAGATGGAGGGTATGGCGCGGTCAAAATCCCCAACAAACACTGCTAGTTTTATATCCAGCTGGCATGGACTAGTGTTAGTGCAGGGGTTAACCGAAGTTCCGAATTTAAGGCTGGAATTCAAGGGCTAGGAGGAGGCAAGGTAAGGCACAAGGACGTAATCTGGAGCTCCCACCCAAGCAAGGTTTCAGAACACAGAGCAGGGTCATGGAGCAACAATCTGCAGCATGCAGCTATCACCTGCAGTTAGTTGTAGGGCTGGCTGCCTAATAACAGGAACCAATGAGAGATGGCCAGCCCCCTAAATGATAGAACTGGATGCAGCTGGAAAGCTGCACATACGCCAACGTCCCAGCTGATAGGCAACAGCTGGGACCAAGATGTGCCGCTGCCTCTTGGAGTCCTGGTTGCCTAGCAACTGCTGGAACCAGAATTCCCCCTCGGCCAGCATTACATGGTGTCCTGGTCGCCTAGTAATGACTGGCACCCACAGGGCAGTTACACAGACAAAGACGCAAACGTGTTAAATTATGAAACTGTATATCCGTGGCACAGCATATAAGACGCACCAGGCATTTTGTGCCTTATGGAGTAAAAACACTAGATAATACATCTGTAGTTAATGTGAACAGAGCTGCATTGAAAAGTCATGGTATAACTGAACATTTTACCGTAATGCTTTCTGTATGAAAAAAATATATGTAAATTTTGACTTAAATTGTCCTTTTAAATGTTTCATAAAATATCAAAGACTCATGAAAACTGCAGCTTGTGTCTGAAAAATGCATGTTATAGAAAGACTTTTACTTCTTTAAACGCTTGACTTAAGAAACAAGTCAATTTTATCTTCTGGTTACTAGTATTATGCATACTGTATGATTGAAAGTCCATAGAGACTGTCTAAGTTCTCAGAAATATCTGAAACTGTTCAAGCTTCATAATTGCTATGTGAAGCAAATTAAATATTGCTTGGAAAAAGATCACAGCAATGTTTTGTTTTGTTTTTTTAGGGGGGGTGGGGGTTTACCTTGAAATCGTGAAAGGGCAATTTTTTTTCTTGTTGCCGTAAAAATACATTATTTGATCATTTATAACAGCACTTGCCAATTTTACAAGTAAAGATATGATAATGTCCATATAGATAACGACTTATTATATTTAACTTCTTCCTATAGCTAATAATTATTACACCCCATGGGCCTTAAGTAATAACCTGGAGATTAATGCACTTGTGTGATTCTGGCAAATATTTTTTAAATGGTGATACTTTAAAAACAAAACCAGGTTGGTTTTGCCTTTGGAAGTTTTGATTCATTAAAGATGCGGGCTAACTCACCGGAATGTACATGTGCCTGCACCTCGCAGACTATTACATAAGACCTGATATATGGTGGTAGGAGTACAGTATTCTGTAGATTTAGAACTTCAAACATCAAGACAAGATATGTTGCATCATAGTAACATAGTTTCTGAGGTTGAAAAAAGACAATTTGTTCATCGAGTTCAACCTATTTGTGGTCTCCTATGCTGTATTATTTTTAGGACTAATTTTGTCTGTTGTTCATGTCGCCCATTGTGTTTATTGCTCTTTTTTTTATTACTAGAGTGCGTGACTACACACCATAACCCTGTATGTCCTTATCCATTAGGTACTTATCTAGCCCATTCTTAAAAGTGTTGACCAAGTCCATCATTACTACTCTTTCAGGCAGGGAATTCCAAAACACGTATTGTCCTTACTGTGAAGGAACCTTTACGTCTCTGTTTGCAAAATCTCTCCTCTAACCTATGCGGGTTTCCACATGTCCTCTGTGTTGATCTTACCAAAAACAGATCCCCCAAAAGCTCTGTTTATTGCCCCCTTATATATTTGTAAATGTTGATCATGTCCCCTCTTAGTCTCCTATTTTCCAATGTAAACATGCCTAGCCTTGCAGGCCTTTCCTCATATTTCAGCTTCTCCATCCCCTTAATTAGTTTGTTCGCCCACCTCTGAAACTTTTGTAGTTCCAGGATATCCTTTTTGTAGAATGTTGCCCAAAATTGTGCACAGTATTCAAGATGTGGCCTCAGTAGGGATTTATATAATGGGAGTATAACACTCTCATCCCTTGTGTCAATTCCCCACTTTATACATGCTAATACCTTATTAGCCTTCTTTGCTGCATTCCTACTTTGGGTACTGCTGCTTAGTTTGATATCTATGTGAACACATAAGTCTTTTTCTAGTACAGAATCCACTACTTTTACCCCATTTAGTACGTAAGTGTTTTTTTGTTCTTGCTAACAAAATGCATTACCTTACATTTGTCTGTATTGAAGCTCGTTTTTCATTTTGCTGCCTATGCTTCCAGTTTAACTAAGTCGTTCTGAAGAGACTCCTCATCTCCCCCTGTATTTATAACCATACACAATTTGGTATCATCTGCAAAAATTGGCACCATGCACTCTAGATCTACTTCTAGATTGGTATTGAAAATATTGAACAATAGTGGTCCAAGTACAGAACCTAGTGGCACACCACTTAGTACGTCAGTCCAATTTGAAAAAGTTTCATTTACCACAACG
This sequence comes from Pseudophryne corroboree, assembly GCF_028390025.1. Lineage (NCBI taxonomy): Eukaryota > Metazoa > Chordata > Amphibia > Anura > Myobatrachidae > Pseudophryne > Pseudophryne corroboree. The sequence continues at coordinate 471,169,940 of NC_086447.1, read as the reverse complement.
CACTGCTCCCTATTATCTAACCAATTTCTGACCCAAGTACATATTATGTTCTCTAGCCCTAGTTCTTGTAACTTATAGATTGGTCTCATGTGCGGTACTGTGTCGAAAACTTTAGCAAAGTCCAAAAAGATTTCATCCACCTCCTTACCCTGATCAAGATTCCCACTAACCGTTTCATAAAAGCCTAGTAAGTTTGTTTAACATGAACTATCCTTCACAAATCCATGTTGGTTCCTATTGATAACCTTATTGGCTTCAATAAACTTCTGTATACTATCACTTAGAATACCTTCCAGTACTTGCCCCACTATAAATGTAAGACTAACTGGTCTTTATTTACCCGGTTTAGCTTTACTTGTCAGTGATGCCCATTGAACTGTTTTGTTTAGGTCCAAACATCCTATTGTATATATTGTTATTCTGTGTCAAAAATGTAATTGTCATGGGAATTCTGCATTTTCTAGATTAGTGCATATACAGTAACATCACTGACAGTCATCAAGGACTCTGCAAACCTAGACAATTGCATGAAAGCTCTGAGTCATAACCGATTCTGTATTACAAAGCGGTTAATGCTGAAATGGCTCTTATAGTAACTACAAGATTAGTTGCTATTAGAACCATTTGCATTACATCTGTTAGTAAGAGAATAGGCATAATTCATTGTCAATAGAATTCTTCATTGTGATTGATGTTGCCCTCTCTGCACAGCTATTACACTTAGACCCCCACGTGTCACTGACCTGAACCGATTGTCCTAGAGTATAAGTTGCCTAGGTGATTATCATGGCTGGTGTACAACTGCCTACTTTGCTTTATCTCCTCTCAATCATTTTCAAGTCTGTAATCAGTGTTCTGCTCCTAAAATTCTTATGAGACTTCCTCACAAAATTCACTAACAATCTACTTACAGTTAAATCTAGGCGTTACTTCTCCATACTAATCTTTCTGGACTCTATGACTTTTATATCCTTCACTGCATTGACCATTGTTTGCACAATTTCTCATACGTCCTAGAGGATGCTGGGGACTCCAAAAGGGCCATGGGGTATAGACGGATCCACAGGAGCTTGGGCACACTATAAAGACTTAAACTGGGTGTGAACTGGCTCCTCCCTCTATGCCCCTCCTCCAGACCTCAGGTAGACTTTGTGCCCAGGAGTGATGAGTCACACACTAAGGGAGCTCTCCAGAGTTTCTCTGAAATACTTTGTTAGGTTTGTTATTTTCAGGCAGACCTGCTGGCTACAGGCTCCCTGCATCGTGGGAGTGAGGGGAGAGAAGCAGTCCTACTTCTTCTTAGTTTAAGGGCTCTGCTTCTCGGCTACTGGACACCGTTAGCCCCCGGGGGTTTCAATCACTTGGTGCGCCTAGCTGCTTGTTCCCGGAGCCACGCCGTCACCCCCTCACAGAAGCCAGAAGAAAGAAGCCGGGTGAGTATTAGAAGAACAGAAGACTTCAGTGATGGCAGAAGACTTCAGTAACGGAGGTACAGCGGTCGTGCTGCGCTTCATGCTCCCATTCAACAGCACTCACTGGGTGCAGGGCGCTGGGGGGGGAGCACCCTGGGCAGCAGGTTACTGAGGTTTGAATTAGTCTGGCTTTAAAAATGTGTTAGGTGTTGGGAGCACCGTGTCTAATTCCCCCGCCAGCATTGTAAAGCGCGCTACGCGCCATTAACCCCCCGCCAACGACATACAAGGGGGGGGGGGGGGAGCGCCCTGTGTAACATGTTACTATTGGGACCGTGCAGGATGTTATTGTGACCCTGCCGGGGGATCCCTGTCCCGGACCCCGCCAGCGCGTGTTTGTGCACTGCGCGCCTCTCTCCCCCCGCCGCTGCCTCCCTCGGGTGCAGGGCGCTGGGGTGGGAGCGCCCTGAGCAACTTATTACTTAGTTATGACACGGCCGGGGGCTCCGTATCCCGGACCCCCGCCAGCGCGTGTTGTGTGCGACGCGCTTTCTCCACCCCGCTGCTGCTTCCCACGGGTGCAGTGCGCGGAGGGGGGAGCGCCCTGAACAAATGATTGGCGCGGCCGGGGGTTCCGTGTCCCGGACCCCCGACAGAGCGGGTTAGGCCACTGTGCGCCTTTTTTCTCCCCCACCGCCGTTTCTGACAGCGGCGGTCCCGCCCCGGTGCTCCCACGCGCCAACGAATTTCTTGGTTGCAGGGCGCAGGGGGGGGGGCGCCCTGAGGGACATTGTTAGAAGATATATGGGGCCAGCCAGTATACTGATAAGGGGCGGTAAGGCACCGGTAAGTGGCCGAGTTTAGCTTTCTCTGAGGAGTCAGCGCCATTTTCATCAAGATCCCCGCCAGAACTTGCTGTAAAGGAAGATGGAAGGGGGGCACATTGTTTTAATGCTTTAGGGGTGGCATATAGCATTAAGTTTGAGATTGGATGCATATTCCTTGTAGTAAGGCATAATCTCCCTCTTTCCCTGTTTGTTAACCCACTATCGGTTGGTCGACATAAGTCGGCAGATGTGAGGGCTTGGTCATGAGTGCTGTGGGGTTAACTGTCGGTTTCGCAGGACATGGCAAAGCTTATTTCGGGAAATGAAGTATTAGCAGTTCGTATGCCTAGAACATAAAACACGATAGCGAAGATACAGTCGTTGGTGGATGCCCTGTTGGCATCAATGGTATTTCCCGTGTAAAAAAATTATCAGGCTGTTATTGCCCTATACCTGTATATGTATATTTATAGGGCTATGTAGGGGGAGTTTTATCAAATTATTTGGTATGCTTCCCTCAGACCCCTCGGGCTCCCAAAATTGTGTCGCTTAATATTCCTGCCGGTCGACATTTACTATGTTTTATGTCGACCTTAACCTTCCTGGTAGATATCAGTACATGTTCATACACGTTTACAACACATTACTGTCACTATGGACCTGACAGGTCTGGACAATCCACTTGCATATAGGTTATATCTATATGGGTGTATATGTAGATATATGTTTATATATGCAGGCTTAGGATGTATGTGTTTTATTGTGTATTACATGATGTTTATCCATGAATGCTGAAATAATGGTATTCTTATCATGTGCTGATCCCTCTGTTGATTAAGCTCTAGATTGGTCGGGACGAGTTGGTTTCGATTCCTCTCAGGGAGTCCGAATATTATTCTCTTCACAACGCGGAGAGAAAATTATGACAGTCATCTCCTGGTCGACGCAGAGCCCGGTCGCAAGGGATCATACACAGGCAGCTAAGTGAAATTTTATTTCAATACTTTGACCTTGTATGCACTTGAGGGAGTGTTGTAGTCGGGTAGGCATCCGATAGAATTATCCTACCCAGAGTGCGTAGGCTTGCCTATGTTTATTTTTCCTTATAACATTACAGCAGGCTGCCACGTGACAGCAGGTGGTGTGACCGGAAAAATACGGAGGAGGTCTCCGGGAGTTGCTGGTGGGAGTTATACAGCTGTTTGGTGTGGCCTCAGTTCAGTCAATCTCGGCGGTTTCCGCTGGTAAGTCTGAATTCGTGAGTTAGCCTCTTTCACAACGGTTGGTGACGCATTCTTTTGTGGGATGCAGTAGTTTTAACCGGTTCGATACCATTCTTTTTTCCTTTTCTGTGTAGACAGTGGAAGGTGAAAAGGTAATAGTTCTGCAGCCTTGTTAGGTTCGCAGAAGTGGACGTAGTTTTCTGTTTCCACTACATACATCACTTGTCGCTGAGTCTATCTGGCTGGTCCCCAATCCGGTGACCACTTGTCTACTAATTTTCAGTTAGTCCAGGAATAGACTAGGACCTGTGAGTTATTTATAGAAGCCAAAGGGGAACATTCAGAGTTACGGTTGTTTCCCCTTGCTGTTTTTTCTAATAGATTTTGCCTTTCCCCTATGGAAGGAGGGGAGGCAGTACGCGACACTATACAGAGGTGCGTCATGTTCAGGACATTGTCTGGTTGTCCCTGTATAAAGGTGCATATCGTTAGTTTATCTCTGACTGTTCTTCGGTGCAGGGATTGGCTGTTGTTCCCAATGACGCTGATGTCAGAAGGGGGTTTCAGAGTAGATACTGACCGGTTAAGGTTCAATGTTTTTCCTGTGGAAAGAGGTCTGAGGATCCAAAGTTGGATCGGTTTTGAGGTGACACCTCTTCAATCGCTTCCATTAATAAGACAGACGGCATAAGAGACCTTTTTTGGTGAGCAGGTTTAATACCAGAGTGGTTTACATGGGACCAGTTGGAAATGTGGTCCGGGTCTCACCTGCGCATGCACCGGAATATAATCAAAACGGCCAGGTCATCGCTCCTGTGGTGTCTGCTAGGTTCTTTCCTTCTAGAGGAATGAAGGTTAGGGATCCAGGTTTAGATCCTGGTGTCCGTGCATACAGATCTCCGAAGCTGGGGAGCGGTCCTTTGCAGGGGACGTATTTCCAGAGGATGAGGTCAAGTTGGGAAACTTATCTGCTGTAAGTTTTCTTGAATTAAGAGCTATTTTAGACGAACATATTCTTCGTGTTCTGCCCGTGTTAATTCTGCAAGACGACTTGTCAGCAATGGCGTAAGTAAGCCGCTAGGGCGGAACAAGGACAAAGTGGCAATGGCAGAAGATGCACAGTTTGCAGTCAAGTGGGAAGTCTGGTAAACGCTATATTAGCAGTCTTCGTTCCGGATGTAAACGACGGAGAAATAGTTTTCCTCTGCCGACACGATATCCAGCCGGGAAAAATTCTGTCATCATCAAGACGCTTTCTCAGATGTGACAAGTCTTTGAGGAGTGTCGCAATTGGACATGTTGGCGTCTCGCCTCAACGAGTGACCTCGAGGAGATTGTTCCAGGTCAAGGGACACTCAAGATATAGCAGTGGACATCCGTGTGACACCGTGGGTGTTTTTAGTCGGTCTAGGTGGCCTCTCCGCTTTCACTTTTCTGACAGTGGTAAGCGTAAGATAATCGAAGGTTCCGATGATCCTCTTAAATCCGGTCTAGCCAGCGATGGTTGGCTATCCAGTTTTTCATGGTTTATTCATAGAAAATTACTGCCATCTTCCTTTACGTGTGGTAATGTTACAACAAGATCAGGGCGTGTATCAAGACTTACCGCGTCTGACGGCGGGGCGGTTGAATGTCATATCCTAAGCCGAACGGGAGTTCCCAGTGAAGTTGTTTCTTCAATTCTTCAGGCTAGGAAAGAACTAACGGCACAGCGTTACCACCGTTGTTGGAGAAATTATGTGTCTCGGTGTGTATCCGGGAAGGCTCCTATGGAGGACTTTCAGCTAGGTCGTGCTTACCCATACTTTACAGTCCGATGTAGAGGCAAGCCTGATAAGTTTCTTTACGAAATTTCTCTCTTGGAAAGTGGTCAAGCTATTGACTTTGACGTCCGCAAGGCGGGTGTCGGAAGTGGTGGTTTTGTCTCACAAGAGCCTTGTTTGATCTTTCAGGTGGATAGAGAGGAATTGAGTACTCGGTTGGTAGTTCTACCAAGAGTGGTTTCTGGGTTTCGCAGAAATCGACCTATTTTGATGCCGGGGGTTACTTAGGCATTAGCTGGTTCAAATTCCCTTGATCTATCCGGGGATTTGAGTATGTAGGTCATCAATTTGGCTCAGTTTGGAGAAAGAGGCCCTGTTTGTCTGGTATGTTACCAGCTTAGATTGGGAGACTTTGTTATGCAGTCTGTTACATGCTGAATCTGTGATGCGGTTGGGCATGTTGTTCTACGGCTGATTTGCCGTCACCGAAGTCGGTGGAGGTTCCTTCTTTTGGGAAGATGGGTTTTTCTTGGGCGGATGCCTGAGGAGTCTCGGCGGTTCAACTTGGCCGAGCGGATTCTTGGTCAGGGTAAAACGCTTTTGATATGCTCTACAAGTATGATACCCTGATTTTTGGGGACCTTATGTTGCTCATTCGGTGCTGCAGAGTCGTCCGCACTCTCCCGCCCGTTTTGGAGCTTTGGTATAAACCCCATGGTCCTTTTGGAGTCCCCAGCATCCTCTAGGACGTATGAGAAAATTGGATTTTAGTACCTACCGGTAAATCCTTTTCTCTTAGTCCGTAGAGGATGCTGGGCGCCCGTCCCAGTGCGTACGGTGTCTGCAGTTATTGCTTTTGGTTACACCCTGGTGGTGTGTTTTCTCTGTCTGGCGGTTGCTACCGTTGTTCATGACATGGCATGCGGGGTCTTATTTTGCTTCTGTGGACACACGGGTTGTGTTACATATTCTCTCAGCATGTGGCTGTGTTTTGTTCATACCGTTGGCTGGTATTCTACTGAATGCCACGTTCTACTGTGTGTTTGAGGTGTGAGCTGGTTTGACACTCACTGTGTGTATAACAATACATTCTTTACTCGAAATTGTCCATCTCTCCTGGGCACAGTTTTCTAACTGAGGTCTGGAGGAGGGGCATAGAGGGAGGAGCCAGTTCACACCCAGTTTAAGTCTTTATAGTGTGCCCAAGCTCCTGCGGATCCGTCTATATCCCATGGTCCTTTTGGAGCCCCCAGCATCCTCTACGGACTAAGAGAAAAGGATTTACCGGTAGGTACTAAAATCCTATTTATTTACTGTTCACTTACTGTCTATCTAAGACAGTGCTCCTTTAGTGTTTGTGCCTTCCCCCAGCTCCTCAGTCTGTTGGTTTCCCTCCAGTCTCTGTTCTTGGCCCTCTGCATATATTATTGTCCACTATTATGTTTGTGAACACATGAGTTTTATTTGTTTCTCTTGCATCCCTGTACTGTATCTTCATTTGAAATGATTTTATAGAAAATGTCCTTTTCTCACCAACAGTGCAGCTAATACACTTACCCATTCTCCCATCTTCTCCCGTATCAAGTACCACAACCTTTTAGCCTGGCATTCCAACTACGTCTCACTGCTTTACTCCATTTTGCTGCAACAAAAATTGTGCCCCTTCATACATCTCAAGCCTTATCTTAACATAGAAACCCCAATAATATACATTGCTCAGAGAGGATGTTGGCACCAGGCTGAGACTATGGCTTACCCATTTCCCCTCTGTAACCTTTGCTGACTTGATCTGTGGCATCTCACAATTTTCTCATTTATTAACAGCTAACATTTTTTATTAACTTTCTCAACATATATCATGCAACTTATCTCTACACACAGCAGATATATCATGATGCTTTTGGAATCCTACTGTTGTCCCATATGTGATCATAGGGCCTGATTCAGTTCTACACAAACCTTATATTTTCGCGGTTGAGGGATTACTGGCTAACTGCCCAGTCAGTCGCACTGCACATGTACCGTTTTGATCTAGCAATGGAGATCTCAGAGAAGATTTATTTGCAACATGGTTGACAGCTAGGCACCATTTGGGGTCTGTTACAGGGGGTGGTAGCAAAAATGCAGTCGAATCATGACAATCTTTGGGCCATGGTTTTGCCTGCATCTGCAATCCCATACACAGTAAAAGTGGTTCCGGGGTGTCACTTCCTGCGGCCAAGTTGGGCAGCCATAGGCCTACTCAGAAGTTCAATAGTTGATCTGTGACCAACATTGTGACTTTGTACATAGCCATTGGGACTTGCAAAGCTACCAGTGGGCATCTCAATACAAATCCAGGCAACTGCAGCATTTACATATTTCCGCACAGTATCTGCATACACATTTGCAGATGTGGCAGCTCATAGTACTTTTTATCACCCCTGGGAGGAACCAGGAGATAAGGGAGAATTCACTTACAGCATCAACTGTAGCCCAGATCTTCCATTCTTCCACCTGCACCATCAGACAAAACGGTAGTTTCTGCCTGAGAAATGCTTCCAGCTGCCATGCTGATCACAGGACTAGTTATTTTCCCTATGCTGCAATCTGTTGGCTCACTCTGCTTTAGGCAGTTGTGGCATATATGTCCTGGCTTGCCACAGTCAAAATGCACCGTCGGAGGCAGTTTGGTTTGTTTAACAACTGGGACTCTGGTCCTGCACTTAGGATCTGGTGGTAAGCCTTGGGTGGTTTTATTCAATTTATCTATGGTCAGGTACCGCTCAATTGCCATGGTTAACTCCTCAAACGTTTGAGGGTCAGTCTGCAGGGCCCACTGTTATATGCAATGGTCCAATACTTGTATAGCATGGTCTAAAGCAACAATTTTTACTATGTGTGGAGCAGTATTTTTCTCTGGATGTTTCTCCATGCTTTACTCAGTCTGGCTGATTTGGCCAGCTGGATCCTTGGAGGCTCAGATGGGCTCAGCCACCACTCATGAACATCTTGGGCTTTACTGGGGCCTATCATCCGAACTCTGCTAAGTATAGCCTCCTTCAGACAAGTAGCTAACTTCAGATATTGTCAAGTCAATATAGGCTTCCTGTGACTCCTTAGTGAGGCAGGGAGCTAACTTCACATGCAGCCCATTCCTCCTCTGGCCACTTTAACTGTGCGGCAGTGCATTCAAAGGTACACAAAAATGCCTCAATGACATCTGAGGTTGTAAGTTTTTGTAACACTTCCCACTGCTGCCTACCTTCTCTTTTCATTTAACTCAGCATGCAACTACTGTATTTGGGTTTGCTGACCTGTAGCCAGCTGAACAAACACTTTCATCAGCTCATCCATGTTTCCTTGCTTTTCTTACACAAACTTAGCATGCTTAATTAACTGTCTATGACTAGCCAGATTCCCAGCACACACTCATCTGGTTTCCCTTAACCCAGCGTCAGTGCGGTAGAAAATTGTTACACCGGCTGTCAGGTGGGTCAAAATTACCCTGAAATATTTAACACCACATTTCTTTTTTTTTTTTTTTTTTTTTCAAATATTTGTAAATTCAGCGGTATATTTTAGTTAAGACTCATAAAAAAGTTATTTATGTGAAATGAAAGACCTGAGAAGTCATCTTAGGAACTTTATTTTACTATTATGAAAAACTATGAAAAAAATTAACAAAAATAGACCTCTTTAGTCTCACGGTTATTAAACTAGATAAAAGAAAACTTTTTGACATAAATAAAAGTATTTCTCTTACGTCCTAGAGGATGCTGGGGACACCAAAAGGACCATGGGGTATAGACGGGATCCGCAGAAGCTTGGGCACACTAAAAAGACTTAATCTGGGTGTGAACTGGCTCCTCCCTCTATGCCCCTCCTCCAGACCTCAGTTAGACTTTGTGCCCAGGAGTGACTGGATGCACACTAGGGGAGCTCTCCTGAGTTTCTCTAGAAAAGACTTTGTTAGGTTTTTTATTTTCAGGGAGATCTGCTGGCTACAGGCTCCCTGCAGCGTGGGAGTGAGGGGAGAGGAGCAGACCTACTTCTTCTTAGTTAAGGGCTCTGCTTCTCGGCTACTGGACACCATTAGCTATAGAGGGTTCGACCACTTGGTGCGCCTAGCTGCTTGTTCCCGGAGCCACGTCGTCACCCCCTCACAGAAGCCTGAAGACAGAAGTCGGGTGAGTATGAGAAGATCAGAAGACTTCAGGACGGCAGAAGACTTCAGTAACGGAAGGTACAGCACAGCGGTAACGCTGTGCTCCATGCTCCCACACACATCACCAACGGTTTTCACTGGGTGCAGGGTGCTGCGGGGGGGGGGGGGGGGGGGGGGGGCAGGCGCGCCCTGGGCAGCATGTTACTGGAGGTTGTTTGGGCGGCAAAAAGATTGTGGGTGCCTCTGCACCGTTTACAGACCCCCGCCGGCAATTTTTTACAGATTTGAAATTGGCGGGCCGAAGCGCGCCGGGAATGGGGCGGAGCTTCGTCCCGCAGCTCACGGGCGCCATTTTCCCTGCAACACGCGGCTGAGGGATAGACGCTGCCGGGACCTCCACGCTTCTCTCCCAAGTAACGGGGGGGGGGGATTTTCAGAGGGGGGCCGCAGTGTGGTGCTTACTAGTAACATAAGGCAGCGCTGGGTACATATATCGTTTCTTGCGATATATGGGCGCTGGGGTGTGAGCTGGCATACACTCCCTCTGTGTCCTCTATCTGGGCTTTATTGTGGGCCTGTCACCTAGCTGGGACGTTCTGTGTTTTGTGGTGTGTCGGTACTACGTGTCAGCATGTCTGAGGCTGAAGGGTATTCACCGGAGGAGGTTATTGGGGGAGCGGATGTGGGGCTAGTTGGGACTGTCGACGCAGCCGACACCTGATTTGCTAGCATTGCTCAGTACGATAAACTCGAATGTAGCTTCCTTATCAAAGAGGTTAGATAAGTCTGAGGCACAGACCCAGATGTGGAAAAAGTCCATGGAAGAGGCTTTGTCTCAGGTGCAGACCCCATCCGGGTCGCTAAAGAGGCCATTTACTCAAGTGGTAGATACTGATACCGACACGGACTCTGATTCCAAGGTCGATTTCACTGAGGCAGCTTTACATCCACGGTTAGTTAAGAGTATTCAGTACATGATTGTAGCTATAAAAGACGTTTTACACATTTCTGATGAACCTGCGGTGCAGGAAACAAGGATTTGCTTGTTCAAGGGAAAAAAACCTGAAGTGAAATTTCCCCCCTCTCATGAAATGAATACTCTTTGTGAAAAGGCTTGGGAGTCGCCGGATAAGAAATGGCAGATTCCCAAGAGGATTTACATGGCGTATCCTTTCCCCTCTGATGACAGGGAAAAATGGGAGGCATCTCCAAATGTTGACAAAGCTCTATCTCGTTTGTCTAAGAAAGTGGCACTTCTGTCTCCTGACACGGCAGCTCTCAAAGATCCGGCGGATCGCAAACTGGAGACGTCTCTGAAGTCCATTTTTGCAAATTCGGGTGCATTGCTCAGACCCGCTGTGGCGTCGGTATGGTGAGTAGTGCTATTGCTAAATGGGCTGAGAATTTAGCTAATGATATGGATACTCTTGATAAAGATAATGTCCTTCTAACTCTCGGTTATATTAAGGATGCTGCAGATTACATAAAAGACGCGGCGAGGGACGTCTGTCTCTTGGGTTCAAGAACCAATGCCATGTCGATATCAGCCAGGAGGGCGCTGTGGATCCATCAATGGAATGCTGATGCCGACTCCAAGAGGGCTATGGAAGCGCTACCCTTCAAAGGTACTGTCTTGTTAGGGGACGGCTTGGCTGACCTGGTCTCGACCGCGACTGCGGGTAAGTCCTCTTTTCTTCCTTATGTTCCCACACAACAGAAAAAGGCACCACATCAGCAAATGCAGTCCTTTCGTCACAATAAATACAGGCGTGGAAAAGGCTCGTCCTTCCTCGCTTCAAAGGGTAGAGGAAGGGGAAGGAAACCTCCTGCAGGTTCAGGCACCCAGGACCAAAAGTCCTCCCCTGCTGCTACCAAGTCCACCGCATGACGCTGGGGCTTCCCTTAGGGAGTCAGAACCAGTGGGGGGCCGTCTACGAATTTTCAGTCAGGTCTAGATTCAATCAGGCCTGGATCCTTGGGTACTAGAGATCGTGTCTCAGGGATACAAACTGGAGTTTCAGGAGATGCCCCCTCACCGGTTCTTCATTTCGGCATTACCAGTAGTTCTTCCGGACAGGGAGGTGGTGCTAGCAGCGATTCAAAAACTGTGTATACAGAGGGTCATTATTCCCGTTCCCTCGTCCCAGTGGGGGGAGGGGTTCTACTCGAGCCTCTTTGTTGTGCCGAAACCGGACGGTTCGGTCAGACCAATTCTAAATCTAAAATCCCTCAATCCATGCTTGAAAGTTTTCAAGTTCAAGATGGAATCCCTTCGAGCGGTGATTGCCAGCCTGGAAGGGGGGGAGTTTATGGCGTCAGTCAACAGCAAGGATGCCTACTTACATGTCCCGATATATCCTTCACATCAGGCCTTTCTCAGGTTTGCGATACAGGATTCTCATTACCAATTTCAGACGTTGCCGTTTGGGCTTTCCACGGCTCCGAGGATTTTCACCAAAGTCATGGCGGAAATTATGGTTCTCCTTCGCAAACAAGGGGTTACAATTATCCCGTACTTGGACGATCTCCTGATAAAGGCGAGGTCCAAGGAACGGTTGCTGAGAAGTGTAGAGTTGTCGCTGTCGGTTCTGCGACAGCACGGTTGGGTGCTCAATTTGCCAAAATCCCAGTTGATTCTGACCACTCTGCTTCCTTTTCTGGGCATGATTCTGGACACGGAATTACAGAAGGTATTTATTCCAGAAGAAAAAGGCTCTGGAACTGCAGACGATGGTCAGGGAAATTCTGAGGCCGAAGAGTGTGTCGATCCATCAATGTACTCGGGTTCTGGGGAAGATGTTTGCGGCGTACGAAGCCATCCCATTCGGCAGGTTTCACGCACGGGTGTTTCAGTGGGACTTGCTGAGCAAATGGTCCGGGTCTCACCTGCACATTCACCGGAAGATACATTTATCTCCCAGAGCCAGAATTTCTCTCCTGTGGTGGCTGCAAGGTCATCACCTCCTAGGGGGACGCCGATTCGGTATCCAGGATTGGGTACTTCTAACAACAGATGCAAGTCTCCGGGGCTGGGGCGCAGTCACTCAAGGAAGAAACTTCCAGGGGAAATGGTCGCTTCAGGAAGCATGTCTCCACATAAATGTCCTCGGGTTAAGAGCCATTTCCAACGGCCTGCTGCAAGCAAGAAGCCTTCTTCAGGTTCGACATGTCCTGGTGCAGTCAGAAAACATTACAGTGGTGGCGCATATAAACCGTCAAGGCAGAACGAGGAGCAGAGCGGCAATGGAGGAGTCCACAAGAATCCTCAGCTGGGCAGAACAACACGTGTGCGCCCTATCAGCGGTCTTCCTACCAGGAGTGGACAACTGGGAAGCAGATTTCCTCAGCAGACACGATCTCCATCCGGGAGAGTGGGCTCTTCACCAAGAGGTATTTGCAGAGGTGACAGAACGCTGGGGAATTCCGTTGATCGACATGATGGCGTCTCGTCTCAACAAGAAGCTCCCGAGGTATTGTTCCAGGTCAAGGGACCCCCAAGCCACTGCAGTGGACGCCCTGGTGTCTCCGTGTGTGTTCTAGTCGGTGTATGTGTTCCCTCCACTTCCTCTCATTCCAAAGGTACTGGGGATCATTCGACGAGCAAGGGTTCAGGTGATTCTCGTCGTTCCAGACTTGCCAAAAAGTGCCTGGTACCCGGATCTTCAGGACTTACTGATGGAAGATCCTTGGCCACTTCCTCTAAGAGAGGATCTGTTGTTGCAGGGGCCATGCATGCTTCCAGACTTACCGCGTCTGCATTTGACGGCATGGAGGTTGAGCGCCAGATCTTAGCTCGTAAGGTTATTCCCAGGGAAGTCATTCCAACTCTCATTAAGGCTAGGAAGGAGGTTACGGCGAAACATTATCACCGTATTTGGAGGAAGTATGTTTCCTGGTGTGAGTCTAAAATGGCTCCTGCGGAAGATTTTCACTTGGGTCGCTTTCTCCACTTTTTACAGGCTGGAGTAGATGCAGGCCTAAAATTGGGTTCCATCAAAGTGCAGATTTCGGCTTTGTCTATTTTCTTTCAAAAAGAGTTAGCTGCCCTCCCAGAGGTTCAGACTTTCGTGAAAGGAGTTATGCATATCAATCCTCCGTTTGTGCCTCCCGTAGCTCCATGGGACCTTGATGTGGTCTTACGGTTTCTCATGTCTTCCTGGTTTGAACCTTTGCGTAAGGATGAGTTGAAGTTTCTGACTTGGAAGGTAGTTATGCTTTTGGCACTGGCGTCTGCCAGGCAGGTGTCAGAGTATGCGGCTTTATCTCATAAGAGCCCGTACTTGATTTTTCATTCTGATAGGGCGGAATTGAGGACTCGTAAACAATTTCTGCCGAAGGTGGTTTCTTCATTTCACATTAACCAACCTATTGTGGTTCCGGTGGCAACGGAAGCTGTGGCGATTCCAAAATCTCTGGATGTTGTAAGAGCGTTGAAGATCTACGTTACTAGGACAGCTGTTGCTAGGAAGACTGAGGCGTTGTTTGTCTTGTATGCTGCCAACAAGATTGGTCATCCTGCTTCAAAACAGACTATTGCACGCTGGATTTGTAGTACGATCCAGCAGGCTCATTCTTCGGTCCGACTACCGGTGCCGAAGTCGGTGAAAGCCCATTCTACCAGGAAAGTGGGCTCATCTTGGGCGGCTGCCCGAGGCGTTTCGGCATTACAACTTTGCCGAGCAGCTACTTGGTCGGGTTCTAACACGTTTGCTAAATTCTATAAGTTTGATACCCTGGCTGATGAGGACCTGGTGTTTGCTCAGTTGGTGCTGCAGAGTCGTCCGCACTCTCCCGCCCATTCTGGAGCTTTGGTATAATCCCCATGGTCCTTTTGGTGTCCCCAGCATCCTCTAGGACGTAAGAGAAAATAGGATTTTGGTACTTACCGATAAATCCATTTCTCCTAGTCCGTAGAGGATGCTGGGCGCCCGTCCCGGTGCGGACTATTACTTGCAGTGTTTTCTTGCTGGTTAAATTAGTTTATACACGGGTTGTGTATTGTTTTGTTTCAGCTTGTTGCTGGTGTTAATGCATACTGTTATCTGGTTTAAAGTTACTCCGGTGGTACGGTATGTTTGTGGTGTGGGCTGGTCGGTTTGTAGCCCTTAGTTTAAACAAAAATCTTTTCCTTGAAATGTCCGTCTCTCCTGGGCACAGTTCCTATAACTGAGGTCTGGAGGAGGGGCATATAGGGAGGAGCCAGTTCACACCCAGATTAAGTCTTTTTAGTGTGCCCAAGCTCATGCGGATCCCGTCTATACCCCATGGTCCTTTTGGTGTCCCCAGCATCCTCTACGGACTAGGAGAAAAGGATTTATCGGTAAGTACCAAAATCCTATTTTCTCTAACGTCCTAGTGGATGCTGGGGACTCCGTAAGGACCATGGGGAATAGACGGGCTCTGCAGGAGACAGGGCACTCTAAGAAAGAATTAGGACTGCTGGTGTGCACTGGCTCCTCCCTCTATGCCCCTCCTCCAGACCTCAGTTAGAATCTGTGCCCGGACGGAGCTGGGTGCATTTTAGTGAGCTCTCCTGAGCTTGCTAATAAGAAAGTATTTTGTTAGGTTTTTTATTTTCAGAGAGATTCAGAGACTCTCTGCTACGTGGGACTGAGGGGAGAGAAGCAAACCTACTAACTGCGGATAGGTTGCGCTTCTTAGGCTACTGTACACCATTAGCTCCAGAGGGATCGAACACAGGAACTCACCCTTGGTCGTCCGTTCCCGGAGCCGTGCCGCCGTCCCCCTCGCAGAGCCAGAAGACAGAAGCCGGCGAGTGAAGCAAGAAGACATCAACATTGGCGGCAGAAGACTCCTGTCTTCATATGAGGTGGCGCACAGCACTGCAGCTGTGCGCCATTGCTCCCACACTAACCCACACACATCGGTCACTGTAGGGTGCAGGGCGCAGGGGGGGGGGGGGCGCCCTGGGCAGCAATTAGAGACCTCTTGGCAAAGTGGGCATATATACAGTTGGGCACTGTATATATGCATGAGCCCCTGCCATTATTTTACACAAAATCGCGTGACAGAAGCCCGCCGCTGAGGGGGCAGGGCTTCTTCCTCAGCACTCACCAGCGCCATTTTCTCTCCACAGTTCCGCTGAGAGGAAGCTCCCCAGGCTCTCCCCTGCAGAAGCATGATAGAAGAGGGTGAAAAAGAGAGGGAGGCACATAAATTTGGCGTAAAAACAACATACAGCAGCTACTGGGTTAACACTAAGTTACCGTGTGATTCCTGGGTCATATAGCGCTGAGGTGTGTGCTGGCATACTCTCTCTCTGTCTCTCCAAAGGGCCTTCTGGGGGAACTGTCTTCAAATAGAGCATCCCCTGTGTGTGTGGTGTGTGTCGGTACGTGTGTGTCGACATGTCTGAGGTAAAAGGCTCCCCTAAGGAGGAGATGGAGCTAATATGTGTGTGAGAGGGTGTCTCCGTCGACAACGCCGACACCTGTTTGGATATGTGTAAGTGCTAAGGTGAATTTATTGCACAAAAGATTCTCACAATGCTCACTATCCAAAATAATAGACACTGATATCGACACGGAGTTTTACTCCAGTGTCGACTACGATAATGCAAAGTTACAGCCAAAATGGCAGAAAAGTATTCAATATATGATTTGCATATCACTGATGACTCATCTGTCCCTTACACATTTTAAGGGGAAGAAAGCTGAGGTAAATTTCCCTCCTCTCATGAGGAAAAAGAGCGGGAATCTCCAGACAAGAGACTGCAGCTTCACACAAAGAATTCTCAGGCAGTATCCTTTCCCCAATAGGGCCAGGATGTGATGGGAATCTTCCCCCAGGGTGTCACATTTGCCCAAAAGGTAGCCCTGATTTAACAGCTATCTTCAGGGATCCTGCAGATAGTGTGCACATTTTGGTACACTACTCAGACCGGCGATTGTGTCGGCATGGGTTTATAGCGCTGTGGTAGCGTGGACAGGTACCTTATCAGCAGAAATTGAGACCCTAGTATGTATGTATATATATATATATATATATATATATATATATATCAGTGACGTGCGGTCAGGTGAGGCAGAGCCTTTCCTGTCATACTTACGTTTAAACCAGAGTTTTGACTGAATAAAATATATGAAAAATACTAGTAATTTGTTTAAAATTTCTTCTTTGCATTATTCTAATAATTTTTATAGCCCAAACTCTGGAGTGAAAAGTCTATGGCAGGTGAGGCAGTGCCTCACCTGGCTATCTTTACCGCACATCTCTGATCAAAACTCACCA
The DNA here is from genome assembly GCF_028390025.1 of Pseudophryne corroboree. Taxonomy (NCBI): domain Eukaryota; kingdom Metazoa; phylum Chordata; class Amphibia; order Anura; family Myobatrachidae; genus Pseudophryne; species Pseudophryne corroboree. The sequence goes on along the minus strand of NC_086447.1, from coordinate 471,153,317 downwards.
GATTTCCAGGAGTTTATACTGCTGCACCTGTGTATAATGCCCAGATGTACCCTTTGGCGCATATATTGCATGTAAATCTGTCTCTGGGTTTAGCCAGTGCCTCCTGAGCCATTTTGCTCACCGCACATCCCTGATATATATATATTTATGTATGTATATGTAGAGATATATTTAAAGATATATATCATAAAACATGCCCAAAGAGACATGAGTATACTGGGTCCTAGAGGCAAAGCTATGTCGATTTCTGCTTGACGTATCCTGTAGAATATGCAATGGACAGATGATGCCAACTTAAGTGGCATATGGAAGGCTGAGGATTGTGTGGAGAAGGGTTCTCGGACCTGGTCTCCACAGCTATAGCTGGTAATTCTGATATTTTGCCTTATATTCCTGCACAGCCTAGGAAAGTACGTCATTATCAACTGCAGCCTTTCGAACAAAGAAACAAGAAAGTCTGAGGTGCGTCCTTTCTTGCCAGAGGCGGGGGCAGAGGAAACCAGCTGCACAACACAGCTAGTTCCCAGGAACAGAAGTCCTCCCCGGCCTCTACAAAAATCCAGGCTGAGCTAGGCCCGGTGGGGCACGCCTTCGTAAGTGCAGCCATAAGTGGGTTCACTCCCTGTTAGATCCCTGGGCAATAGATATTGTGTCTCAGGGATACTAGCTGGACTTTGAGAAGATGCCTCCTCACTGAAGGCCCTGTCGCCCCCCCCCCCCCCCCCCGAGAGGGAAACAGGGTTAACTGCAATTCACAAATTGTATCTTCCACAGGTGGTGGTCAAGGTTCCCCTCCTTTAACAAGGAGGGGGTTATTATTCGACCATGTTGTAGTCCCGAAACCAGATGGTTCGGTCAGACCCATATTGAATTTAAAATCCCTGAACATATGCTTGAAAAGTTCAAGTTCAAGATGGAACCGCTCAGAGCGGTCATCACAAGGGAGGGGGATTTTATGGTGTCTCTGGGCATAAAGGATGCTTACCTTCATGTCCCCATTTATCCATCTCATCAGGAGTACTTCAGATTTGTGGTACAGGATTGTCATTACCAATTCCAGACGTTGCAGTCTGGTCTGTCCACGGCACCGAGAATATTTACCAAGGTAATGGCAGCAATCATGCTGCTCCTGCGAATGCAAGGAGTCACAATTATCCCATACTTGGACGATCTCCTCATAAAGGCGAGGTCCAGAGAGCAGTTGCTGATTAGTGTAGCACGCTCTCGGGAAGTGTTACAACAGCACGGCTGGATTCTGAATATTCCAAAGTCGCAGCTGATTCCTACGACGTGTCTGGCCTGCCTGGGCATGATTCTGGACACAGACCAGAAGAAGGTTTATCTCCCGACGGAAAAGGCTCAGGAACTCATGACACTGGTCAGAGACCTCTTAAAACCGAAACAGGTGTCGGTGCATCACTGCACGCGAGTCCTGGGAAAGATGGTGGCGTCATACGAGGCCATTCCCTTCGGCAGGTTCCATGCGAGGACCTTTTCAATAGGATCTGTTGGACAAGTGGTCCGGATCGTATCTACAGATGCATCGGCTGATCACCCTATCCTCCAGTGCCAGGGTGTCTCTTCTGTGGTGGCTGCAGAGTACTCACCTTCCCGAGGGTCGCAGGTTCGGCATTCAGGACTGGGTCCTGGTGACCACAGATGCGGCCTCCGAGGGTGGGCGGCAGTCACTCAGGGAAGAAGTTTCCAAGGGCTGTGGTCAAGTCAGGAGACTTGCCTTCACATCAATATCCTGGAACTAAGGGCCATATACAACGCCCTAAGTCAAGCGGAGACCCTGCTTCGCAACCAATCTGTGTTGATTCAATCAGACAATATCACCGCATGGGCTCATGTAAACCGCCAAGGCGGCACAAGGAGCAGGGTGGCGATGGCGGAAGCCACCAGAATTCTTCGCTGGGCGGAGAATCACGTGTGAGCACTGTTAGCAGTGTTCATTCCGGGAGTGGACAACTGGGAAGCAGACTTTCTCAGCAGGCACGACCTCCACCCGGGAGAGTGGGGACTTCATCAAGAAGTCTTCACACAGATTACAAATCGATGGGAACTGCCACAGGTGGACATGATGGCATCCCGCCTCAACAAAAAGCTACAAATGTATTGCGCCAGGTCAAGAGACCCTCAGGCGATAGCTGTGGACGCACTAGTGACACCGTGGGTGTTTCAGTCGGTTTATGTGTTTCCTCCTCTTCCTCTCATACCCAAGGTGCTGAGAATCGTAAGAAAAAGAGGAGTGAGAACAATACTCATTGTTCCGGATTGGCCAAGAAGGACTTGGTATCCGGAACTACAAGAAATGCTCACAGAGGACCCATGGCCTCTGCCTCTCAGACAGGATCTGTTACAACAGGGGCCCTGTCTGTTCCAAGACCTACCGCGGCTGCGTTTGACGGCATGGCGGTTGAACGCCGGATCCTAGCAGAAAAAGGCATTCCGGATGAGGTTATTCCTACGCTAATAAAGGCTAGGAAGGACGTGTCGGCTAAACATTATCACCGTATCTGGCGAAAATATGTAGCTTGGTGTGAGGCCAGGAATGCCCCTACAGAGGAATTCCAGCTGGGCCGTTTCCTTCACTTCCTACAGTCGGGAGTGACTTTGGGCTTAAAATTGGGGTCCATTAAGGTCCAGATTTCAGCCCTATCCATTTTCTTTCAAAAGGAACTGGCTTCTCTTCCTGAAGTTCAGACGTTTGTAAAGGGAGTGCTGTATATTCAGCCCCCTTTTGTGCCACCAGTGGCACCTTGGGATCTTAACGTGGTGTTGAGTTTCCTGAAATCACACTGGTTTGAGCCACTTAAAACCGTGGAGTTAAAATATCTCACGTGGAAGGTGGTCATGCTATTGGCCTTCGCTTCGGCTAGGCGTGTGTCAGAATTGGCGGCTTTGTCACATAAAAGCCACTATCTGGTTTTCCATATGGACAGGGCAGAATTACGGACTCATCCGCAATTTCGGCCAAAAGTGGTGTCCTCTTTTCATTTGAACCAACCTATTGTGGTGCCTGCGACTACTCGTGACTTGGAGGATTCCAAGTTACTAGATGTAGTCAGGGCTTTGAAGGTTTATGTAGCCAGAACGGCTGGAGTCAGGAAAACTGAGTCGCTGTTTATCCTGTATGCATCCAACAAGCTGGGTGCTCCTGCTTCAAAGCAAACTATTGCTCGCTGGATCTGTAACACGATTCAGCATGCTCATTCTGCGGCTGGATTGCCGCCTCCAAAATCAGTAAAAGCCCATTCCACAAGGAAGGTGGGCTCTTCTTGGGCGGCTGCCCGAGGGGTCTCGGCATTACAGCTTTGCCGAGCAGCTACTTGGTCGGGTTCAAACACTTTTGCAAAATTCTACAAGTTTGATACCCTGGCTGTGGAGGACCTTGTGTTTGCCCATTCGGTGCTGCAGAGTCATCCGCAGTCTCCCGCCCGTTTAGGAGCTTTGGTATAATCCCTATGGTCCTTACGGAGTCCCCAGCATCCACTACGGACTACGAGAAATAGATTTACCGGTGAGTAAAATCTTATTTTTTCCCTAATTTGTGCATTTGTATGAGAGAGCACTTTTTGCAACATTTCACTTGTTAAAAAAAAAAAAAAAAAAAAAGAGTCCAGCAATCTGTTTCTGATGTAGCAGATTTTGCTTGTGGCCGTACTTCTAGCACCTGCTGTGTAATTATATTTTCCAGCCGGGTACGTACATCCTGTTTAAAAGGTTGCTTTTGCCACTTAGTCCCGTTTTTGCCAACATATTGTGATGCTTGTACCTTGATTTCTGAAGTCTGGCGGGTGTTTGTGCTTGAAAAATCTTGCTGAAGATGACTAGATACTGAGGAACATATTTGATGCTGTAGTGCGCTCAGAGGTATATTATCATCATCGCTGTCAGAAGCCTCCTGCTCTGTGTCACTCTACTGGCTGCGTATACTAACGTGATCTTCAGTTACCTGACTTTCTGTCGAATGGTCACTTTGTTCTGAATCAGATTCCTCTAAAAAAAGATAAAATACGTTGCCGTTCACGTTCCTTGCAATCCTTTTTGAAGAAAAACCTATAAATAACAAAAAAACATAAACAATAAACACTACACTCATTTGATTCGAAATTCTAACATTGACTGTAAGGTTGGGTCATATTTACCTTTTTGACATTTGCGCACATCTATCTCCCTTCGCAGTCATACGTCAACTAAGCTGTGTTGAAATACAAGAAGTGAGGGGTCTTAACTCCAGCTACTGAGAAGTTTGACAATGTCGCATTACATTACAAAAAAAATACACACAGTGAAAACTGCCCGGGTCATAGTGACCCAACCTGACTGACACCGGGTTAACACAACACACCATTCAATGGGCTTCTAGCCCCATACACAGGAATTAATAAACAATTTATATTGTGCACAGCCTGCAAAAGACTCTTGTATAATTATATACTGCCCTTTTATGATTCAGACACACCAAGCTGCTGTGCAGCGGTTAGGGTCCTGCAATGTGTCTCACTGCCGCTGTGTGTGGCTTTGGTTACCGTATCACGGTTTTTGCTGTGAGTGCCGTCCAGCAACCATGGTCCATGTTTGGGCACCTAATATGACAGAAGCACATAGACGTGGGTGATGTCCAACTAATTGTATTTTCCACCATAGGCAGGTTACACAGTTTCATGCTGGATTCACTGCTCAGATTTACCAGGCAGTTTCAAACAGCAACAGAAGTCACAACACAACAGGGTGCAGTCTTCTAAATTACGTTGATACAAAGATCCAAACAGCCCTCCCATTGCCTGGCTGAATCCTTAAGCATCAGGAACCATTTTCCAGTGTCTCTGCTGCTTCTTTTACCAGGCTCACACAGGTGATTGTAATCATGCCTGCTGCTCATCTTTACCTGACCGAATACCTGGCCCGAATCTGACATCCAGCATTTTACATTTCTGTGTTGTCCCAGCCACACTACATATGGGAATTCAATGTCTAGATATAGAATTATTCAGAGATTGTTATATAAATTGAAATGGAATATGTAAAAAAAAAATCCTGAATGACTTACAATATAAAGTGTGCAGATGTTATTGAATGCTAATAATGTACAAGTTATGTACTTTCCGTTGTTTTAAATACAACACTTAATTTGACACTTTGCAGTAATAATAGAATGTGATTAAAGTACCATGTGAATTAGAGGTCTAGATGCGTACTTGGGAAGTATTGAAAGAAATGTGCCTTGCACAAGGTAGCCATGTATGTAGCTTTCCACAGCAACAGATTTATTGACTATTCTCCATAAAGTGACTTCAAAATTTAAAGAAAAGCTTTTTCCGACCTCTCGTTTAGTAGATGAGGTGTATCAAATGGATTTAATTAAGCTGAACTGACAAAGACAATGTATATGCAGAACCTAAGTGATCAACAATATTGACCATGGAGTGTAGAAAAAGCTGTTCAGAGTACTTGGTGGAAGAGAAAATTAGTAAATGGATACAGATTTCTTTTCTCCTTTGTCATTCGGTCAATATATATGCTGGACATTTGTTAACGTGATCAATTAAGTGTAGGCTTTCCTATTTTATCAAGTAATATATGTGATAGTGTTTGTATTCCATCATATGTAGAAAAAGGGGAAACCAAAAAAGAAACATGCTGTATTGCGGTAATTCCATGTGTCGCCACATTTGCTGACTTCTGGTTAACAGTATATGTTCCTCTAGCTTTTTATGTTGTTCCTTCTGTGGTGTTATTGTCAAACTGCGTATATCCACTTCTCCTGTTGTCGTTGTGATGCAATATTTAAGTGAGTGTTTCATACTGTAATCTACATGCATTAAACTCTTATTCTTAAAATTTACAAAAGGAGATTTAAGGGATAGTTTGTTTTGGTTATATATATATATATATGTTGTTTGCTGTGTCCTGAGGAAGGGAGTATGTCTCCCGAAACGTTGACGCACATTAAAAGCACGTTTCAGAATTTGTGAAAGTCTGAGTGCCGCCTTCTACAGACTATACATTCAGCGCTTGCCGCTTAAGGAGGGCACCTGAGCAAATACCCTGTGGGATTGAGGAGTGCCAGACCCAGAAACGGTGGTATATATATATATATATATACACATACATATATACACATACACACACACACACACACACACACACACACACACACACACACACACACATATACATATATATACTAAAAGGAGAAATAGGTGCCAAGGTAAGTGAACTACGTGTTTTAGACCGGTAATAGCAACACATTCCTTAACACACCCCTCATGTATAACTGAGTGGCAGCTTTTTACAATAAGATATGTGTTAGTGAGACACATCAGTGGTCGTAATATAGTACGTTGGAGTGAATATAGCGCCTAATGGTCTGAAAAAATAATAAAAAATTGGAATACAAAGATACGCTTAGCTTCCTTTCTATTAAAGTCTTTAGTCAAATGCCCATGGTAGAATTAAAGTTATATGCAAAACAAACAAAGAACAATAAAAACATAGTGCAACCTTTTATGGTGCAAGGAATGGTTGTGCATATATAATTTTTTTTCATATAAAGGAACTGTATTTAGAAAGTGTTGCAAGTTCCAAAACAGCAGTGTAGAATTATATATATATATATATATATATATATATATATATATACACACACAAAAGTGATAACTCCGGCACTCCACTGTAGTAGCTAAATGCAAAATACTTGCTTCTGTGCCTTCCCACAGGGGGATCACCCCGGAATAGTAGCAAACAAAAGAGGTGGCACTCGAATTCAGCAAACAAACATGAAGTATATTGTCACAAGAGCGTTGACGTTTCGGGGACGTGCTCCCCTTCCTCTGAACAATTTAACAATGTGCAAAACCAACAATAAATACCCACTTACCCCATGGGCCTCCCCCACCGGCATGCGTCCCCAGTCACGATCTCCCGCACGCTCCGGTGTATCTTCCCAGTTTCCGGTGGCGGGGCGGAAGTGATGTCGTCCGGCCCGGCATGGTAGCCATGGCAACCTGTTGTCACGGCCCCTCGCCGGACTCTCGCGATGCCTCCTGCTCCCTCCTGCCTGGTGGAAATGACACAACGGGGGCTCGGCGCGTAACCAGGGGAACACTGTGTAAATAACAATAGGAATACAAACAATTAATCATACACATTAAATACTAAATGTGCGTATGTCAATTAGGCTGTTCTGGCTAAACATATTTAAGAACAGGTATTGTGTATAAAACAATCATGTAAACACACAGCAATAATTAATGTTAAAAAGATCTTAAAAACCTGCTGTAATCATAAAGTGACTGGTGTGCAAAAAACATTCAACATGCCTGACCACTGAACAATGTCTAACCATATTATCAGCAACACCTCACAGCCAGTGAATGAGGCCCAATGTATCATTCAGGCCCCTGGGGCGCATAGTCTGTAACTTAAAAATCCAACGGGATTCTAGCTGTAAAAGCTTTTTCCCTCTATCTCCCCCTCTAATGGATTCAGGCACATGATCAATGATCCTGTGTCTCAACATTGCCATATTATGTTTAAATTCCCAAAAATGTCTGGCTACAGGTTGTTCTGCCACCCCCGTGTTAAGCGCATTACGTATGGCTTGTCTGTGTTGTGCCATGCGAATCTTAAATTGGCACTCGGTCTTACCAACGTAATAAGTGCCACACGGGCACATAATTACGTAAATAACGTATTTAGTACTACACGTTAGAGGCCATTTGATTGGAAATTTTTTACCCGAGAAAGGATGCGTGATCATATTCCCAGGTGACATATATGTGCACGTGGTGCATCCCAAGCACTTATAACACCCATTCTTTCTCGATAGAAAATGTGTGGCTGGTGTTTTCATATTTGAGATATCGGTTTTCATCACAATATCACGAATGTTACGCCCTCTGGTGTAACTGGGCATAAGTTTCTTTTGGAATAGCTTCGGGAGGTCAGCGTCAGAAGACACAATGGGCCAGTATTTCTTGGCAGCTTTACTCGTTCTACCACTCGCAGAGTTAAATTCATTAACCCAAGTGACAGCAGTGTTGGCTAAACTGGACTGTTGCTTTATATTGGACTTAAGCAACCTGTTTCTATCCTGTGCTAAAGCTTTTTTTTTAGCATTCTGCAACAGCAGGGATGGATATCCCCGCTGGCTGAATTTCTCTTCCATCTCATCTAGCTGTTTGTCCCTCTCACCCTCGTCACTGTTCACCCTACACACTCTTAAAAACTGTGAGTAGGGTAAACCTTTCCGGGTGGGGACCGGGTGAAAACTGTCATGGCGTAAGAGTGTATTGCGGTCAGTAGGTTTGGAATAGAGTTTGGTTACAATCCGACCTGCTGCTAATCTAATGTGGATATCGAGGAAACAAATTTCCTCTCTGCTAGTAGTAAGGGTCAATTTAATCGGACTGGGTGAATTGTTGTGCCCTGGCAATGTTGAGACACAGGATCATTGATCATGTGCCTGAATCCATTAGAGGGGGAGATAGAGGGAAAAAGCTTTTACAGCTTGAATCCCGTTGGATTTTTAAGTTACAGACTGTGCGCCCCACGGGCCTGAATGATACATTGGGCCTCATTCACTGGCTGTGAGGTGTTGCTGATAATATGGTTAGACATTGTTCAGTGGTCGGGCATGTTGAATGTTTTTTGCACACCAGTCACTTTATGATTACAGCAGGTTTTTAAGATCTTTTTAACATTAATTATTGCTGTGTGTTTACATGATTGTTTTATACACAATACCTGTTCTTAAATATGTTTAGCCAGAACAGCCTAATTGACATATGCACGTTTAGTATTTAATGTGTTTGATTAATTGTTTGTATTCCTATTGTTATTTACACAGTGTTCCCCTGGTTACGCGCCGAGCCCCCGTTGTGTCATTTCCACCAGGCAGGAGGGAGCAGGAGGCATCGCGAGAGTCTGGCGAGGGGCCGTGACAACAGGTTGCCATGGCTACCATGCCGGGCCGGACGATGTCACTTCCGCCCCGCCGCCGGAAACTGGGAAGATACACCGGAGCGTGCGGGAGATCGTGACTGGGGACGCATGCCGGTGGGTGAGGCCCATGGGGTAAGTGGGTATTTATTGTTGGTTTTGCACATTGTTAAATTGTTCTGAGGAAGGGGAGCACGTCCCCGAAACGTCAACGCTCTTGTGACAATATACTTCACGTTTGTTTGCTGACTTCCAGTGCTGCCTCTTTTGTTTGATATATATATATATATATATATATATATATATATATATAAACAATAATTTAATCGACATAATATTCCAAGTGGCATCTGAAAGGTATTGCACGTACAATATAAAAAAAACAATAACAAGCTTCTCTGCCCAAACACTGGGTCCAGAGACAACCAGTGCCTTAATCACAGATTTTACAAACAGTAACCAATAGGCAGAAAATGTACAAGAAATAAGTTAAAAGAAGACTTATCTGTCCATCAAAAGGGGTCCAGAAGGCATAAGTCCCAATGTGTTTCATCCTAGCTTGTGGACTTCATCCAGGGGATGGTTAAGTGTTTGCCAGATCTTCTTTATATAGCAGAGGGAACAGGAAGTGTACTGTTTCCTCACTTCCTGTTGTGTGAACAGGAAGTATACTATTACCTCACTTCCTGCTGTGAGTGATAACTAAAAACACCGTATATATCATGAATAAAATCTGTAGATACCTACAGTAAAGACACTTTCAAGCTGTATTCATCATGTATCTGTTACGCATATATGTATGTCACTTTGGAGAATAACTACACCATAATTTGTTTGAACACTGCAGGCGCAAGCATTATTATCACCAAAGGAAAAAAATATATATAAATATGTATCTCACTCCAAGAAAATAGTCTGCACTCAGAGACTGTCATCAAATTCAAATTGTATTCAACATACTGAGAATGATGGTAAAGTTTAACGTTTTCCATAACCACGCCAACATGTACAGCAGTGCAAACAGATTTCCTAAATACCACTAGAACCGGCCCTGGCAGTAACCATGGTACCAGTTCCTGTGACGATCGGAAGTGCTTCCCCGCTTTTGGCTGGCGGTCCAGAACTCAGGTGTGATCAGCGGCAGACAGGTGAGTGGGGCGGGGAGGGTATTTAGGAAATCTGTTTGCACTGTTGTACATGTTGGCGTGGTTCTGGGAAACGTTAAACTTTACCATCATTCACGGTATGTTGAATACAATTTGAATTTGATGAAAGTCTCTGAGTGCCGACTATTTTCTTGGAGTGATATTATATTTGGGTCTGGACACCGGAGCAGGTGATAATGTAACACAGGAGTGCTGGCTGATTTGGTGTGTGTGTGTACTGTATGTGTGTGCTTACATGTGTATATATTTATTTTACACCTTTTGGACACACTACTCCATGGCCAAGGACACAGTGTGTGTGTGTGTGTGTGTGTGTGTGTGTGTGTGTGTGTATAACAGGAAAGGCGGCACTCAGAGGACTCTAAACAGATGGAAAAAGTCAAATTTAGCAGTAGTTAAATCAGTTTAATATGCAGAGTAGAAAGCACTAGTACAAGTGAATATGTAGATAAATTGTACTTAAAAGATTAATAAAGATGAGTCCAGTGTAAAATAAATGTAAAGAGAACAATAATAAAAGAAAACTGTAAAAGTATTTGTTATAAAAGAGTAGGAATTAAAAAAATAAAGAAAGAAACACTTTATGGCTTAGGGATAATTAAACTGGTGGTACACAGTATTCTAGATGAGGCTGTACCAATGACCTATACAGTGGCATTATTACTTCTTTCTTTCTGCTGCTGATTCCTCTCCCAATGCAGCCAAACATCTGTCTAGACTTCCTCATTGCTTTGTTACATTGCTTACCTGCCTTTGAGTCACCTGAAATAGTGACTCCTAGATCCCTTTCCTCCTCAGTAGTTTCCAGTATAGTGCCATTAATACTATATTTAGCCTTTGGATTTTTGAGACCCAAGTACATGATTTTGCATTTTTTGTCAAACTGTAATTGCCACACTCTTGACCATTCCTCTTGTCTACCTAGATTCTCAATCATTTTTTTACCCCACCTGGTGTATCTACCATGATGCATACCTTTGTGTCATCTGCAAATAGGCATACTTTCCCTTCAATGCCATTTACAGTGTCACCAATAAAGATACTATGTGTATGCCCCATCATGTTTGTATGATGTAAGACGCACAAAGAGAGTAGCTGGGACACGCACAGAATAAAAATGGTTTTCCAGTGTACTTTACAGTATTATTTTATTTTGTATAACATCCAGCAACTCCATATTCTAATCAGATGGTTTGGGGAGTGGTGGAGGGTTTACTGTGTTATTGTAAGTACAGTGCATAACATCTGCCTGCTACAGTCATGGCTGAGGGGGGAGCACACACTGACTGGTGATATGTCAATATGCCATTATAATCTTAATTTAAGTAGTAGGAGATGCCTGCTACAATCAGTGGGGCACTGATATATAATCAATACAGTCACATTGACTAAGGGGTGTAATAATGGATGGGGTTCAGTATGATTTGCTGGCGTTTGGGATCCCAGCGGTCATAATACCAATGCTGGGATCCTGAAGAATGAAATACAGACAGGGGTGAGTACTGGCTATTCTCCCTTCTCTCCTACACCCTAACCACCCTTCCTGCAGCCTAACCCACCCCCTGGGTGACACCTAAACTAGCACCTCCTCTGGCCCTAAACCTAACCGTTTTTCCCGGCCCTAAATCTAACCGATGGTATACTTGCTACCGCTACCAGTTACGTGCGGTGGGGTGAGGTAGAGCCTTTCCTGTCATTCTAATGTATAAACCAGAGTTTTGACTATATCTTTACAGAATACCTACATGAACCAATTGGGTCATATATTGTGTGTAAATCAGGCTCTGGTACTAGTCTGTGCCTCCTGAGCCATTTACCTCACTGCATGTCCCTGCTTACTATGGTTGTGAAGCCGGCGTTGGTGTCCTAACCTTTTCAGAATTCCGACTTCGGCATTCTGATGGATATCTGGATACCTGGCAGCCAGCATGATAACCACATCCCAATGGGTGTTATAAGGGATGAGGATCTCCTAAGCTGCTACAACCAGGTAAATGGGGGGTTAGAGGCACTCATATAATAATGCTTTCAACACTAAAACACTAAAGTGATTGGGTGTAATAATATGTATTATAAGGTGCCTCTATTCCCCACAGATAGTAGCACATACCCCATCCCCTATTAGCAGGTCCCCCATCTCTAATACCCATTTCTCTGACGTCCTAAGTGGATGCTGGGGACTCCGTCAGGACCATGGGGAATAGCGGCTCCGCAGGAGACAGGGCACAAAAGTAAAAGCTTTAGGATCAGGTGGTGTGCACTGGCTCCTCCCCCTATGACCCTCCTCCAAGCCTCAGTTAGATCTTTGTGCCCGGCCGAGAAGGGTGCAATCTAGGTGGCTCTCCTAAAGAGCTGCTTAGAGTAAAAGTTGTGTTAGGTTTTTTATTTTCAGTGAGTCCTGCTGGCAACAGGCTCACTGCATCGAGGGACTTAGGGGAGAAGGAGTGAACTCACCTGCGTGCAGGATGGATTGGCTTCTTAGGCTACTGGACACTAGCTCCAGAGGGACGATCACAGGTACAGCCTGGATGGGTCACCGGAGCCGCGCCGCCAACCCCCTTGCAGATGCTGAAGAGAGAAGAGGTCCAGAAATACGGCGGCTGAAGACTTCCCAGTCTTCTTAAGGTAGCGCACAGCACTGCAGCTGTGCGCCATTGCTCTCAGCACACTTCACACCAACGGTCACTGAGGGTGCAGGGCGCTTGGGGGGGCGCCCTGGGCAGCAATGAAAGTACCTATGCTGGCTAAAAATACATCACATATAGCCCCTGGGGCTATATGGATGTATTTAACCCCTGCCAGGTTGTCAGAAAAACGGGAGAAGAAGCCCGCCGAAAAGGGGGCGGGGCCTATTCTCCTCAGCACACAGCGCCATTTTCCCTCACAGAACTGCTGGTGGGAAGGCTCCCAGGCTCTCCCCTGCACTGCACTACAGAAACAGGGTTAAAACAGAGAGGGGGGGCATTTTTGTGGCGATATTATTACATATTAAGATGCTATAAGGGAAAACACTTATATAAGGTTGTCCCTGTAAAATTATAGCGTTTTGGTGTGTGCTGGCAAACTCTCCCTCTGTCTCCCCAAAGGGCTAGTGGGGTCCTGTCCTCTATCAGAGCATTCCCTGTGTGTGTGCTGTGTGTCGGTACGTGTGTGTCGACATGTATGAGGACGATGTTGGTGAGGAGACGGAGCAATTGCCTGTAATGGTGATGTCACTCTCTAGGGAGTCGACACCGGAATGGATGGCTTATTTAGGGAATTACGTGATAATGTCAATAAGCTGCAAGGTCGGTTGACGACATGAGACGGCCGGCAAACCAATTAGTACCTGTCCAGGCGTCTCAAACACCGTCAGGGGCTTTAAAACGCCCATTACCTCAGTCGGTCGACACAGACACGGACACTGACTCCAGTGTCGACGGTGAAGAAACAAACGTATTTTCCATTAGGGCCACACGTTACATGTTAAGGGCAATGAAGGAGGTGTTACATATTTCTGATACTACAAGTACCACAAAAAAGGGTATTATGTGGGGTGTGAAAAAACTGCCTGTAGTTTTTCCTGAATCAGATAAATTAATTGAAGTGTGTGATGATGCGTGGGTTTCTCCTGATAGAAAATTAAAGGCGCTCACACGCTTATCAAAACAAGTGGCGTTACCGTCTCCAGATACGGCCGCCCTCAAGGAGCCAGCTAATAGGAGGCTGGAAAATATCCTAAAAAGTATATACACACATACTGGTGTTATACTGCGACCAGCGATCGCCTCAGCCTGGATGTGCAGCGCTGGGGTGGCTTGGTCGGATTCCCTGACTAAAAACAGGGACAGTATTTTATTGACTATAGAGCATTTCTATATATACGAGATGCACAGAGGGATATTTGCACTCTGGCATCATGAGTAAGTGCGATGTCCATGTCTGCCAGAAGATGTTTATGGACACGACAGTGGTCAGGTGATGTAGATTCCAAACGGCACATGGAAGTATTGCCGTATAAAGGGGAGGAGTTATTTGGGGTCGGTCCATCGGACCTGGTGGCCACGGCAACAGCTGGAAAATCCACCTTTTTACCCCAAGTCACATCTCAGCAGAAAAAGACACCGTCTTTTCAGCCTCAGTCCTTTCGTCCCCATAAGGGCAAGCGGGCAAAAGGCCAGTCATATCTGCCCAGGGGTAGAGGAACGGAAGAAGACTGCAGCAGGCAGCCCCTTCCCAGGAACAGAAGCCCTCCACCGCTTCTGCCAAGTCCTCAGCATGACGCTGGGGCCGTACAAGCGGACTCGGGTGCGGTGGGGGGGTCGTCTCAAGAGTTTCAGCGCGCAGTGGGCTCACTCGCAAGTGGACCCCTGGATCCTACAAGTAGTATCAGATTGGAAATTCGAGACGTCTCCCCCTCGCAGGTTCCTGAAATCTGCTTTACCAACGTCTCCCTCCGACAGGGAGGCATTATTGGAAACAATTCACAAGCTGTATTCCCAGCAGGTGATAATCAAAGTACCCCTCCTACAACAAGGAAAAGGGTATTATTCCACACTATTTGTGGTACTGAAGCCAGACGGCTCGGTGAGATCTATTCTAAATCTGAAATCTTTGAACACTTACATACAAAGGTTCAAATCAAGATGGAGTCACTCAGAGCAGTGATAGCGAACCAGGAAGAAGGGGACTATATGGTGTCCCTGGACATCAAGGATGCTTACCTCCATGTCCCAAATTGCCCTTCTCACCAAGGGTACCTCAGGTTCGTGGTACAGAACTGTCACTATCAGTTTCAGACGCTGCCGTTTGGATTGTCCACGGCACCCCGGGTCTTTACCAAGGTAATGGCCGAAATGATGATGATTCTTCAAAGAAAAGGCGTCTTAATTATCCCTTACTTGGACGATCTCCTGATAAGGGCAAGGTCCAGAGAACAGTTGGAGGTCGGAGTAGCACTATCTCAAGTAGTTCTACGACAGCACGGGTGGATTCTAAATATTCCAAAATCGCAGCTGATTCCGACGACACGTCTGCTGTTACTAGGAATGATTCTGGACACAGTCCAGAAAAAGGTGTTTCTCCCGGAGGAGAAAGCCTGGGAGT
This sequence comes from Pseudophryne corroboree, assembly GCF_028390025.1. Lineage (NCBI taxonomy): Eukaryota > Metazoa > Chordata > Amphibia > Anura > Myobatrachidae > Pseudophryne > Pseudophryne corroboree. Next base: position 471,138,117 of record NC_086447.1, on the reverse strand, counting down.
TATCCGAGCTAGTTAGGAACCTCCTAGAACCAGGCCAAGTGTCAGTGCATCAATGCACAAGAGTCCTGGGAAAAATGGTGGCTTCTTACGAAGCGATTCCATTCGGCAGATTTCACGAAAGAATTTTTCAGTGGGATCTGCTGGACAAATGGTCCGGATCGCATCTTCAGATGCATCAGCGGATAATCCTGTCTCCAAGGACAAGGGTGTCTCTTCTGTGGTGGCTGCAGAGTGCTCATCTACTAGAGGGCAGCAGATTCGTCATTCAGGACTGGGTCCTGGTGACCACGGATGCCAGCCTGAGAGGCTGGGGAGCAGTCACACAGGGAAGAAATTTCCAAGGAGTGTGGTCAAGTCTGGAGACTTCTCTCCACATAAATATACTGGAGCTAAGGGCAATTTACAATGCTCTGAGCCTAGGAAGACCTCTGCTTCAAAGTCAACCGGTGCTGATCCAGTCGGACAACATCACGGCAGTCGCCCACGTAAACAGACAGGGCGGCACAAGAAGCAGGAGGGCAATGGCAGCAAGGATTCTTCGCTGGGCGAAAAATCATGTGATAACACTGTTAGCGGTGTTCATTCCGGGAGTGGACAACTGGGAAGCAGACTTCCTCAGCAGGCACGACCTCCACCCGGGAGAGTGGAGACTTCATCTGGAAGTCTTCCAAATGATTGTGAACCGTTGGGAAAGACCAAAGGTGGACATGATGGCGTCCCGTCTGAACAAAAAACTGGACTGGTATTGCGCCAGGTCAAGAGACCCTCAGGCAATAGCTGGGACGCTCTGGTAACACCGTGGGTGTACCAGTCGGTGTATGTGTTCCCTCCTCTGCCTCTCATACCCAAGGTACTGAGAATTATAAGAAGGAGAGGAGTAAGAACTATACTCGTGGCTCCGGATTAGCCAAGAAGGACTTGGTACCCGGAACTTCAAGAGATACTAAGAAGGGACTTGCTTCAGCAAGGATCATGTCTGTTCCAAGACTTACCGCGGCTGCGTTTGACGGCATGGCGGTTGAACGCCGGATCCTAAGGGAAAAAGGCATTCCGGAAGAGGTCATCCCTACCCTGGTCAGAGCCAGGAAGGAGGTGACCACACAACATTATCACCGCATTTGGCGAAAATATGTTGCATGGTGTGAGGCCAGGAAGGCCCCCACGGAGGAATTTCAACTCGGTCGATTCCTACATTTCCTGCAAACAGGAGTGTCTATGTGCCTCAAATTGGGGTCCATTAAGGTTCAAATTTCGGCCCTGTCGAATTTCTTCCAGAAAGAATTGGCTTCAGTTCCTGAAGTCCAGAAGTTTGTCAAGGGAGTACTGCATATACAACCCCCTTTTGTGCCTCCAGTGGCACTGTGGGATCTCAACGTAGTTCTGGGATTCCTCAAATCACATTGGTTTAAACCGCTCAAATCTGTGGATTTGAAATATCTCACATGGAAAGTGACCATGCTGTTGGCCCTGGCCTCGGCCAGGCGAGTGTCAGAATTGGCGGCTTTGTCTCACAAAAGCCCATATCTGATTGTCCATTCGGACAGGGCAGAGCTGCGGACTCGTCCCCAGTTTCTCCCTAAGGTGGTGTCAGCGTTTCACCTGAACCAGCTTATTGTGGTACCTGCGGATACTAGGGATTTGGAGGACTCCAAGTTGCTAGATGTTGTCAGGGCCCTGAAAATATAGGTTTCCAGGACGGCTGGAGTCAGGAAAACTGACTTGCTGTTATCCTGTATGCACCCAACAAACTGGGTGCTCTTGCTTCTAAGCAGACAATTGCTAGTTGGATGTGTAGTACAATTCAGCTTGCACATTCTGTGGCAGGCCTGCCACAGCCAAAATATGTAAATGCCCATTCCACAAGGAAGGTGGGCTCATCTTGGGCGGCTGCCCGAGGGGTCTCGGCTTTACAACTTTGCCGAGCTGCTACTTGGTCAGGGGCACACCCTGGCTGAGGAGGACCTGGAGTTCTCTCACTCGGTGCTGCAGAGTCATCCGCACTCTCCCGCCCGTTTGGGAGCTTTGGTATAATCCCCATGGTCCTGACGGAGTCCCCAGCATCCACTTAGGACGTCAGAGAAAATAAGAATTTACTTACCGATAATTCTATTTCTCGTAGTCCGTAGTGGATGCTGGGCGCCCATCCCAAGTGCGGATTGTCTGCAATACTTGTACATAGTTATTGTTACAAAAATCGGGTTATTATTGTTGTGAGCCATCTTTTCAGAGGCTCCGCTGTTATCATGCTGTTAACTGGGTTCAGATCACAGGTTGTACAGTGTGATTGGTGTGGCTGGTATGAGTCTTACCCGGGATTCAAAATCCTTCCTTATTGTGTACGCTCGTCCGGGCACAGTATCCTAACTGAGGCTTGGAGGAGGGTCATAGGGGGAGGAGCTAGTGCACACCACCTGATCCTAAAGCTTTTACTTTTGTGCCCTGTCTCCTGCGGAGCCGCTATTCCCCATGGTCCTGACGGAGTCCCCAGCATCCACTACGGACTACGAGAAATAGAATTATCGGTAAGTAAATTCTTATTTATTGTGCCCCTCAGTCAGTAAGTGTATTTATTGTATATCAGTGCCTTTATTGTGACTCAGTTGTACACCTATCAATGCCTCCCCCTCCTCACTTATTGCAGCAGGCACTACAATCAGTTAGTGTGAAAGGGATGATATGTAATCAATACAGTCACTGACGGAGGGGTGTAATAATGGGTATTAAAAGATGCTGTTATAAAATGCAGCCTGTGAGTGAGGTGGGATAATGAGTATTTTAGGCGATGGGGATTGCTACAGTCAGTAAGCCGGGGTCACTCGTATACAAGGCAGTCAGTGAGTGGGGATGTAGTAATGGGGTATGGGGACTTGCTACATTCATTGAGGAGGGCACTGGTCTAAAATGCAGTAACTAAGTGTTGTGATAAGGGTACATGGTACATTCAGTGAAGGGGGAAATTGATATGCTGTAATAGAATATAAGAGAGGAAAACAATAAATAATGTAAGGGTCATAAATCAGGAATTAAAATATAGTGCTATGGATTGTTTGAGGGAGGGGGGCCTTTAATCGGTATCTTGCTTTGGTCTGTATTCACCTTTGGGTACAGGGGGAGTCAGAGGCACTTTAAGAGAGGAGGGGGCCTGTGTGCATGATCATACGGCTACAAGGGACCCGCTGCAAACTACAGTCACACTGACCTCCTCACCATGATTCATCCTGCTCCAGGCCGCCAGGGTAAAGGACCTCCTCACCGCACTCCATGACCTGTGTCCCCCCTTGAAGCAGCAGGGTGAACATACTGGCGCATGCTGTGGCAGGAAGATTGCAGAGGAGAGGGGTACAGACTGGATGTGAGGGTAGTTTATGACAAGTGATCTCCCATTCTTCCCTTTTTCTGGTCTTCAGGGAATCCCAGCTACAATCCCTGCTCTGAAAGGGGCTCTCCTCCTCTACTGACAGATAAAGGGGAGTATCCAATAATCTGCAGTACTTTACAGCTGATGATGCATTTGCCGGGGGCTATCCAATTAGCCCTGATGCCAGTGCTTTATCCTCCAATGCCAGCACTTATTGGGGATTATGCTTTGCGTGCCTCAGGCATGCACAGCATAATCCGCAATAGTTGCCTGTTTTATCCGCGATAAGTGCTGCGAAAATACATAGGTTTGCGGATGAAAAAGATAAAACTGAGGTCAATTATTAAAATGAATTGCTAATACAGACACTGACGTAATGTAGATATTTGATATTTATGCTGATAGTTTTGTTTCTACAAAAAGTGAAACAGAATTTATGAATACTGTTTTTTTTTGTTAAACAGTCCAAACATATTCAGATCTACACAGGGGCGCATCTTGCGGGGCAGAGGCCCGTGTGCAGGCTCTGTCTGGGCCCCCTCCTCTCTAGCTGGCAGCGGAGGCCTGTGTGCACTGCACACACTGTACCCATTATAAATATGCCAGTGTATCTGTAGGAAAGTGTTCTACTGTGAAATCATTTGCACATAATCACACAGGTTTAACTAAAACTTGAAATGTACCTGCCATACCAAAAATGTAACAATTATATTTTAGGACTAGTTAAAGCCTAATTAATATAACTATAATAGTAAATAAATACCCCAGTTTTATTGAAATTAACTATATATATATATATATATATATATATATATAGGTTGAGTATCCCATATCCAAATATTCCGAAAGAGTGAAACCTTTGTTTTTTGATGGCTCAATATACACAAACTTTGTTTAATACAAAAAGTTATCAAAAATATTGTATTATAAGACCTTCAGGCTGTGTGTACAAGGTGTATATGAAACATAAATGAATTGTGTGAATGTATACACACTTTGATTAATTCAAAAAGTTATTCAAAACATTGGCTAAAATGACCTTCAGGCTGTGTGTATACAGTGTATATGAAACATAACATAATATAAATGTATTATGTGCTTAGACTTAGGTCCCATCGCCATGATATTTCATTATGGTATGCAGTTATTCAAAAATACGGAAAAATCTGATATCCAAAATACTTCTGGTCCCAAACATTTTCGATAAGGGATACTCAACCTGTATGTGTATGTATATATATATATATATATGTAGTCGACAAGAATATATATGTATGTATGTATGTATATATATATATGTATATATATATATATATATATATATATATATATATATATATATATATAAATAAATACAGTATTACTTAAAATCCGGCAGAGTTGAACACATATAGGGAGAAGTTAGCTGGTCTGCTTACCTGATGAAAAGTTGGTTAGATAAGTTGGAGGTTTGGTGAGTTGGAGAAAAGTTAATCATTGTCCTGATGATGAAGTGAAGTAAAACTTTGAAACATTGAAATAAATTACCTGCCTTCAAGTCTTCACTGATCCGGGTGCCGCCTCACTGCTTTTCTATATTGGAACCGAGCTGGGTACCGGACGTCTGTTACCTTACTGCTACTATATATATATATATATATATACATATATATATATATATATATATATATTATAGAGAGAGAGAGGTGTGTGTATATATATATATATATATATATATATACATACATACAAGTGTGTGTGTATATATACAGGTATTTTACATTTATTTTTTTCTGTGCTAGTATACATACATATATACATATATATATATATATATATATATTGTTTCCATGCCATAGTATAGTCATATAGCCTCTTCGATTATAGATAGTAATCCAACTGTTAGGGAATGGGAAAAAAATGCCCCGTGACAAAAAGCTTTTTAAAATGGTCATGTAAATACACTGCTCAAAAAAATAAAGGGAACACTAAAATAACACATCCTAGATCTGAATGAATGAAATATTCTTATTGAATACTTTGTTCTTTACATAGTTGAATGTGCTGACAAGAAAATCACACAAAAATGATCAATGGAAATCAAATTTATTAACCCATGGAGGTCTGGATTTGGAGTCACCCTCAAAATTAAAGTGGAAAAACACACTACATGCTGATTCAACTTTGATGAAATGTCCTTAAAACAAGTCAAAATGAGGCTCAGTAGTGTGTGTGTGGCCTCCACGTCCCTGTATGACCTCCTTACAACCCACACAAGTGGCTCAGGTAGTGCAGCTCATCCAGGATGGCACATCAATGCGAGCTGAGGCAAGAAGATTTGCTGTGTCTGTCAGCGTAGTGTCCAGAGCATGGAGGCGCTACCAGGAGACAGGCCAGTACATCAGGAGACGTGGAGGAGGCCGTAGGAGGGCAACAACCCAGCAGCAGGACCGCTACCTCCGCCTTTGTGCAAGGAGGAACAGGAGGAGCATTGCCAGAGCCCTGCAAAATGACCTCCAGCAAGCCACAAATGTGCATGTGTCTACTCAAACGATCAGAAACAGACTCCATGAGGGTGGTATGAGGGCCCGCCGTCCACAGGTGGGGGTTGTGCTTACAGCCTAACACCGTGCAGGACATTTGGCATTTGCCAGAGAACACCAAGATTGGCAAATTCGCCACTGGCACCCTTTGCTCTTCACAGATGAAAGCAGGTTCTCACTGAGCACATGTGACAGACGTGACAGAGTCTGGAGACGCCAAGGAGAACGTTCTGCTGCCTGCAACATCCTCCAGCATGACCGGTTTGGCAGTGGGTCAGTAATGGTGTGGGGTGGCATTTATTTGGGGGGCCGCACAGCCCTCCATGTGCTCGCCAGAGGTAGCCTGACTGCCATTAGGTACCGAGATGAGATCCTCAGACCCCTTGTGAGACCATATGCTGGTGCTGTTGGCCCTGGGTTCCTCCTAATGCAAGACAATGCTAGACCTCATGTGGCTGGAGTGTGTCAGCAGTTCCTGCAAGAGGAAGGCATTGATGCTATGGACTGGCCTGCCCGTTCCCCAGACCTGAATCCAATTGAGCACATCTGGGACATCATGTCTTGCTCCATCCACCAACACTACGTTGCACCACAGACTGTCCAGGAGTTGGCGGATGCTTTAGTCTAGGTCTGGGAGGAGATCCCTCAGGAGACCATCCACCACCTCATTAGGAGCATGCCAGGCATTGTAGGGAGGTCATTCAGGCACGTGGAGGCCACACACACTACTGAGCCTCATTTTGACTTGTTTTAAGGACATTACATCAAAGTTGGATCAGCCTGTAGTGTGTTTTTCCACTTTAATTTTGAGGGTCACTCCAAATCCAGACCTCCATGGGTTAATAAATTTGATTTCCATTGATAATTTTCGTGTGATTTTGTTGTCAGCACATTCAACTATGTAAAGAACAAAGTATTTAATAAGAATATTTCATTCATTCAGATCTAGGATGTGTTATTTTAGTGTTCCCTTTATTTTTTTGAGCAGTGTATATGTCTCTATAGATCATGATTATGCCTTTTTTGATATGGTCAGTGATGAACCTAGGAATATATACAGGTTGAGTATCCCATATCCAAATATTCCGAAATACGGACTTTTTTGAGTTAAAGTGAGATAGTGAAATCTTTGTGTTTTGATGGCTCAATATACACACAGTTATTAAAAATATTGTATTAAATTACCTTCAGGCTGTGTGTATAAGGTGTATATGAAACATAAATGAATTGTGTGAATGTACACACACTTTGTTTAATGCACAAAGTTATAAACATTATTGGCTAAAATGACCTTTAGGCTGTGTGTATAAGGTGTATATGTAACATAAATGCATTCTGTGCTTAGATTTAGGTCCCATCACCATGATATCACATTATGGTATGCAATTATTCCAAAATACGGAAAAATCCGATATCCAAAATACCTCTGGTCCCAAGCATTTTGGATAAGGGATACTCAACCTGTATATATGGATGGTGTAGAGAACAAGTATATGGAAAATGAAATATATGCGCACCTAGGTTACTAGGAGAAACCTCAATGAATTGTCTGAAGTGATTATCCATGTAGCAGTCAAAGATATGATTCTCATTAACACCAATTAATGATGTAACACGTTTTATTGTTATTCTTTTATTATATATATGACTATACATCTTTTTTTATTATGTGTATTCTTTTTATTCAGGTGTTATTAGTATTGTTTAACCCATTTGCGGTAAATGCATGTAAACTGCTAGTTGAAGCATTTTTTTCGTTGATACGAATTATCTCAAATGATCTATACCACCTGTGTCAATCTGTGATGGGGTATATAAGGAACCAGATGACGTCTGACAAGCCAGCCTCCTGACGAAGTATCTACGAAACGCGTTGGAGCGGAGCTTGCCAGATGTGTGTGCTCGTTTTCACTTGGCTTCCATCTCCCTGTGTCCGTCGCGAGTGGCCAGACGGGTTCGGTTTACCGGCGCGGTGCATGGTTCCCGGCTTCTGCACACAGCGGTGGAGGTTTGCCTGGTGGATGGTTTTATGCTTATAAACTGGCCCAAAGTGTGGGTCAAATTTGGTACAAGAATATCTTAACCTGTGATGTGTGTTTTTAATGATGCATTCATAAAATAAAAATGATCTGCACTATGGGCGCATTCTCCTAAGATTCTTTTTCCAGATAGATAGATAGATAGATATAGATATATATATATATATATATCTATCTATCTGTCAAAAAAATAAAGGGAACACTAAAATAACACATCCTAGATCTGAATTAATGAGATATATTCTTATTAAATACTTAGTTCTTTACATGGTTGAATGTGCTGACCACAAAATCACACAAAAATTATCAATGGAAATCAAATTTATTAACCCACGGAGGTCTGGATTTGGAGTCACACTCAAAATTAAAGTGGAAAAACACTACAGGCTGATCCAACTTTGATGTAATGTCCTTAAAACAAGTCAAAATGAGGCTCGGTAGTGTGTGTGTCCTCCACGTGCCTGTATGACCTCCCTACAGCGCCTGGGCATGCTCCTGATGAGGTGGCGGATGGTCTCCTGAGGCATCTCCTCCCAGACCTGGACTAAAGCATCTGCCAACTCCTGGACAGTCTGTGGTGCAATGTGGCGTTGGTGGATGGAGCGAGACATGATGTCCCAGATGTGCTCAATTTGATTCAGGTCTGGGGAACGGGCGGGCCAGTCCATAGCATCAATGCCTTCGTCTTACAGGAACTGATGACACACTCCAGCCACATGAGGTCTAGCATTGTCTTGCATTAGGAGGAACCCAGGGCCAACCGCACCAGCATATAGTCTCACAAGGGGTCTGAGGATCTCATCTCTGTACTTAATGGCAGTCAGGCTACCTCTGGCGTGCACATGGAGGGCTGTGCGGCCCCCCAAAGAAATGCCACCCCCACACCATTACTGACCCACTGCCAAACCGGTCATGCTGGAGGATGCTGCAGGCAGCAGAACGTTCTCCTTGGCGTCTCCAGACTCTGTCACGTCTGTCACATGTGCTCAGTGAGAACCTGCTTTCATCTGTGAAGAGCACAGGGCGCCAGTGGCGAATTTTCCAATCTTGGTGTTCTCTGGCAAATGCCAAACGTCCTGCATGGTGTTGGGCTGTAAACACAACCCCCACCTGTGGTCGTCGGGCCCTCATACCACCCTTATGGAGTCTGTGTCTGATCGTTTGAGTAGACACATGCACATTTGTGGCTTGCTGGAGGTCATTTTGCAGGGCTCTGGCAGTGCTCCTCCTTTTCCTCCTTGCACAAAGGCGGAGGTAGCGGTCCTGCTGCTGGGTTGTTGCCCTCCTACGGCCTCCTCCACGTCTCCTGATGTACTGGCCTGTCTCCTGGTAGCACCTCCATGCTGTGGACACTACGCTGACAGACACAGCAAACCTTCTTGCCACAGCTTGCATTGATGTGCCATCCTGGATGAGCTGCACTACCTGAGCCACTTGTGTGGGTTGTAGACTCCGTCTCATGCTACCACTAGAGTGAAAGCACCGCCAGCTTTCAAAAGTGACCAAAACATCAGCCAGAATGCATAGGAGCTTAGAAGTGGTCTGTGGTCACCACCTGCAGATCAACTCCTTTATTGGGGGTGTCTTGCTAATTGCCTATAATTCCCACCTGTTGTCTATTCCATTTGCACAACAGCATGTGAAATTGATTGTCAATCAGTGTTGCTTCCTAAGTTGACAGTTTGATTTCACAGAAGTGTGATTGACTTGGAGTTATATTGTGTTGTTTAAGTGTTCCCTTTATTTTTTGAGCAGTGTATATATATATATATATATATATATATATATATATGTATATAGGGTGAACTAACAGCGCCAAAAGATGCAGTAAAAATTTTTTTTCACGGTATGTCAAATGCAAATGTACCCCCCAAAAAAAACAGCTAGTCACTACAATGCCACTCCCCTTTTTTTCTGTATATGGGGCGTCTGCTCGATCTTAAGTACGACCTGCACTTGTACGTGTGCCGGATAAATAAAAATTGGAAAAGTGAATAAGAACAAAGCGACCATAGGTGGTAGATACTCTGAGTGACTATAAGAAGATTTTCTTAACAAATAAAATGGGGTTTATTGCACAGAACGTTTTAAGACAATTGCACATAAAAAGATAGTGAACAGACAAAAATGTTTATTTAAAAAAAAAAAAAACGTTACACAGCTTAACTGAGGAGTTCAGTAGTAGGCAGGAATCAGGGTGATTCCTGCCTACTACTGAACTCCTCAGTTAAGCTGTTTTTACTTTTTAACAATATTTTGTATACATTTATCTTTTTACATAATTTTTAGACACACAGTTGTCTCTAATTTTTCGCATCTTTTAGTGCATGAATTTTTAGCACCATTTTAACCTCGTCTTTTATGTGCCCTTTGGAATGGTTTTTTAACAAATTGTGTAACGTTTTTTTTTTTTTTAAAAGCTACATTTTTGTCTGTTCACTATATTTTTATGTGCAATTGTCTTAAAACGTTCTGTGCAATAAACCCCATTTTATTTGTTAAGAAAATCTTCAAGTAGTCACTCAGAGTATCTACCACCTATGGTCGCTTTGTTCTTATTCGCTTTTCCAATATATATATATATATATATATATATATATATATATATATATATATATAGTATTACTTCAAAACCAGCAGAAGTAGGCAGATACTGTCTGCCTGCCTCTGTGTCATCACAAGTTGGGAGAAGTTAGCTGGTCTGCTTATCTGATGAAAAGTTGGTTAGATAAGCTGGAGGTTTGGTGAGTTGGAGAAAAGTTAGTCTGAAGTTGGTCTGATGTATGGGCAGCATAAGTCGCACACAATGCTACTGTTGATTGAGTTAAGCAATTTTTTGATAATGTGTGTGCTAAAAAAAACCCATTAAAAGTCCTGCAACACATGCATTTCACACCTTTGTGTTTGAGAATCATGGTATCAGAGGTGTCTTGGAAAAGTGCCGGGTATCACTGGGAGGTGGCTAGACAGACTTATGGTCATACTCATATGGTAAATCTTCACCTGCCCGTCTGCCATAGGGCTGGTGGAAGTTACGATGCTATGACCAATGGTGGCAGATAACGACGCCCAGTACTTGCATGTTCATATGCACATCTGGGAAGGACTTTGTATCAGCCTTTGCATAAAGTTGCAACCGCCAAGAGACGCAGCTGCAGTTGCTTGTGCAGCCATCTCTGAATCAGGCCATTAATGTTTTAGAGATTGAGCAGCTTTACTGGCATTAAAGTCATAGGGTGAGATTCAATTATGGCATGGGCTGGCTGCCACTAGATGGCGCTCAATGGAGCAATTTAATTGTTGATCCATTTAGGCACGATGGCTGCCAGCATTGGCATTTCAGCTCGCACCCCTCTGGAGTGGCAAGTGAAAATGTGCGAAAAGTAACTCTTGGGTTTTTTTATACGCTCACAAATGTTCCAATATTTGCCCGGGTTTAATGTTTACAGGGCTTCACATCCACTTAATGATAGCACATTACAAGAGCCAGTATGTTGTTAAGAAATATGATCATTCAGATTAAACTTGGACACTTATCAAGACTGACTGTTTGATTACAGTTTGGAACAAATGCATGAACATTTTTTTTTTCTATTTTGCTGAAGTGGGGGATGCAGGGCCTAATTCAGTATGGATTGCAAATTCTCTAATTAGCAGAATTTGCAATCCTTCTGTTCGCATGCTGGGCCTGCCCATTGCAGGGCAAGGCCGTCCAGCATGCTGACGCAATTTCTGCTTGTTAGCAGAAATTAAGGATGTCTCTTGCTGGCGCAGCATCATGCAGCCACCGCGATCACGCCCTGTTCGCGCCGCACCGCTCACTGTTTGCTAGCCTCAGCCCCCGCAATGCTCCATCTCCGCCTATGAAACGGAGCGTTGCCGTCCCGCAACCGCCTGATTGACAGGCAGAGGTTATCACATATTCTGCGGCCCCCTGCAGAAAATTCGGATGTATGCGCATAACGGGCACTGCGCATGCGCCCGCATCTTTTCTGTAATTTTTGCAGTTGAATCGCACACTGTGATCCAACCTGAAGTAGCCCCACAGTCGTTTCCACTGTGCAATAACTCTTCCATCTTGCTGTTTGGAGAAGCATTCAAAACTATGGGGTTGATGTACTGTATCAAGCAGTGAACAGAGTGGAGAAGTTGCCCATAGCAACTAATCAGCTTTTATATAGCATATAAGTACATTCTATAAAATGATAGGAAGAAGAAGATTTTTTATTTTATTGTTATGGGCAATTTCTCCACTGGTCCACTTCTCCACTCTTTTCAATACTTGATACATTAACCCAGTGGTTCTCAAACTGTGTGCTTAGACACCTTGGGGCTCTTCCGGGCAACTTGCAGGGGTGCCTTGGATTGGTGTTCCAGGACCAACTCAAATGATTTATGGTCAATGTAATAGGCAGAACCAGTGCTGGTGGCTGTCAATAATAGAATATGTGGTCAAACAGAAATAAATATTGTCCCTCACCACACAATTGAACCTAAGGATGACATATAAACAGAATTTTCTTAATTTAATATTTATTGCTAAATGTCTCAATAAGAAACTTTTGGCCTAGGGAGCCATCATTTAAAACAGTTTGGGAACCACTGCATTAACCCCTATATCCTTCATACGTAGCATGCCATTCTGTAGTCAAATCGTAGCTTGCACCCTAGATATTTTCTTGCTATTTACAGGCAACAAGTAAATGTATACTAATAATATTTGCTCATTTGTAATAGATGTTTTTACAGTGTGTGCTGTTAAAAGGAGAGATGCATATTATTTCTCAGTAGACACAATCTGATTCTTTAAACATTTTGAAAGCATAAACAATGATTTTATGTATCATGATCATAACCGTAACAATGCATCCCATGTGTTCATTTTCTTTCAAATCAATGGAATTCAAGTAGAGCATTTTTTTTTTGTAGATCTAAGAGAATAGTGATGCATACTGTTACTCATTGAGCATACGGGATAAGAATCCAAAACCGTCTAGAAAGTACTTTATGCACAAAGCTAAAACCACTTTTTTATACCTCATTAAACCAAACTGCAGTGCAAATTAAACCATTGTTTACATCATTAAAACAAACCTCACTTTAAACCTTTTGAGAGTGTTGGTTTTTTTATTATTATTTTTTTTGGTCTGAAATTGTTTTTGCTTACATTTCTAAGCCCTCAAAACAGTTACAGTTTTTTTGGTATTGTGCATAATGGGCCCAAGTACTCTAGTTTAAATAAGTTTTCAACAAAAAATAAACATATTGTGCTTTAGTTGCCACAATCATTCATTTGAATGATTAATTCTATGCAAGTATGTTTTAAGATTATGGGGGTCATTCCGAGTTGATCGCTAGCTGCTTTCATTCGCAGCGCAGCGATCTGTCAAAAAATTGTCACTTATGCGCATGTGTATGCGGCACAATGCGCACGTGCGTTGTACTATTACAACGAACGATGTAGTTTCACACAAGATCTAGTGAAGCTTTTCAGTCGCACTGCTGGCTGCAGAGTGATTGACAGGAAGAGCGCGTGTCTGGGTATCAACTGAGCGTTTTCAGGGAGTGTGCGGAAAAATGCAGGCGTGCCAGATAAAAATGCAGGCGTGGCTGGCCGAACGCAGGGCGTGTTTGTGACGTCAAAACAGGAACTAAATAGTCTGAAGTGATCGCAAGCTAGGAGTAGGTCTGGAGCTACTCTGAAGCTGCACAAAATTATTTTGTAGCCGCTGTGCGATCCTTTCGTTCGCACTTCTAAGCTAAGATACACTCCCAGAGGGTGGCGGCATAGCGTTTGCACGGCTGCTAAAAGCAGCTAGCGAGCGAACAACTCGGAATGAGGGCCTGTGTCTTGCAATATACAGTATATATACAGTATACAATATACAGTCTGTAATTTTTTGATGTACACACACACAGAAAGATATATACATTTTATGTGCAAGTCACCATTGTCCTGTTAATATATGAGTGCATTTTAATATACTGTAAGGATTTTTGGCATCACTATTATTGTAGAACGGGTTGGTAGCAGTGTTGGGTTTTGAGGCATAAAAAGCATAATCGCTTGAAATGATTATATATTATGGACAATGGTGATTTTGGCGCTTGCTCGTAACATTAATCATACATACATAGAAAACAAAAACAAAGGTGTGATACAGGAATGTTACTTCCCTTTTTCACATGGTGCACTTCCTGTGTGGTTTCAGTGGCAGCTTGTGTAGTCGACTCCAATGGTTTACATCGGTAATAGTAACTGAAAGAATAGTGACAAGAGAACAGCATCTCCTAGTGCAGTACATACCAATTTTCAGTGAATTTTCCAAATGGAAATAAAAGATGTACATGTACTCTTTAAACTAGGCAGAAGGTTATCATTTTTGGCCAAATCAGCATTTAGGAGTGTTATTCACCAATATCCTGGTGTCAAATCCAGATGACAGCAAAGTGTTAGAAGTATTTTCTGTTACAATAATTAATAAGTTAAAATTCCATACATACATATAAGTTTAGAAAAAGCAGCTTCCCAAGACGTCACGAGAGTACAGCATACATCCCTGTAACAAACAACTGGAGTATTCCCTCAACGTGTTTCGTCCACAACAAGTATTTTCTCCTGCAGGGTCCACAGGTTATCCACAGGATACATTTGGATATGGTGGAGCAACAGCGGATTTGTACCAAACGGTCAAAGCTTTTCAGCCTCCCAGCATGCAATAGGCCCGTCCATACATGCCCGCCTCCTGGCTTGGGCAAATCAGTTTTTTGTTTGGTGCGGCAGGAGCCGGACCATGGTCAAAGGGTTGCATTTTTTATCAGCCGGCGGGCGTCTGTGTCGGATATACTAACAGGTCCAGCAGACATTACCAGGCTTTGACCGGAGTACGGGGAGAAGGTAAGGCATCGGTTCCGCTTAGAGGGGGAAAGCGGACACAGCCGCACTGTTTTGGGAGGAGACTACCAAACAGTCGCTTATGCGGCTGCCACCAAGAGTGCACCAGCACTAGGCCTTAGGGGTCATAGGCTCCAGCGGTAGTAAGAGGCTGCGATCCCTAGGGTTGGTGTAGCTGTGGGGAATCAGACGCTCCCCGGGTGCCCCTCTGCCTGGTTCATGATCAGTTTCCTCTGAGTTTCTCGCCATGAAATGTTTTCCGTCTAAGACGCTGTGTACTAAGGGGACCCAGTCGCAGCATAGGCGGCTGTGTGACTGGTGCGTCAGTGTTCACTTGGGCGTCTGTGTTCACTTTAGGTTCACAGAGCAATTTGTACGCTATTAGCGTCTGGATCCACTAAGCGTTCCCTAACGTATTGATCGGTCCTGGAAGCGGAATGTGTCTCCCTGTATCTCACTCTACTGAGCCGGGTAATACAGCACTAAGGGCTAAATTTACTAAGGTGGGATATTTTTAGAACAGGTGATGTTGCCCATGGCAACCAATCAGATTCTACTTACCATTTATCTAGCTGCTTCTAGCAGATAATAGATATAATCTGATTGGCTGCTATGGGCAACATCACCAGTTCTAAATATATCCCACCTTAGTAAATTTACCCCAAAGTCTCTATCTACCTTTAAGTACGAATAGTTAGATAAAGTACCTGATGCATAGGAGTCTGATAACTATTGCTGTGGTTTTCTTAAACTGAATACGTTTCAAATGCCTATATAAGGTAATGCAGTAATATGTTTCTCCTACATACTTGAAATGTATTTGTAGTTGATTATGTGCTCATATTGCTTATTATGCTAATGTATAACCTGTGACTGACAGCTAGTGTGATTGCTGACTCTACTATAAAATTATGTCAGCTTTTCTGTGTATTCCGATCCCCAATGCTGGTGCAAAGCAGGGTAGGATTGGATTGTATGTCACTTTAACAAATTTTAAAGTGATTACAGTCACAAATTAAAGGTGTGTGATTTATTTATCATGTCTAAGAGTGGCAAGAGTGACGAAAATACACTTTCCACAGCAGCACCATCACTCATTTCATGTTGTATTGCAGAGCTAGGTTAACCTATCAGGACTGGTTCAATGGGATTATGTGCAAAATGGTTTAGTTGTCCCCAAAGCCTCTTCAGTAACAGAGGCAGTCATAGGTTCTGGTTGAACCTTTGTGGGCTACTTTGCACAGACATTATCTAATGTAGCTGAGCAGATTATGCCAGCCCTTATACCAGCGATAGGTTATCCTACTAACCCTTACATGCAATTTTCATTCTGAGGTTATCCACCTAGGGAATGGCAGCCTCTTAATAAAGGCAAACTGAAAGGCGGGTGGTAAGTAAATTACATGGACATGATACAACATCTTCACAGTCTACACATCTTTAGCTGAGGACTCATTGCACTTCGGAAGGTCTCAGCTCAGTGGACATACCTGAGCTAATTAGTGCTATGTAAGCCAGTCTATCCTCGGAAGCAGCAAAAACTATGTTAGAAACTAAGGCAGCAGAGTTTAAATGTCCCAAAACAGCCGATTTATGTTGGGTTATGCCCAGTAGGAAGTTGGAATTCCAGGAAATGGAATTCCAATTATCCTCGTCTAGCTGGGGGTGGCTCCCAAAGTAGATTTGCAGATCTTAGAATGGTGCAAAAGTCTACATTATTTTTATTTTCAACATAAATTAATGATGTCACGGATAGGACGATAGTTTTCTAAAGACCTTGTTTTGTCTGGGACGATAATTAGACCAGCCCTGTCTTTAGCTCAGATAGCGTAAGCAATGACACCCTGTGCTGATGCATTGAAAGGGGATCTTTTGATGGCATCTAGAAAGCAAAAATTCCATAATGCATAACAGGCAGCGATAAGCGGACCTAGACATGGGTACAATTGTCTCTCAGACAGCAGCAGCAGCTTGCAGAGCGGATTGGCTATGTACATCTTAGGCTGACTCAGAATCTAGGAAGGTTCTGGACTCTTATCTTGTTACTGGAAATATTATTTTGGTAAAGAATTAACAGTATTGAAATCAGATCAATTTCCAGCTTTCCGGTCCTTTTGGAATCAAGGAAAAGCAAAAGGAGAGGGTAAAAGGCAAACAGTCTCAATACAAACAAGTCTGGTAGCACTAAAAGGTATTGGGCTGCCAGAGGACCGGTTTTTGAATCTGAAGATAAGCCATCAGCATGATGGTGAGGGCCTCCGCCTGGGGCGACCCAGCGTGTAAGGCTGATTTTTTTCAGTTTGCACAGAGCTGGCAGCAGTCTACTACAGATATCTGGGTGCAAAAGCGGTATCTCACGGTATGATCTACAGCCACACCACACTGGACAGGCACAATCTTATCTGACCTTGGAAACTAAGCAGTGTTGGTCTTGGTTAGTACTAGGTTGGTAATACCAAGTTCTGTAGGTGTTTTCAGGAAACACCCTCATTAAAAATTGTACCAGCCCGTCTTCAGTGGAAACGAAGGTGAGGGCTTTGCAAGAGGCAGTTCAGGTGCTTCAGTCAGGAGTGATAATCAGTTCCACCTGCACAATGAGGACAATATTTGATTCCAACCTGGTTCTAGTCCAGAAGCCAAATGGGTAATTCTGGCCCATACTCAATATCAAAGCACTGAACAAGTACTTGTGGGTACCTCAGGTGTCACATGGAGACTTTGTTCCATTATTTCAGCCATAGAGCAGGACGTTTTAGGGCATTCCAGAATATTCAGGATGCTTATCCGCATGTTCCTATAGCACTGTTCCATCAGTGCTATGTTAGGTCTCTATCCTCCAGCCTCTATTTCAGGCCCTACCATTTGGACTGACCACAGCTTCCAGAGTATTCACCAACATTATGGTAGTGATGTCATCTTATCTCTGTTAGCAGGAGATAAGTATTTTATAAAAACCCATAACTTGACACCTTAATAATCCTGGCACAGTCTCAGGAATTGTTCACTGTCATCTGTAATAGGCAACAGCTTGTTACAAAGATTTGGTTGGCTCATAAATTGGGCAAAGTCGTTCTGGATCCGTCACATTGGATGACTTATTTGGGGGCTGTGTTGTAATTAGGTATTCAGAGAGTAATTTACCTCTGAACAAAATATCCAAAACTCACTGAAGGATTCAGGAGTTGCTACACAATCAAACGGTATCCATTCACGCGGTAATGTGTGTGATGGATTTGATGGTATATCTGCATTGTCTGATCATTTCCTGGTAAAAAAGTTTTTCATCAGACAATAAAAGCACAGATTATGGTCTTCCTCTGGACGTGTCATGACTGTGGTTTTGTGATCCCGGTGTTAGTGAAGTCTGTGCGGGCAACTGGAGGACTATGTGAATATTAGGCTGGTCTGTAGGAATCGGTGAGAAGAAGGAGCAATCCCTGACCAGGGATCGAACCCGGGCCTCGGCAGAGGAAGCTGTATCCTGACTACTGGATCACCAGGGACTTTGATAGCAGGATGATGAATGTATAGGTGAGACTGTACTGGATATAGTGTCACAGGAGTAGGTGCTTATGTACTCAAGGTTACTGGCAAGATAGTAAGACGGACTGGTTACTGGTGAGACTGGGATGCAACTGTAATGCGGGCTGGTACCGGATATAACTGGAAACGCAACTGAAAGTAGAACGATGACTGTGGCTATAACTCTAGTATGAGGCTGAAGAACCCTGCGGCTGTGACGGTAGAATACTGCAGCTGTGGTTTTCAATTGAGATTGTGGAATGCTGCGACTGTACCTTTAAGATGAAACACTGCAAATGTGCCTTCAAGTTGAGACTGTGGAATACCGTACTGTGCCTTTAAGATGAAACACTGCAGCGGTGTCTTTAAGTTGAAACTGTGGAATACTGTACTGTGCCTTTAAGATGAAACACTGCAGCTGTGTCTTTAAGTTGAGACTGTGGAATACTGGATATCAATGGCAACACAAATGTAATCCAAACTGGGTAACAAAGGAACAGAGTTTTTACAGGAACTGAAGTACAAGGGTTACCTTTAGGGAGCTCAGCTTCAAAGCTCACACAGAGCTGTGTGTGACACGAGGAACTGCCAGCATTTCCAACTCCAGCCTTCAGACTTATACTTCCTGGTCCTTGGTGATTGGTGAGCAGTGTCGGGTGATTCAGAGAGTCTCAGGCTTGCACATGATTGGACAGCTCTGGGTCAGGTGAACAGTCACTGTCATGTGAGTACTCTAGACTATGCTGTGAAGTGGAGCGAGGCCTAGCAGGCCGAGAGAACACTGAAGCCTGAACTTCTGCAAACAAACAGAGGATGCTGGCTTTTTAGGCCTAAATTTCAGA
This sequence comes from Pseudophryne corroboree, assembly GCF_028390025.1. NCBI lineage: Eukaryota > Metazoa > Chordata > Amphibia > Anura > Myobatrachidae > Pseudophryne > Pseudophryne corroboree. The sequence goes on along the minus strand of NC_086447.1, from coordinate 471,118,939 downwards.
TTGCTGAATTCAGACTCACACAGAAGATCACCACAGGTGGAGCTCGTTAACTATTACCTTCCAGGCAGAGAACTCAGGAAACTCATGGTATTGGCATGCTGTTTATCTCAGTGAGCAAAAAGGCACAGGATCCAGGACAGATGGCAGGGGTAAGTCACCAAATTCGAGAACTACAGTCAGGATCGTGACAGGACGTTTGGAGATCATTAGCTTGATAGTTATTGGACTTCCTATCCTGGTCAAAGGAAGGCTCATTTGGATATCAGATGGCAACTCTGACAATGGATGCCAGCCTGTGGGCTGGGGTGAAGTGTCAGGCAGGAGTTGCCTCCAGGGGCAGTGGACCAAGGAAGTAATGTTACCTGTCAATAAAAGCATTTATTCACAGCCAGAACATAATGAAGAAGGTAAGTCACACTTTATAAGGTGGACAGAACTTCGTTATCCAGCCTTGTCTTCAGTACTCATTCCGGCAGTCCTAAACTGGGAAGCAGATTTTCTCAATCAACTCGCCTTTCAGGTAATTGTATGGACTTACACCCCTAGGTCTTAAAAACTCTGGTAGAGAATGGGTGTTACCAGAAAAACATCTCATGCCATCCTGTCAGAATGCATAAGGGTCAAGATCAAATCCGAGGGCGATCTTGTGGATGACTTGTCAACTTTTTTCTGGTTACTGTGTTTCCACCAATCGCCTTGTGATACAGGGTGATACAAAAGGTAAGACAAGGTTATGGTGCTGTGATACTAATAGCTCCAGCTTGGTCCAGAAGACGTTGATATACAGATCTGCAGAGGATGTCGATGGATGCTCCATTCCTACTCCTTCAACGGGCAGATCTACCGTCTCAGGGTCCTGGTTATCACAAACACCTGGATCGACTGTCTTTGATGAAATTACTTTCGAGACCTCCATCCTGAAGGCGAGAGGACTCTTACAACAGGTAATTATGCTCAGAGCAAAGGGAAATTTCCTCAGCTCGCATTTATCACCAAATATGGCAAGTCTATATTCAGTGGAGTAGGGGTCAAAAATTTAACCCTTGGTTTTTCAGAGTTTCCAGAATATTATCATTCCTCCAGACAGGAATGCATAAAGGTTATGGCTGACTTCCTTGAGAGTGCAAGTGTCAGCATTGACTGTATGGTTCCAAAAAGGAAATTTTTACCTACAGGACGGGCACACTTTTTTCCAAGGAATGCGACACATTGAACCTCCTTTTGTTTTTCCTACAGTGCCTTGAGATCTTAGTTAATCCTAAAGGCCCTTCAGGTTGTCCCATTTGAACCACTTGAAAGATTGGATCTTAAATGGTTGACAGCTACAGTTCTCTATCAACTGACTTTTTGCTTCAGTTAGAATAATTTCAGATTTAGGGGCATTGTTATGCCATCCTCCATTTCTGAATTTTTTACCCAGATAGAGCAGTTCTTCGAACCAAATCTGGGTTTTTTCCTAAGGTGGTTTCTAAATTCTATCTTAATGAAGAAAATGTAGTCTCGTTCTTCTAGGGGCCGGACTTTGCTGCAGGAGATGCAGCGTTGGATGTAGTCCGTGCCTTAAGGATTTCCGTGTATCATACCAGTGCCATCAGAAAGACAGATACTCTTCATACTCTATGAATTTTACAAGAGAGGATGGCCTGCGGATAAGCAGACACTGGTGAAGTGGCTTCAGCTGAAAATTTCAGAATCATATTCTCGAGCTGATCTCCCTGTTTCCGGCTAATGTCTGTGCTCATACTACTTGTAAGATAAGTCATTATGGACAGCACAATGTGTTCTTTCCGCAGAATAGATATGTTCGGTAGACACATGTTCCCCATTTACACAATCATTAGACATTATGCCTTGATACCTTTGCCTCTCAGGACGCTGAATTCGGGCAAAGGATTCTCCTGTCTAATCAGGAGCGTCCCCACCACTAAATTGCTTTGGGACATCCCAATGCATCCTGTGAATACCCTGTGGACCCTGCAGGAGAAATAGACGTTATGGTAAGAACTTACCATTGATAACAGTATATATCCTAAGTCCACAGGTGCTTTTTGAAGTGGTGGTGATATTGGGGCCATGCTGTGAATGTCTTGAAAAAGGCCAGTGCGTATGGCCGAAACGTCGACTCAATAAAATAAATACATGTGAACTTTTTTGCATTTAAAGACTAGCCTGGTGAAGTGCACTTCATCCATCCATCCGTGTGTATCGTGGACTGGTTTGCTGTGGCTATCGTTCCAGTATATATACACAGTGGGGCCGATGGGTCGAGCAATTGTATCGGCTGAGGTACAGTATGGGGGCCTCTTCACCAGCTTTGCTATAAAACCATTTTTGGTTCTTTTGTTTTAAGTAGAATTAACAGGTAAACATGATCATTGCTAATTGATTTCTACTCCTAAATATTGAGCAATATTATGTACTACTTACTATATTTACTTTTTTATGTCTTTCAGTTAAATGGTAAGTTTGAAATTTTAGAAACACTTCTAAAGAATGATATCCTGCATTATATAATCATATTTTACCACTGTGATGTACAAAGTGTTGTTTTTATCATGCAAATCTGTTACCTTTAAACTGCTGAATTTGTGCTTGCAATTATTCTAATGGGTTGTTCTTTTATATTTAGTGCCTGTTAAATTGCTATATGCATGTTCTAGTATAATCTCACTTATATCTGCTTTTTTTTCTCATTTGTGAAGGTGATGGTTTTTGTTCATGCCAGAAATTCCACTGTGCGGACAGCAATGGCCTTGAGAGAGTTAGCAAAAAACAATGGCCACATTTTATATTTCTTGCCAAACCAAGGATCTGATTATGGTCATGCTGAAAAGCAGGTAAGAGCTGCATTATCTACCTTTTACCTTGTTCTTGAACTTGTCAGACCTACAAGAGATGTTCACAAGACAAAAACATGAATTTGTTACTGTAACATTTCCGCTATATCCATTTGTGGGGAAGTGTGGAACAAACACGCACTAGTTTTTCAGTACATTTTTTTTTTTTTTTTTTTAAATGCTCCTGGTTTGTAGAGGAGGATGTGCTTTCATTTTAGATGTTGCAATTAGCAGGGGGCTGCATGCCCTACTTAGTGCCACTTGTATCTCTAGTCTGATTAAAGATTGAGTGTATTTCCTCATCTCTCCTGCCAATTTAGTCATATAAGCATGTTGATGTAAAATTACATATTTAGCAGAAAGCTTATTAACCATTTTAACATAGTCAACACATTTTATGTAACTTTTTGAGTGCTGCAGTGTTTGTTTTTTTGGGTGGTGGGGGTGCACTTTTTAAGTAGTTTTACTGATTAATTAAAAATTAGGTTTGTCTGCTAGTAAGGAATATGCAAAAGGACATGCATAGCTATTTATCATCTGGTAAATTGTGCCTCATTATATATTTTCATTTGTTTTTTTTTTTGTTTTTTTATTCCCTTTCAACCTACTTATCAAATTTTAAGATCTAATTTAGGGGGGAATTTAACTGTGTCCATTAATTTTTCATGCACAAAAAAAATGGACTTCACTGCAATTTATTGTCCAATATTTTGTTCAGGCAGTTCCAGTAAATCCCTTTTTTTTTTGCTCTAGAAAAAAATATAACTTTCGGGCAAAAACACAAGATCTGGGATAAACTCCCTGACATATGTGTTTTCACGATCGCAGCCCCCCCCCCCCCCCCCCCCCAAAAAAAAAAAAAGCCAGAAAGTGCAAGCTTTGGGACTGACTGGATAACACCTGGGTGATCAATTAGACACTGTAATATAACCAAGGCTACTTGACGACCCCTGTCCTAATCAAGTTTAGTGGTTCCCAAACTCTGTCCTCAAGACTCTATCCTCATGTTCATGTTTTCCAGGTCTCCTAACAGAATGTATTTATTCACAGTTTCTTATACGAGTGTAGCATATTCTGTTGCACTTTACAGATGGAAAAACAGTGATAACACAAAAGTAAGTGGTAACAGACAGACATAGAGATAAGTGAGTAATAAATACAGCTGTGCACCTGCTAGGTGACCTGGAAGACATGAACTGTTGGAGGTCCTTGAGGATCCAGTTTGGGAACCACTGGTCTAGTTGAAGGTATTCATAAACGTATAACTATTATGATCACACTTCTTGACACTTTTTTTTTAACAATAATGTTAAATGTAAACACTTGTGTATCACAACAGATGAGGTTTGAGCAAACAGAGAGCTACATGATCACATTGGTCTGTTTGGCTTATAGTGCCTAGAACAGAGGTTCTCAAACTCGGTCCTCGGAAGCCCACACAGTGCATGTTTTGCAGGTCTCCTCACAGAATCGCAAGTGAAATAATTAGCTCCACCTGTGGACTATTTAAAATGTGTCAGTGAGTAATTAATACACCTGTGCACCTGCTGGGTTACCTGCAAAACATGCACTGTGTGGGCTCCCGAGGACCGAGTTTGAGAACCTCTGGCCTAGAAGAACATTGTTATTTGCAGAAACTAAAAGTATTTTGCATGTGTCTTTATCACTTTTGTAAGTCTGAGCATTTAATATGTGCTATATATCATATTTATTTTTATATCAAGCTGCTAGACAAGAATAATGTTGTGATTGTTATGCCTTTGAGAATATGTTGCTGAAGCAGGTAATTGCAGTCAGCGCTTGTGATGCTTCTATGCGTCTGTGTCTTTAATTTAGTTATTTCCCATGGGAAACTGCAGGTTTTCACTTAGCGAGGAAACATGATCAGTACATGGAAATATATGCATAATTCTGTGACTCTTTTTCATGCAAGTTAGCAGAAAAATAAAAATTTAATTTTGGCCTTTTCAGTTGGAAAAATAGTTTTGATTTTTATCCATTAAATGTTCAATTAGTATTGAAACTAAGCCGCATACATTTCAGCTTCATATTTATTCCTGGCAAATTAAAACCTTCCTGTTTACATCATTACACATGTCAAGAAAGTTTTAGAAAACTGCCTGTCAAAAATATATACTGTATAAAAGTGTCCTTAATGTCATCATATGAATTGCGAACTTTGAGTTGGGGCACATATTTGTTTTCATTGTTGCATATTTGAAATGTCTCTGATTGCATTAGCTGTTTTTTTCTTAATTTTTTTTCTGTTTGTTATGCAGATAATTATTTCTTGTGGAATTTGAAACGAAGAGATTTGTTCAAGTGTGTGTAGATGTTACATTGCTCACACATAAACCAGTAGTTACTAAAACCATTAATTAATGATAAACCACGAAAATTCTTCAAAGATATTGTCCAAAATATTTAAAAAAGGATGCATTAATATGGACATGAATATTGATACGAGTTCCAAAAAATAGACATTAGCTAAAAAAATCATTTTATATTATTTTCATATATGATGTTGCCAATGAGGATCGATTATTTGGAGAATTTATGAAACCAGATAAGTTCTTGGTTCACATTATTCTCACAATTTTTCCAAGCACCTTTATATACGCTATTAGGCACTCAATTGTTCTCTATTTCTTGCATTTATCTAGATGTGTATACCATCACATCACCTATTTTTCAATGAGCTGCCACTCATAATTTTTGTTGAGGAGTGTTCACCATATACTATCTAACATAAGCACTCGTGGTTTAGATTCAAAGCTAGGTTTCTTAAACATTCATTTCTCACGTCACTACCAGTGTGCCTTAGTCTCTGCTATTATATATATATATATATATATATATATATATATATATATATATATACACAGTGGTGGACAAAATTGCGGACACTTTTTAAAATTTTAATATTTTCTAACTTTGAATACTTATAAAAACTGTTTCACTTCACGCAATGCAATGATTCATATATCAAATGAAGGATATCTAATGATGAATTTAACACAATAAACATAGGTAAAATATTTGCATTACAAGGGAAGTTATGCTACTTTCAGTTAGACAAAGAAGCACAGATGCATGTGATTCATAAAGCGGCTTGTAGTAACAGCTACTACCAGCCAATCGGAATGTCATTTATGAGCAGGTGCAAGGTCATGTTCAAAGGTGAGAAAGGTCAGTTTGGCTTTTTCATTTTGCAGAATAAAGTTGGTTACTGAAGTGCAATTACGGTTGGATGTTTGTGTGTATTGTTTAGTGCTTTTGACAGTGTAAAAAATAAATACAACAATGTCGTCCAGGCAAAGTGGTGACTGGTCACCCAGGAAGAGATCCAGGATTGTGGTGTTACGGGAAAATGGTCTTTCGTATGCAGCAATTGCAAGAGAAGTTGGTGGGAATGTGACAACATCAGGAGTTTTGTTTACGCTATCAGGAAACACAATCTATACAAAACAAGGAAAGAAAAGGCCGGAAAAAGTGCACAACAGCTGTTGATGATAGGAGAATAAAACAAATTTGCGTCAGGGACAGATGGATGTCATCTGCGGCCATTAGCAGTGAACTGAGTGCAACTGGTGTTTTTGTCAGTGCAAGAACGGTACAGAGAAGACTAACGGAGGTTGGCCTAAAATGTAGGATTCCCCGAAAAAAGCCATTCCTGAATAACAAGCAGTGGCAGAAACGAACACAGTGTGCAAAAGAACATATTGCATGGACAGAAGGTCGGTGGAAACAAGTGATATGGAGTGACGAAACTAAGATATCGATATGTGGTAGTGATGGGAGAAAATATGTGAGACGTCGCATCGGGGAAGAGGTACATCCAGATTGCATTCAAGCGACAACAAAGTATCCTACAAGTGTTATGATCTGGGCATGTATGACAGCAGATGCTGTAGGCCGCCTTCATGTCATAGATGGCATACTGAACAGCAGAAAGTACATTGACACCATCCTACAACGAAAACTTCTACCTTTTATAAGGGATCTTTTTCCAGATAATGCCCCATTTTTTTTCCAGCAGGATTCAGCTCCCTGCCACACTGCATGGATATGTAAACAGTGGTTCACAGAGAATGACATACAGGTTCTGGTATGGCCAGGAAACAGCCCAGACCTGAAACCCATTTGTAGTTCCTTTTGAAAAAAACTAGTACATCTGAGGCGTCCATCCAATAAAAGATAATTAATTGAGGCTATAATTGTCTCATGGCACCACATAATAAAGAAGGAAGATCTCCAAACATTGGTTGGCTCAATGCCACATCGCTGTGTTGCTGTCTTGAAAAATAAAGGATACCCAACGAAATACTGATAGGACAGTGACATCATAAGTCAGTGGTCTCCAACCTTAATTGGGGTGTGAGCTACTTTCGGAAAATAAAACCTCTGAAGGAGCTACCCCCTCTCCCCAATATGCGTGTGTTCCTATGGCCTCACAAAAGTGGGTGTGTCCTCACAACTACAAGTAATGTCCCCCCCCCCCGCATAGTGCCAGATACACAAATAACGCCCCTCAGCAGTGCCAGATATACAAATAATGCCTCCCAGCAGTGCCAGATATACAAATAATGCCTCCCAGCAGTGCCAGATATACAAATAATGCCTCCCAGCAGTGCCAGATACACAAATAATGCCCCCAGCAGTGCCAGATACACAAATAATGCCCACCAGTGCCAGATACAATTCGCCCCACAGTGCCATTTAAAATTCCGCCCGCAGTGTTCGATACAGTGCCCCACACAGTGCTAACACTTGCTGGCTTCTTCTACTGCCACCGATGCTGCTCCTCCTGTATGAGGGACGGAAGGGGAGGACAGCGCAGCGCGCGCCACTCCTGTGAAGTCCGGAGAGTGGTAGCAGTGAGGGTGACAGAGTCTCCGGCGGGGAATTAAAAATATGATGCCGGTAAGGGAGTCAATCAAAACTCGCAGTCCGGCAGCCAATCCGGTGCTGCCACTGCTGGTCCACGTGCACTGATTGGCTGACGGCCGGCACATTAACAATGAAGGGAGGAGGAGTGTCAGTGACTGCCCAAGCCTGTGTACTCTGTGAGCTACCAAAAATACTATGGCGAGCTACCGGTAGCTCGCGAGCTACGGCTTGGAGATCACTGTCATAAGTAGACAGATTTTCACCCTAAGTGTTGTTTTCACTGCATAACTTCCCTTGTAATGCAAATATTTGACTTATGTTTATGGTGTTGAATCTAGCATTAAATTTCATTTAATTTGATATATGAATCAATGCACTGCATGACGTGTAACAGTTTTCATAAGCATTTGAAGTTGAAAAACATAAAAATTTCTAAATTTTGCCCACCACCATATATATATATATATATATATATATATATATATATATATACAATTCGTGTAACCGGCACTCACACTTCCTGTAATATTGCCGCGGTGCTCATTCCATAGTGTATAGAAGTTCCAACATACGGCACTCAGCGGGCTTAATCATCCGGAATAAATCACAATGCAGGCAGCATAAGCTTTGCAACGTTTCGGCACTTTATTTGCCTTCGTCAAGCAGCATAACCAAGGCAAATAAAGTGCCGAAACGTTGCAAAGCTTATGCTGCCTGCATTGTGATTTATTCCGGATGATTAAGCCCGCTGAGTGCCGTATGTTGGAACTTCTATATATATATATATGTGTGTGTGTGTGTGTGTATATATATATATATATATATATATATATATATATACACATACATATATAGATATAGATATATATAGATATGTCTCCATTATACATAATTCTCTTTTTTCATTAAGAAGACCTTGAGTACCGTGCAGTGTTTTTTAGGATATGTATGTATGAGGCCGTTACTTTCAAACACCTTTGCTTCTATATGATTTTGACAAAGGCACCTACACAGCTGAAATAATTAAATGAGTGCTGGTCCATATGTTTTATAAGTCTGACAATTAAGTTTGCAAACTTGCCACCGTGTGCTTGCCGTGTCAACAATGGACAAAAACATCAGCATGGTTTGATGTTGGCATATCAGCGTTTCATAGCTGTGTTGTTGTTGATCTATGGCAGTCTCTTCCTGAGTGGTGTTTATTATTGTCTGTGTGTTTCGGTGTGCCGTTGCATGAATGTCAGAGCTTGAATTAGAGCAATGAACGAACGTCACATTTCTTGTTAAATGTGGCAAGAGTGGAAGCAAAATCAGAGAACTGTTAGTGCAAGTTTTCAGGGATAATGCTATGAAGAAAGCAGCAGTTTACAAGTGGCTGAAACATTTTTCTGAGGGAAGAGAAAATGTCACTGACGAAGAGAGATCAGGATGGCTGGCAACAAGCAGAACTAAAAAAAACATTGCAAATGTTTGTCAAATTGTGCATGAAAATCGTCGGCTGACTGTCAGGAGCATAGCAGATCAAGTGAACATCGACAAACAATCAACCAAGTTTTACTTTTTTGTAAAATACTGAAAAGGCTGCACAAAAAAGTTAGACTGAAACGACCCAAACTTTTTACAAACTCAATGGATTTTACATCATGACAATACATCTGAACACACAGTACTGTCTGTGAGGGAGTTTTTAGCTACTAAACAAATAAATGTGTTGGAACACCCTCTATAGTCACCAGTCCCCAAAATTGTTTGAAGGTTGTATTAGGCACTGTCAAAAGTACATAGCTTCCCAAAGGAATTACTTTGAAGACAACTGTAGTGATATTCAGCAATGAGCTATTTAGCACTTTTTCTGTGGTGAGTGAATGAACAGAAGTTAAGTCTAAATCAAATAAATTTTGATGTGACCACAATTTGTCTTCAAAACAGCATCAGTTCTTCTAGGTTCACTTGAGCACAGTGTTTGAAGGAACTCAGCAGAGAGGTTCCAAACATCTTGGAGAACTAGCCACAGATCTTCTGTGGATGTAGGCTTGTTCAAATCCTTCTATCTCTTCATGTAATTCCAGACAGACTCGATGATGTTGAGATCAGGACTCTGTGGGGGTCAAATCATCACTTCCAGTACTCCCTTATTCTTCGTTATGCTGAATATGCAGCAGGACAGCGACCCCAAACATACAGCCAATGTCATTAAGCACTACATCATGTGTAAAGAAGAACAAGGAGTCCTGTAAGTGATGATATTGCCCCCTGATCTCAACATCATCAAGTCTGTCTTGAATTATATGAAGAGACAGAAGAATTTGAGCAAGCCTACATTCACATAAGATCAGTGGTAAGTTCTCCAAGATGTTTGGAACAACCTCTCTGCTGAGCTCCTTCAAAAATTGAATGCAAGTGTACCTAGAATAATCATTACTGTTTTGAAGCAAAGGGTGGTTGCACCGAATATTATTTTGATTTAAATTTCTCTTCTGTTTATTCACTTTGCATTTTGATACTTGATAAAAATAAACTACTAACACTTCTGTTTATTAAAGCGTTCTCACTTTGCAGTATATATATATATGTATATATATATATATATATATATATATATATATATATACACAGGTTGAGTATCCCATATCCATATATTCTGAAATACGGAATATTCCGAAATACGGACTTTTTTGAGTGAGAGTGAGATAGTGAAATCTTTGTTTTTTGATGGCTCAGTGTACACAAACTTTGTTTAATACACAAAGTTATTAATAATATTGTATTAAATGACCTTCAGGCTGTGTATACAAGGTGTATATGAAACATAAATGAATTGTGTGAATGTAGACACACTTTGTTTAATGCACAAAGTTATAAAAAATATTGGCTAAAATGACCTTCAGGCGTTATGTATAAGGTGTATATGTAACATAAATGCATTCTGTGCTTAGATTTAGGTCCCATCCCCATGATATCTCATTATGGTATCTAATTATTCCAAAATACGGAAAAATTTGTTATCCAAAATACCTCTGGTCCCAAGCATTTTGGATAAGGGATACTCAACCTGTGTGTGTGTGTGTGTGTGTGTGTGTGTGTGTGTGTGTGTGTGTGTGTATATATATATATATATATTTATTATTATTATTAATCCAGAGGCCCAGCACTCCTGATACAAGTAGTACTTAACAGGGTGCCTGCATGGCAGGTGGATGCAAACAAAGTGTAAACAGCGGCACTCCAGATATATAGTAGACACTTGAGGCAGCGTGGATAGCAATGTCTCAATGCTCTTTAATCCAATATCGGCATTTTCATCAGACAATACATACAATACAAGATCACCTTTTAAAAGATTTCTCACCCAGTGACTGCATGGCGTTTCCCGGGGCGGGACAACACACCCAGCCGGCGGCGCTTACAGAGTGACGTCATTGCGCCGGTCACATGACCGCACTGACATCTAAGGTAACCCATCACCATTGTCACAGACTGCTGCTGTAATAATGTGATAGAGAGGCATGACTAGTCAAATAACATAAAGCACAATATAAATGTAAATACATTTCTCTATCGTCCTAAGTGGATGCTGGGGTTCCTGAAAGGACCATGGGGAATAGCGGCTCCGCAGGAGACAGGGCACAAAAAAGTAAAGCTTTTACCAGATCAGGTGGTGTGCACTGGCTCCTCCCCCTATGACCCTCCTCCAGACTCCAGTTAGATTTTGTGCCCGAACGAGAAGGGTGCAATCTAGGTGGCTCTCCTAAAGAGCTGCTTAGAGAAAGTTTAGCTTAGGTTTTTTACTTTACAGTGAGTCCTGCTGGCAACAGGATCACTGCAACGAGGGAAGAGAGAAGAGGTCCAAAATCGGCGGCTGAAGACTCCTGAGTCTTCATAAAGGTAGCGCACAGCACTGCAGCTGTGCGCCATTTTCCTCTCAGCACACTTCACACAACAGTCACTGAGGGTGCAGAGCGCTGGGGGGGGCGCTCTGAGAGGCAAATAAAAACCTTATTAGAGGCAAAAAATACCTCACATATAGCCCACAGAGGCTATATGGAGATATTTAACCCCTGCCTAACTTCAAAAATAGCGGGAGACGAGCCCGCCGTAAAAGGGGCGGGGCCTATCTCCTCAGCACACAGCGCCATTTTCTCTCACAGAAAAGCTGGAGAGAAGGCTCCCAGGCTCTCCCCTGCACTGCACTACAGAAACAGGGTTAAAACAGAGAAGGGGGGCACTGATTTTGGCGATATTGTATATATATAAAAGATGCTATAAGGGAGAAACACTTATATAAGGTTGTCCCTATATAATTATAGCGTTTTTGGTGTGTGCTGGCAGACTCTCCCTCTGTCTCCCCAAAGGGCTAGTGGGTCCTGTCCTCTGTCAGAGCATTCCCGGTGTGTGTGCTGTGTGTCGGCACGTGTGTGTCGACATGTATGAGGACGATGTTGGTGAGGAGGCGGAGAAATTGCCTGTAATGGTGATGTCACTCTCTAGGGAGTCGACACCGGAATGGATGGCTTATTTAGAGAATTACGTGAGAATGTCAACACGCTGCAAGGTCGGTTGACGACATGAGACGGCCGACAATCTATTAGGACCGGTCCAGGCGTCTCAGAAACACCGTCAGGGGTTTTAAAAACGCCCATTTACCTCAGTCGGTCGACACAGACACAGACACGGACACTGAATACAGTGTCGACGGTGAATAAACAAACGTATTTCTCATTAGGGCCACACGTTAAGGGCAATGAAGGAGGTGTTACGTGTTTCTGATACTACAAGTACCACAAGAAAGGGTATTATGTGGGAGTGGAAAAAACTACCTGTAGTTTTTCCTGAATCAGATAAAATAAAATGAAGTGTGTGATGATGCGTAGGGTTACCCCGATAGCAAATATTGGCGTTATACCCTTTCCCGCCAGAAATTAGGGTACGTTGGGAAACACCCCTTAGGGTGATAAGGCGCTCACACGCTTATCAAGTGGCGTTACCGTCTCCAGATACGGCCGCCCTCAAGGAGCCAGCTGATAGGAAGCTGGAAAAATATCCTAAAAAGTATATACACACATACGGTGGTTATACTGCGACCAGCGATCGCCATCAGCCTGGAGATGCAGTGCTGGGTTGGCTTGGTCGGATTCCCTGACTGAAAATATTTTATTCATGTAGAGCATTTAATAGGATGCATTCTATATATATGTATGTGAGATGCACAGAGGGATATTTGCTCTCTGGCATCAAGATAAGTGCGTTGTCCATATCTCCCAGAAGATGTCAGGGACACGACAGTGGTCAGGTGATACAGATCCCATACGGCAGATGGAAGTATTGCTGTATAAAGGGAAGGAGTTATTTGGGGGTCGGTCCATCGGACCTGGGGACCACAGCAACAGCTGGGAAATCCAACCTTTTTTACCCCAAGTTACATCTCAGCTAAAAAAGACACCGTCTTTTCAGCCTCAATCTTTCCTTTCCCATGAGGGCATGCAGGCAAAAGGCCAGTCATATCTGCCCAGACATAGAGGTAAGGGAAGTAGACTGCAGCAGGCAGCCCTTTCCCAGGAAAAGAAGCCCTCCACCGCGTCTGCCAAGTCCTCAGCATGACGCTGGGGCCGTGCAAGCGGACTCAAGGTGGGGGGGTAGTCTCAAGAGTCTCAGGGCGCAGTGGGATCACTCGCAAGTTGACCCCTAGATCGTACGAGTATTATCCCAGGGGTAAAGATTGGAGAGTCGAGACATCTTCTCCTCGCAGGTTCCTGAAGTCTGCTTTACCAACGGCTCCCTCCGACAGGGAGGCAGCATTGGAAACAATTCACAAGCGGTATATCCAGCAGGTGATAATCAAAGTACCCCTCCTACGACAAGGAAAAGGGTATTATTTTTCCACACTATATTGTGGTACTGAAGCCAGACGGCTTGGTGACACATAGTCTAAATCTAAAATGTTTTGAACACTTACATAAAAGGTTCAAATCGAGATAAAGTCACTCAGAGCAGTGATAGCGAACCGGAAAAAAGGGGACTATATGGTGTCCCTGGACATCAAGGATTACCTCCATGTCCAAATTTTGTCCTTCTCATCAAGGGTACCTCTGGTTCGTGGTACAGAACTGTCAATATCAGTTTCAGACGATGCCGTTTGAATTATCCACGGCACCCCGGGCCTTTTTACCAAGGTAATGGCCGAAAAGATGTTTCTTCAAAGAAAAAAGGCATCTAAATTATCCCTTACTTGCACGACCTAAAAAGGGCAAGTTCCAGAGAACAGTTGGAGGTCGGAAGAGCACTATCTAAAGTAGTTCTTCGACGGCACGACTGGATTCTAAATATTCCAAGAATCGCAGCTGTTTTCCGACGATACGTCTGCTGTTCCTAGGGATGATTCTGGACACGGTTCAGAAAAAGGTTTTTCTTCCCGAGGAAAAAGCCAAGGAGTTATCCGACCTGTCAGGAACCTCCTAAAACCAGGAAAGGTGTCTGTACATCAATGCACAAGAGTCCTGGGAAAAATGGTGGCTTTTTACGAAGCAATTCCATTCGGCAGATTCCATGCAAGAATTTTCCAAAGGGATCTGTTGGACAAATGGTCAGGGTCGCATCCTCAGATGCACCTGCGAATAACCCTGTCGCCAAGGACAAGGGTATATCTTCTGTGGTGGTTGCAAAAGGCTCATCTATTGGAGGGCCGCAGATTTGGCATACAGGATTTGATCCTGGTGACCACGGACGCCAGCCTGAGAGGTTGGGGAGCAGTCACACAAGGAAGAAACTTCCAGGGGGTATGGACGAACCTGGAAAAGTCTCTTCACATAAACATTCTGGTACTAAGAGCAATCTAAAATGCTCTAAGCCAGGCGGAACCACTCCTGCAAGGAAAACCGGTGTTGATTCAGTCGGACAACATCACGGCGGTCGCCCATGTAAACAGACAGGGCGGCACAAGAAGCAGGAGTGCAATGGCAGAAGCTGCCAAGATTCTTCGCTGGGCGGAGAATCACGTAATAGCACTGTCAGCAGTGTTCTTCCCGGGCGTGGACAACTGGGAAGCAGACTTCCTCAGCAGACACGATATTCACCCGGGAGAGGGGGGTCTTCATCCAGAAGTCTTCCACATGCTAATAAACTGTTGGGAAAGACCAATGGTAGACATGATGGCGTCTCGCCTCAACAAGAAACTGGACAAGTATTGCGCCAGGTCAAGAGATCCACAGGCAATAGCTGTGGACGCACTGGTAACACCTTGGGTGTACAAATCAGTATATGTGTTTCCTCCTCTGCCTCTCATACCAAAGGTATTGAAGATTATACGGTGAGGAGGAGTAAGAACAATACTAGTGGCTCCGGATTGGCCAAGAAGGACTTGGTACCCGGAACTTCAAGAGTTGGTCACGGACGACCCGTGCCCTCTACTTCTGAGAAGGGACCTGCTACAACAGGGTCCCTGTCTCTTTCAAGACTTACCGCGGCTGCGTTTGACGGCATGGCGGTTGAACGCCAGATCCTAAAAGGGAAAGGCATTCCAGAAGAAGTCATTCCTACCTTGATTAAGGCAAGGAAGGAAGTCACCGTGAAACATTATCACCGCATTTGGCGAAAATATGTCGCGTGGTGCGAGGATCGGAGTGTTCCGACGGAGGAATTTCAACTGGGTCGTTTCCTACATTTCCTACAATCAGGATTGTCTATGGGTCTCAAATTGAGATCTATTAAGGTTCAAATTTCGGCCCTGTCAATATTCTTCCAAAAAGAATTGGCCTCAGTTCCTGAGGTACAGACTTTTGTTAAAGGAGTACTGCATATACAGCCTCCTGTGGTGCCTCCGGTGGCACCGTGGGATCTAAATGTAGTTTTAGATTTCCTCAAATCCCATTGGTTTGAACCATTGAAAAAGGTGGATTTTAAATATCTCACATGGAAAGTGACTATGTTACTGGCCCTGGCTTCCGCCAGGTGAGTATCTAAATTGGCGGCTTTATCTTATAAAAGCCCTTATCTAATCTTCCATTCGGATAGGGCAGAACTGAGGACTCGTCCGCATTTTCTCCCTAAGGTGGTATCAGCGTTTCACCTGAACCAACCTATTGTGGTGCCTGCGGCCACTGGCGACTTGGAGGACTCCAAGTTGTTGGACGTTGTCAGAGCCTTAAAAATATACATTTCAAGGACGGCTGAAGTCAGAAAATCTGACTCGCTGTTGATACTATATGCACCCAACAAGTTGGGTGCCCCTGCTTCTAAGCAGACGATTGCTCGTTGGATTTGTAACACAATTCAACTTGCTCATTCTGTGGCAGGCCTGCCACAGCCTAAATCTGTTAAGGCCCATTCCACAAGGAAGGTGGGCTCATCTTGGGCGGCTGCCCGAGGGGTCTCGGCATTACAATTCTGTCGAGCAGCTACGTGGTCGGGGGAAAACACGTTTGTAAAATTCTACAAATTTGATACCCTGGCAAAAGAGGACTTGGAATTCTCTCATTCGGTGCTGCAGAGTCATCCGCACTCTCCCGCCCGTTTGGGAGCTTTGGTATAATCCCCATGGTCCTTTCAGGAACCCCAGCATCCACTTAGGACGATAGAGAAAATAAGAATTTACTTACCGATAATTCTATTTCTCGGAGTCCGTAGTGGATGCTGGGCGCCCATCCCAAGTGCGGATTATCTGCAATACTGTACATAGTTATTGTTAACAAATTCGGGTTATATTGTTAAGGAGCCATCTTTAAGAGGCTCTTTCTGTTATCATACTGTTAACTGGGTTTAGATCACAAGTTGTACGGTGTGATTGGTGTGGCTGGTATGAGTCTTACCCGGGATTCAAATTGCCTCCCTTATTGTGTACGCTCGTCCGGGCACAGTACCTAACTGGAGTCTGGAGGAGGGTCATAGGGGGAGGAGCCAGTGCACACCACCTGATCTGGTAAAAGCTTTACTTTTTTGTGCCCTGTCTCCTGCGGAGCCGCTATTCCCCATGGTCCTTTCAGGAACCCCAGCATCCACTACGGACTCCGAGAAATAGAATTATCGGTAAGTAAATTCTTATTTTTTGGCATACAGGATATCAATAGAAAAGAACAAGGCTAAAAGATATTAAGATTCAGAGTTACATTCAAGCCTCTAGGGACTAATGTACTGTACCTAATCTATGAATCCATCTAGATTTACAGTTACACTGGAGTCATTTTAATTAATGGTTACCCCCTTGCAGTGATTCCGGGACATGGTCAATCATCCTATGTTTGAGAGTACATAATGCATGGGATTTTTCGCCAAAATACCTAGCAACAGGTTGCTCACTAGTGCCTGCAATAAGTGCTGCTCTGATAGCAGAACAGTGAGCTGTCATCTTAGTTTCAAAGGCCGTCTCTGTTTTGCCTATATAGGACAGGCCACAAGGGCAACGAAGCGGGTATTACAAGTGAGGGTATGACGGATAGTATATTTTATTTAACTCTGAATCTTAATATCTTTTAGCCTTGTTCTTTTCTATGTGATATCCTGTATACCAAAAATGTATTTACATTTATATTGTGCTTTATGTTATTTGTATTTGACTTGTCATGCCTCTCTATTGCATTATTACAGCAGCAGTCTGTTAATATGGTGATGGGTTACGCTAGCTCTCAGCGCAGTCATGTTTACATTTTGTTTATCTATAGCGGCGGCACTCGGATGTAAGAAAACAATACAGCAGATCTATTTGCCAATGTTTTAATGCTTCACTAGCATTTTCGTCAGGGTGCATGTACAAACTGAACAATCACTCACCTAAATACCATCCCCGGACCGTCCATGGCACCCAGTCTCCCGTCGCCGGTTCCCGAAATGACGTCACTGGTTGGTGTCACGGAGGGAGCTACATCAGCTGTAACGCCTATTGCAGCATGGAGGGCAGCGGTAGTATTACTATATATATATATATATATATATATATATATATATATATATATATAAAAATACATTTACAGTGGTGCTGCACTCCTCAAATAAATATATATATATATATATATATATAAATTGAGGAGTGCAGCACCACTGTAAATGTATTTTTTTTATATATATATATACATATATATATATATATATATATATATATATATATATATATATATATATATGGAAAAAAGCTGGCACTCGTTCACAAACATAAAGTAAATGCCTGGTTGCCCTCCTAAAATACGTCTTGCAACGTATAGAAATAGCAGGTGGAAGGCGGCACTCCAAGGTCTTAGAAATCACTGAAAAAGATAGGTGCTGAACACCATAAGCTGCAGACTGCAGCTTATGGTGTTCAGCACCTATCTTTCTCTGACGTCCTAGTGGATGCTGGGGACTCCGTAAGTACCATGGGAGAATAGACGGGCTCCGCAGGAGACTGGGCACTCTAAAAGAAAGATTAGGTACTATCTGGTGTGCACTGGCTCCTCCCTCTATGCCCCTCCTCCAGACCTCAGTTAGAATCTGTGCCCGCCCAGAGCTGGATGCACCTAGTGGGCTCTCCTGAGCCTGCTAGTAAAGAAAGTAATGTTAGGTTTTTTTTATTTTCAGTGAGATCTGCTGGCAACAGACTCACTGCTACGTGGGACCGAGGGGAGATAAGCAAACGTACCTGTTCACAGCTAGGTTGCGCTTCTTAGGCTACTGGACACCAATAGCTCCAGAGGGTTCGAACACAGGCAAAGGTCCTCGGTCGTCCGTTCCCGGAGCCGCGCCGCCGTCCCCCTCGCAGAGCCAGAAGATCAGAAGTTGGTAATGAAATCGGCGGCTGAAGACTCCTGTCTTCATTAAGGTAGCGCACAGCACCGCAGCTGTGCGCCATTGCTCCCACTGCACACCACACACTCCGGTCACTGTAGGGTGCAGGGCGCTGGGGGGGGGGGGGGGGGGGTGCCCTGGGCAGCAATAAGAATACCTTTGGCATAAAAAAGACACATAATACAGTCTGTGACTGTATATGTGTGAAACCCCCGCCATTTTTTAATCAGAAACAGCGGGACAGAAGCCCACCGCTGAGGGGGCGGGGCCTTCTTCCTCAGCACACCAGCGCCATTTCTCTTCACAGCTCCGCTGGAAGGACGCTCCCCAGGCTCTCCCCTGCAGTCTCCTGGCACTAAGAGGGTAAAAGGAGAGGGGGGGGGCACATAAATTTAGGCAAAAGGTGTATTGATACAGCAGCTATTGGGAAAAATTCACTTCTGGTAGTGTGTATCCCTGTGTATATAGCGCTGCGGTGTGTGCTGGCATACTCTTTCTCTGTCTCCCCATAGACCTTGTGGGGTCTTGTCCTCAGTCAGAGCATTCCCTGTGTCTGTGCTGTGTGTCGTTACGGCTGTGTCGACATGTTTGATGAGGAGGGTTACGTGGAGGCGGAGCAAGTGCAGATAAATGTGGTGTCGCCCCCGTCGGTGCCGACACCTGATTGGATGGATATGTGGAAAGGTCTTAAATGACAATGTAAACTCATTACATAAGAGATTTGATTATGTTGCTGCCGGGGGACAGCCGGGCTCTCAACCCGGGCCTGCCCAGGCCCCTCAGAGGCCGTCAGCGTCTCAAAAACGCCCACTATCTCAGTTGGTTGACACAGATGTCGACACGGAGTCCGACTCCAGCGTCGACAAGGATGAGGCACTATTATAGCCCAAAATGACTAAGGCCATCCGATACAAGATTATTGCAATGAAAAATGTATTACACATTTCAGAGGCTGACCCTGTCCCTGACAAGAGGGTAAATATGTTTGGGGAGAAAAAGCAGCCAGTGACTTTTCCCCCGTCACATGAATTAAATGAGTTATGTGAAGAAGCGTGGTCTTCCCCTGATAAGAAAGTGGTGATTCCCAAGAGAATACTAATGGCGTACCCTTTCCCGCCAACGGATATGTTGCGCTGGGAATCCTCCCCTAGGGTTGACAAGGCCCTGACGCGCTTATCTAAAAGAGTGGCCCTGCCGTCTCAGGATACGGCCGCCCTAAAGGAACCTGCGGATAGGAAGCAGTAAGGTATCTTGAAGTCTGTGTATACACACTCTGGTACTCTACTGAGACCGGCTATTGCTTCAGCTTGGATGTGCAGTGCTGTTGCAGCATGGACAGATACTCTGTCAGAGGGGTTGGATACCCTGGACAGGGATACCGTATTGCTAACACTTAGCCATATTAAAGACGTTGTCTTATATATGCGGGATGCCCAGAGGGACATTTGCCTGCTGGGCTCTCGAATAAATGCAATGTCCATTTCTGCCAGGAGGGTCTTATGGACTCGACAATGGACAGGGGATGCCGACTCTAAAAAACACATGGAGGTTTTGCCTTATAAGGGTGAGGAATTGTTTGGGGATGGTCTCTCGGACCTCGTATCCACAGCGACAGCTGGAAAGTCGACTTTCTTGCCACAGGTTTCCTCACAGCCTAAGAAAGCACCATATTACCAAATGCAGTCCTTTCGTTCTCAAAAAAGCAAGAGAGTTAGAGGTGCATCCTTTCTTGCCAGAGGCAGGGGTAGAGGAAAGAAGCTGCACCATGCAGCCAGTTCTCAGGAACAAAAGTCATCCCCTGCTTCCACTAAGTCCACCGCATGACGCTGGGGCTCCACAGGCGGAGCCAGGAGCGGTGGGGGCGCGTCTCCGAAATTTCTGCAACCAATGGGTTCGCTCACAAGTGGATCCTTGGGCTATACAAATTGTATCTCAGGGATACAAGCTGGAATTCGAAGTGACGCCCCCTCACCGTTACCTAAAATCCGCCTTGCCAGCTTCTCCCACGGGGAGGGAGATAGTCCTGACGGCTATTCACAAGCTGTACCTCCAGCAAGTGATAATAACGGTACCCCCCCTTCAGCAGGGAAGGGGTTACTATTCCACACTGTTTGTGGTACCTAAACCGGATGGTTCGGTAAGACCCATTCTAAATTTAAAATCCTTGAACATTTACATAAAAAAGTTCAGGTTCAAAATGGAATCGCTCAAAGCGGTCATTGCCAGCCTGGAAGAGGGGGATTTTATGGTATCTCTGGACATCAAGGATGCTTACTTGCATGTCCCCATTTATCCGCCTCACCAGGAGTACCTCAGGTTTGTGGTACAGGACTGTCATTACCAATTCCAGACGTTGCCGTTTGGTCTATCCACGGCACCGAGAGTCTTTACCAAGGTAATGGCGGAGATGAAGGTACTTCTCCGGAAGCACGGAGTTACAGTTATTCCGTACTTGGACGATCTCCTCATAAAGGCGAGGTCCAGAGAGCAGTTGTTGGTCAGCGTAGCGCACTCTCAGGAAGTGTTGCTACGGCACGGCTGGATTCTGAATATTCCAAAGTCGCAGCTGATTCCTACGACGCGTCTGCCCTTCCTGGGCATGATTCTGGACACAGAACAGAAGAAGGTATTTCTCCCGGAGGATAAGGCTCAGGAGTTAGTGACCATGGTCAGGGATCTCCTGAAACCAAAGCAGGTGTCGGTGCATCACTGCACGCGGGTCCTGGGAAAGATGGTAGCGTCATACAAAGCCATTCCTTTCGGCAGGTTCCATGCCAGGATCTTTCAGTGGGATCTGTTGGACAAGTGGTCCGGATCGCATCTTCAGATGCATCGGCTGATCGCCCTGTCCCCGAGGGCTAGGGTGTCTCTTCTGTGGTGGCTGCAGAGTGCTCATCTTCTAGAGGGCCGCAGGTTCGGCATACAGGACTGGGTCCTGGTGACCACGGATGCAAGCCTCCGCGGATGGGGGGCAGTCACTCAGGGAAGAAACTTCCAGGGGCTGTGGTCAAGTCAGGAGACTCGTCTGCACATAAACATACTGGAATTAAGGGCCATATACAACGCCCTGAGTCAAGCGGAGCCCCTGCTTCGAGACCAACCAGTGCTGATTCAGTCAGACAACATCACGGCAGTCGCCCATGTAAACCGACAGGGCGGCACAAGAAGCAGGGTGGCGATGGCGGAAGCCACAAGGATTCTTCGTTGGGCGGAGAATCACGTACAAGCACTGTCAGCAGTGTTCATTCCGGGAGTGGACAACTGGGAAGCAGACTTCCTCAGCAGGCACGACCTCCACCCGGGATATTGGGGACTTCATCAAGAAGTCTTCGAGCAGATTGCAAATCGGTGGGAACGGCCACAGGTGGACATGATGGCGTCCCGCCTAAACAAAAAGCTAAAAAAATATTGCGCCAGGTCAAGGGACCCTCAGGCGATAGCTGTGGACGCACTGGTAACTCCGTGGGTGTTCCAGTCGGTATATGTGTTTCCTCCTCTTCCTCTCATACACAAGGTACTGAGAATAGTAAGAAAAAGAGGAGTGAGAACGATACTCATTGTTCCGGATTGGCCAAGAAGGACTTGGTACCCAGAACTTCAAGAGATGGTCACAGAGAACCCATGGCCTCTGCCTCTCAGACAGGACCTGTTGCAGCAGGGGCCCTGTCTGTTCCAAGACTTACCGCGGCTGCGTTTGACGGCATGGCGGTTGAACGCCGGATCCTAGCGGAAAAGGGTATACCGGATGAAGTAATTCCTACGCTGATAAGAGCTAGGAAGGATGTGACAGCAAAGCATTATCACCGCATATGGCGGAAATATGTTGCTTGGTGTGAGGCCAGGAAGGCCCCTATAGAGGACTTCCAGTTGGGTCGTTTTCTGCATTTCCTACAGTCAGGTGTGACTATGGGCCTCAAATTTGGGTCCATAAAGGTTCAGATCTCGGCCCTATCCATTTTCTTTCAAAAAGAACTGGCTTCACTGCCTGAGGTTCAGACGTTTGTAAAGGGAGTGCTGCATATTCAGCCTCCTTTTGTGCCACCAGTGGCACCTTGGGATCTTAACGTTGTGTTGGATTTCCTGAAATCCCACTGGTTTGAGCCACTTAAGACCGTGGAGCTAAAATATCTCACGTGGAAAGTGGTCATGCTATTGGCCTTAGCTTTGGCTAGGTGTGTGTCAGAATTGGCGGCTTTGTCATGTAAAAGCCCCTATCTGATCTTCCATATGGACAGGGCAGAATTGAGGACTCGTCCCCAATTTCTCCCTAAGGTGGTATCATCGTTTCATTTGAACCAACCTATTGTGGTGCCTGCGGCTACTAGGGACTTGGAGGATTCCAAGTTGCTGGACGTAGTCCGGACTTTGAAAATTTATGTTTCCAGAACGGTGGGAGTCAGAAAGTCTGACTCGCTGTTTATTCTGTATGCAGCCAACAAGGTTGGCGCTCCTGCTTCGAAGCAGACTATTGCTCGCTGGATCTGTAGCACGATTCAGCTGGCTCACTCTGCGGCTGGATTGCCGCATCCAAAATCAGTAAAAGCCCTTTCCACAAAGGAAGGTGGGCTCTTCTTGGGCGGCTGCCCGAGGGGTCTCGGCTTTACAGCTTTGCCGAGCTGCTACTTGGTCGGGTTCAAACACATTTGCTAAGTTCTACAAGTTTGATACCCTGGCTGAGGAGGACCTTGAGTTTGTTCATTCGGTGCTGCAGAGTCGACCGCGCTCTCCCGCCCGTTTGGGAGCTTTGGTATAATCCCCATGGTCCTTACGGAGTCCCCAGCATCCACTAGGACGTCAGAGAAAATAAGAATTTACTCACCGGTAATTCTATTTCTCGTAGTCCGTAGTGGATGCTGGGCGCCCGTCCCAAGTGCGGACTTCTTCTGCAATACATGTATATAGTTATTGCTTACTAAAGGGTTATTGTTATGAGCCATCTGTTGATTGAGGCTCAGTTGTTGTTCATACTGTTAACTGGGTATGGTTATCACAAGTTACACGGTGTGATTGGTGTGGCTGGTATGAGTCTTACCCTGGATTCCAAATCCTTTCCTTGTAGTGTCAGCTCTTCCGGGCACAGTTTCCCTAACTGAGGTCTGGAGGAGGGACATAGAGGGAGGAGCCAGTGCACACCAGATAGTACCTAATCTTTCTTTTAGAGTGCCCAGTCTCCTGCGGAGCCCGTCTATTCCCCATGGTCCTTACGGAGTCCCCAGCATCCACTACGGACTACGAGAAATAGAATTACCGGTGAGTAAATTCTTATTTCTCTGACGTCCTAAGTGGATGCTGGGGACTCCGTCAGGACCATGGGGAATAGCGGCTCCGCAGGAGACAGGGCACAAAAGTAAAAGCTTTAGGATCAGGTGGTGTGCACTGGCTCCTCCCCCTATGACCCTCCTCCAAGCCTCAGTTAGATCTTTGTGCCCGGCCGAGAAGGGTGCAATCTAGGTGGCTCTCCTAAAGAGCTGCTTAGAGTAAAAGTTTTGTTAGGTTTTTTATTTTCAGTGAGTCCTGCTGGCAACAGGCTCACTGCATCGAGGGACTTAGGGGAGAAGAAGTGAACTCACCTGCGTGCAGGATGGATTGGCTTCTTAGGCTACTGGACACTAGCTCCAGAGGGACGATCACAGGTACAGCCTGGATGGGTCACCGGAGCCGCGCCGCCGACCCCCTTGCAGATGCTGAAGAGAGAAGAGGTCCAGAAATCGGCGGCTGAAGACTTCCCAGTCTTCTTAAGGTAGCGCACAGCACTGCAGCTGTGCGCCATTGCTCTCAGCACACTTCACACCAACGGTCACTGAGGGTGCAGGGCGCTGGGGGGGGGCGCCCTGAGCAGCAATGAAAGTACCTATGCTGGCTAAAAATACATCACATATAGCCCCTGGGGCTATATGGATGTATTTAACCCCTGCCAGGTTGTCTGAAAAACGGGAGAAGAAGCCCGACGAAAAGGGGGCGGGGCCTATTCTCCTCAGCACACAGCGCCATTTTCCCTCACAGAACTGCTGGTGGGAAGGCTCCCAGGCTCTCCCCTGCACTGCACTACAGAAACAGGGTTAAAACAGAGAGGGGGGGCATTTTTGTGGCGATATTATTACATATTAAGATGCTATAAGGGAAAACACTTATATAAGGTTGTCCCTGTAAAATTATAGCGTTTTGGTGTGTGCTGGCAAACTCTCCCTCTGTCTCCCCAAAGGGCTAGTGGGGTCCTGTCCTCTATCAGAGCATTCCCTGTGTGTGTGCTGTGTGTCGGTACGTGTGTGTCGACCTGTATGAGGACGATGTTGGTGAGGAGGCGGAGCAATTGCCTGTAATGGTGATGTCACTCTCTAGGGAGTCGACACCGGAATGGATGGCTTATTTAGGGAATTACGTGATAATGTCAACAAGCTGCAAGGTCGGTTGACGACATGACACGGCCGGCAAACCAATTAGTACCTGTCCAGGCGTCTCAAACACCGTCAGGGGCTTTAAAACGCCCATTACCTCAGTCGGTCGACACAGACACGGACACTGACTCCAGTGTCGACGGTGAAGAAACAAACGTATTTTCCATTAGGGCCACACGTTACATGTTAAGGGCAATGAAGGAGGTGTTACATATTTCTGATACTACAAGTACCACAAAAAAAAAGGGTATTATGTGGGGTGTGAAAAAACTACCTGTAGTTTTTCCTGAATCAGATAAATTAAATGAAGTGTGTGATGATGCGTGGGTCTCCCCCGATAGAAAATTAAAGGCGCTCACACGCTTATCAAAACAAGTGGCGTTACCGTCTCCAGATACGGCCGCCCTCAAGGAGCCAGCTAATAGGAGGCTGGAAAATATCCTAAAAAGTATATACACACATACTGGTGTTATACTGCGACCAGCGATCGCCTCAGCCTGGATGTGCAGCGCTGGGGTGGCTTGGTCGGATTCCCTGACTGAAAATATTGATACCCTTGACAGGGACAGTGTTTTATTGACTATAGAGCATTTAAAGGATGCATTTCTATATATGCGAGATGCACAGAGGGATATTTGCACTCTGGCATCAAGAGTAAGTGCGATGTCCATGTCTGCCAGAAGATGTTTATGGACACGACAGTGGTCAGGTGATGCAGATTCCAAACGGCAGTATTGCCGTATAAAGGGGAGGAGTTATTTGGGGTCGGTCCATCGGACCTGGTGGCCACGGCAACAGCTGGAAAATCCACCTTTTTACCCCAAGTCACATCTCAGCAGAAAAAGACACCGTCTTTTCAGCCTCAGTCCTTTCGTCCCCATAAGGGCAAGCGGGCAAAAGGCCAGTCATATCTGCCCAGGGGTAGAGGAACGGAAGAAGACTGCAGCAGGCAGCCCCTTCCCAGGAACAGAAGCCCTCCACCGCTTCTGCCAAGTCCTCAGCATGACGCTGGTGCCGTACAAGCGGACTCAGGTGCGGTGGGGGGGGTCGTCTCAAGAGTTTCAGCGCGCAGTGGGCTCACTCGCAAGTGGACCCCTGGATCCTACAAGTAGTATCCCAGGGGTACAGATTGGAAATTCGAGACGTCTCCCCCTCGCAGGTTCCTGAAATCTGCTTTACCAACGTCTCCCTCCGACAGGGAGGCAGTATTGGAAACAATTCACAAGCTGTATTCCCAGCAGGTGATAATCAAAGTACCCCTCCTACAACAAGGAAAGGGGTATTCCACACTATTTGTGGTACTGAAGCCAGACGGCTCAGTGAGATTTATTCTAAATCTGAAATCTTTGAACACTTACATACAAAGGTTCAAATCAAGATGGAGTCACTCAGAGCAGTGATAGCGAACCAGGAAGAAGGGGACTATATGGTGTCCCTGGACATCAAGGATGCTTACCTCCATGTCCCAAATTGCCCTTCTCACCAAGGGTACCTCAGGTTCGTGGTACAGAACTGTCACTATCAGTTTCAGACGCTGCCGTTTGGATTGTCCACGGCACCCCGGGTCTTTACCAAGGTAATGGCCGAAATGATGATGATTCTTCAAAGAAAAGGCGTCTTAATTATCCCTTACTTGGACGATCTCCTGATAAGGGCAAGGTCCAGAGAACAGTTGGAGGTCGGAGTAGCACTATCTCAAGTAGTTCTACGACAGCACGGGTGGATTCTAAATATTCCAAAATCGCAGCTGATTCCGACGACACGTCTGCTGTCCCTAGGGATGATTCTGGACACAGTCCAGAAAAAGGTGTTTCTCCCGGAGGAGAAAGCCTGGGAGTTATCCGAGCTAGTTAGGAACCTCCTAGAACCAGGCCAAGTGTCAGTGCATCAATGCACAAGAGTCCTGGGAAAAATGGTGGCTTCTTACGAAGCGATTCCATTCGGCAGATTTCACGAAAGAATTTTTCAGTGGAATCTGCTGGACGAATGGTCCGGATCGCATCTTCAGATGCATCAGCGGATAATCCTGTCTCCAAGGACAAGGGTGTCTCTTCTGTGGTGGCTGCAGAGTGCTCATCTACTAGAGGCAGCAGATTCGGCATTCAGGACTGGGTCCTGGTGACCACGGATGCCAGCCTGAGAGGCTGGGGAGCAGTCACACAGGGAAGAAATTTCCAAGGAGTGTGGTCAAGTCTGGAGACTTCTCTCCACATAAATATACTGGAGCTAAGGGCAATTTACAATGCTCTGTGCCTAGGAAGACCTCTGCTTCAAAGTCAACCGGTGCTGATCCAGTCGGACAACATAACGGCAGTCGCCCACGTAAACAGACAGGGCGACACAAGAAGCAGGAGGGCAATGGCAGAAGCTGCAAGGATTCTTCTCTGGGCGGAAAATCATGTGATAGCACTGTCAGCAGTGTTCATTCCGGGAGTGGACAACTGGGAAGCAGACTTCCTCAGCAGGCACGACCTCCACCCGGGAGAGTGGGGACTTCACACGGAAGTCTTCCACATGATTGTGAACCATTGGGAAAAACCAAAGGTGGACATGATGGCGTCCCGCCTGAACAAAAAACTGGACAGGTATTGCGCCAGGTCAAGAGACCCTCAGGCAATAGCTGTGGACGTTCTGGTAACACCGTGGGTGTACCAGTCGGTGTATGTGTTCCCTCCTCTGCTTCTCATACCTAAGGTACTGAGAATTATAAGACGTAGAGGAGTAAGAACTATACTCGTGGCTCCGGATTGGCCAAGAAGGACTTGGTACCCGGAACTTCAAGAGATGCTCACAGAGGACTCATGGCCTCTGCCGCTAAGAAGGGACTTGCTTCAGCAAGTACCATGTCTGTTCCAAGACTTACCGCGGCTGCGTTTGACGGCATGGCGGTTGAACGCCGGATCCTAAGGGAAAAAGGCATTCCGGAAGAGGTCATTCCTACCCTGGTCAAAGCCAGGAAGGAGGTGACCGCACAACATTATCACCACATGTGGCGAAAATATGTTGCGTGGTGTGAGGCCAGGAAGGCCCCACGAAGAAATTTCAACTCGGTCGATTCCTGCATTTCCTGCAAACAGGAGTGTCTATGGGCCTCAAATTGGGAACCATTAAGGTTCAAATTTCGGCCCTGTCGATTTTCTTCCAGAAAGAATTGGCTTCAGTTCCTGAAGTCCAGAAGTTTGTCAAGGGAGTACTGCATATACAACCCCCTTTTGTGCCTCCAGTGGCACTGTGGGATCTCAACGTAGTTCTGGGATTCCTCAAATCACATTGGTTTAAACCGCTCAAATCTGTGGATTTGAAATATCTCGCATGGAAAGTGACCATGATGTTGGCCCTGGCCTCGGCCAGGCGAGTGTCAGAATTGGCGGCTTTGTCTCACAAAAGCCGATATCTGATTGTCCATTCGGACAGGGCAGAGCTGCGGACTCGTCCCCAGTTTCTCCCTAAGGTGGTGTCAGCGTTTCACCTGAACCAGCTTATTGTGGTACCTGCGGCTACTAGGGACTTGGAGGACTCCAAGTTGCTAGATGTTGTCAGGGCCCTGAAAATATAGGTTTCCAGGACGGCTGGAGTCAGGAAAACTGACTTGCTGTTATCCTGTATGCACCCAACAAACTGGGTGCTCTTGCTTCTAAGCAGACGATTGCTAGTTGGATGTGTAGTACAATTCAGCTTGCACATTCTGTGGCAGGCCTGCCACAGCCAAAATATGTAAATGCCCATTCCACAAGGAAGGTGGGCTCATCTTGGGCGGCTGCCCGAGGGGTCTCGGCTTTACAACTTTGCCGAGCTGCTACTTGGTCAGGGGCACACCCTGGCTGAGGAGGACCTGGAGTTCTCTCACTCGGTGCTGCAGAGTCATCCGCACTCTCCCGCCCGTTTGGGAGCTTTGGTATAATCCCCATGGTCCTGACGGAGTCCCCAGCATCCACTTAGGACGTCAGAGAAAATAAGAATTTACTTACCGATAATTCTATTTCTCGTAGTCCGTAGTGGATGCTGGGTGCCCATCCCAAGTGCGGATTGTCTGCAATACTTGTACATAGTTATTGTTACAAAAATCGGGTTATTATTGTTGTGAGCCATCTTTTCAGAGGCTCTGCTGTTATCATGCTGTTAACTGGGTTCAGATCACAGGTTGTACAGTGTGATTGGTGTGGCTGGTATGAGTCTTATCCGGGATTCAAAATCCTTCCTTATTGTGTACGCTCGTCCGGGCACAGTATCCTAACTGAGGCTTGGAGGAGGGTCATAGGGGGAGGAGCCAGTGCACACCACCTGATCCTAAAGCTTTTACTTTTGTGCCCTGTCTCCTGCGGAGCCGCTATTCCCCATGGTCCTGACGGAGTCCCCAGCATCCACTACGGACTACGAGAAATAGAATTATCGGTAAGTAAATTCTTATTTTTTTCAGTGCTTTCTAAGACCTTGGAGTGCTGCCTTCCACCTGCTATATATATATATATATATATATATAAAGTCCAACGTGCGGCACTCAGCTATCAAGAAAAGAACACTGGAAACCAGTAGCGTATAACAACGTTTCAGTGCCCGTAAGCACTATCGTCAGGTTTAAACCTGACCATAAACCTGACGATAGTGCTTACGGGCACTGAAACGTTGTTATACGCTACTGGTTTCCAGTGTTCTTTTCTTGATAGCTGAGTGCCGCACGTTGGACTTTATATGATTTATGATTGTACAGCTGTACATGTGAGGGCACCAGCGCAGCAATTACCTTTCCGAGGAGTGCCGGCCTTACGCTACTATATATATATATATATATATATATATATATAACAAAAGAGAATTTCCGGCACTCCGATAGTAGAAATGAACTGTGCTGCGGTGCCCTCCTAGTTAGCTTAGCATAAGCCAACAATATAAAGAAAGGTGTGTGGCGGCAATCACGCAGGCTGACTCAAATTGATAAGGATAGGTCTCCCTTTATTGCCAATAAAGTGAAACCTATACTTACCAATTTGAGTCAGCCTGCGTGAGTGCCGCCACACACCTTTCTATATATATATATATATATATATATATATATTTTTTTTTTTTTTTTTTTTAATTCAGAAAGGAATTCCCTTATCTCCGCAATAACATCTTTTCCGAGCTGCACCTTTCAGGTAGCCCCCTGCTAGTGGATGCCAAATAGATAGTATGCAGAAGCAGTTACCTCAAATGCGTTATTCAGTTTATATAACAATTAATTAGTAAAATACCTTTCTCATACGTCCTAGGGGATGCTGGGGACTCCAAATGTACCATGGGGGTATATCCGCAGGAGACATGGGCACTTTAAGACTTTAAAAGGGGTGTGAACTTGCTCCTCCCTCTATGCCCCTCATCCAGACTCCAGTTAGATTCTGTGCCCAGAGAGACTGGACACAAAACAGGGGAGTTATCCTGAGTTTCTCTGAAAATACTTTGTTAGGTTTATTATTTTTAGGGAGCACTGCTGGCAACAGGCTCCCTGCTTCGTGAGACTGAGGGGAGAGAAGCAGACCTACTTCTGTGAGTTCAAAGGCCCTGCTTCTTAGGCTACTGGACACCATTAGCTCCAGAGGGTCTGATTACTTGGTATATCCTAGCTGCTCGTTCCCGGAGCCGTGCCGTCGTCCCCCTCACAGAGCCAGAAGAAAGAATCCGGGTGAGTAAAAGAAGCAAAGAAGACTTCATAAAGACGGCAGAAGACTTCAGTCTTCAGAGGTACCATGCAGCGGTCGCGCTGCGCGCCATTGCTCCCACACAAGTGGCACTACAAGGGTGCAGGGGTGGGGGTGCCCTGGGCAGCAATAAAACCTCCATATCAGGCTGGCACAAGAGGTATACAGTGCATAGGCACTGTATACAGACCCCCGCCAGGGTAAAAAAAGTTTAAAAAATAGCGGGGCTGAAGTGCGCCATTAACTGGGCGTGGCTTAGCCCTCACAGCGCCATTTTCTCCTCACAGAGACGCTGGCCCTGCCAAAAGCACTGCTGGTGATATCACAGTGAAAAACAAGGGGGGGCATAGTGGTTTAGTGTGTTATATGTATAAGAAAAGCACAATATATAAGGAATATGGTGTAATAGAGCTGAAAAACGTCTTCTGTGTTTCCCTGACATAAAATAATCAGTGTAATGTCGGTGGGTGGTTAGTACATGTGTGTCGGCATGTCTACGGCTGAGTACTCTG
The DNA here is from genome assembly GCF_028390025.1 of Pseudophryne corroboree. Taxonomy (NCBI): domain Eukaryota; kingdom Metazoa; phylum Chordata; class Amphibia; order Anura; family Myobatrachidae; genus Pseudophryne; species Pseudophryne corroboree. The sequence continues at coordinate 471,087,887 of NC_086447.1, read as the reverse complement.
TCAAAAATGTCTCAGTCAGCACCGCCAACGCCTGATACTACTTGGTTCATGAAAATATGTATCAACAGGTCAGTAGATGTATAGCTTTCACAAGAGAAAACTATATGGAACATACAGACGTGTGTGGGTGACCTTGTCGGCACCAACAAATCTGACTGGGTAAACATTGCATGATAATGTGATACTTTTCAAAAGGCTATACCTGTATGTATGTATGTATGTATGTATGTATGTGTGTGTATGTATATATATATATATATATATATGTATGGTACGGTTGCACAGATGTAGTAATATCTGTGGAGGGTGTATTATTCTTATTAGATATTTCCCTTAGACCCCTCGGGGTCGCAAACATTTTTATTTTGCCCAGTTGCTACTCCCAGATATCAACACAAATAATAATCTTATGTCGACCATAAAGTTTCCTGATTAGATCCACAAATCAGCGTTCAGTACATGTTTCACACAGATTAAGAACATATAATATCACTAGGTGTATATATATATATAGATATATATAGATATATATATAGATATGAGTTATATATATATATATATATATATATATACAGTCCATCTGAAAGAGAGTCTTCCCATCTCTCAATTTATGCGTGTGCTTCGAAACAACACCTTGAATGAGGACACTGAGATACAGATTAAGGCGATGGCTGAAAGGTTTTACGAACGCGGCTATTCGAGGAGAACTGTGGAAAGATGTTTGCTTAAAGCAAGATACAGGCACTCCCACTCTAGCCACAGTCATCGTGCCAAGCGAGTAGCCAATAGAATGATCTTCACGACTACATTTGATGTTGCCTCATCACATTCTGAACAAGTCTTACGTAAACATTGGCTAATTATCGCCACTGACCCTGTCTTCAAAGGGTTAGGCCATCAACCACCTCTCTGTGCCTACAGACGTGGAAAGAATCTACGACAGATGCTAATGCGTCCGACTTTGCAACCATCTGCCACTAATAAGACCTGGCTTCCAGACACCAAGAAAGGTTGCTACCGGTGCCCTAATTGTACCACGTGTCGGTCGATGATGACTGGTGCAAGCTTTGCACATCCACATAGTGGTCAACAAATCAAAATCCATCACCGATTACACTATGCCATGGACCATGTAATCTATATTATTATCTGTCCCTGTGGGTACTATTATGTTGGCATGACAACTAGAAACTTCCGTGACAGAATGGCTAATCATCGCACATCAATTTGAGCTGCACTGGTCTCAAAGGTGTCTGACAAACCAGTAGCACAACATTTTGCAAGCAGGGGACACTCAGTTTCTAGTTTGAAGTGCATGTTGATTGATCATGTATCAAAACCTCCACGTGGGGGTGACTGGGAGAGGCAGTTACGACAACGAGAGGCTAAATGGATATACGAGCTGGAGACACTGACACCACGAGGCCTAAATGAGGCAAACCCATTCAATATTTTTCTCGGATAGGGCTAATACTAGACATTTTTTAATATTTACATTTTTCATAGTGTATGTTTACAAACGTGTGTTGTCTTATTTGTGATTTTTTTGTCTTCTATGTTGGTGATCACTCTGGTTCACCTAGTGGCAGAGGCTATATCACACACCTAATACGGTCTCCATTATGTCCTGGGTTCCATATATATCCACATTGTGTGTTTAAACGTCTACTACACATTTCTCAGCTAAGCTGTATAAGTCATTGTGAATTATTCTATATATATACTTACAAAGGCGAGAATTTGTGGTTCTTTTGGTTAGTGTTGGGCGGGTACTAAGCATTTACCCCAGGAATGAAGTTTTGTCAACATTGAATATGCATCATTATGTGATAATTATTCGTTATTTATTGGAATCAAATTAAGAGTTGTTTATTGTGGTTAATGCCTGTCCCGCACTCAGGACTAATATGGAGTCCCTGCCTTATGTTCAATACATCTAATAATGATTTTCATGCTTGTGCGTTCATTACATACAATTTAAGATCATATTCACTTATGTGTTCTGGCTAGTCATGTGATCGCATATATCTGCGTCAGCCGGGTTGCTTAGCGACGGCGTACAGCCGTCCTATGCTATTTACACCTCCGGCCACATACAGAGTGGAGCGCACGTTGCGTCCGCTAATCCACTTCTGCCGGATGGACGTGTGCGTTCCACGGGCAATGGAACGCACAGCACTTCCGGTAATGCGGTTATTAGCCGCTATCTGTTATTTCTTTGGTTTTAAACAGTTGTTATTATACTTACATGTTGTGTAGCTCTTTGATGCTATAGGACAATCGATTGGCTGTATATATATCCTCGATTAAACACTATAGTATCAGTGTTTCTGTTACTTCCTGTTGGATGATTGATGGGCGGGGTTTGTGATATGCCTCTGCTATAAAAGTGCTCCAGGGTTTGATGTATGTCATGGGCTGCTGGGTGAGAACCTGATGTAATCTTATTAGTCTTGAAAAAGGCTCAGATGGAGCCGAAACTTCGACACCTTTTGCTGACATGCTGTTAATTGTCTCTATGTGAGACACATCAATAAAGTTTTCATCATCAAGGAAGTGGTGAGTGCCTGTATCTTTTTAGGATATATATATATATATATATATAAATCCAAAAGTAGATCCGGCACTCAAATAGTCAAAAAACCAATCACCTGTGTGCCATTGCAATAATCAAAGTTCCGAATGATGCACATTTAGAACAGGCAAGGCACTCCAGGACTTTTTAAATGAGATGATTTAATGTAAGCAAGAAAGTTAGTACATCACCATGAGCACTTAAACATCCAAACGATGCTGCATTTCGGGCCCCGCAGGGTCCCTTCTTCAGGTAGGTGAAAGTGCTGTAAAAAGAGGACAAACATGTTTGTCCTCTTTTTACAGCACTTTCACCTACCTGAAGAAGGGACCCTGCGGGGCCCGAAATGCAGCATCGTTTGGATGTTTAAGTGCTCATGGTGATGTACTAACTTTCTTGCTTACATTAAATCATCTCATTTAAAAAGTCCTGGAGTGCCTTGCCTGTTCTAAATATATATATATATATATATATATATACAGTGATATATGTGTATATGTATGTTTATATAATTGGGCAAATTTTACGTATGTGTGTATGTGTGTGTGTATATATATATATATATATATATATATATATATATATATATACTTTATAATGAATGCTGAAGTAAAGTTATTCCTTTTCATGTGCTGGTCGCTCTGTTGAAATACTCAAGGTCAGCCGTGACAAGATGGCTTCAAATCCTCACGAGGAGGCCGACTGTTATTCTTTTCCCGCCGTGGATAGAATAAAGTGAGAGTCAACCCCTGCTCGGCATGGGGCCCTGTCACAGAGGATCTTATACAGGAAGCTAAGTGATATTTTAATTATATATGTTAATTATACTTGCATTACATGCACATGGGGGAGTGCTTGTATTCGGAAATGGTTGGTTACTTTGTTATCCGATATAATTACCCTGGCGAGAGATGGGATACTTCTTAAGTTGGGTCATATCTAGAACATGGTAGCATACGGCCCGCGATTCTTGGGTTCGCGAGCCAAGTCCAGGGCGGTCTCGGTTGAGAGGGCGTTGTGGATTCACTAAACGGTTGCTGCTGCTGACTCCGAGATGAGATGGAGTCTCTTTCCTGGGGAAGTGAAGCCTGGTTTGGTGATGGCTTTGTGAATATGCTCGCGGCGGATGCTACTGGTAAGTCCACTTTCTTGCCCTAGGTTACCTCACTAAGGTGAATGACGCATTCTTGTAGGATTCAGTCATTTCTACCGAATGGATAAGGATTCCCCTTTTCTTTGCAGGAAAAGGAGGGTGAAAGGAGGTAAGAGGTCAGCTACCTTGTTTTTAGGTTCACAGGAGCAGAATTCATCCTATGTTTCTGCCATGTCCACCGCAGGACATTGGGACTATCTTGCGGGAACCCACACCGGTGGGCCTGCGTCTGAAACTCTTCAGTCAGCCCTGGAAAGGACATGGACCAGTGAGTTAAAAATAGCATCCCTAGGGGAACATACGGGAGTGGTCCAGACGTTTCCCCACAACGATTTTTTCAAATAGACCTTACAGAGTCTCCTCCGGATAGGGAGGTAGTATGTGAAACAATATGAGAGTTGTGTCAGGATCAGGTCATTGTCCGGCTGTCCCGGTCACAAAAAAAAAAAAAAAAAACTGTTCTTCAAGCTTTTTGTCTTTCCAAGTCCGGACGGTTCGAGCCCTTTCGAATCCTATATCTGAAATCTCAAAATTTCTACTCGAGTTCCATGAGGGAATCTCTCATGGCAGGTTTCTTCACTCTGAAAAAGGAGACAGGAGGTCTAATTACGGTTTCTTCCGCGTTAGGCTTATATGAGGTTCCGATTCAGGATTGGTATTTCGCCAGAGTGATGGCGGTATGAGGGGTTTTTCCTTCAAGGGTAAGGAGTCAGAAGTATTCTGTACTGGTTCGCTCTCAGGATTACGGAGAGATCATGAAGCAAAATGGTGAAAAACCTTGCATTCTCCCTGACAGTTCTCAGAACTTAGCGGAATACTGGTTGGTCCCTACGACGTGGGGGTTGGTTTGGCCAATATTAATTTCTTCCAGGGGAAAGAGCTCTGAGGATTCAGAGGCTGGTCAGACCTGCAGCAATGTCAATCCATCAATACATTCAGTTACTTGAATGGGGTTGTGGCCTATGAGGCCATTCAGTGGCTAGCTTGCATGCCAGAGTTTTAGCAGAATTTGTTGGACGAGTGGTCCGGTTTCCACCTGGGATATTCATGATTTCAAGACCAGAATATCACTCCCGTGGCGGCGGCGTGATTCTATCCAAGGACGGGTGTCAAGTTAGGATACTGGTCATCTCATTAACGGTTTAGAGTTAATAGGAAATGGCAGAAGCCAGAAAGATTTTCCACTGAGCGACGAAAACGTTTACGCGCTCTGTCAGAAACATTCGTTCTAAGTGTGGACAGCTGGGAAGCAGTCTTCCTCGGCGGACACGTTCTCCTTTCAGGAGAGTGGAGTCTTCATCAAGCGGTTTTCACAGAAGTGACATGGTTTGGGGAATTCCTCATATAGACAAGATAGTGTCTCGCCTCGACAAGAAACTTTGGAGATTTTGTTCAGGGTCGAGGGTCCCTTAAGTTAGCGGTGGACGCCCTAGTGACACCGTGGGTGTTTTCGGTCGGTCTATGTGTTCCCTCCACTTTCAATCTTTCCAAAGAGGCTAAAAGATCATAAGAAGAAAAAGGTTCAGGTGATCCTCATTCTTTCAGACTGTTCAAGGAGGGCTGGTATCCGGACCTTCAGGGATTACTCATAGGAGATCACTGATCTATTCCTCTGCGAGAGGGTCGGTTACAGCAAGGGCCGTGTGGGTTCCAAGGCTTGCCGAGGGGTCCATTGACGGCTTGGAGGTTAAACGCCGGATCCCAACCTGAAAGGGTATTCCTTGTGAATTCATCCCTACTCTTCTTCAGGCAGAAAGAAGTAACGTTGAAACTTTACCACCAATTCTGGGGAAAGTATGTGTCTTGGTGTGAATCCAAGAAAGTTCCTACGGAAGTATTCCAATTGGGTCGTTTTCTCCATTCCTTCCTTACAAGATCGTGTGGATGCAGGTCTTAAGTTGGAATCGATTTAAGGTTCAGGTTCTGCCTTATTGGGTTTCTTCCAAAATCAATTGGCCTCCTTTCCAGATGTTCACACTTTCGTAAAAGGAGTGTTACGCATCCATCCTCCCTTGTGCCCTGTGGCATCATGGGATCTTAACGTGTATTGCAGTTCCTGCACAATCTCATTGGTTGGACTTTTCAATACGGTTGAGTGGACATTCCTCACTTGGAAAGTGGTCATGCGGTTGGCCTTGTCATCCGCAAGGCGGGTGTCTAAATTAGCGGCTTTGTCTCACAAGAGCCCCTATTTAATCTTCCAGGAAGATAGAGCAGAGTTGAGTACTCGTCAGCGTTTTCTGCCAAATCTGTGATTTCATCGTTTCACATGAACCAACCTATTGTGGTGCCGGTGGCCACTGCCGCCAGGGCGACATCGAGGTATCTCGATATGGTCTAAGTTTGAAAATGTATGTTGCCAAAATGGCTCAGATTAGGAAAACAGACGCTCTGTTTATCCTGTATGCTCCCATCAAGATTGGGGCTTCTGCTTTCAAAGCAGACTATTGCATGCTAGGTCTGTGTATGACTCAGCAGGCTCATTCGGCAGCTGGATTGCCGTTGCCGAGATCGGTGAAGGCCCATTCTACCATAATGGTGGGCGCGTTCGGGGCGGCTAACCGTGGGGGTCTTGGCATTCTTGATTTGCCGAACGGCTCCTTGATAGGGTTCAAACACCTTTACGAAGTTTTACAAGTTTGATACCCTGGCGGGTATGTACCTCATTTTTGGTCAATCGGTGCTGTAGAGTCATCCGCACTCTCCCGCCCGTTCTGGAGCTTTGGTATAATCCCCATTGTCCATTTGGAGTCCCCAGCATCCTCTAGGACGTATGAGAAAATAGGATTTTAATACCTACCGGTAAATCCTTTTCTTTTAGTCCGTATAGGATGCTGGGCGCCCGTCCCAGTGCGTACTGTATCTGCAGTTATTAGTTGGGTTACACACATGCTGTGTTTCTTTTCAGTCAGCCTATTGCTGACGTTTTTCTGTGGCATAGGTTATGCTATTATTGATGATGTGTACACACAAGTTGTGTTCCGTTCTGGCAGCGTTTTGCTGTTTTTTTAGTCATGCCGTCAGCTGGTATTCTCTTGAATGCCACGTTCTGCGGCATGCTGGAGGTGTGAGCTGGTATGACGCTCACCGTGTTTAACTGATAAATTATTTCCTCGAAATGTCTGTCTCCCTGGGCACAGTTCTATAACTGGAGTCTGGAGGAAGGGCATAGAGGGAGGAGCCAGTTCACACCCCTTTTAAAGTCTTAAAGTGCCCATGTCTCCTGCGGATCCCGTCTATACCCCCATGGTCCATTTGGAGTCCCCAGCATCCTCTACGGACTAAGAGAAAAGGATTTACTGGTAAGTATTAAAATCTTATTTTTTGCAAATGGTCACTGAATGTTACACAATAAGTTATAAAATATTCAGGAAACTGACATTAAGTTGAATACCTGAAAATGTATACCTGGTATAAAAACAGAGGTTGCTAAAAAAACATATTTATATAGAGCACGATACATATAATTGTTTTTGTTTCACATAGAAAGTAACTTTTAAACCTGTCCAATTTAAAAAGATGTGATGTCAGCCTTACGGGTGTGAACTCCTTAGATGAAGTTCATTTTTAGAGGTACAGGCTGTTACAAAAATGACCCTACATGTTTCGTTCACATGGGACTTTATCAGGGGTATAGTTCAAAATTATCAGTTAAATACACTCTCAACGAGGATTCGTTATCTTCAATATAGTCCAGTCCACAAATTAGATTTATATTCATATTTTATTGAGGAACTGCACATGTAAATACAGAGTCCACACAAAAGGACACAAACAATACAACAGTTAGAGAAAACACATTGTGACATTGTAATCAACAATTAAGTACGTTTGAGGGAGACCACATGATTAATATATCAAAAAGATCCAGTGAAAAAGTGAAAAGTGAATATACATCCAACTACCAGGTGAGAGAGTATATAATTAAGTGACAGTACTAAAATGGAGGGTGACCAGCCGTGAGAACCTCAAGATTGTACCAGGAGGTCATAGACACTGCAGACCACAGAGTTTCATGGAGAGTAGGGGACAAGGATTTGACATGAGGTAACCATATGTTAATACATTTTTCAGCTATGTGATCCTTATCAAGAGACCGCTCTACCCAGTCCATATGAAATAAGTAAGAAACTCAGGGCAATAATAAGGATAGTGCCAGGGTGTCAGAAGAGATCCATTGGGACAATATAGTTTTTCTCACAGCAGCCACATTTTTAGCTAACAATAATCATTGTCCCAAATGTGGCCTGGTCTGTATCAGAGTAGTGTATATATCCCACAGAGACCATTCAGGAGTGGGGGTGAAGTGAATACCATAAGTATCTTTCAAGTACGTACACACTGTTAATCAAAATTTGTGAACCTCAGGACAGCTCCACATGCAATGGAATAGATCAGCATCTGGAGCGGTGCATTTAAAGCATCGTGAATGAAATGCGGGGCAGACTAGCCCTGTTCTGGGCGTCCCCCCGCATGTCTGAGTGCCTGATTGTAGCTTTGCTAAATTTAGCACAGCTACGATCAACTCAGAATGACCCCCTATACAGGCCTTGTGATTTTCTGTAGGCATCCAGTAAGCGTATTTTGTCAGTGTAGTTGAGTAATTAAAAAACAACTGGACAGGGTCTACGGCCGTCTGTTAGGTAACATAGTATCTGAGGTTGAAAAAAGACAATTGTCCATCGAGTTCAACCTATTTGTGGTCTCCTATGCATGATGATTTGACTAAAATTTCTGACTGATGCTGCTGTCAGCCATTGCATTTTATCCCTATTTATAGTAACTATAATGCATGACTATGCACCATACCCCTGGATATCCTTATCCATTAGGAATTTATCTAACCCATTCTTAAAGGTGTTGACAGATTCTGCCATTACAACTCCCTCAGGCAGGGAATTCCAAACACGTATTGTCCTTACCGTGAAAAAGCCTTTACGCCGTATTGTGCGGAATCTCCTCTCCTCTAACCAAAAACAGGTCCCACGCAAGCTCTGTGTATTGTCCCCTTATATATCCCCTTTGTAGATGTTGATCATATCCCCTCTTAGTCTCCGCTTTTCCAATGTAAACATGCCTAGTCTTTCAAGCCTTTCCTTGTATTCCATCGTCTCGATGCCCTTAATTAGTTTGGTCGCCCTCCTCTGAACCTTTTCTAGCTCCAGGATATCCTTTTTGTAGTACGGTGCCCAGAATTGTACACAGTATTCAAGGTGTGGCCTCACTAGTGATTTATATAACGGGAGTATAATACTCTCGTCCGTAGCATCAATACCCTGTTTTATGCATGCTAATATCTTATTGGCCTTCTTCGCTGCAGTCCTACTTTGGGTACTACTGCTTAGTTTGCTATCTATGAGGACACCTAAGTCCTTTTTCAGTACAGAATCCCCTAATTTTACCCCATTTAGTATGTAGGTGTAAGTTTTGTTCTTGTTACCACAGTGCATTACCTTACACTTGTCTGTGTTGAAGCGCATTCTCCATTTGGCTGCCCATGCTTCTAATTTAACTAAGTCATTCTGAAGAGACTCTGCATCCTCCTCTGTATTTATAGCCTTACACAATTTGGTATCATCTGCAATAATTGACACCATGCTCTTTAGACCTTCTGTTAGGTCGTTAATGAAAATATTGAACAACAGTGGTCCTAATACTGAGCCTTGCGGCACACCACTTAGCACTTCAGTCCAAGTTGAAAAAGATCCATTAACCACAATGCGCTGCTCCCTATTATCTAACCAGTTTTCTCTGACGTCCTAGTGGATGCTGGGGACTCCGTAAGGACCATGGGGAATAGCGGCTCCGCAGGAGACTGGGCACAAAAGTAAAGCTTTAGAACTACCTGGTGTGCACTGGCTCCTCCCCCCATGACCCTCCTCCAAGCCTCAGTTAGATTTTTGTGCCCGAACGAGAAGGGTGCACACTAGGTGGCTCTCCTGAGCTGCTTAGTGAAAAGTTTAGTTTTAGGTTTTTTATGTTCAGTGAGACCTGCTGGCAACAGGCTCACTGCATCGAGGGACTAAGGGGAGAAGAAGCAAATTCACCTGCGTGCAGAGTGGATTGGGCTTCTTAGGCTACTGGACATTAGCTCCAGAGGGACCGATCACAGGCCCAGCCATGGATAGGTCCCAGAGCCGCGCCGCCGGCCCCCTTACAGAGCCAGAAGACAGAAGAGGTCCGGAAAATCGACGGCAGAAGACGTCCTGTCTTCAACAAGGTAGCGCACAGCACTGCAGCTGTGCGCCATTGCTCTCAGCACACTTCACACTCCGGTCACTGAGGGTGCAGGGCGCTGGGGGGGGGGGGCGCCCTGAGACGCAATAAAAACACCTTGGATGGCAAAAAAAATGCATCACATATAGCTCCTGGGCTATATGGATGAATTTAACCCCTGCCAGAATACACAGAAAAACGGGAGATAAGGCCGCCGAGAAGGGGGCGGAGCCTATCTCCTCAGCACACTGGCGCCATTTTCCCCCACAGCTCCGTTGGAGGGAAGCTCCCTGGCTCTCCCCTGCAGTCACTACACTACAGAAAGGGTTAAAAAAGAGAGGGGGGCACTAATTACGCGCAGTATTAAAAATACAGCAGCTATAAGGGGAAAAACACTTATATAAGGTTATCCCTGTATATATATAGCGCTCTGGTGTGTGCTGGCAAACTCCCTCTGTCTCCCCAAAGGGCTAGTGGGGTCCTGTCCTCTATCAGAGCATTCCCTGTGTGTGTGCTGTGTGTCGGTACGTTGTGTCGACATGTATGAGGAGAAAAATGATGTGGAGACGGAGCAGATTGCCTGTAATAGTGATGTCACCCCCTAGGGCAGGCTTTCCCAACCACGGTCCTCAAGGCACACCAACAGTGCAGGTTTTAGTGATATCCAGGCTGCAGCACAGATGGTTAACTCAAAATAACTGAGCTACTAATTAAGTCACCTGTGCTGAAGCCTGGATATCACTAAAACATGCACTGTTAGTGTGCCTTGAGGACCGTGGTTGGGAAAGCCTGCCCTAGGGGGTCGACACCTGAGTGGATGAACTGTTGGAAGGAATTACGTGACAGTGTCAGCTCTGTATAAAAGACAGTGGTTGACATGAGACAGCCGGCTACTCAGCTTGTGCCTGTCCAGACGTCTCATAGGCCGTCAGGGGCTCTAAAGCGCCCGTTACCTCAGATGGCAGATATAGACGCCGACACGGATACTGACTCCAGTGTCGACGGTGAAGAGACAAATGTGACTTCCAGTAGGGCCACACGTTACATGATTGAGGCAATGAAAAATGTTTTACACATTTCTGATAATACGAGTACCACCAAAAAGGGGTATTATGTTCGGTGAGGAAAAACTACCTGTAGTTTTCCTGAATCTGAGAAATTAAATGAGGTGTGTGATGATGCGTGGGTTTCCCCCGATAACAACTAAAATGTTATTGGCATTATATCCTTTCCCGCCAGAGGTTAGGGTACGTTGGGAAACACCCCCTAGGGTGGATAAAGCGCTCACACGCTTGTAAGAACAAGGGCTCTACCCTCTCCTGAGATGGCCGCCCTTAAGGATCCTGCTGATAGAAAGCAGGAGGGTATCCTAAAATGTATTTACACACATACTGGTGTTATACTGCGACCAGCAATCGCCTCAGCCTGGATGTGCAGTGCTGGGTTGGCGTGGTCGGATTCCCTGACTGAAAATATTGATACCCTAGATAGGGACAGTATATTATTGCCTATAGAGCATTTAAAAGTTGCATTTCTATATATGCGTGATGCACAGCGGAATATTTGCCGACTGGCATCAAGTCTAAGTGCGTTGTCCATTTCTGCCAGTAGAGGGTTATGGACACGACAGTGGTCAGGTGATGCGGATTCCAAACGGCATTTGGAAGTATTGCCTTATTAAGGGGAGGAGTTATTTGGGGTCGGTCTTTCAGACCTGGTGGCCACGGCAACAGCTGGGAAATCCACGTTTGTACCCCAGGTCGCCTCTCAACATAAGAAGACGCCGTATTATCAGGCGCAGTCTTTTCGTGGGCAAGCGGGCAAAAGGTTCCTCATTTCTGCCCCGTGACAGAGGGAGAGGAAAAAGGCTGCAGAAATCAGCCAGTTCCCAGGAACAGAAGCCCTCTCCCGCCTCTGCCAAGCCCTCAGTATGACGCTGGGGCTTTACAAGCAGAATCGGGCACGGTGGGGGCCCGTCTCAATGAATTTCAGTGCGCAGTGGGCTCACTCGCAAGTAGACCCCTGAATCCTTTAGGTGATATCTCAGGGGTACAAATTGGAATTCGAGACGTCTCCCCCTCGCCGTTTCCTAAAGTCGGCTTTACCGATGTCTCCTTCTGACAGGGAGGCAGTTTTGGAAGCCATTCACAAGCTGTATTCCCAGCAGGTGATAATCAAGGTACCCCTCCTACAACAGGGAACGGGGTATTATTCCACACTGTTGTGGTACCGAAGCCGGACGGCTCGGTGAGACCGATTCTAAATCTAAAATCTTGAACACTTACATACGGAGGTTCAAATTCAAGATTGAGTCACTCAGAGCAGTGATTGCGAACCTGGAAGAAGGGGACTACATGATGTCTCGGGACATCAAGGATGCTTACCTTCATGTCCCAATTTACCCTTCTCACCAAGGGTACCTCAGGTTTATGGTACAGAACTGTCACTATCAGTTTCAGACGCTACCGTATGGATGGTCCACGGCACCCTGGGTCTTTACCAAGGTAATGGCCGAAATGATGATACTCCTTCGAAGGAAGGGAATTTTAGTTATCCCTTACTTGGACGATTCCCTGATAAGGGTAAGATCCAGGGAACAGTTGGAGGTCGGTGTAGCACTATCTCAGGTAGTGTTGCGGCAGCACGATTGGATTCTCAATATTCCAAAATCGCAGCTGATTCCGACGACTCGTCTTCTGTTCCTAGGGATGATCCTGGACACAGTCCAGAAAAAGGTGTTTCTCCCGGAGGAGAAAGTCAGGGAGTTATCCGAGCTAGTCGGGAACCTCCTATAACCGAGCCAAGTCTCAGTACATCAATGAAATGGTTCTGGGAAAAATGGTGGCTTCCTACGAAGCAATCTCATTCGGCAGATTCCACGCAAGAACTTTCCAGTGGGACCTGCTGGACATATGGTCCGGGTCGCATCTTCAGATGCATCAGCGGATAACCCTGTCACCAAGCACAAGGGGGTGTCTCTCCTGTGGTGGTTGCAGAGTGCTCATCTTCTAGAGGGCCGCACATTCAGGACTGGGTCCTGGTGACCACGGACATAAATATCCTGAAGCTAAGGGCCATTTACAATGCTCTAAGCTCAGCAAGACCTCTGCTTCAAGGTCACCCGGAGTTGATCCATTCGGACAACATCACGGCAGTCACCCACGTAAACAGACAGGGTGACACAAGAAGCAGGAGGGCAATGGCAGAAGCTGCAAGGATTCTTCGCTGGGCGGAAAATCATGTGATAGCACTGTCAGCAGTATTCATTCCGGGAGTGGACAACTGGGAAGCAGACTTCCTCAGCAGACACGACCTCCACCCGGGAGAGTGGGGACTTCACCCAGAAGTCTTCCACATGTTAATAAAACTCGACAAGTATTGCGCCAGGTCAAGGGACCCTCAGGCAATAGCTGTAGACGCTCTGGTAACACAGTGGGTGTACCAGTCAGTGTATGTGTTCCCTCCTCTGCCTCTCATACCCAAGGTACTGAGAATTATAAGATGGAGAGGAGTAAGCACTATATTCGTGGCTCCGGATTGGCCAAGAAGGACTTGGTAAACCGGAACTTCAAGAGATGCTCACGGAGGATCCGTGGCCTCTACCTCTAAGAAGGGACCTGCTCCAGCAAGGACCCTGTCTGTTCCAAGACTTACCGCGGCTGCGTTTGACGGCATGGCGGTTGAACGCCGGATCCTGAAGGAGAAAGGCATTCCGGATGAAGTAATTCCTATCCTGATCAAAGCCAGGAAAGATATAACCGCAAAACATTATCACCGCATTTGGCGAAAATATGTTGCGTGATGCGAGGCCAGTAAGGCCCCAACGGAGGAATTTTCAACTAGGCCGATTCCTACATTTCCTGCAAACAGGAGTGTCTATGGGCCTGAAATGGGGGTCCATTAAGGTTCAAATTTCGGCCCTGTCAATTTTCTTCCAAAAAGAACTAGCTTCAGTCCCTGAAGTTCAGACGTTTGTGAAAGGGGTACTGTATATACAGCCTCCTTTTGTGCCTCCAGTGGCACCTTGGGATCTAAATGTAGTTTTTGGGTTCCAAAAGTCACATTGGTTTGAACCACTTAAATATGTGGAGTTAAAATATCTCACATGGAAAGTGATCATGCTGTTGGCCCTGGCCTGGGCCAGGTGCGTGTCAGAATTGGCGGCTTTATCCTGTAAAAGCCCTCATCTGATTTTCCATTCGGACAGGGCGGAATTGAGGAGGTGGTTTTCAGCGTTTCACCTGAATCAACCTATGGTGGTGCCTGCGGCTACTAGGGACTTGGAGGACTCCAAGTTGCTAGACGTTGTCAGAGCCCTGGAAATATAGGTTTCCAGGACGGCTGGAGTCAGAAAATCTGACTCGTTGTTTATTCTGTATGCACCCAACAAGCTGGGTGCTCCTGCTTCTAAGCAGACTATTGCTCGTTGGATTTGTAGTAAAATTCAGCTTGCACATTCTGTGGCAGGCCTGCCACAGCCAAAATCTGTAAAAGCCCATTCCACAAGGAAGGTGGGCTCATCTTGGGCGGTTGCCCGAGGGGTCTCGGCTTTACAACTTTGCCGAGCAGCTACTTGGTCAGGAGCAAATACGTTTGTAAAATTCTACAAATTTGATACCCTGGCTGAGGAGGACCTGGAGTTCTCTCATTTGGTGCTGCAGAGTCATCCGCACTCTCCCGCCCGTTTGGGAGCTTTGGTATAATCCCCATGGTCCTTACGGAGTCCCCAGCATCCACTAGGACGTCAGAGAAAATAAGAATTTACTTACCGATAATTCTATTTCTCGTAGTCCGTAGTGGATGCTGGGCGCCCATCCCAAGTGCGGATTGTCTGCAATACTGGTACATAGTTATTGTTACCAAAAAATCGGGTTATTGCTGTAGTGAGCCATCTTTTCTAGAGGCTCCTCTGTTATCATGCTGTTAACTGGGTTTAGATCACAAGTTATATGGTGTGATTGGTGTGGCTGGTATGAGTTTTACCCGGGATTCAAAATCCTTCCTTATTGTGTACGCTCGTCCGGGCACAGTATCCTAACTGAGGCTTGGAGGAGGGTCAGGGGGGAGGAGCCAGTGCACACCAGGTAGTTCTAAAGCTTTACTTTTGTGCCCTGTCTCCTGCGGAGCCGCTATTCCCCATGGTCCTTACGGAGTCCCCAGCATCCACTACGGACTACGAGAAATAGAATTATCGGTAAGTAAATTCTTATTTTTGACCCAAGTGCATATTGTGCTTCCTAGCCCTGATTCTTGTAGCTTGTAGGTGATCGGGACCAATGCGTTGAGCACGTTCTACCTGCATGGAGCCTTACTCCGGTAAGCAGCCTAGTTCCTTCGGGAGCCAAATGGACACCAGGTCCAACAGATTGCGTTGTTTTAGCGATTCAGGTAAGCCAATGAGCCTCAAATTACTGCGACAACTACGGTTTTTGAGGTCATCCAATTTGTCATGGACAGCTTGTAGCGAGGCCACTTGAGAAGAAATAGTTGCTTTAGCGGTGACTAAATTGTCCTCCGCATTACAGATATGTTGCTCCGCCTCATCAATATGGGTATAATGCTCCTTCAGTTGCGTAAGGGCGGACTCGGTGGCATCTTTGATGCCCACTAACTTTTTATCCAATAAAGGTGACCGCAAATTGGATATCTCCTGAGCCCTGGCCACCGAGGCCACGCTGTAAACAGCGGGATCAGATACACCTAGAAGGACATCATCCCCAGCCAAGGAAGCAGGTAGTCGTTTATGATGTGGCTCTAGTCTCCCTCTGTTTTTAGCCAATGGCACCTTTGCCCCCTATCAGCGGCTTAGCCATAAACTTCTCCATTCACAGATGTGCAGAGGGGTGCCGAGAGGCAGGAGAGGTACCAAACAATGGTGGGTTATGTAACTGTGGAGAACAACTGTATAATGCTGGAAATGGTCCCGACCAGCATGGGTTGTAGAAGTATAATGAAAAGTCAATGTCGGCTATAAACAATAGAACATTGACAGAAACACTCGGGCAGGTCCCAAGCGGCAAATATCCAGGAGTGAGGAAGGGGGCAGTGCAGTATCGTGAGGATCGGTAATACCAACTCTATACAAGCACTACTGGAACAGGAATGAACTAAACAAAGAGGGATGGCACGGGTGCAATGAATTAGAATACAATGTGAGCCTGACAGTCACTGTATTGTATGTGCCACAGCAGTGCACTCATCAGAATTTCAGTGTTTGACTTATAGAGGGGGCACAGATCATAAAATCCCCTTCAGTGAGAGGCACAGGAGTTATTAGATGCTGCAGTGTAGAAGGACCAGAGAGGCAGGGAACATCAGGCAGGAGGTAATGCAACTAGAGGGGCAATGGCTCTCTGAGGCCAAGCACCGCTGTACGGCTACAGGAAGAGCACTTCTGTCCAGTGTGCGCTATGAGGAGGGCTCCAGCCGGCAGCCACAGAATCGTAAGCCGTTAGCCGCCAGAGCAGGGGTCAACAGCCGGTGTTAATTGTCTCTGCAGCGGTGCACACTGAGCGTGCAGGGCGGGCTCCAGCAGGCGGCAACAGGAGATCGCAGAAACTGTTAGCCACCAGTGTAAGGGGCAGTAGCCGGGGGTAGTGGTCCCTGCATCAGAGCACATGGAGCCTTTCGGTGGGTATGGAGGAGACCACAGACCGTGACGGCCACCAGGTGCAGTGCTGCACCTGCGGGGTGAGAACTTAAGATGGCGGCTTTGGGAGAGCTTGCGTTTAACAAACGCCTCAGTTCCGGTGTTGTGTTGAAGGTGGAGAGCCGGGACCACTATACGCTTACACTTGCCCAGGTGGATTTGGGGCTCCACACGCGGTGTTAAAAGGTGGTTTAGATCACTGGTCTCAGTGGGGAGCAGAGAGCTCTATTAAAATGCGTCCAGCAGCAAGGTCCGCCCTCCGGAAGTCTAGCCACAAATGAGATTTAATATGCCGAATCTATCTTCATAGAGTTCTAACCATAAATGTATTTCAAAACAGTCCCATCTGATAATAGTCAGACCAACTTGATCACTGTGTTATGTGTTCCTTCATCTGTTCAGCAGCGACTGGCACTCCACAATAAGAAAAATAGCACCTGGGTGCTCTCCCAATGACCTGTGAGGGACTATGTACAGCAGCAGAAAACGGGTGGCACGCCTCAGGAATTTTTCAAATAACAAAGACAGCAGACAGCTGAAGTAGCATCAACGTTTCAGGCGCTCTTTCTTGGCGCCTTTCTTCAGACGAAAGGCGCCAATAAAGAGCGCCTGAAACGTTGATGCTACTTCAGCTGTCTGCTGTCTTTGTTATTTGAGAAATTCCTGAGGAGTGCCACCCGTTTTCTGCTGATATAGATTGCGTAATCTAGTTGAATTTTGTTTGGGTTTTTGTTTGTTTTTTAAAATGGAATCTCCACCAATATTTTTTGAATGACCGTTCATACAAATGAACAAAATTGAAAGTGAATGTTTTAAAGTGCTGATGAATAGAGCTTGTCTGATATGGCTATGAAAATATTGCCTTCTGTTCTGTCAGGTATTTATCATACTAAAGTATAGGAAACAATGGAAAGATTTATTAGAGAGAGCCATCCCGCTGTTTTGTGTTCTAGCTTTTGCAACGTGCATTAGCTTGGACCTTGTCCAAACATCTGTTCTTAAATAAAATTCTCAATTGTTGGAGATAAATACTCTGAATGTTAATTTGTGCGTATGATTTGTACATTTCTAATTGAAAATAAGAAGCGTGAAGCTGAAAGTTCACAAGCAAACTGAAATGTTTTGGCACCGTTGCATACATGCCTGCACAGTTACACATCCTCACAGCATGAACTTTTACATCCATTTCATTATAAACAAGTTTATTGTTTTGTGTTATCTTTTTCATTTTAATGTCAACATAGAATATATGTGATTATTGTTTACACGCAAAATCATAATATAAATCATTGTTGTTTCTATCATGGGTGCAGTGTGTGCGGTGCGCATGGGGCCCTGGGTCCAGGAAAGGCCCACACCGCACACACTGCACCCATGTTGTTGTACTACTTACCTTTCTGGAGTCCCGCAACGGGCGCTGCAGCCACAGCAAAAATCCCACCAAAAATGGCCACCACTCATGTACAGTACGAAATTTGTCTCCTGTTTCTGGAGACCTGTGCATGCGCAGTAGACTCCGGCACAGTGCCGGAGCCTACGGCACCATGGAGAGGAGGGGGCCCACCCGGAGTCTGTACACATGCACCCTCCTCTCTTAAAACACCCCTGTTATAAATGTTAGTTTATTGTGTGAGATTACTATTACTTATAAATCATCTCACAATGCTGCCTTCTATTGCTACCTCACTGAGTGGCAGATTTATTAAGCTTGGTGAGGTGATAATGTGGAAGGTGATAACGCACCATCCAGTCATCTACTAACTGTCATTTTTCAAACCCAGCCTGTAACATGAAAGTTTGAAGCTTATTGGCTGGTGCGTTATCACCTTCCACTTTATCACTTCACCAGGCTTAATAAATCTGCCCCTGAATTTGAAGTCTCCTGTCCTTTATTATTTTAAATAAAATACTGCTATTGTCTCTAATTATCAACGAAAGGTTGCTGATGCTGGGTAGCAATGACCTCTTGTATAAGTGCTAGTAGTTCTCCAGGTGATACAAGAGGCCTTGGCACTGATACAAAAGGCCTGTACATATTTATCTGACCGTAAGAGCCTGGTCTAGAAGTTATCAGATAGTGATTTTGCCATTAAGAGAGATGTCCCTTTTTTTAGGAGTGGAACACAGCAAAATAAAGGAGTTTGGCTTTAATTATGAGATGGTAGTTCCCATTTCATAAAAGCAATGCAAGTACAAGTAATTTAAAAATATATAAGTGAAACCCAACATATATTAGAAGTAGTGTCTGCCATACAGTAAATCAGCAATGTTTTCTCTTCTATTGGAGCTGAACACATTTTGCAAGTAGCCCCAGACATTTTCCAGCATGTCCAGAACATTAGGACCAGTTTTGTACAATGCTTTTTACAGATTTGCTGAACACTTTACAACAATAGAGCTCCGCATACACAAGCATGACAACACATTGTACCAGTGCTGAATATAGATCCCTTTGGAAAAAATGTTCTGTGATGTCTTCAATACTGAGTAATACCAATCCTAAATCTATTAGTTTTAATTAGAAATTACAGCTTGCCCTGCCATACAACAACCAAATGAAGGTCCAGTAGTGACGGGTGCAAATAAAATTGCTAATTCAAGCATGTGTAATCCCTTTGAAGAGATGTGGGTTGCCAGTGTTAGCGATAAATACTAAATTTGCAATACTCAGTTTGTACACAGTATAATGCAGTAATAAAGAATCATACATAGTGAATAGTATCTGGGCAGTAAATGAGAAATGTGCCTTTACCATGTAAAATACAATTAAATGTAGACAAAAGTAAAATAAAAATTACATTCAAACAACTGTTTTAAAAATAATTGCACATATTCTTAACTACTAATGTATGTATATATATTAGTATATACTGTATATGTAAATATGTATATAATTGTAAATACCAATATACACAATCATTAAAGAAAACACCTTGCATTCAGAGCTTAATTTGCAATCAACCTATGAGAAGCAGGTACGCATGTCGTCGGCCATTATGGCGGCATGACGGTACGGAGACGCACAGCTTCTATGGGGGCGTTGGGGTCCCCATTCTCAGTACACAGTGCGGACGCACCGCTTCTGAGGGAGCGAACTGAGTCTAAGTACACTACGGGTGTACACAGTACGGAGACTGGCATTACAGACTTAAAAGGCGACTGACTCCATTTTAAGCACTAAAATTATCTCAGCCAATATAAAAAAGTGGGAAGACCACACACCATTGAAGGGGCGGGGCTTCACTAAGGACGGATACAGACACAGATGCTGACTGACAGGGACGCGCAACTCCTCCGGAAAGACTCCAGATTACCTCAGCGGTACCGGGGGTCATCTGGGTACTTAGGGATATATTCAATTAGGGACGAAAGCTGCCATCTGTCGAAAAGATGGCAGTTTTTCGACTTTAAGGTCGAATAGTGATTCGACCTATTCAATCCTCAGCATTTTTATTCGACAAGTCGGGGGATTCGACTTGTCGAATAGTACGGAATCGGCGGTATAGCTGCCGATTCACGTAATTTTGACGGAAACGGGGCCAAATTCGACAGGATTTGGCCCCTTTTCCGACCATCTCAGTAAAAAAAAATGTCGGACTGAGATGAGGGACTGTGGAGGAGAGGGGGGAGAGCAGCGCCGGAGGAGACGCTGGGAGCACAGGGGGAGAGCAGCGCCTTAGGAGACGGTGTGGGCACAGGGGGAGAGCAGCACTGGAGGAGACGGGAGAGCCACGGGCACAGGGTGAGAGCATCGCCAGAGGAGACGGGGGGAGAGCGGGGGAGAGCCGCTCACAGCAGCGTCCACCCGGCTCCAGCAAGTGGGACCTCGCTTGCTGGAACTGGGTGGACGCTGCAGTGAGCAGCGGCTGTGACATCCTCCAGTTAAGCTGCCAGCTGCTGTAGCGCTGCGCTCCTGGCTCTCCCCCGTCTCCCTTCCCCCCCTTCTCCTTTGGTGCTGCTCTCACCCTGTGCCTGCGGCTTTCCCGTTTCCTCCGGCGCTGCTCTCCCCCTGTGCCCCCACCATCTCCCTCTGCCCACATCTCAGCTCCTGCATCTCAATTTGACTTTTTTTAAACTCGAATTGAGATTGCTTTGAATAGCCCAGGTCGGATCCATTCCTTGTGCATTTAACCTTTTCCTGTGTGTGTGTGTGTGTGTGTGTGTGTGTGTGTGTGTGTGTGTGTGTGTGTGTGCTGTCACAGTATGTCAGACAAAGAGTGTGTTTCATGTAAGGCACAGTGTTCCTCTTCTCCAGGGGCTTCACTACAGTGTATTCAGTGCAGTGTACCTTCCCAGGCTAGCGGGACAGAGCCAGCTTGTCTGGATTCTATTAGGGAATGATTTCCAATATTTATACTTAATTGTCCCGCAATGAGAAAGAGACCCAATAATTAAGAAAATTTATGACTGAGTTTATGAACAGAGACTCAGTGCCCAAACCAGCATCCGCAAAAACGTCCTTTGGCCCATATCCTGCAGTCTGACTCTGATGTTGAGGGGTCAGACATGGAGGAGGGGAAGATGGACTGAGAGGTGGGGGAGGCTACTCTGTCTCAGGGAATAGAGGCTCTCATAGAAGCTATCAGAGAAGTTCTACATATCCCTGATAAAGTAACAGAGGAGACTGAGGAATCTTATTTTAATATAAAAAAAAATCCTCAGCCACTTTTCCTGTGTTAAAGGAACTAATAAATACTCTGTTTGAAGAACCGTGGGTTAACCCTGATAGGAAATTTCAAATCCCTAAAAGGTTTATATCATCTTTTCCCTTTCCTCCTGAGGATAGGAAATAATGGGAAAATCCACCGACAGTGGATGCATCAGTATCTAGGCAGTCACGGAAAATTGTATTGCCTGTCCCGGGTGCAGCCTCCCTAAAAGACACAGCTGATGGTAGAATTGAGAATACACTGAAATCTTTGTATACAGCTGCTGGGGTGGCCCAGAGACCCACTAAATCATGTGGGTGGATTACTAAGGCCATCGCCAAATGGTCGGGTAACTTAATTGAGGGGTTAGGTACCTTGCCTCAGGGGGAGATTATTCTACTCCTGCAACATATACAGGACTATGCAAATTTTATGGTGGAAGCCATAAAAG
Organism: Pseudophryne corroboree; assembly: GCF_028390025.1. Taxonomy (NCBI): domain Eukaryota; kingdom Metazoa; phylum Chordata; class Amphibia; order Anura; family Myobatrachidae; genus Pseudophryne; species Pseudophryne corroboree. The sequence goes on along the minus strand of NC_086447.1, from coordinate 471,066,194 downwards.
AAATAGGATTGCTTAATGCACGCACCACTGCTATGGCAATGTCAGCACGCAGGGGCATATGGCTATGCCAGTCTACTGCTGACGCGGACTCCAGGAAAGATGTGGAAGGCATACCCTTCACAGGAGAGGCCTTATTTGGAGATGAACTAGACAAATGAATCTCCAAAGCTACTTGCAGGTAAGTCCACTTATCTTCCTTCTGCAGCTCCCCCAGCCAGGAAGGCCTACTCAAGACCTAATCTACAGTCCTTTCGAACTGCTAAGTTTAAGGGCAAAACCAGAGGTTCTTCTACAGCCACCAGAGATGATAGAGGTAAACCACGAAAACCAGCAACTATCGGTTTACAGGAGCAGAGCTCAAGCTCTGCTTCCTCAAAGCCTTTGTCATGATGGTGGACCGCGATGCCTGGAAGACTGGCAGGTGGGACCCGGCTAAAATTCTTCAGTCACATCTGGACAAGTTCATGCCAGGATCCCTGGGTCATAGATCTTATTTCCCAGGGCTACAGATTGGAGTTTCAGGAGCTCCCACCTCACAGATTCTTCAAATCAGGCTTGCCAGTGTCACAGAAAGCAAGTATAACCTTACAGAATGCCATTCAAAAACTGGTACAGACTCGGGTCATTTTTCCAGTTCCACCTCATCAGCAAAACAAGGGATATGGGTGGTCATTCCGAGTTGTTTGCTAGCTGCATTTCTGCGCATACATACGGGCCGCAGTGCGCACGCGCAACATACTTTCTCACAAAACTATGCAGTTTCACACAAGGTCTTTTCAGTCGCACTGGTGATCGTTGAATGATTGACAGGAAGTGGGTGTTTCTGGGAGGTAACTGGCCGTTTTCCAGGAGTGTGCTAAAAAAACGCATGCGTGTCAGGTAAAAATGCAGGCGTGCCTGGGAAAACGGGGGAGTGGCTGGCCGAATGCAGGGCGTGTTTGTGACGTCAAACCAGGATTTGGTCAATCAGTTCTGCAGGTACCTCAGCACTCTCCCACCCGGTTTGGGAGCTTTGGTACTTCTCCATGGTACTAAATGGATTCCCAGTATCCTCTAGGACGTAAGAGAAAATAGGATTTTAATTACCTACCGGTAAATCCTTTTCTCGTAGGCCAAAGAGGATATTGTGCGCGTGCTGGGTGCTTCATTCTTCCTGCACTGTTACTTGGTTAAGTATTCTGGTTTGTTCAGCTGTTGCTGTTCATGTTTCAAGTTTGGTTTGCATGGCTTTCCTATTATTCTGTGTGCTGGTTCGTAATCTCACCACTTTCCTTATCTATCCTTCTCTCAAAGTATGGCCGTCTCCTCGGGCACAGTTTCCTATACTGAGTCTGGTAGGAGGGGCATAGAGGTAGGAGCCAGTGCACATTATCAAATTCTTAAAGTTTCCAAGGCTCCTAGTGGACCCGTCTATACCCCATGGTACTAAATGGATTCCCAGTATCCTCTACAGACTACGAGAGAATGATTTACCAGTAGGTAATTAAAATCCTATTCTGTGTACCTGGCGAGATGTGTTGACCTAGGCCAGTGCCTGGCAAGGGCAGTTGGGAACTGTAGTTCTATTTGAGTTTGTTCACTGTGGTGTGGTGCTGGACACCAGTACCATTAGGTCTGTGAGAGTCTCCAGGCCAGGCACTGCCCAGGGCGGCACACCACACCAGGTACTGTACTGCCACTACTAATTTTACACCTTGTTAATGTGCACATACAGAGAGATTTAGATTTGGGAGATGGGTGTCCTAGCTTTAATCTAAATTGCAGTGTTAAGATGTCCAGCATTTGTGGGCTACATGGAAAAGAAGTATTTACTCTGCATGCAAAAAGTATAATATCATTTCACCCCTTGTATTGCAATATGTTTTGTTCCAGGTTCAAAGTTACTTGCTTTATTTGCTTTACTCCCATGTCAGAATGAGCCCCTAAATATTTAATGAAAAAAAATCAATCCTAGTCAATTAAACTTAGAATGTCATTCCCCTTCCCAAAAATAAAAAAAATAGTCTTATGAGAATAAAGAGAAAATGTGGTGCTTCCCTGTTGTGAGACAGTTGATAAAAGCTTCTTATTTCCAGTGAATGTCGAATCCCTATAGCCAAACCTCGGAAAAAGAACAACCATGTCTGCAGATACCTTTTATACAAAGATCCTGCCTACATCAAGGTTGCTACTGACTAGATGGTTTCTTTGAACCAGACATTTTGTATACTGTTGAGAAACTATTCCTTCTACCATAGATATTAGAATCCAATTACATTAAACATTCTTACTTGCGTGGCCCACCACCTTCTTGCGTACTCTCATATGTGGCGCATATTTGGAATGAGATCGTGCAGCTTTTTGAGATCTCACACTTTTAATTACATAGATGACAATGAGTAAAGGTTGTGAGAGCAAGGTGGAAGAGGAGAAAGGAGAGGGGTGCAAAGGATACCCTCAGGCTCTACATTGTCAGAATGAGGATTATAGAGGTCAAAAAGTAAATTATATGGAAGTTAAACCTGAGTCAAGACCTACAAAGACACTGTCTTCATAAGCATAAGTATGGGGACTATTAATTTCAAGCTTGTGATATGGGTTTTTCTGTAAATCAGCATGTCCTACATAAAATCTGCAATACAAAATTGACAAACAACTTTTCTATATGCACAGGCAGTACTTGACTTTACCTTGAAATCTTAATTTACATGATAATTGTACAAGAAAACTCTTGTTGATCATGGGGCTAATGTATCAAGTGATGGTAACTCATTTTTCAAGTGTTATTGCTGCTTATCCAAAATATTTTAAAAGGCAGTTTGTGGAGAAAGCATATATTTTGACGGTGGAGCCTTTAGGGGGATACACACGGGGAGATGTGTGCTGAGCGATCTATCACAGAACGCTCAGCATACGTCTCTCCCCCCGTGCATTGCTATCGCTTTGGGGCATACACACAGAGCAATGTGTGCTTCTTTTCTAAGCAATCTAGTCAGATTGCTTAGAATTTAAGCACACATCACTACATGTGTACCCCCCTTTTTCTACTCTTAATAGCACCACCACCATACCATGATGGCCATTTACCGGGGTCATAACTAGGGAGGTGTGGCAAGTGCAGGTCACCCTTGGGGTGGGACCAATCACTGCTGCAATGTCTATTTGTCCAGGCGCATACTGTCTTTCTCAGCAGTGCACCTGGCTCTTCAGTACTTTCAGCACTCTCCAAAGCTCACTCCGGAGCTCCTAATTCAACTTGAGCTTGAGTCGTAGTTTTGCGTAAAATCACAAAACTACAACTCGCTTCTCTAACCTACGGGGACCACCCATCACAGGGCAAAGCTGACCCGCATGCCAGGTCCTGCCCCTCCGCTAACTTGCGAGCGCATCACTATACCGTGATGTGCTTACAATATTAAGGTAGCCTCCTGCGCGTAGGCTGTTGGAGGGTTGCCATATTTTGGGTTGCAGCAGCTGCGTGTGACGTCACAATGTTGTCTGGACCGTGCCCCTTAAATGTAGCATTGACGCCCAAAAAATGCGGCATTGATGTGCCATTTCCGCCCCCTCCAGGTCTTAGACTGTCATCGCAGTTTAAGACCTTGCACATGCGCGCACCTGTGGTGAAATCGCCAAATAGCGATTTTAGCACTTTTGCGGGCCTTACTGAATTAGGCCCAGAGTGTACAGAGAGACATCATGACGTCTCTCAACAGTGGTGATCGAGTAGGATCCGCTTGGGCACCGGGAGCAGACAATGGGCCTGATTCATACCTAATCGCTGCTGTGTGTTTTTGCACAGCGGGCAATCAGGTCCTAACTGTGCATATGTATACACTGCAATGCGCACTTGTGTCGGACAACAACAAAGGCCATTGCCGGTCAGCGACAGGATGGTGCAAACATTTAAATCAGAGGCAGAGCACTGGTGCCTGAACCGGCACCAACCAGGGCACACTGCAGTGCTCATATTTAGTATATTAATAATAACATCGCCATTACATCACTTTTATTGATAGGGGCCCCCACAGACCGTAATCCGGCCCTGTGCAGCTGGTTGGCAAGAAGATCTCAATTTTTTGCCATTTTGCATCACATTAGCAGTAGACTGCTGTGATACCAGTGGGACTGAGATCACCGGAAGGGTGGGTAAGCTTAACAGGATGCAGTCAAGATCCTGCTGGACGGAATCCTGGCGGTCAAAATACCGACACCGGGATCCCGACCGTCACAATCCCAATATTCTCCCTCTGTGGGTGTCCACAACACCCATAGAGGGAAAATAAATGAGTATGCCGAGCATAGCGAGGCACCATGCCCGCAGTGTGGCGAGCGCAGCGAGCCCTCAATGGGCTGCGTTGCGCTCGTTCCCCTGTCGAGATTGTGCCAGTCGGGATCCTGGTGTCGGTATTCCGACCGCCGGGATCCCGTCCAGCGGGATTTCGTCCTGATCCCAGCTTAACACCTCTCTTGTGATTCTGTATGTAAAAAATTGCTATGCTAATACAGGTTGCATTGCTGTAACAAGCACAATGCAGGATGTCTCTAAGCACTGAGGAAAGTGACATGATAATCTGAACCAATGTCTATGATAGAAATCATTAACAGCAGCAATAATGTACTTTTTCCTAGTATTCAGAACATTTTCATAATTATTTTTTTCAGATAAAAAAAAGAAATGCCTGCACATAATTTAAAAGATTATTTTATAGCTGTTGCGATGTATTTGGTATGTGTCCCATGTTGTTAAACCTTTATAGAGTACTCACCATTTTTTTTATGTTTCCCTTCAGTTATCTTCTACATGATCGAGTTCTTCTGTATAGTCACCGCTTTGCTCTGGTTTCTACTTCTACTTTGTTTTCTTTATTCACTCTTATTTTTCTATATAAGCCTCCTGTCTTTTTCTGTATTGAATGTTCCTATTTGTCCTTTAATGTTTTTTTTTCTCATTCTGTTACTTGCTCACTCCTCACCAATTTCATTGCTATCTGATCTCTGAGACCTATGCTCAGCTTCTAACAGTTTAATAGTCAACAGCACCTGCACCCTGTGTGAGTGGGAAGCAATGCAGCTCATAGTTACTGCTGGAAAAATTGCTTAGCAGCAGAAACAAATGATAATGTTGCTCTGATATTAGATCTCTGCCCTTCAAAACCTGGAATATATGTTTAGCCACTAGCAACTCTGCTTCACTATTCTGATCATTGCATGCTGCCGCACTAAAATCTAAGCTCATCAACATGCATGAGTGTAATGGGATAGGGTGAAATGACCGGAGTTTAAAAAGCCATGTAAACTGCAGTACATTATATTATTTAAATCAAAAAGCAGCAGGTTATAGGGTTAAAAAATGAATGATTTTATATATATATATATATATATATATATATATATATATATATATACATGAAGGAATGATTAATGTATGTACAGTACATGAATCCATTAGGTCCACACTCCTGCCAATTAATGCTGGTTGCCGGGGTAGCTGCCCATTGTAAGTGTATACGGGGTGCATGCATCAGTCTTGAAAGAGATAGATAGATATAGATATAGATATATATATATATATATATATATATATATAATTATAGCATACTTGCCTACCTGATCCTCTCCATGGGGGAGAAAATGCTCTGTTCCTGGACTTTCCTGGTAATGTATGGTTGCCATCACCTGTGGTGAGCTAGGTAATTGATAAGAAAGGTGTTTCACCACAGCTGATGGCAATCATACATTACCAGGAAAGTCCAGGAACAGAGCATTTTCTCCCTCATGGACAGGGTCAGGTAGGCAAGTATGATATATATACATGAAAAGAACGAATATGGGCATCAGCGACCACTGGTGTCAGGTGTCAAGGAACATATGAAAATATTCAAATTTTCTCAATAAAATATATATAAATTGAATCTACATAAAACAATAATTACTAGTTGGAGCAGACAAAAATGAAGCAAACACATTTGCTTATATCTAATACAAGTAATAAAAAGATATAAAATGTTTAAAATAATAGAGAGTAGAAAATGTGTATAAAGTGCATAGAATAAGCTCTTAACTTAAGTATGCAGGTCAGTCTAGGGAGCGATCATGGAGTATCCAACGCGTTTCGTCCGTCAGGACTTCATCAAGGGTGATCATGTACTGGGATTTGTCTTATATTTATACCCATATCAATTAGGGCGCTACATATGACCTCGCTTCCTCCTGTGGGAGTGTCTAGAAATTGTATATTGATAATGTATGTTCAAAATTAAGTATATATTTGGTATATAGTATACCTATGTGTGACAAAGCTAATATGTTATATAAATTAGAAAAGGAGTGTTGGAAGTGCATAGATTATTAAAGCTAACGGGGAACACTTGTTAGAGCCACTTCCGCCCCACTTCCTGTGGCCGAAAGAGCTGAGATGCGCTTGCGCCCGCCCTTGTATTGGAGACTGGGGCTTTCTGTGGCGCTTGCGTAACAGGAAGCTCAGTCACGCCCGGAACGCATCGTGAACCGCATCCACGTCATCTCCGACCATTCGGACTCCGTATTAGGTGTACAGGAACAGTTCCCTGAAGTGACATCAAAGATGGAGCGCACATGGACAGCATCGGACTTCAAGGCATTACAGAAATGAAAGTCCACCGTTTTCTTGGGAGTCTCTTTTCATATAGTTAAACAATTTCCTCATAAGTGTGGCCATCTTTGCAATACTTCATGAAATATTTACATGATCCTAGTGTGCCGTTCCCAGTGTTATTTTCTCTGACGTCCTAGTGGATGCTGGGAACTCCGAAAGGACCATGGGGAATAGCGGCTCCGCAGGAGACTGGGCACAACTAAAGAAAGCTTTTAGGTCACCTGGTGTGCACTGGCTCCTCCCACTATGACCCTCCTCCAAGCCTCAGTTAGATTTTGTGCCCGGCCGAGGTTGGATGCACACTAGGGGCTCTCCTGAGCTTCTAAAAAGAAAGTATATAATTAGGTATTTTATTTTACAGTGAGACCTGCTGGCAACAGGCTCACTGCAGCGAGGGACTAAGGGGAGAAGAAGCGAACCTACCTGCTTGCAGCTAGCTTGGGCTTCTTAGGCTACTGGACACCATTAGCTCCAGAGGGATCGACCGCATGGAACTGGCCTTGGTGTTCGGTCCCGGAGCCGCGCCGCCGTCCCCCTTACAGAGCCAGAAGCAAGAAGAGGTCCGGAAAATCGGCGGCAGAAGACATCAGTCTTCACCAAGGTAGCGCACAGCACTGCAGCTGTGCGCCATTGCTCCTCATACACACTTCACACTCCGGTCACTGAGGGTGCAGGGCGCTAGGGGGGGGCGCCCTGAGCAGCAATAAAAACACCTTGGCTGGCAAAAATACCACAATATATAGCCCCAGAGGCTATATATGTGATAATTACCCCTGCCAGAATCCATAAAAAAGCGGGAGAAAAGTCTACGGAAAAGGGGCGGAGCTATCTCCTTCAGCACACTGGCGCCATGTCTCCCTCACAGCTACGCTGGAAGGAAGCTCCCTTGCTCTCCCCTGCAGTCTACACTACAGAAAAGGGTAAAAAAGAGAGGGGGGGCACTAAATTTAGGCGCAGTATATATAACAGCAGCTATAGGGGACATAATTCAGTTAGTCCCTGCATTATATAGCGCTCTGGTGTGTGCTGGCATACTCTCACTCTGTCTCTCCAAAGGGCTTTTGTGGGTCCTGTCCTCTGTTAGAGCATTCCCTGTGTGTGTGCGGTGTGTCGGTACGGCTGTGTCGACATGTTTGATGAGGATAATGATGTGGAGGCGGAGCAGATGCCTATAGAAGGGATGTCACCCCCTGCGGGGCAGACACCTGAGTGGATGGACTTATGGAAGGAATTGCGTGCACGTGTCGACTCCTTACACAAAAAATTTGACGACATGCCAAATGCGGGACAGCCGGCTTCTCAGCTCGTGCCTGTCCAGGCGTCTCAAAGGCCATCGGGGGCTCTAAAACGCCCGCTACCTCAGATGGCAGACGCGGATGTCGACACGGATACTGACACCAGTGTCGACGACGATGAGTCTAGTCTTATGTCCACTAAGGCCATTCGTTGCATGATTGAAGCAATGAAAGAGGTGTTACAAATTTCTGATATAAACCCAGGTACCACTAAAAAGGGTATTATGTTTGGGGAGAAAAAAACTACCCGTAGTTTTTCCCCCATCAGAAGAATTAAATGAAGTGTGTGAAGAAGCGTGGGCTTTCCCTGATAAAAGATTGGTAATCTCTAAGAAGTTACTAATGGCGTTCCCTTTCCCGCCAGAGGATAGGTCACGTTGGGAGACACCCCCTAGGGTGGATAAAGCGCTCACACGTTTGTCTAAAAAGGTGGCACTACCGTCTCCGGATACGGCCGCCCTCAAGGAACCTGCTGATAGAAAGCAGGAGGCGATCCTGAAGTCTGTATATACACACTCAGGCATTATACTTAGACCAGCTATTGCGTCAGCATGGATGTGCAGTGCTGCCGCTGCGTGGTCAGATTCCCTGTCAGAAAATATTGACACCCTAGACAGGGACACTATTCTGCTAACCATAGAGCATATAAAAGACTCAGTCTTATACATGAGAGATGCACAGAGGGAGATCTGCCGGCTGGCATCTAAAATAAGTGCATTGTCCATTTCTGCTAGGAGAGGCTTATGGACTCGCCAGTGGACAGGGGATGCAGATTCAAAAAGGCACATGGAAGTTTTGCCTTATAAGGGTGAGGAGTTATTTGGGGATGGTCTCTCGGACCTAGTTTCCACAGCAACTGCTGGGAAGTCAGCATTTTTACCCCATGTTCCCTCACAGCCTAAAGAGGCGCCGTTTTATCAGGTACAGTCCTTTCGGACTCAGAAAAACAGGCGTGGAAAAGGCGGGTCCTTTCTGTCCAGAGGCAGAGGTAGGGGAAAAAGGCTGCAACAAACAGCAGGTTCCCAGGAGCAAAAGTCCTCCCCCGCTTCTTCCAAGTCCGCCGCATGACGGTGGGGCTCCACAGGCGGAGCCAGGTACGGTGGGGGGCCGCCTCAAAAATTTCAGCGATCAGTGGGCTCGCTCACAGGTGGATCCCTGGATCCTGCAAATAGTATCTCAAGGGTACAAACTGGAATTCGAGGCGTCTCCACCCCACCGGTTCCTAAAATCTGCCTTGCCGATTACTCCTTCAGACAGGGAGGCTGTGCTAGCGGCAATTCACAAGCTGTATTCCCAGCAGGTTATAATCAAGGTGCCCCTACTTCAACAAGGATGGGGTTACTATTCCACACTGTTTGTGGTACCGAAACCGGACGGTTCGGTGAGACCCATTTTAAATTTTAAATCCTTGAACACATACATAAAAAAATTCAAGTTCAAGATGGAATCGCTCAGGGCGGTTATTGCAAGCCTGGACGAGAGGGATTACAAGGTATCCCTGGACATCAAGGATGCTTACCTGCATGTCCCCATTTACTATCCTCACCGGGAGTACCTCAGATTTGTGGTACAGGATTGCCATTACCAATTCCTTACGCTGCCGTTTGGACTCTCCACGGCACCGAGGGTGTTTACCAAGGTAATGGCGGAAATGATGATACTCCTTCGAAGAAAGGGAGTTTTAATTATCCCGTACTTGGACGATCTCCTAATAAAGGCGAGGTCCAAGGAGCAGTTGTTGGTGGGAGTAGCACTATCTCAGGAGGTGCTACACCAGCACGGTTGGATTCTGAATATTCCAAAATCACAGCTGGTTCCGACGACACGTCTACTGTTCCTGGGTATGATTCTGGATACAGTCCAGAAAAAAGTGTTTCTCCCGGAGGAGAAAGCCAAGGAGCTGTCATCTCTAGTCAGAGACCTCCTGAAACCAAAACAGGTATCGGTGCATCACTGCACGCGGGTCCTGGGAAAGATGGTGGCTTCTTACGAAGCAATTCCTTTCGGCAGGTTCCGTGCCAGAATCTTTCAGTGGGACCTGTTGGACCAATGGTCCGGATCGCATCTTCAGATGCATCGCCTAATAACCCTGTCTCCAAGAACCAGGGTGTCTCTGCTGTGGTGGCTGCAGAGTGCTCATCTTCTAGAGGGCCGCAGATTCGGCATACAGGAGTGGGTCCTGGTGACCACAGATGCCAGCCTTCGAGGCTGGGGGGCAGTCACACAGGGAAGAAACTTCCAAGGACTATGGTCGAGTCAGGAGACTTCCCTACACATAAATATTCTGGAACTAAGGGCCATTTACAATGCCCTAAGTCAGGCAAAATCCCTGCTTCAACACCAGCCGGTACTGATCCAGTCAGACAACATCACCGCAGTCGCCCATGTAAATCGACAGGGCGGCACAAGAAGCAGGATGGCAATGGCAGAAGCCATATGGATTCTCCGATGGGCGGAAAATCACGTACTAGCACTGTCAGCAGTGTTCATTCCGGGAGTGGACAACTGGGAAGCAGACTTTTTCAGCAGGCACGACCTCCACCCGGGAGAGTGGGGACTTCATCCAGAAGTCTTCACGCTGATTGTAAATCGATGGGAACGGCCACAGGTGGACATGATGGCGTCCCGCCTAAACAAAAAACTATGGAGATATTGCGCCAGGTCAAGGGACCCTCAGGCGATAGCTGTGGACGCTCTAGTGACACCGTGGGTGTACCAGTCAGTTTATGTGTTCCCTCCTCTGCCTCTCATACCAAGGGTACTGAGAATAATAAGAAAACGAGGAGTAAGAACAATACTCGTGGTTCCGGATTGGCCAAGACGAGCGTGGTACCCGGAACTTCAAGAGATGATCTCAGAGGACCCATGGCCTCTGCCGCTCAGACAGGACCTGCTGCAGCAGGGGCCCTGTCTGTTCCAAGACTTACCGCGGCTGCGTTTGACGGCATGGCGGTTGAACGCCGGATCCTGAAGGAAAAGGGCATTCCGGAGGAAGTCATTCCTACGCTGATTAAAGCCAGGAAAGATGTAACTGCAAAGCATTATCACCGCATATGGCGGAAATATGTTGCTTGGTGTGAGGCCAAAAAGGCCCCAACAGAGGAATTTCAACTAGGTCGATTTCTGCATTTCCTACAAGCAGGAGTGACTATGGGCCTGAAATTAGGCTCCATTAAGGTACAGATCTCGGCTCTGTCGATTTTCTTCCAGAAAGAACTAGCTTCACTACCTGAAGTTCAGACGTTTGTGAAAGGAGTGCTGCATATTCAGCCCCCGTTTGTGCCTCCAGTGGCACCTTGGGATCTCAACGTGGTGTTGAGTTTCTTAAAATCACATTGGTTTGAGCCACTTAAAACCGTGGATCTAAAATATCTCACGTGGAAAGTGGTCATGTTATTGGCCTTGGCTTCAGCCAGGCGTGTGTCAGAATTGGCAGCTTTGTCATGTAAAAGCCCTTATCTGATTTTCCATATGGATAGGGCGGAATTGAGGACTCGTCCCCAGTTTCTCCCTAAGGTGGTATCAGCTTTTCACTTGAACCAACCTATTGTGTTGCCTGCGGCTTCTAGGAACTTGGAGGATTCCAAGTTACTGGACGTAGTCAGGGCCTTGAAAATTTATGTTTCCAGGACGGCTAGAGTCAGGAAAACTGACTCGCTATTTATCCTGTATGCACCCAACAAACTGGGTGCTCCTGCTTCTAAGCAGACTATTGCTCGCTGGATTTGTAGCACAATTCAGCTGGCGCATTCTGCGGCTGGACTGCCGCATCCCAAATCAGTAAAAGCCCATTCCACAAGGAAGGTGGGCTCATCTTGGGCGGCTGCCCGAGGGGTCTCGGCTTTACAACTTTGCCGAGCTGCTACTTGGTCAGGGGCAAACACGTTTGCAAAATTCTACAAATTTGATACCCTGGCTGAGGAGGACCTTGAGTTCTCTCATTCGGTGCTGCAGAGTCATCCGCACTCTCCCGCCCGTTTGGGAGCTTTGGTATAATCCCCATGGTCCTTTCGGAGTTCCCAGCATCCACTAGGACGTCAGAGAAAATAAGATTTTACTCACCGGTAAATCTATTTCTCGTAGTCCGTAGTGGATGCTGGGCGCCCATCCCAAGTGCGGATTGTCTGCAATACTTGTACATAGTTATTGTTAACTAAAGGGTTATTGTTGAGCCATCTGTTGAGAGGCTCAGTTGTTTTCATACTGTTAAACTGGGTATAGTATCACGAGTTATACGGTGTGATTGGTGTGGCTGGTAGGAGTCTTACCCGGGATTCAAAATCCTTCCTTATTATGTCAGCTCGTCCGGGCACAGTGTCCTAACTGAGGCTTGGAGGAGGGTCATAGTGGGAGGAGCCAGTTCACACCAGGTGACCTAAAAGCTTTCTTTAGTTGTGCCCAGTCTCCTGCGGAGCCGCTATTCCCCATGGTCCTTTCGGAGTTCCCAGCATCCACTACGGACTACGAGAAATAGATTTACCGGTGAGTAAAATCTTATTATATGTGACATATAAAAAGAAAAACAAAAGATATATTAATAATCTATTAATGGAGTTTCCTCTTTATAAGAATATGAGTGAATATTAAAAAATGGAATGTTTATATGTATTTTAATAAACATATGAAGTGCTTATTTGTGAAAAAGTGACAGTGTAAAGGATATTGTGTGTTCTATAACGTACTAATATTGTGTATGTCCCAGAGATACTATTAAGAGTGTTTTATAAATTTAAAAAACTGAGAAAATATTGTGAACTATTTTGATAAACTAAGTGCTTAGTTTAGTATTGTGATTAAGTAGAGAGTGTCTATAAGCGAGAAGAAAAGCGAGAAAATATTATAATTATAAATAGGAAATTTTCTATGTGCAACCATTGTTTCTACAGTACCCAGTCTTCCCAGGTGGTCACCCTCCCTGGTACTAACTGAGCCCATAAAATGCTTAGCTTCCCCGATCCGACGATAGTGGGCGTTTTCCATCCTGGTATGGCTGTAGTTTAACTTAGCACATGTTTCCTTCAGAGAATAGGTAGAGTACCTATCATAGATAAAGATTCTAGAAATAAGGACCACCACACCCATACACCAAAGTGTTTAATAATTAATTCTTATCTGTTTGGAGAAGAAAAAATACAAAAATTCAAAGGAAGGGAGCAATTTCGTAGCTTTCATTAAATCCGTCTGGATGCATGGTCTTCAATTGGAAAATCCAAAACCTTTCCCTTCTTAAAAGCAGATTGGCAAGATCACCACTTATTTTGCCTAATTTCACATGTTCAATGGCTTTGTATGTCATAGCATCTGGGTTACAATTATGGTGTGACAGAAAATGTTTTGAGAAAGCATGTGTTTCCACCTTGTTCCTGATGTTCCGTACGTGTTCTTGGATTCTTAACTTGAGTTGTCATTTAGTCTTCCCAACATAGTTAGTGAATTGGCCAATGCACGGAAGCCTGCGATCGGTTTGCAGGTTTCCGTGCATTGGCCAATTCACTAAACCCCCATCATTTATTTATTGATGTTGTGAGGATAAGTGAGCTTGCTATGGTGAGTGCTGAATTTTTTGTTTGTATATAATTAAGTAGGTGGCAATGGGCTACATGCACCCCACCCTATGAGTGATGAGTGCAGACATTGCACCCCGCTCCTGGGGTGACGAGTGCTGTGGTTTTATATTTGTTTGTATATTGCAGGGTTAATCTTTGGTTAACTCTTATTAACTGTGGCCACAAGCTTTTTAATGTAAACTCAATTATCCTAAACCTGTGTCAGCTTTTCCTTAGTAATTTATCAGCAGTGTCAGGTGACTAGTGTACCTTTAAAAGCCATAAGGTATGTGGCAGGTACACATGAAACCAAGTAGGCATATTTGCAGTTATATTATGTGTGATACAGTTGTCAGGTTATAATTTTCAAGACTCTGTGATAGTGTAGGACCTGAGAGGTGGGTACCTTGGCGATCGGTTTGCAGGCTTCCGTGCATTGGCCAATTCACTAACTAAACCCTAACTATTGATGTAGTGAGGATAAGTGAGCTTGCTATGGTGAGTGCTGAATTTTGTATGTATGTATACAGGTTGAGTCTCCCTTATCCAAAATGCTTGGGACCGAGAGGTATTTTGGATATGGGATTTTTCCGTATTTTGGAATAATTGCATACCATAATGAGATATCATGGTGATGGGACCTAAATATAAGCACAGAATGCATTTGTTACATATACACCTTATACACACAGCTTGAAGATCATTTTAGACAATATTTTTTATAACTTTGTGCATTAAACAAAGCGTGTGTACATTTACACAATTCATTTATGTTTCATATACACCTTATACACACAGCCTGGGGGTCATTTAATACAATATTTTTAATAACTTTGTGTATTAAACAAAGTTTGTGTACATCGAGTCATCAAAAAACAAAGGTTTCTCTATCTCAGTCTCACTCAAAAAAGTCCGTATTTCGGAATATTCCGTATTTCGGAATATTTGGATATGGGATACTCAACCTGTATATATAATAATATATATATATATATATATATATATATATATGTGTGTATATATATATACTATATATATATATATATATATATATATTATGCCACAGGATGGCGGCACCATCACAGTAAACGGGTACCCAGAGACCACTTGCAGGTTCAGTGTTCCAATTTTTCTACAGAATTTTCATCAGGAGCAGAAACATACAATACAGGCTTTCCTTAAATAACATACACAAGATAACATACACAAGATCATACCCACGTGCTGTAGTGTGACTCTTCCAGCTCCCCAGACTCCGCTGATGTCAGGGTTCTGTCCTGTCACTGTGGAAGTGACGCCAATTTCCTGGAGACCATGTTGCTAAGTGACTATAAACAACAAAACACTGTCATCAACATAGAGGCTGAAACAAAATAGGGATTAAGTATAATGCAAACATGTATCTATATATAATACTCCTAATTGAAAAAGTATAACAATTATCAAAAAGTTTTTATAAGAAACAAAAGATAAATGTTCATTCAAGCCATATGGGCTAACAGTCTTCAGCTCATGTATCCAGCAAGCCTTTTTATGCATTGTCTCTGTGATCATGAGGCACAAAGTTGATCATTTTATACCTAAGGGATGACAAATTATACCTAAATTATTTAAAGTGTTTTGCCAACGGCATATAATCTCTTTTTTCTTGTAGAAATACTTCATTCAGAAAACTTCTGTACTATAGAGCAGCTTGATAACCTGTCTCTTGTTCTTCTTTAACTTTCTTTTTTTTCAATAAATGAGTAGCCAGATGTACTACAGTGCAGGAAATCCCCACAATTACTTGTTACACACTAGTCAAACATTTCTAGGAATGTTTAGCTGGAGCAAGGTAGAATTTATCAGATCTGGGCTTCATCTGCTTAATGTGTGGTATCTCACTGCTTTGCTCAGTCAGGGAGTGAAATGGGCACCATCTCATGCCAGCCCTGGCAGCTCTAGTTAATATTTTGAAGAAACAGCTTGAGATGATTTTACAGTGTGACTGCTGGCCTGGCAGACATTCCTATTTTCGAATCATTTGCACAAAATTTGTAAGACTTGTTTAATGCCAAAGAATTATCTCTTTGAGTTAATTAGGAAAATTGGGCATTTTGTATTTTCATGTAACAGTGTCTAGACTCGACACTATTGCTTAAATTGATATGACATTTAAGATAGAAATGGATGTTATAGCAAGCTAAATATTGCTTTTAAAGCCAGTTAATGGATGTCTATATTAAAATTGTCTGCATTAAATTGTCAGGTACTATATACTATATATATATATATATATATATATATAATCTGCTGCTAAATGCATAGAATTAAGGATTTTTATTATTTTTTATTTTTACTATACAGTACTGCAGCACATGGCTGGGAACTTACTGCTAGTTCCCTTTCTGTCCTTTACCAGGACTACATTTTTGAAGGCCAGAAAATTTCCTGGAATAAACAGAAGCGCATACAAATGTTTTCACTGAATAAATAATAAAAGGACCCACTGACACTTTTTGACATATATTTGCTCTATTAAAGAGTTATTTGAATTACCCTTTAACAACTTTATTTATGACAGATTTTGAAGTCACAAAAATAATTTGCATATGTATGCAAATGTTGCTAATTACTCTCCTCTTGCTGTGTTGCATACTCAGAAAAACAAGGCTAAATAAATTTCAAACCTTTTTTTACTGTGCACTGTGAAATACCAGTATTGTACACTACTGTATGTGATACTCTTTCCTTTTGTTGGTCGTTTTGTACCATATCGCTCCTTTATACTTTTTGAGCAAAGGCTAAAATACTCTGAGGATCTAAGTGAAAAAAATATATAAAAAAATATAATGTAGATAACACATTTCTGCGATTTAGGAATATAAATGTGCACAAGAAAATTGCTTCTTTTCTGTCATTTCATGCTCCAATTCATGCATTAAAATAAATGGAATGGTTTCTAGAGTGCCCGATTAGATCATTTCTAAACTACCTGCCTAATGCATCAGGCCACATGCAAAATACAGCTTCCCACTGCAATGTAAGGTGCAAAGTATCCACATAATGTTAGGCACGTTTTTCATTTAAGATCAAGTTTGTGATACCTACATACTCAAGAAAAAACACGGAAAACTGTGGGCTGCTTTTTTTTCCCCTTACAGTAGCAGACTCATCAACTAACTCTAGTTCACTACTGTGATAATAACCCACTCATACTTTTAGTTACATGTTTTCCTTTTTATATTAATTTTGACCTCATGTGGAGTATGATTTTACAGGACAAAAGAAAAAGTGAAATAGATTGTTATCCAGCTAATGCCCTTGAACTAAACCATATTCTCAGTTATAACCTGGGGTTAGTTGTCTGCAGATGTAACTGCGTGAGTGTGATTTTTGTTTTTTTTTAAAAAGCTTCAATTATTTACATGTAAATGCTGTGCATGATGTGTTAGGAAATATAGACACCTACAGAGTTATAAGTAATTAAGTCAAAATTGTAAAAGAAAGAAAAACTGTCTTATTAGATATGCATGCACATTATTCTCTGTAGCTTCTGTCCATCCTTTAAATAAGTTATTTTATCTCCTTGCTAGGAATTTTCTTTTTTAATTATATCTACAGTATGGAAAAACATGGCAACCATATTCCCTCTTTCATGAAAATTAAACTGTATTAGACTATATTATTTTGGGGTACATAGTTCCCTTTTACATGTCTTTATTTTGCTTTTCAGGTTGTATAGATAAACAATGAAAGTGCACTGGTATAAAACAAATGTTACATGGTATGTTCCAAAAATTAGCTGGACAGGAGTCTTTAGAGGCAAAATTAGAGGCTTTTCTTTTATTTTTTGTTCATTTATTTTTAACAGGCCTTTTCCCCATAGGGAACCTAACTTACTTATATTTACACTAGACATACAAGATCTACAGTCACGATACAGTGCTAACCCTTCATTTGTAA
Source organism: Pseudophryne corroboree (assembly GCF_028390025.1). Taxonomy (NCBI): domain Eukaryota; kingdom Metazoa; phylum Chordata; class Amphibia; order Anura; family Myobatrachidae; genus Pseudophryne; species Pseudophryne corroboree. Next base: position 471,048,792 of record NC_086447.1, on the reverse strand, counting down.
CATAGTCTTCCTGCTAAGCCATCCGTTGCACCTGCAGTAAGTCAATAGCTCAGTTATGTGTTTGTCAAATCTCCTAACATAGTGTTTCAGCCTGGAGCAAATATGAGCGCTATAGTGTAGGTATATGTTATAGGATATGTTGCGATTGACAGGGAGGAGGGGCGGGATTAGGAGGGACTCGGCCAAGGAGAAGGAGAGGGGAAGGGAAAGTCAGGAAACGAAAATACAAATAGAATAAAAAGGGAAAATAAAATAAAAATGAGATTAAAAAAAGTTTAAAAAGAAACAACTACAGAAAAACGAGCAGGAGCAAATGTAAACAGCTCTTTTAAGTCCTTATTTTGAAGGCACAGTACTTTTCAGTCCATTGAATGCCCCACTGGGCTGGTCGCAAGTTCTCCCTGTCTTACCCTAAACACTGTGGGCTGTATCGCTCTGACCTGTGCAGAGGTGCAGGCATACTTTGGGATTCCGCCGGCGGCTGCAGGTGACATCATACGCTGGGGAGCTTGTTGGATCGCTGTCTTCCACCGGGTGATCGCGCTTGTGTTTCAATTGTTAAAGTTTTTTTTTATTATTAACAGGTAACTATACCAATAAGAAACAAAAACATTATGTTTAAACTGGATCAGAGTATCTTTAACTCTGTTCATAACATGAACTCCCATGTGATGTTCATTGTTTAACCGGCACACTCTAAAGTCTTCTGGTTTGTACTACATATCCAGTAATGTCCGTATGTATTTAAATGTTTACAAAATGATTCCCAAGTAACGGAACTTTGTTTTCGACATTTTTTTTTTTTTTTTACTATTATACATATATTATTGTTTATTTAATAGGCTGAAGTAACCCTTGTTTACATAACTATATACTATATAAAGCTATTTATAATGTTTGCTACTTGTAATATAAACATATTAGTAAAAGCCAGACAGTGATGATCAATGCATATTTTAGAAAATATGGGCAATATTTTAATTGAAATCATTTTCTCTTCATTTATCTATTTTTACCATTTGTTTTAATGATTTTAAACTACAGTATCATCTACATACAATAATGCTTTTTTAGCCCATGCATCAATTTTTGTTATACAGTATCACCTCCAAAGATGAATACACTATGTTTTGTGTGGTCTCACCAATGACCTGCATAGTGATATCATCACCTCTGTTTCTGCTTAGAATTCCTCTGTATGTATTCTACTGTCCCACTGGCCTTCCACATTACTTTGTTACTGTACCATTAGGGGGTATATTCAATTGAAGTAGAAACTGCCGTTTTGTCGGAAAAACGTCAGTTTTCGACTTTTTTAGGTCGGAGGGGGTTCCAACCTATTCAGTAGACCCCTAATTTTTCCGATAAGTCGGGAATTCCCACTTGTTGGAAATCACGTGGGTCGACGGTATAGCCGCCGATCCACGTGCTTCTGTCGGAAACGGGCAAAACCGACAGGATTGAGGAGATGAGACGGGCGAGCGGGGCGGCTGGCTATAGGGTCAGCCGTGCCACCGTCCCCCTCGCAGAGCCAGAAGCCGGCGTGCTAAGCAAGAAGACTTCAAAAGCGGCGGCAGAAGACTCCAGTCTTCATATGAGGTAGCGCACAGCACTGCAGCTGTGCGCCGTTGCTCCCACATTACACCCACACACTCCGGTCACTGTAGGCTGCAGGGCGCGGGGGGGGGGCGCCCTGGGCAGCAATTAGAGACCTCTTGGCAAAGTGGGCATATATACAGTTGGGCACTGTATATATGCATGAGCCCCCGCCATTATTTTACACAAAATCGCGGGACAGAAGCCCGCCGCTGAGGTGGCGGGGCTTCTTCCTCAGCACTCACCAGCGCCATTTTCTCTCCACAGCTCCGCTGAGAGGAAGCTCCCCAGGCTCTCCCCTGCAGAAGCATGATAGAAGAGGGTGAAAAAGAGAGGGGGGGCACATAAATTTGGCATAAAAACAATATACAGCAGCTACTGGGTTAACACTACGTTACTGTATGATTCCTGGGTCATATAGCGCTGGGGTGTGTGCTGGCATACTCTCTCTCTGTCTCTCCAAAGGGCCTTGTGGGGGAACTGTCTTCAAATAGAGCATCCCCTGTGTGTGTGGTGTGTCGGTACGTGTGTGTCGACATGTGTGAGGTAAAAGGCTCCCCTAAGGAGGAAATGGAGCTAATATGTGTGTGAGAGGGTGTCTCCGTCGACAACGCCGACACCTGTTTGGATATGTGTAAGTGCTAAGGTGAATTTATTGCACAAAAGATTAGAGAACAGACAGGAAATCTACCCATGTCTGTACCTATGGCGCAGAGACCTTTAGAGTCTCACAATGCTCACTATCCAAAATAATAGACACTGATATCGACACGGAGTTTGACTCCAGTGTCGACTACGATAATGCAAAGTTACAGCCAAAATGACAGAAAAGTATTAAATATATGATAAGTGTAATAAAGATGATTTGCATATCACTGATTACTCATCTGTCCCTGACACAAGGGTACACATTTTAAGGGGAAGGAAGCAGAGGTAAATTTCCCTCCTCTCATGAGGAAAAAGAGCGGGAATCTCCAGACAAGAGACTGCAGCTTCCCACAAAGAATTCTCCAGCAATATCCTTTCCCCACTAGGGCCAGGATGTGATGGGAATCTTCCCCTAGGGTGTCACGTTTGCCCAAAAGGTAGCCCTGATTTAACAGCTATCCTCAGGGATCCTGCAGTTAGCGTGCACATTCTGGTACACTACTCAGATCGGCGATTGTGTCGGCATGGGTTTATAGCGCTGTGGCAGCGTGGACAGGTACCTTATCAGCAGAAATTGAGACCCTAGTATGTGTGTGTGTGTATATATATATATATATGTAGAGATATATTTATATACATATTAAAGATGCTGTCTTAAGAGATATATATCATAAAGCATGCCCAAAGAGACATGAGTATACTGGGTCCTAGAGGCAAAGCTATGTCGATTTCTGCTTGACGTATCCTGTAGAATATGCAATGGACAGATGATGCCAACTTAAGTGGCATATGGAAGGCTGAGGATTGTGTGGAGAAGGGTTCTCGGACCTGGTCTCCACAGCTATAGCTGGTAATTCTGATATGTTGCCTTATATTCCTGCACAGCCTAGGAAAGCACGTCATTATCAACTGCAGCCTTTCGAACAAAGAAACAAGAAAGTCTGAGGTGCGTCCTTTCTTGCCAGAGGAGGGGGCAGAGGAAACCAGCTGCACAACACAGCTAGTTCCCAGGAACAGAAGTCCTCCCCGGCCTCTACGAAAACCCAGGCGGAGCTAGGCCCGGTGGGGGCACGCCTGCATAAGTTCAGCCACAAGTTGGTTCACTCCCTGTTAGATCCCTGGGCAATAGATATTGTGTCTCAGGGATACAAGCTGGACTTTGAAAAGATGCCTCCTCACTGAAGGCCCTGCCGGCTTCCCCCCCCCCCCCCCCCCCCCCCCAGAGAGGGAAACAGGTTTAACTGCAATTCACAAATTGTATCTTCCACAGGTGGTGGTCAAGGTTCCCCTCCTTCAACGAGGAGGGGGTTATTATTCGACCATGTTGTAGTCCCGAAACCAGATGGTTCGGTCAGACCCATATTGAATTTAAAATCCCTGAACATATACTTGAAAAGTTCAAGATGAAATCGCTCAGAGCGGTCATCGCAAGGGAGGGGGATTTTATGGTGTCGCTGGACATAAAGGATGCTTGCCTTCATGTCCCCGTTTATCCACCTCATCAGGAGTACCTCAGATTTGTGGTACAGGATTGTCATTACCAATTCCAGACGTTGCCGTTTGGTCTGCCCACGGCACCGAGAATATTTACCAAGGTAATGGCAGTAATGATAGTGCTCCTGCGAAAGCAAGGAGTCACAATTATCCCATACTTGGACGATCTCCTCATAATGGCGAGGTCCAGAGAGCAGTTGCTGATTAGTGTAGCACGCTCTCAGGAAGTGTTACAACAGCACGGCTGGATTCTGAATATTCCAAAGTCGCAGCTGATTCCTACGACGCGTCTGCCCTTCCTGGGCATGATTCTGGACACAGACCAGAAGAAGGTTTTTCTCCCGATGGAGAAGGCTCAGGAACTCATGACACTGGTCAGAGACCTCTTAAAACCAAAACAGGTGTCTGTGCATCACTGCACGAGAGTCCTGGGAAAGATGGTGGCGTCATACGAAGCCATTCCCTTCGGCAGGTTCCATGCAAGGACCTTTTCAATGGGATCTGTTGGACAAGTGGTCCGGATCGCATCTACAGATGCATCGGCTGATCACCCTATCCCCCAGGGCCAGGGTGTCTCTTCTGTGGTGGCTGCAGAGTACTCAACTTCTCGAGGGCCGCTGGGTCGGCATTCAGGACTGGGTCCTGGTGACCACGGATGCAAGTCTGCGAGGGTGGGGGGCAGTCACTCAGGGAAGAAGTTTCCAAGGGCTGTGGTCAAGTCAGGAGACTTGCCTTCACATCAATATCCTGGAACTAAGGGCCATATACAACGCCCTAAGTCAAGCGGAGACCCTGCTTCGCAACCAATCGGTGCTGATTCAATCAGACAATATCACCGCAGTGGCTCATGTAAACCGCCAAGGCGGCACAAGGAGCAGGGTGGCGATGGCGGAAGCCTCCAGAATTCTTCGATGGGCGGAGAATCACGTATGAGCACTGTCAGCAGTGTTCATTCCGGGAGTGGACAACTGGGAAGCAGACTTCCTCAGCAGGCACGACCTCCACCCGGGAGAGTGGGGACTTCATCAAGAAGTCTTTGCGCAGATTTTAGGTCGGTGGGAACTGCCACAGGTGGACATGATGGCATCCCGCCTCACCAAAAAGCTACAGAGGTATTGCGCCAGGTCAAGAGACCCTCAGGCGATAACTGTAGACGCACTGGTGACACCGTGGATGTTCCAGTCGGTTTATGTGTTTCCTCCTCTTCCTCTCATACCCAAGGTGCTGAGAATCGTAAGGAAAAGAGGAGTGAGAACAATACTCATTGTTCCGGATTAGCCTAGAGGGACTTGGTATCCAGAGCTGCAAGAAATGCTCGCTGAGGACCCATGGCCTCTGCCTCTAAGGCAGGATCTGTTGCAGCAGGGACCTTGTCTGTTCCAAGACTTACCGCGGCTGCGTTTGACGGCAGGGCGGTTGAACGCCGGATCCTAGTAAAAAAAAAAAGGGATTCCGGATGAGGTTATTCCTAGGCTAATAAAGGCTAGGAAGGACGTGACGGCTAAACATTATCACCGTATACAGCGAAAATATGTTGCTTGGTGTGAGGCCAGGAATGCCCCTACAGAGGAATTCCAGCTGGGCCATTTCCTTCACTTCCTACAGTCAGGAGTGACTTTGGGCCTGAAATTGGGGTCCATTAAGGTCCGGATTTCGGCCCTATCCATTTTCTTTCAAAAAGAACTAGCTTCTCTACCTGAAGTTCAGACGTCTGTAAAGGGAGTACTGCATATTCAGCACCCGTTTGTGCCCTCAGTGGCACCTTGGGATCTTTAAGTGGTGTTGAATTTCCTGAAATCACACTGGTTTGAGCCACTTAAAAACCGTGGAGTTAAAATATCTCACGTGGAAGGTGGTCATGCTATTAGCCTTGGCTTCGGCTAGGCGTGTGTCTAAATTGGCGGCTTTGTCACATAAAAGCCCCTATTTGGTTTTCCATATGGACAGGGCAGAACTCGTCCTCATTTTCTGCCTAAGGTGGTGTCATCTTTTCATATGAACCAACCTATTGTGGTGCCTGTGGCTACTCGTGACTAGGAGGATTCCAAGTTACTGGATGTAGTCAGGGTTTTGAAGGTTTATGTAGCCAGAACGGCTGGAGTCAGGAAAACTGAGTCGCTGTTTATCCTGTATGCATCCAACAAGCTGGGTGCTCCTGCTTCAAAGCAAACTATTGCTCGCTGGATCTGCAACACGTTCCAGCAGGCTCATTCTGCGGCTGGATTGCCGCTTCCAAAATCAATAAAAGCCCATTCCACAAGGAAGGTGGGCTCTTCTTGGGCAGCTGCCCGAGGGGTCTCGGCATTACAGCTTTACCGAGCGGCTACTTGGTCAGGCTCAAACACCTTTGCAAAGTGCTACAAGTTTGATACCCTGGCTGAGGAGGACCTTGTGTTTGCACATTCGGTGCTGCAGAGTCATCTGCACTCTCCCGCCCGTTTGGGAGCTTTGGTATAATCCCCATGGTCCTTACGGAGTCCCCAGCATCCACTAGGACGTTAGAGAAAATAAGATTTTACTTACCAGTAAATCTATTTCTCGTAGTCCGCAGTGGATGCTGGGCGCCCGTCCCAAGTGCGGACTTCTTCTGCAATACTTGTATATAGTTATTGCTTACATAAGGGTTATGTTATGGTTGTATCAGGTTTGTCTGATGCTCTGTTGTTGTTCATACTGTTAACTGGGTAAGTTTATCACGAGTTATACGGTGTGATTGGTATGAGTCTTACCCTGGATTCCAAAATCCTTTCCTTGTACTGTCAGCTCTTCCGTGCACAGTTTCCTTAACTGAGGTCTGGAGGAGGGACATAGAGGGAGGAGCCAGTGCACACCAGTATTCCTAATTCTTTCTTAAAGTGCCCCGTCTCCTGTGGAGCCCGTCTATTCCCCATGGTCCTTACGGAGTCCCCAGCATCCACTACGGACTAAGAGAAATAGATTTACTGGTAAGTAAAATCTTATTTTTGTTTTATTTAGTTTTATATACATACCGTATATACTCGAGTATAAGCCGACTTTTTCAGCACTTTTTTTTGTGCTGAAAAAGCCACCTCGGCTTATACTCGAGTCAGTGACAGGCAGAGGCAGAGCAGTGTGAAGGAGGGACACGAAGCGCACAGCGCGCGGCTCTCCTGTGTCCCTCCTGCATCTCCGGCGGCAGCAGCGGCGGTTCTATTACAGGAAGTACCCGTTCGTGACCTCTGATCACGAACCGGCACTTCCTTTAATAGACCTGCCGCGGCCGCCGAAGATGCAGGAGGGACACAGGAGAGGCGCGTGCTGTGCGCTTCGTGTCCCTCCAGAAGACAGCGCGGGATCGACGGAGGGGTAAGTAACAACACTGTGGGGCATACCTGGCACTTGGGGAGGGAGCATATCTGGCAGCATGAGGGGGTATATGTGGCAGCATGAGGGGACGTATCTGGCAGCATGAGGGGACATATCTGGCAGCATGAGGGGGCATATGTGGCATCATGAGGGGACATATCTGGCAGCATGAGGGGACATATCTGGCAGCATGAGGGGACATATCTGGCAGCATGAGGGGGCATATCTGGCAGCATGAGGGGGCATATCTGGCAGCATGAGGGGGCATATGTGGCATCATGAGGGGACATATCTGGCAGCATGAGGGGACGTATCTGGCAGCATGAGGGGACGTATCTGGCAGCATGAGGGGGCGTATCTGGCAGCATGAGGGGGCATATCTGGCAGCATGAGGGGGCATATGTGGCAGCATGAGGGGCATATGTGGCAGCATGAGGGTCATATGTGGCAGCATGAGGGACATGTGGCAGCATGAGGGCATATCTGGCACATCAGGCACTGTGGGGCATATCTGGCAGTGTGGGGGCATATCTGGCAGTGTGGGGGCATATCTGGCAGTGTGGGGGCATATCTGGCAGTGTGGGGGCATATCTGGCACTGTGGGGGCATATCTGGCAGTATGAGGGCATATCTGGCAGTATGAGGGCATATCTGGCACTGAGGGCTGTGTACGGCTAGAGCTGCATTTCCCACCCTAGGCTTATACTCGAGTCAATAAGTTTTCCCAGGTTTTTGTGGTAGAATTAGGTGCCTCGGCTTATATTCGGGTCGACTTATACTCGAGTATATACGGTATATTAATTGCAATAAGTGGTTACTTGTGAACCCCTTTTTGGTGCTGGTGTTATGTTGTCAGCTGGACATATGTATTGAGATGAGTTGTGTAAAGTGCTTATAAACTATCATCAGGGCAGTACGGATGGTGTAGTGCAGGCATGTCCAACCTGCGGCCCTCCAGCTGTTGTGAAACTACATATCCCAGCATGCCCTGACACTGTTTTGCTGTCAGAGAATGCTAAAGCTGTGTCAGGGCATGCTGGGATGTGTAGTTTCTCAACAGCTGGAGGGCCGCAGGTTGGACATGCCTGGTGTAGTGGTTAGCATTACTGCCTCACGGCACTGATGTGATGGGTTCGATTCCCACCATGGCCCTATCTATGTGGAGTTTGTATATTCTCCCCGTACTTGCGTGGGTTTCCTCCGGGTACTTCGGTTTCCTCCCACAATCCAAAAATATACTGGTAAGTTAATTGGCTCCCAACAAAAATTAACCCTAGCATGAATGTGTGTGTGTGTACATGTGGTAAGGAATATAGATTGTAAGCTCCACTGGGGCAGGGACTGATGTGAATGGCCAAATATTCTCTGTACAGCGCTGCAGAATGTGTGTGTGCTATAGAAATAACTGGTAATAATAATAATCCTCACAATCATCTGTACTGTTCCATAAACTTATGGAAATATGTAAATATTTCATTTTACAGTATCTGTAAATTACAGTTTCTTTCTGGTATTCTCACAGGTTGACCTGTGAAAATACTTCCAGAATGCATATGTTAGTCATACCATTTTCCTAAAGGTAGAAAAATACAATTTAATGGTTATTTTGCATGTATAAACTTGTGCAAATATAGTAATGGATGCCAGTTGAAGGTCTTTCTTGTGGTAACTGTAAGTAACCACTTTCCTGAAGGTCTCCCTTTACTAGTAAGTTTCATGATGATAATTTTTATTTGTAAAGTGCTTTTCCTCAGTAGGACTTTAGCCAAACTGGCCTATTTCCTCGGAATGGCCGTGAGGCTCCCTAAAATAGGGTGACACTCCCGACACCGCGGAAGAGTGGGCAAGTCTTCCACCACCCGCTGCCAGTCATCTACTTATCCATTGAAGTGGGTGGTCTGGACGGAACAGAGTATGCGATTTGCGCTGAATTGTGTAATTGAAGCCACACCCCTTCACTGTACAATGCTGTAATATTGGCATCGTATAGCGGGGGCATGGCCAAGAAGACACGAACATGCTGGCATGACCACCCAAACTGCCTTCTGTGCTGCACCATGACCCCTGCGCAGTGTCATAACTCAGGATGCATTGCGTTGCACCAGAGCCATCTTTACACACAGTATATGAGCCAAAGGTTGCAAGTGGGCATTATAAACAGATGGGAGAAGATAAAACTTATCTTTTCTCCAGCTAAAATTCTGGAGAAAAGACAATTTTTTTTTGTTTACTAAATAGAGCCCACAATATTGAAAGTGCAACAATACTATAATATTGAAAGTGCAACAATACTGTGGATTACACATTGGGATTGATGACTACTGCTTGAACCTAAACAATCAGTTTGAGGGGAGTAGACTTTACTTAAGTTGTTAGTGGGGGTCAGTGGATGGAGACAGTGGAGAGTGAAGAAGGTCGTATTTACTGTACAGATGCAAATGCCAGTCTGCAAAACAGTCCTGGCCTCAGCAACACACAAGCAGCCAATTGGACGATGTCTGGACCTGATCAATAGGAATTAATTTGTTAATTATACAGGTTATAAAAAGCATTCTAAAGCAGCTATCATACTTTATTATACTGCAATCAAAATAATTGAAATTATTTACTTTAAATGGAAATTGTGCTTTATTTGCACCTCATTGTGCTCCTTCTGCACTTTTGGACCTTAAACTTACAGGACCAGAAAGATGCAGGTTCCAAAACCCTATAGACTAACTATTGCTAGCAGCGGGCACCCAGAAAGTATCATCCCTAGGCTGAATTCATATAGCAGCTAGCTTTACATGAAAGTTGTATTCCGAAGCTGTTAATTAGATAACATTTTGGGGGAATAAATGGTGGCACTATATATACACCTTGGGTTAAATGTCACTCATCATTCTATAAAGGTTTTTATGCTTTCCATTTTTTTTTTTGGGGGGGGGGGGTTACTTTTTTTAATTTTTATTATTGTTATTATTATAAAAAATAATAATTGTTTTTGGGAGAACTATTTTTAATTTATGGTTCTTCTAAATACGATATGGTTAAATAATTAGTGGTTCCAATATATTAGTTGTACTCTTACCACAACATACAACAGAAGGCGTTAACATTTGCCTCCACAGCTGTAATCACAGACTATAAATTCTGCACAGTGCATATTTAGAAATACAGTATGGAATAATAAAGGAAATGCAAGACTAGATTTGCAGAATTACTTGAATAAATGTCACTTATCTCTAGATGTGATAGACATGATATAGAGAGATATGAGCGAGATGGCTAAAGATATATGAGAGAGATGATATATCATAAAGATATGGGATGAGTATAAAGCTGGGTACACACCTGCCCAACGGATCGGGCATCCGGCTGACCTGCCGACCGATCTAATTATTGGTAAAGTTTATGCACAAACTATTTTGTGCATACACACTTACCAATCCACCGCTTGACATGCCTTACCACAGGAACCTGTAGTAATATCATTGTCATCTGTTACTATGGCCAGCATATGGGTCAGACAAGCGGGTCTCCTGTATACACAATTAGATGTATTGATATATTTGTTCTAGAGACCAGGCTGAAATTCACTCTGCCAACCATAAAGGAAATGCTTGGAGAAGAATAAGGAGGATGTTTGCAACAAAATGCCCCTGCTTTCCTGCACTTTGATGGCTACATGAGTGGCTGGGTGTACAAGGGGTATATGTTTTATTTGCTGGCTGTTGGGATCCTGGAGTTATGGTGGCAGGGATGCTGCTGTTGGTATATTGATGACATGAATCCCGGATGCTGGTAAATCATACTGAACCCGTCCAAGGGCGTGTGATGAATTGTAGGCTATTTGTGCTCATTTATTGAAGATGTGTTCCTTTATGAGGGAGTATGTATTTGTTCTGCATTACAGTGGATCTGTGACCAATAATGTGTGCTGCAATACTGGTGTGAGGTGTACCAAGTTGCAAGAACCTGGTGGAAATAGGTAGAGTACCTCATAGACATGCCTATGGTAAACATCTCATGCTAGTGAATTCATGGACTAAAACATACTTGCCTACTTTCATAAGCTCTCTGGGAGAAGTCTGGAGAGGAGATGCAGGTGGCCAGTGATGGGGGTGGGAGCAGACAATATGTCATTAGGCCTCGCCACCTTGCGAGAAAATGACACCATTTGTGCATTTATCATTAGTCGGTGGGGCAAGAATGCAGCACATATTATAGAATTGTGTCACTAGGCCCCATCCTCTACACATACAGGCCATTACTGCAGGTTTTATTATTCTACCCATCTTGGTGATGCAGTAGGAGTACCCCTCTTCTGGGAGTCCGGTGGACTACAGAAAAATTGTGGATCTCCTGTAGGTTCCAGGAGAGCAGGTAAGTATGGCTGTAGAACATACCTGCATCTTTGTAGGCACATGACCATTGCAGATTATTTTTTACTGAGGCATCTGTGCATGTTGCATACGGACTCTTTTAACATTTGCACCTTACCCTAATTATCAAGCTGTAATATAAATAAGTAACATTTATGACCGACAGACCTGTATGTGCCGTATTCAGCACCATGGGCATAGGTTTTCTTTTCACAATCTCCCTGAAATGCTTTTTTAGAAGTAGATGTGTATGAGTTGAAGATCATAAATAACAAAGGACAAATGTAGTAGCCTGTAATTTGTAACAAGTGCCAAGATTTGGGAGAATTAGATGTAAGATATTAAGCAGCAATTTTTAAATAAGGCAAAACCATGTTGGTTTTGTCCTTAAAAACATTTATGTTTTAATTCCTACAACTAAATCTGGACAGTTGCCACGACTCACAGGCTATTTCATTTGGCTCTATGTCTTGTCCTAAATAGAAAATAAAAATAGTGAATAGCATGTAAGCTGCATGACGTCTGCTTGACAACGTGTAACACCTACAATGTTACTTTCTTCACTTGCTACTCAGATTTTTGTATACAAATTACATTACAATTAGGAAGTTTCCATCTACCCACGATAGTTCAGTGGCAGCAAAAAATATATATATTTTTTGCAATTTTGTTTTTATCACCCCTGTCCTATTAGCTCGCTAAAAAATCCCTACACACTTCTTCCAAAATGAAGAAATGTTTCAATTAAAGAGTCTTATTTCAATACATTGGCTTCCTGCTCATTTTGGTTTATATTATCATTATGCTTTCATTTTGCATTCAGATAATATTTATTTTGTGTAGTTACTTTGATCAGTATGCTTTATATGTTTACATTTTAGAACATAATCAAAGTAATTTATTTAATAAGAATATGTGGGGTCTGTCTGTAAGAGCATGTGAGGCTTAACCTTTAGAAAATATGGTGAATTTCTAGGCCCAGGAAGATGCAAACTCTCCATAACATGTTTTGTAGATTTAAAAAAAAAAAAAAAACACAAACAAGAAAAAATGCTTAATAGGCTTTAGCAGTATTCTTTTGTCAACAGCAAAATGTTCGTTGTCTAAAATCGTATCGTACAGACAAGTTTGGGAGAAACAAAATGTAAAAAGGCAGCAGCTTTCTCAAATTATGAAAATGCTAATGGTCCAGTTCAGATTCTATTCTCATCGTTAAACTGAACTTTAAAGAATATCAGAATGTATCTCAAGTAGAGAGAGACCCCTGCTGGATTTCTGGGACAAAATGAAACCTTCTCATTCAGCTTTAATTCTTGAGAAACTATTGTATACTGACTAACACTTTATTCAGTGAGATATGTGTGTGTGTGTGTGTGTGTGTTCATAGAGGGCCATAGATATTCTTTATTTTAATAAAAAAAATCAAGGACACAAAATATAAAATTAGAATCTTAGTCATTGAAGTGACTAATGTATGAGGTTTTTAGTTATTCTCATTATGTAGCACTTTCTGCTGTAATGTTACTATATATATATATATATATGTGTGTGTGTGTGTGTGTGTGTGTGTGTGTGTGTGTGTGTGTGTGTGTGTGTGTGTATTTGTGTACCTATCAAATCAGTAATGCCTTGTGATATTACAGTTGTTCATCTCTGAAATTTCAGTTATTTTGCCATTAGATAATGAATAAAATTCTTTCTGAGGCTGAAAATCCTGCAATGCTATTAGCAAGTATTGATTTTTACTAATAAAGCCCTGATGCTTTTCTTAGTAGACAACTATGTAATTTTTTTGATTAACTTTAAAAATAATTCAAATGTGGTTCCTTTTTTTTTTTTTAAATGCAGAAATCCAACATGATAGTCAGTACATATGTCCATAATATGTATATGTTATATATTTGGTTTAAGTGACGCTTCATTAATACTATTAAGTAATAGCTGAGAAGTGCTAGTTAAGTGTTTTAAAAATTTTACATTAGAAGTCATTAAGTAGACTAGTAGTCTGCCAACAACATTTAATAGGTTATCCGTATACAGTAGCTTTATTTACTAATTATTTTTGTATGTAAAATCTACCGTACCAAAATGTATCTAATAATAGCACTCTGGGACAGTAGATTTGAGAGTTATAACTTCTAGTCCCCTGATGTATGTTCCTGATTTGTCTCTAGAGCAGCCAGATCCTACTTCATCTAACGTCTAATGCACAAGGCAGGGATGTCACATACCACAACCCATAAGCGAATGAGGATGAAAGAGTGCCTCCCACCTTCCTTTGTGGATTCTGGCAGTAAAGGAAATTCGTTTTAGACGTTTGTAGGTGTGAGTGGCACGTGAAGTTAGGTGTGAGTGCAATGTGGTTGAGTACTGAGTGAAAAGCTGCACAATACAGGACTTGATTTTGAAAATACTCAAATGTTCACTACTTATGCCATTTTCAGTGAACTCTTCACACCAATCACAAATGATTCTTAGGTCAGGGTGATTTTTATTTGTACGTTGGGAGACCCAAAGATCACTTTGATGACCTCCATTGCCAACTTTGAGGTTGGGCCATCCAAATTTCAAAAATATGCAATTTTCACAATTTTGAATAAAAAATTATTAACTTTGAGGTGCTTGCTGGAATGGAAGATATTAACACAGAAGGTTGAAATTTTGCACATTTGATATAGACCCGAATGGCAACTTTTGGGCTCTAAGGCCAAACTCCACTGTATAATTTTGTGTTTTTTAAACCACCCGAGTGATTGTCTGAGTTAACATTTCATTGGGCATGTGGAGATATCACAGTGGCTTCTGAAAAGGTATGTGTTGCATGCAGAACATGTGTGGAGATCTGAGTAGCATGGGTAATAGTTTCAAAGAACATGTGTGGCTCTTTTGGAACAAGTTGGATGTACACCCATACCCCGATGGACTCAATGGCAGACTCTCTTTTGTGATCCACCTTGACACCTAGGGTGGTTGTTTATAATTGAGTCACGCTATGTTTTGTTTTCATTTCATATTATGAATTATTATTGAGAAATAAGAAAATGTGAAGACTCCAAGAATTTTCTCTGCTTAAACTGTATATTAGCTTTATTTCTTATATTTAGTTGTTGTTTTGTATTAGTTAATCAGTGTTGTGACATGTCTGTCAGATGTTCAAGAGGCTAATTGAAAGCGCCTTAAGATCCCTTGTTTATTTATATTTTCCTCAATGTACTGTCTCTTTCTCAGTCCAGCAATATATGCCATGCAGTATGTTTCATCATAAACACAACATCTTAAGGGGTGTGGTAGAAAATGAACTCTGTGTATATGCAGCATCATTCGTGATCTGTGCACATGGAGGATGCTTTGTATACATCAAATTTAAGTAAAAGAATTTAAGGTGTTTCATTCAAAAATATTTATAAAAAATTTGATATACTACACAATGAATGGCTTTGAGCCTCTTCTGTTGGTTGCTACTGGTACGAGTTTTATTTGCAAGAAATAAGTCGCATTTGAGAGAGCTTTTGGATGAGATGCTGTATTAGATATAGTGAGTCCAACATACCTTCAGAGTAATCCACTAAGGATGACAGTAATATATATATATATATATATATATATATATATATAGATAGATAGATAGAGAGAGAGAACCTTGTCCTAATAGGGACCTCCATAACTGAAATAATGGCCACCATACATCTAAGATGTTTTGGGGCAATGCCCCAATCCCGCAGTGACAGGGTCAGGCTATCAGGAATATTAAATATGTTTAATTGAGATAATCGACTCTGGAATTTTTAACATTTAATTTCCCCAATTTCCTAACAGATTGCCTGGAAATTGGAGCACCACGGACAGTGATGTATGGTAGTCATATGATAAGCAAATTGTTCCATTTTGGCTTTTGGTGGAATACAATTTTTTTTTAAATCTTTTTTTATTCTTGCAAAATTTATTTTTTTGTGTTGTATTTTTATAGAGTAATAAATCTGAGTTGTTAATAATTTTACTACAAACAATGGTACCTTATTTATAAGGATACAATTGTTTCTCAGTTCACTTTATAATGAATACATAGTTTTAATTTGATAATATAAACAGACATTATGTACATTATATATGCCGATCACTTGTAGGTGCTACCATTCACTTGTTTTGCATATGTGTAATATATATACACACACACACACACGTATGCTACCTTCTGAAGCCGCTGTTGATTTATACCATATACTACTGAGGCTAAAAAGGAGAGAAATTTAACTGACTCTGCATGAACAATTTATATTGGAATATCATAGAAATAAACAGATACCAGAAGGATTTAGGATCAACAATGTACCAACAGTAGGATGCTCCAACCCCACGTTCTGCAGTTGTTGGTGCAGAATACTCAATAAGTACTCTATGGATCTAATGATTCTAGTCATCAAAGAGGTTACCTCCAAATTACAAAGGAATCCAATTGTGCTAGAAACTTTTAACCAAATACACCTGTCAATAGATACTGCAAGTAGATACCTACAAGATAGAACTTATTGCATTTAACCGTAAGAAACTAGCCTCTGTTAACCATGATTACAAGAACCATACCATTTACTGGTGGCTCCTCGGTGACTCTAATCATCAGTCTAGGAACAGCAGATATACTAAATTGTGCCCTAGGAGAAGATTGCCTTCCTACCAACCTGAGACATATTCCACTGGTACTACATCTGACACTGATTATATAGAAACTAGAACATACTAGGATTTTTTAGATCCAGGCAATATGGTCCTACGAAATACAGAATGCACCCTCGGAAGGGGAGCTACAGAAAGGAAAGGAAGAGGTCAGAACATAACAACGTAAATCTTGTCTGTAATCTCTCTAGCCACCCGTTAACACCATCTGAAAATTGTCTCCTATCGAAAGGCCTTTCCTTTGTTCCTTTCAACAGATTTGATCCATTCAAAAGGATAATTGATCATTACAGCTTTGGACGAACTTTGCGTCTAAAAGATTTTTTCAGCACTAATAAAACCGGAGTTAACTACTAAACCATTTAAAATGAAATCCAGGTTCAACCCTCCCTCCAACAATGCTAGTATTAAGACATTCCTCAGGTTAGTAAACACTGAAGTCAATACCAAACCAATTGTAAAATTGCATGACAATTTTACTGCAGAAGAGAAAAATGCCCTTCATGCCTACGGACCAATGACCAAATAGTAATATGTCCCGCTGATAAGGGTGGGGTCATTGTCCTTCAGGATTGGAAAGACTATGACGATAAATTGAACATACAATTAAGTGACATCTCGACTTATGAACGTCTTACATGCAATCTTACCCAATCCATCAAGAACCAGATAGATAATGTCCTCAAGGAAGCACCTGCTACTCATTGGATAGATGATTCCATACTTGCATATTTGACTGTTAATCATCCCATATGCCCGATAATATGTGCTCTACCAAAGGTACAAAAATCACTCATTAGACCACCAGGAGGCCTATCGTTTTCTCTAAAGGATCAGAATTACATCCATTGGCAACTTATGTCGATTATTTCCTACAACCGTTGGTTAAAGCCAGCTTAAGCTACATCAGGGACTCTGGTGACTTTTTGACCAAATTGTGACAAATTGAAGTAAATGACAATATGATACTTACCACTCTTGATGTCTCATAACTGTATACCGTAATACCACACACAGCAGGACTAGATGTTCTCGACAAGTTTTATACATTCTACAACAAACAAATCCACCCAGTCACTTTCTACGTGATCTTGCACAACTTGTTTTATATAATAACTATTTCAAGTACAAAGAGAACTTTTACCTACAAACATCAGGAACTGCTATGCGGTCCAATTTGGTATCCTCTTATGCCAACCTATTCATGGTGGAGTATGAAGAAAGGAACATCTTCCCAGTATATGGTAGATATATTCAATTCTATAGGTGATTCTTAGATGACATCTTTATTTTCCAGCGTGGCTCTGAAACTGTATTTTTACAGATGGTGCTGGAACTGAATCAACTTCCTGAGCCTATTAAATTTACTCACACACTGGACCAGACCAGCATCCGTTTTCTGGACATCACTATGTTTAAACATAATGGAACATTGCAGACGACCCTGTACTGCAAGTCTACTGATTGGAATAACTGTCTCCTTGCATCCAGTCATCATCCACTGGCCTTAAAAGACAATTTACCCATATCCCAATTTCTTCGTGTTTTGCGTAATAATACAACTGAGGTCAAACAGGTTGAACAAATCCAATAAATTACAAGCAGGTTCATAGAAAGAGGTTACTCAGCGGATTTGCTTAAAACATACCTCGAAAAAGCAAAAAAAAGATAATGTGAACATCAACTATGAGTACCAAACAAACTGACCGGTTGCTATGTGTTACTGATTTTTAACAATAAATCTCAATTTGTCCAATGGACATTACACCAACACTGGCCCATTGTCAAAGCTGATAAAGCTCTACTGTTTACGCGCTCAGCACCACCCATGATGACCTATCGTCATGGCCCAAACCTCAGACAACTCTTAATGCGTCCACAGCTCAACCCTAGTAAACTATCTACTGTTAATGATCTTATGCGACTGTGCCCCGGATGCTACCGTTGTAGTTGATGTGTAACCTGCAGTTCATTATTACCTGGTTCTACTTTTGCACACCCCCACAATGGCAAGAATATACAATGCAATGGAGATTACATTGCAAACTAGACTATGTTGTGTACGTACCCATTTGCCCATGTGGCCTATATTATGTTTTCATCACCACGTGTTGCTTTCGGGACAGAATGGCAAACCACCGCTTTTCCATCAGACAAGTACTAACATCTGTAACATCTGACATACCGGTTGCTCACCATTTTATGAAACTATGCCATCAAGTAGCCTCTTTAAAATGCAAACTCTTTGACTGGGTCCTGCAACCCCCCTCCCCTCCCCACTAGAGGAGGAGACCGTACTTTTCTGTTAAAGAAAAAGAGAGCTATTGGATCCATCATTTGGACACAGTCCATCTGATAGGCTTAAAAGAACACAATCCATATAATATCTTCTTGTAAGATCAAACTTAGTTTTCCTAATGCTCACATATGTTTTGATTTTTACATGCATATGTTTATACTTATCGGTATCAGTAATTCATTGAATTCAATATCCCGATTAATGTATTGCGTCTATAATCATCTGTGACACTGTGGACATTTTGTATGCATTTTCTTTCTACACATTGGCATATTATACTTTCAGACAGTACACCATTCTCCTGTGTTTTTGGTTACACCCTATATTTGTCTACCAGGCTCCCTTATATATACCCATCTGCCAATATTGATCATACACTTACAGTAAGTTCAATAAACATTTTTTTCTTTAATTTATATAACTATAGCTTTGCGGCACCTAGGACATGATATTATGTTGTTTTTATGCCACACTTCCGGTTTTGGGCACACGACTGTGCCCCACTTCCGGTTTCATAGTACATGATTATGCCACACTTCCGGGTATGTTAGACACTGCCCTTCTTCCGGTTGCGGAATAATGTGCACTACATACTAACTAAAATATGTCATCTCATAGAGTGCCGATGACACACCTTCTACATTGGTTTATTTAACCCATGACCATTGCATATGTATGTTTTAGCAGCACTTCCGGTCAATGCGGCCACTCCTGGTCCCGGACCTTTTTAAATCATGTCTCACAGACTATACACCATCCAGCATGCATGGTGTATGACTATACCGCAGACATGTAGTTAAGTCCTGTGTTTAAATATTCTGCTTTAGAATCATATTTAACAGCATGTGGTCTCTATCTGGCTGAGACTTTCGGGTATATGTGTGCATATGTAGTTAACTTGAGTAACTTTTAACTCAGTGTATTACATTACTTTTGTTAAAATAGTGATGTGTGTGTATATGTATGTGTGTGTATATATATATATATATATATATATAAAAAACACAAAAGTATCTTTATCTTGCGCCAACACAGGAGCGACACACTGGGAGAGGTCTTTGTTGGGAGACCTCACAAACATACAAAGAAAAACACAGATTCCCAAGTGCGCTAGTGATAAAATGTAGTTATACAATTCTTCCAGCGTTTATTTCGTCGGAAAATGTGGACTGGAGGATGTTTAGATCTGGGGACCTGTAACAGACACCCCTCACCAAAAAGTCACCCAAACAAGAGGCCAACAGGCCAATTAATAAAAAGTTGTTTTAATAACGTATGCATGAACATATGAATTCTAATACACAATATAAAATTGTATCAATAAAACACAACCACAACCAACATGTTTGTAAGATGGATCCTAGATACTCCCTCACCTTTTTCAAGGTGCGAGCTCGAAGGGAGTATCTTCACAAACTAAGGTGCGATTTCCTGACTGACAAATCCAACGCGTTTCGTCTTAACGACTTCATCAGGGGTGTCGCATATAGAAAAAAGGGCTAATTTGCTCTCGGTGAATTTATATGGCAGATCATAACCTCAAAATAGGAATCAATCAAAATCTCCTTTATCAGGATTTAGTGGGTGGAGCTCCTATATTCAGGTTCTTAGCCGGAGCTTGAAAGATATTCCTTTTAGGATCTAAAATCTATAAAATGGTAGTGTTTCTATAAACACTGCCTTCAAACTAATTGAGCATAATTCCTTAGGGGCCGTCTAAAAATGCTCTTGATTATAGTCCGTTAGGAATGCCGACAACCATATGTCGGCGTTTTTTGCCGACTGCTTAAAAGACACACACAGATGTTGGTATTGATATAGAGATACTTGTCCATGTAATTTATTCCACGGTCAAGCCAATTCTACTATATGCATACCTAAAGTATGGTCTCCAACTCCTATGACCAAGATAATTATTGGTTCGACTGTTGACTCACGTAAAATTCAAGACTTAAAAAGCTGGTTTGATAATCACAAGGGTATAAAAGGTGCGACTTCCTCAATAGGTCTCAAGGAATCAATCCTGGAGAAAATGTGGCTGTGTGTGGAAGTCATTTTGTGACTTCCACACACAGCCACATTTTCTCCAGGAACGAAACGCGTTCGGTTTGTCAGTCAGGAAATCGCACCTTAGTTTGTGAAGATACTCCCTTCGAGCTCGCACCTTGAAAAAGGTGAGGGAGTATCTAGGATCCATCTTACAAACATGTTGGTTGTGGTTGTGTTTTATTGATACAATTTTATATTGTGTATTAGAATTCATATGTTCATGCATACGTTATTAAAACAACTTTTTATTAATTGGCCTGTTGGCCTCTTGTTTGGGTGACTTTTTGGTGAGGGGTGTCTGTTACAGGTCCCCAGATCTAAACATCCTCCAGTCCACATTTTCCGACGAAATAAACGCTGGAAGAATTGTATAACTACATTTTATCACTAGCGCACTTGGGAATCTGTGTTTTTCTATATATATATATATATATATATATATATATATATATATGTACCTAAGATGTTCTATGATTGTTTTGCATTGATTTTTGCATATTGTATACTATAGACATTATACACCATGTTTTTTGTGTGCCTACATTATTAGCTCATTTGCTGCTACATATTATGACTGGTATGCATAATTGATTTATATCTATATACACAGTCTCATTTGTTCTAAAATGGTATACACACCTATTTATATATTCATATATTACTGCATACTCCAGACAACCTAGCTTTAACTACGTGTTTAGCGATATGTATCTATTCTAATGTGCTATTATATGCACTTATGGGGCCTGTCAGGTAAAGATCATGTTGTGATACTTTGTCATCTTTTTTACAGCATTATAACTTATACCTTTAATACCTTGAAAAAGATTCTTACATGAATTGAAACGTTGGCTATACCAATTTACCGGCATGCAATGATTAACTATATAAAGAATGTGAAGATTTTAAAAATTATTCTGGAGAGTGCCTTCTTCCTACACATTGTGGGAGTTATCACCCTTATCTATGTTCTACTTACCTACTCTCCCTAAACTTCCAGGCAACTCACATATTTCCTCTTGTCCATGAGGAAGGAACGGGGCTAACGTGATTCTATGAGATGTGTGCTATTTTGCCCTCAACTCTTCTTAATACACCCATGATTTGGTGCCTTATGCTGCAAGGGAGCGTGGCCTAATGATGAGAGCGGCCTGCCCTGCCCCATCAGCAGTTATTAGAAAATAAATGTAGGCAAGCATGAATGACTATACAATAAGAAGGCACTTAGCATGTATTACCAAAGGAAAGCCCTGTCATGAAGAAACACAATCTTGCATTCCCTTGTGTGGATCAAAAGCTTTAAATATTCTGCCTATTTGAATTGATGGATCACGAAATGGCAAATTTAGTATTAACATAAATAGTTAGGCAACATTTCTTGTGTATTTGCATATAAGTCATGAGTTGTTCCTGTGAATTTTTTTGGCTGTAATATTTAGCTGGATAGAGGTCAAACCATTACCTTTTGTGAAAGCTCTTAACTGCATCTATTCCCTGTAATGCTTAACACTATCTAGCACTAATAATTTAGCATAAGATTTGGACAGAGTATGCTTATGTAAGTAGGCCACAGTATGCAAGCAAGCAAAATTATTATTATTATTATTATTATTATTATTATTAGATAAAGGAGCATCTTTAATGTCCATTTTGAACATTTCATTCTTTGGAGAAATGCATTACCATTCAGCAGTGCTTTATAATCCTGGGAGAAAACAACAGTTTCAAAAATGTTAGCCAGCCACTACGAGGCCAGTGTCAGAAACATGCACGCATTACATGCTGGCCTTCGCTGCTTGCTTTTATAAGTGTTCGCAGCAGAACAGTAAAGGTCAGAGCTATGCAATCTTAATCATATACAGCTCAACAGAAGGTCAGGTATTATGAATGGTAAATGTAGCGCATCACAATCCAGTTGAAGCTGTGTGCTTAATTTAAGGCTGTGATTTTAGAGGTAAAAATCTGAAGTTTTGAAGCAACAATAATTTGCTGTCATTTGAAGTATGTAATCTTGAATACAGCCACGTCACAAAGCTTTTATCCAAATCTAAAAGGATTTGAAAGCCTGTGTTAAAACCGTGTCATTTTAACTAAATAACAGCCTGGACAAAAGAGAAAACGGTTAAAAAAAAAAAAAGACAAAGGGATAACCGAGGCATACCAAATAATGCTAAACAGATACCAAACAACATTGAATATGTTTACTTATTATTTGATTTTCCTTCAGTAGTTTATCATTGCATAAAACTGAATATTTATGAAAAATGGTATCCTTTTTTTCGTCTAACATTCCTAAAGGTTCACAAACTGATGAAGAATGGCACAACAAATCTACAACCTCTCATAATTTTAGATAGCATTTCAGTTTTACAAAGGACACACAAGGCTCATACCCACGGAAAGTTATACAGGCATCAGTGGTGCATTCTTACTAATATGTTTATCAGAATGTGAAAGCAGCACTGCCAAATGTCTAAATAGTTATCAATTATTAGTATGGCATTATTATTGCAAATTCCAGGGCTACTGTTATCTTAAACTTACTGTGTTTTTACATGATTGAAACCAAAGTAGGTAGTACTGTAATTGTGGCTCTAGATTATTTGTTCCTCCCTTCTGAAATACCATGTGTTTTTGCATTGTCTAGAGCACTGTTTCCAAACTCCAGCCCCCATGTAACACTAAAAGTACGTTTTCCAGATCTGCTCACTGAATCAGATGTACAGTAAAATAATCTGTACCACTTTATGATCTATTAATATGTTTCCATTAGTAATGAGTACACCTGTGCTCCTGCAAGAAGATAAGGGAAAACATGCATTGTTACGTTTCCTTAAGGACTGGCATTTAAAAGCACTTCTCTTGAGTCAAGAACTTTAAACACCTCGATCTTCGTCAAGCACCCCCACTCAGTGTAAAATCAAATGGTAAGGCAGGAATATGACCGACTGGTGTTATATGAAAAATCTGAATTCCAATACAGGGATACTGATTTTTGTTTAACATCAGGACTGCCTGCCACAGAGGTATATGTTTAAATGCCGGCTGTCGGGATCCCGGTGTTTATGATACCATTGCTGGAATGCCGGCAGATGAAATACCGACCAAACAGGACTCTTCCCACACGTGGGTATCCACAACACCCTTAGAGTGGAAATAAAACCTTTGCCAAGTGCAGCAAGCCACTGAGCCCGCAGTGTGGCAAGTGCAGTGTGGTCTAGTGCAGCAAGCCCGCAAGGGTACTCTTTACACTCGCCCCACTACCGGCATGCTAGCGGTCAGAATGCCGTTGTCTGTATACTGACGGCTGGCATCCCAGCCGCCCCATAATTCATACCGAACCCGCCACAGATTCCAGTTATGTGCCATGGGAAACAGCAGCTGTGATAAGTTCCTAATTTACTCCATGGTTCCTAACTTTCTTCTTGTAAATCTTCCAGTTAATGAGCAGCATGATTGTCAGATAACCTTTTGTAGGTTAATAAAAGGTGTGTCAGTTTCTCAGTGTGGATCTGACTACCTGGGAGCAGGCTTGTAGGCCTGTTGAGAGACACTACTGCTGGTTAATGTAAAGCTGTGTTTTATTTCTTTTCCCTGACTGGTACACTTTATAATTAAGCTCGCCCACTCATATTGAGGCGCCCATTTTATCTACTAGATTTTCAGTGTATAATCTAATTTGTTGCTTTGAGTAGTAATTTGTGTTGTGGGTTTATTTTTATGGGTTTTTATTTATCTTTCTGGCCAGTTACGTGGGAGCACAGACAAAAATGTTATGTCTACATTGGAATAAAAAATCATATTTATGGGGCTATTTTGTGTTTTGGATTTGAGTTTTAGGTCCATGCTACTGTATTCACTATCCTGTTTAGAAGCATAAAGCGGAACTTGCATCTGGTTGTTTGTAGACATCTAGCTTTGCCCCCATCTGTAAGAGCCCAGCCTCTTCTACAATGAGCCTGGTCCTCTATCAGGGGCCCTTTAATAGAGGAGGCCCATGTCCAGCCTCCTCCGTTCGGGCCCCCTCCTCTCTGCCAGGTGCGCTGTAGAGTCTGAGCTCTAGAGGGTGCAGTTCTCCAGGAAATGGGTTTGGTGGCCATTTTCCCAGTGATTTCTCTACTGTGCATGCGCAGAACTTCATGAAAATGGCCGCTGTGCCATTTTTACGGGGTTTTATCAGCACCAGTGAGATCGGCACTGGACTCCGGAGTGGTGAGTATTAAAAAAAATTGTGCGGTGTGGGCACACACTGCAACCGTTATAGATATGCCAGTTCCCTCTATGTATGGAATGGTCTTCTCTGGAAGAGCACGCAATATTAATTGGACTGGTAAGCCTGGCTAGTTGATGGCTGGGTATTCAATAAGTGTCATATCAGGCTGGAGATGAGTATGCAACAAGAGAGCTTTAGCTGGAGAGACTGGAAACACAAAGGGAAGAAATCGAGGAAGCCGGATATAGTTCCTTCTCATGTACTTCTGCAACAAACTGAGACACGAAAAGATGAGTACACTGCAAAGACTTGGGGTGAATGAAGATTGCTAACTGAGATACTGCAGTCAGAAGACGCTGGACGAGAAATGGATGGTGAAAATAATGTTCAGGGGATATTTGCTGTGAGGACTGGTTATCTGGTAGTTGTGGCTGAAGAATACTAGAGACTGGATACTTGACAACTGCAACTGAAGAACACAGAAAAATTAATACTTGATGATTGTAACTGAAGAATGAATACTTGATAACTGACTGAAGAACACTGAAAATTGAATACTTGATAACCATGACTGAAGAACACTGATGAATGATGGTTGATGACTGTGACTAAAGAACATTGATCAAGAACCCTGAGAACCCTCCAACGGCTTTAGGACACCCAAAGCCACCGCCCGGTGAGCGAGCGGCTGCGGAGCACGGCAACAGTACCCAAAACTGGATCAAAGTGCACTGGGTGACAGAGAAGCGACCTTAATAGCAGAGCTGTAGACCTCTAGGAGTACTGAGCGCAACAACAGGAGAACCCTGGGGGAGCACAGAGCTGGAGCACTTGCATAGAGAAGCAACATAAAGCACTGGCAGCGTTTGAATCAGAGCTGACCCCTTTTAAAAGAGGAAGCAGACCGGGATTGGCGGAGTACTTACACAGAGCACTGTCATTGGTTTACTGCAGAAATGATCTCCAACATGGTGGCTCCCTGAACACAGTCACACACGGGAGCGTTTCATTACCTGTCTGGTCCCCGATTCCAGCACTCCAGAGCCCGCACCAATCGCCTCCGCAGAATCTCACCAAGGGCTGCGGCTAACAACCCACCACAGGACCTGACCCTGTAGGTAATAAGCTGCAGTGTCTTGCATCACTCAGCTCTTCACAGATAAGTGGCCTGTTATCTGAAGTATGGGGCACTACTATTTATTTATTTTAAAATAGTAGTTGCTACATTTTATTTTAATAAGGGTGCATTACTAATAAGTTATATCATATTGGTGAAGATGCTAATAATTTATTTAATAACATGGGTACTAGTAATGGTTGGTTTAACATTGGGGTCACTATTTAATAACAACACTCCACTTAGATGTTTAACAACAATGAAATACCTGTAATTGAGTTCTACCTGTCAATGGTAAATTAAACGCTTGGTGCCAGGTGTAATCAATGAATTTAGCTTAAAGCCAGACTAAGCCCACATTGCAGATTTCTCAGTCATGGTCATTGAGCACATACTGTGTCTTGATTATTAGTTTGTCACTAGAATTTGCATTCGTATTTATAAATATTACTGTATTGTAGATTAACTTACTTAAAATGGTGCCAGAGGAGCTGATGCACAGTTGAATGTATGCCTGCATGCAGGACATATTTTGCATGGTTTCGTATTGTGCATGCTCCAAAAACCCATCTGCACGATTACTAGAAATGCATATACTGTACGTATACATTTGAAAGCATTTCCACATGTGACTGACCAGGTGCAGGACCTGTTCTGTGCATGTGTATGAACGCTTCCTGTGTGGTAGCATGTAGCCCTCGGTAAGCCTCTGCCTGATTGACCTGTGTGCAGCTTTGCAAGTGCAATCAATGCTGAATGAGGGCTTATGCACTGTTGGGCGTAAGCATAAATACACAGATTTTTATACATAAGTGCACATTGATATCAATGACTTTCGGACCTACAGTACTTTTGCAAAGATGTGTCTAGGTCTGCGTAAAAGTTGCATATATGTTTCTCAAAGCCAATCCTTGGAACACACATCAAGGGAGGAATTCAGTTAGCTGTGGTAATTTACAGCAGGCTCAACGATCCCCCAGGGCTATTCAGTAAAGGCCCAAACACACTTGCCGATAAAATGAGCGATGTCGCTCATTTTCCCCCTCCCTGAGCGACGTTGCTCATTTTGTCGGCAAGTGTGTATGCCGCCAGCGACAACCGATGTGCGGCCCCACTGGTTCGGCAACAATCGTCGCTGTCGGTAGAGCATGCATGCAGGATCTGGACTGTCGTCCAGGACATGCATGCACGGTTGGTGGAGGCGTGACGTCACTGAGCGATATGAGCGGTCATATTGCTCATTGTGTACAGTCGGTCGCCGGCCGGACCGGGAGGGGAAACATTAGACGACGTCGCTCATAGAGCAACATCGTCTAATGTGTACGGACCTTTAGTCCTTGAAGGCAGCCAGACCGCTGCATTTAACTGGGATTTATTCTCGAGTCTGAGCAGACCTGATATTAAATCCCCAATAAAAAGCCCGTTATTGAGTGCCCGAACCATGTTAACACATATTAGCCATGTCCGCAAACTTCTCCTGGATTTTTTGTGTTAATGCCCAATAGCAGGGTAAAATGGGAAGTGTTTAGCATCGCAATGGATGAGATGCCGGCGCCAACTTGGGAGATCGGCGCCGGAAGACTGACAGCTGAAATCCTGAAGGTAAGTATCGCTATAAATATTAGGCTAAGGCCCGGGGGTGGGGGGTGTTAGGCAATAGAGGGGGGGGGGTAGCTGTAGTTGCCCACTCCCCACCCCCCTCGAGGATTAGCCCTAGCCACTAACCCCGAAGGGAAAGGGTAGGGCGTGAACTTGTAAAAATACATACCCCCTCCGACATCGGGATCTTCAATGTCAGGATGCCCAGTGTCAGTCATGTGACCACTGGCATCCCAACGAGCGATATATAGATGACTTGGTAAAGTACCTGGTGAGAAAAAAGGGACTCTAATTGAATAGTCCTGGGCATTAAAGGCCGATGTTACTACCTTTTTTTTTTTCTATTACACCCGGTAAAGTACTGGGTCTAATTGAATTATCCTCTAAGGGATAAAGGTAATAGCATATGTATTATTTAAAATGTGGCAGTCAGTAATGAATGCCCAGCGCTCCAGCAAGAAGATATGGAAAGCATGCAGTTATTGTTTTCTAAGGACTGAAATTAAGAAGCACTGTGCGTTTTTAAAATTGTAACCAATAGTCAGGGGTGTATCTAGGGGTCCAAGCGCCCCTTGTAAAGTAAGGACTGGTTCTCTCCCCCCCTCCCCCATATTTTAAATGAGGAGGGTGTATCAAAAAAGGCCTAGTGGTAAGGGAGCATGGCCACCAATGGTACTTCCAATTCAAATTATGCCACAGTATCATATTACACTGCACAGTAGTATCTCTTATTCACGTTATGCCACACAGTAGTACACCTATAGGAAACACTGTCTATAGAAGGCATATGGGGAATGCGAATAGAAAATGGAGATGTGGACCAGTGCTAATAAATATTTATCTTATGTCCTAGAGGATGCTGGGGACTCCATAAGGACCATGGGGTATAGACGGCTCCGCAGGAGACATGGGCACTTTAAGACTTTAGAATGGGTGTGCACTGGCTCCTCCCTCTATGCCCCTCCTCCAGACCTCAGTTAGATCATGTGCCCAGTGGAGACTGGATGCACTGCAGAGGAGCTCTACTGAGTTTCTCTGAAAAGACTTTTGTTAGGTTTTTTATTTTCAGGGAGCACTGCTGGCAACAGGCTCCCTGCACCGTGGGACTGAGGGGAGAGAAGCAGACCTACTTAAATGATAGGCTCTGCTTCTTAGGCTACTGGACACCATTAGCTCCAGAGCGTCGGAACGCAGGTCTCACCCTCGCTGTTCGTCCCGGAGCCGCGCCGCAGTCCTCCTCACAGAGCCGGAAGATAGAAGCCGGGTGAGTATGAGAAGAAAGAAGACTTCAAAGGCGGCAGAAGACTTCAGATCTTCAATGAGGTACCGCGCAGCAGTAACGCTGCGCACCATTGCTCCTAACACACACACACACACACACACACACACACACACACACACACAAGGCACTGTACGGGTGCAGGGCGCAGGGGGGGCGCCCTGGGCAGCAATTATTACCTCAAAAACAGCACTGGCACGGGTCTCAGATACTGCGGAGGCAGTATAGTATAAAACCCCCGCCAGTATAAAGAAATTGAGCGGGACCGAAGCCCACCATCGAGGGTGCGGGGCTTGATCCTCCAGCACTAACCAGCGCCATTTTCTCCACAGCATGCTGCAGAGAAGTGCTCCCGGACTCTCCCCTGCTGAACAATAACGGGGCAAAAACGAGGGGGGGGGGCACATTTATTTGGTGCAGATTGTACATATATTTATATATATAAAGCGCTATTTAGGCTGGGACCTTGGTTTCAGTATATGGTGGCGCTGGGTGTGTGCTGGTATACTCTCTGTCTCTTCAAAGGGCCTTATTGTGGGTCAGTCCCCATATTTATTTATCCCAGTGTGTGTCGACATGTCTGAAGCGGAAGGCTCGTCTATGGAGGATGCAGAGCAGATGGTGGTGGTGTCTCTGTCGGCACAGCCGACACCCGATTGGGTGGACATGTGGAATGTTTTGAATGCTAGACAAGCAGGAAATTAACCCATGGCTTTTACTGTGTCCCTGGACCCTTCAGGGTCCCATAAACGTCCCTTTACCCAGTTAGCAGACACTAATACCGACACGGATTCCGACTCCAGTGTCGACTAGGATGATGCAAGGTTGCACCCATGAGTCGCAAAAGTATTCAATATATGATTATTGAAATAAAAGATGTTTTGCATATCACAGAGGACTCCTCTGTCCCTGACACGAGGGTCTGCATGTTTAAAGAAAAGTAACCTAACTCATCTCATGAGCTGACCGTTTTATTTAAAAAAGCTTGGGAGACTCCTGAAATTAGACTGCAGGTTCCCCAAAGAATTATTATGGCGTATCCTTTCACCTCAAAGGACAGGTTACGGTGGGAATCCTCGCCCACGCTGGACAAGGCCTTAACGCGCTGGTCCAAAAAGGTAGCATTACCGTCCCCTGATACGGCGGCCCTATAGGATCCTGCGGATCGTAGGCAGGAATCTACCTTAAAATCAATTTATGCGACTACGGGAGCCCTATTTAGACCTGCAGTAGCGTCGGCATGGGTAGGTAGCGCAATTACAGCTTGGGCTGATAACTTGTCATCTGACATTGACACCCTAGATAAAGATAGTATGGTGTTGACCTTAGGTCACATCAAGGACGCAGCACTATATATGACAGAGGCTGTGAGAGATATTGGGCTTTTGGGTTCAAGAGCAAATGCCATGGCAGGTTCGGCTAGTAGGTCCCTGCGGACCCGTCAATGGACAGGTGATGCTGACTCAAAGAGTCATATGGAGGCTTTACCTTGCAAGGGTGAAGTTTTATTTTGGGAGGGCCTCGCGGACCTGGTTTTCACAGCTACCGCGGGTAAGTCGTCTTTTTTGCCTTACGTTCCCCCACAGCAAAAGGAAACACCCTAATAACAGATGCAGTCCTTTCGGTCGCTTAAGTTCAGAAAGGGGTGTGACTTTCTTTCCTCGCTAGAGGTAGAGGGAAAAGAACACCGGCTACGGCTAGTTCACAGGAAAAATGTTCTCCCCGGCCTCTACCAAATCCATCAAAGAGGTACTTCCACACCGATTTTCAAATCGGCCTTGCCAGCTACTTCCCCGGAGAGGAAAATAGTTTTCTCTGTCGTCCTAGTGGATGCTGGGTACTCCGTAAGGACCATGGGGATTAAACGGGCTCTGCGGGAGTCTGGCCACTCTAAAAGAAAGATTAGGTACTCTCTGGTGTGCACTGGCTCCTCCCTCGATGCCCCTCCTCCAGACCTCAGTTAGAATCTGTGCCCGGCCCGAGCTGGTTGCACACTAGGGGCTCTCCTGAGCTTCTAGAAAAAGAAAGTATTTGTTAGGTTTTTTATTTTCAGTGAGATCTGCTGGCAACAGACTCACTGCTACGAGGGACTGAGGGGAGAGAAGCGAACCTACCTGCTTGCAGCTAGCTTGGGCTTCTAAGGCTACTGGACACCATTAGCTCCAGAGGGATCGAACACAGGGCCAGCCTCGGTCGTCCGGTCCCGGAGCCGCGCCGCCGTCCCCCTTGCAGAGCCAGAAGACAGAAGAGAATCCTGAAAATCGGTGGCTGAAGACTTCGGTCTTCATTAAGGTAGCGCACAGCACTGCAGCTGTGCGCCATTGCTCCCTATGCACACCACACACTCCGGTCACTGATGGGTGCAGGGCGCTGGGGGGGGGGGGCCCTGGGCAGCAATTAGAGTACCTTACATGGCTAATTGACACATAATACAGCTTTTAAGCTGTATATGTGCATAATCCCCCGCCATTATACAGATAAAAAAGCGGTCAGCCGAGAAGGGGGCGGGGCTATCTTCCTCAGCACACCGGCGCCATTTTCTCTTCACAGCTCCGCTGGAAGACAGCTCCCCAGGCTCTCCCCTGCAGTTTCCAGGCATCAAGGGTAAAAAAGAGAGGGGGGGGGCACAAAATTTAGGCGCAAACTATATATAAAAGCAGCTATAGGGAAAATCGCTTTTGTTAGTGTAAATCCCTGATTATATAGCGCTGTTGTGTGTGCTGGCATACTATCTCTCTGTCTCCCCAAAGGACTTTGTGGGGTCCTGTCCTCAGTCAGAGCATTCCCTGTGTGTGTGCGGTGTGTCGGTACGGCTGTGTCGACATGTTTAATGAGGAGGGTTACGTGGAGGCGGAGCAGGAGCCGATAAGTGTGATGTCGCCCCCTGCGGGGCCGACACCGGAGTGGATGGATATGTGGAAGGTTTTAACAGACGGTGTCAACTCCTTACATAAAAGGTTTGACGACGTGACAGCCATGGGACAGTCGACATCTCAGCCCGCACCTGGCCAGGCGTCTCAGAGGCCATCAAGGGCTCAAAAACGCCCGCTGACTCAGATGGCAGACACAGATGTCGACACGGAGTCTGACTCCAGTGTCGACGAGGATGAGATAAATGTACAGTCCACAAGAGCCATCCGATGTATGATTACGGCTATGAAAGATGTTTTACACATTGCTGACATAAACCCGGTTTCCACAAAAAAGGGTATTATGTTTGGTGAGAAAAAGCAGCCAGTGACTTTTCCCCCATCTGATGAGTTGAATGAACTGTGTGAAGAAGTGTGGTGTTCCCCTGATAAGAAACTAGTAATTTCTAAGAGGTTACTGACGGCGTACCCTTTCCCGCCAACGGATAGGTTACGCTGGGAGACATCCCCTAGGGTGGACAAGGTGCTCACACGCTTATCAAAAAAGGTGGCACTGCCGTCTCAGGATACGGCCGCCTTAAAGGAGCCTGCAGATAGAAAGCAGGAGGCTATCCTGAAGTCTGTGTATACACACTCGGGTACTATACTGAGACCTGCTATTGCTTCAGCATGGATGTGTAGTGCTGCAGCAGCATGGTCTGATTCCCTGTCAGATAACATTGATTCCCTTGACAGAGATACTATTTTGCTAACTATAGAGCATATTAAAGACGTAGTCTTATATATGAGAGATGCACAGAGGGACATTTGCCGGCTGGCATCTAGAATTAATGCAATGTCCATTTCTGCCAGGAGAGTATTATGGACTCGGCAGTGGATAGGTGATGCTGATGCTAAAAGGCACATGGAAGTTTTGCCTTATAAGGGTGAGGAATTGTTTGGGGACGGTCTCTCTGACCTCGTGTCCACAGCAACAGCTGGGAAGTCGACTTTTTTACCTCAGGTTCCCTCACAGCCTAAGAAAGCACCGTATTATCAAGTACAGTCCTTTCGGTCTCAGAAAGGCAAGCGGGTAAGAGGCGTGTCCTTTCTGCCCAGAGGCAGGGGTAGAGGGAAAAAGCTGCACCAGACAGCCAGTTCCCAGGAACAAATATCCTCCCCTGCTTCCACTAAGTCCACCGCATGACGCTGGGGATCCACAGGTGGAGCCAGGTGCGGTGGGGGCCCGTCTCCGGAACTTCAGCGACCAGTGGGTTCGCTCACGGGTGGATCTCTGGGTTCTACAGGTATCTCAGGGATACAAGATGGAGTTCGAGACGTCTCCCCCTCGCCGTTACCTCAAATCAGCCTTGCCTGCTACTCCCAAGGAAAGGGAGGTAGTACTGGCGGCAATTCACAAGCTGTACCTCCAGCGGGTGATAATCAAAGTTCCTCTCCTTCCACAGTGACGAGGTTACTATTCCACAATGTTTGTGATACCGAAACCAGACGGTTCGGTGAGACCCATTCTAAATTGGAAATCCTTGAACACTTGTATAAGGAAGTTCAAGTTCAAAATAGAATCGCTCAGGGCGGTTATTGCAAGCCTGGAAGAGGGGGATTTTATGGTGTCACTGGACATCATGGAGGCTTACCTAAAGGTCCCCATTTACCCACCTCACCAGGAGTACCTCAAGGTTGTGGTACAGAACTGCCATTACCAATTCCAGACGTTGCCGTTTGGTCTGTCCACGGCACCGAGGGTGTGTACCAAGGTAATGGCCGAAATGATGATACTCCTTCAAAAGACGGGAGTTATAATTATCCCGTACTTGGACGATCTCCTTATAAAGGCGAGGTCCAAGGAGCAGTTGTTGATCGGTGTAGCACTATCTCAGGAAGTGTTACAACAGCACGGCTGGATTCTGAATATCCCAAAGTCGCAGCTGATTCCTACAACGCGTCTGCTGATATTGGGCATGTTTCTGGACACAGAACAGAAGAAGGTGTTTCTCCCGGAGGAGAAGGCCAAGGAGTTGTCATCTCTGGTCAGAGACCTCCTGAAACCAAAACAGGTGTTGGTGCATCATTGCACGCAAGTCCTGGGAAAGATGGTAGCTTCTTACGAAGCAATTCCCTTCGGCAGGTTCCATGCAAGGAACTTTCAGTGGGACCTGTTAGTCAAGTGAGGATCGCATCTTCAGATGCATCGGCTGATCACCCTGTCCCCGAGGGCCAGGGTGTTTCTTTGCTGTGGTGGCTGCAGAGTGCTCATCTTCTCGAGGGCCGCAGATTCGGCATTCAGGACTGGGTTCTGGTGACCACGGATGCAAGCCTCCGAGGTTGGGGAGCAGTCACTCAGGGAAGAAACTTCCAAGGACAATGGTCGAGTCAGGAGACTTCCCTACACACAAATATTCTGGACCTAGGGGCCATTTACAATGCCCTAAGTCAAGCAGAACCCCTGCTTCAAAACCAGCTGGTGCTGATTCAGTCAGACAACATCACGGCTGTCGCCCATGTAAACCGACAAGGCGGCACAAGAAGCAGGATGGCGTTGGCAGAAGCCACAAGGATTCTCCGATGGGCGGAGAATCACGTGCTAACACTGTCAGCAGTGTTCATTCCGGGTGTGGAAAACTAGGAAGCAGACTTCCTCAGCAGGCACCACCTCCACCCGGGAGAGTGGGGACTTCATTCAGAAGTCTTCACGCAGATTGTAGACCATTGGGAACGGCCACAGGTGGACATGATGGCGTCCCGCCTCAAAAAAAAGCTAAAAAAGTATTGCACCAGGTCAAGAGACCCTCAGGCGAAAGCTGTGGACGCACTAGTGTCACCGTGGGTGTACCTGTCGGTTTATGTGTTCCCTCCTCTTCCTCTCATACCCAAGGTACGGAGGATAGTAAGTAAGAAAGGAGTAAGAACTATATTCGTAGTTCCGGATGGGCCAAGAAGAACTTGGTACCCAGAACTACAAGAAATGATCTCGGAGGACCCATGGCCTCTGTCTCTCAGACAGGACCTGTTACTGCAGGGGCCCTGTCTGTTCCAAAACTTACCGCGGCTGCGTTTGAAGGCTTGGCGGTTGAACGTCGGATCCTAACGGAAAAGGGCGTTCCAGATGAAGTGATTCCTACGCTGTTAAAGGCTAGGAAAGACGCTGCCTGAAGTTCAGACGTTGTTAAGGGAGTGCTGCATATTCAGCCCCTTTTTTGTGCCTCCAGTGGCACCTTGGGATATCAACGTAGTGTTGGATTTCCTATAATCACATTGTTTTGAGCCACTTCAGACCGTGGAGTTGAAGTATCTCACGTGAAAAGTGGTCATGCTTTTGGCCTTGGCTTCGGCTAGGCGTGTGTCAGAATGGGCGGCTTTGTCATGTAAAAGCCCTTATCTGATCTTCCATATGGACAGGGCAGAATTGAGGACTCGTACCCAATTTCTCCCTAAGGTGGTATCAGCGTTTCTTTTGAACCAACCTATTGTGGTGCCTGCGGCTACTCGGGACTTGGAGGATTCCAAGTTGCTGGACGTAGTCCGGGCCCTGAAAATCTATGTTTCCAGGACGGCTAGAGTCAGAAAAACTGACTCGCTGTTCATCCTGCATGCACCCAACAAGCTGGGTGCTCCTGCTTCTAAGCAGACTATTGCTCGCTGGATCTGTAGCACGATTCAACTTGCACATTCTGCGGCTGGACTGCCGCATCCTAAATCAGTAAAAGCCCATTCCACGAGGAAGGGGGCTCTTCTTGGGCGGCTGCCCAAGGGGTCTCGGCATTACAACTTTGCTGAGCTGCTACCTGGTCGGGGTCAAACACGTTTGCAAAATTCTACAAGTTTGATACCCTGGCTGAGGAGGACCTTGAGTTTGCTCATGCGGTGCTGCAGAGTCATCCGCACTCTCCCGCCCGTTTGGGAGCTTTGGTATAATCTCCATGGTCCTTACGGAGTACCCAGCATCCACTAGGACGTCAGAGAAAATAAGAATTTACTCACCGGTAATTCTATTTCTCGTAGTCCGTAGTGGATGCTGGGAGCCCGTCCCAAGTGCGGATTTTCTGCAATACTTGTATATAGTTATTGCTTAACTAAAGGGTTATTGTTATGAGCCATCTGTTCAGTGAGGCTCACTTGTTATTCATACTGTTAACTGGGTATAGTTATCACGAGTTGTACGGTGTGATTGGTGTGGCTGGTATGAGTCTTACCCTGGATTCCAAATCCTTTCCTTGTAGTGTCAGCTCTTCCGGGCACAGTTTCCCTAACTGAAGTCTGGAGGAGGGGCATAGAGGGAGGAGCCAGTGCACACCAGATAGTACCTAATCTTTCTTTTAGAGTGCCCAGTCTCCTGCGGAGCCCATCTAATCCCCATGGTCCTTACGGAGTACCCAGCATCCACTACGGACTACGAGAAATAGAATTACCGGTGAGTAAATTCTTATTTTGGCTGCCATACTAAAGCTGTGTCAACAGCAAGTGATTATCATAGTTCCCCTAGTGCAACAGGGAAAAGGGTTTTATTCAACCCTATTTGTGGTCCCAAAGCCGGATGGCTCGGTCAGACCAATTCTGAATCTAAAATCCCTAAACCTATATTTAAAGAGGTTCAAATTCAAGATGGAATCTCTCAAGGCAAGGATATCCAGCCTGGAAAGGGGGGGATTTTATGGTGTCACTAGACATAAAGGATGCATACCTTCATGTCCCCATATATCCTCCTCATCGGGCGTACCTAAGATTCGCTGTACAGGATTGTCATTACCAGTTTCAAACGTTGCCGTTTGGGCTTTCCACGGCCCCAAGAATTTTCACAAAGGTAATGGCGGAAATGATGGTGCTCCTGCGCAAGCAAGGGGTCACAAGTATCACATACTTGGACAATCTCCTGATAAAAGCGAGTTCAAGGGAACAGTTATTAAAAACCGTGTCTCTCTCCCTGAGAGTACTACAACAGCACAGCTGGATTCTAAATCTACCAAAGTTGCAGTTGGTTCGGCAACTCGGCTGTCTTTTTTGGGCATGATTCTGGATACGGAAAATCAAAGGGGTTTTTCTCCTGGTGGAAAAAGCCCAGGAACTCCAGAATATGATCAAAGACCTGTTAAAGCCATAAAGAGTGTCAGTTCATCAATGCACTCGAGTATTGGGAAAGATGGTGGCGGCCTACGAAGCCATTCCAATCGGCAGGTTCCATGCAAGGACTTTTCAGTGGGACCTTCTGGACAAGTGGTCAGGGTCCCATCTGCAGATACATCGGAAGATACCCTGTCCCCCAGGGTCTCTCTCTCTCTCTCTCCTGTGTTGGCTCCAGAGTACTCCCCTTCTAGAGGGTCGCAGGTTCGGCATTCAAGATTGGGTTCTTGTGACCACGGACGCGAGCCTCCGAGGATGGAGAACACAGGGAAACAATTTTCAGGGAATTTGGTCAAGCCAGTAGGCTTGTCTACACATCAATATGCTGGAATTAAGGGCCATATACAATGGCCTCCGACAGGCGGAGAATCTTCTTCGCAACCTGCCTGTTTTGATCCAGTCAGACAACGTCACAGCCGGGGCGCATGTAAACCGCCAGGGCGGGACAAGAAGCAGAGCAGCAATAGCAGAAGCCACCAGGATTCTTCGCTGGCCGGAAAATCATGTAAGTTCTCTGTCAGTAATCTTCATTCCGGGAGTAGACAACTGGGAAGCGGACTTCCTCAGCAGACACGATCTCCATCCAGGAGAGTGGGGACTTCATCAAGAAGTCTTTGCAGAGGTGACAAGTCGTTGGGGACTTCCTCAACTAGACATGATGGCGTCACGCCTCAACAGAAAGCTTCGGACGTATTGTTCCAGGTCAAGGGACCGTCAGGCAGTGGCAGTGGACACCCTGGTGACACCGTGGGAGTTTCAGTCGGTCTCTGTGTTCCCTCCACTTCCTCGCATCTCCGGTATTCCGGATGAAGCCGTCCCTACTCTTATAACAGCTAGGAAGGAGGTAACGGCGAAACACTATCACCGTATCGGGAGAAAATATGTGTCTTGGTGTGAAGCCAAGAATACCCTACGGATGATTTTCAACTGGGTAGTTTTCTCCATTTTCTGCAGTCAGGTGTGGATATGTGCCTGAAGTTAGGCTCCATTAAGGTGCAGATTTTGGGCTTATCTATATTCTTTCAGAAGGAATTGGCTTCTCTCCCAGAAGTCCAGACTTTTGTAAAGGGAGTGTGGCACATCCAACCTCCTTTTGTGCCTCCAGTGGCACCGTGGGACCTTAACATGGTGTTACAGTTCCTTAAATCACACTGATTTGAAACTCTTCAAACAGTTGAATTGAAGTTTCTCACTTGGAAAGTGGTCATGGTATTGGCCTTGGCATCTGCAAGGCGGGTGTCCGAATTGGCGGCTTTGTCTTACAAGAGCCCCTATCTGATTTTCCATGCGGATAGAGCAGAGTTGAGGACTCGTCCTCATTTTCTGCCTAAGGTGGTTTCGTAATTTCATATGAACCAACCTATTGTGGTGCCTGTGGCTACGGGTACCTTTGAGGATTCCAAGTCCCTTGATGTAGTCAGGGCCTTAAAGATTTATATAGCCAGAACGGCTAGGGTTAGGAAAACAGAAGCACTGTTTGTCCTGTATGCAGCCAACAAGGTTGGCGCTCCTGCGTCTAAGCAGACTATTGCTCGCTGGATCTGTAACACGATTCCGCAGGCTCATTCTACGGCTAGATTGCCGGTTCCAAAATTCGGTAAAGGCCCATTCCACTAGGAAGGTGGGCTCTTCTTGGGCGGCTGCCCGAGGCGTCTTGGCATTACTGCTTTGCCGAGCTGCTACTTGGTCGGGTTCAAACACTTGCAAGATTCTACAAGTTTGATACCCTGGCTGATGAGGACCTCATGTTTGCTCAATCGGTGCTGCAGAGTCATCCGCACTCTCCCGCCCGGTCTGGAGCTTTGGTATAAACCCCATGGTCCTTACGGAGTCCCCAGCATCCTCTAGGACGTAAGAGAAAATAAGATTTTAAACCTACCGGTAAATCTTTTTCTCCTAGTCCGTAGATTATGCTGGGCGCCCGTCCTAGTGCGGAAAAATTCTGCACGGCGTGTATATAGTTGTTGCTTACATAAGGGTTATGTTACAGTTGAGATCAGTCTCTGGCTGATGCTGTTGTTCATGCTGTTAACTGGTTTAGTACATACCATGTTGTACGGTGTGTATGGTGTGGGCTGGTATGTATCTCGCCCTTAGATTAACAAAAATCCTTTCCTCGTACTTTCAGTCTCCTCTGGGCACAGTCCTAACTGAGGTCTGGAGGAGGGGCATAGAGGGAGGAGCCAGTGCACACCCATTCTAAAGTCTTAAAGTGCCCATGTCTCCTATGGAGCCGTCTATAACCCATGGTCCTTACGGAGTCCCCAGCATCCTCTACGGACTAGGAGAAAAAGATTCACCGGTAGGTTTAAAATCATATTTTCTATTTTTATAAAGGTAATGCGGTCAAACCGCATTCAGGGATGCGACCACAATATCCCTGTTCTCAGCGCCCCATCCTGCGCATATGCGACCGCTGAATGCGATTGGATCACATTTTGATCTGATTGACAGGCAGAGATGTCCTCAGGGTGGGCAGGGGGCGGTGACGGACTGTTGCAGGGGCGGCGTCGCGAAAACGGTGGTTGGTTCATCTGCATTTTCAGGGCGGCTGAGTGACATCAGTAGTGTAGTTTATGTTGAGTCTGACACTGGCACCGGCACTATCACACATTCGCCAAGTCTGACAGTACTACTGGATTCTACCCCCTGGCCATGGATGGCACCGGCAAGCAGCGCCCCTCCTTGCCTGGCGCCCCTGACAGGCGCGCCAGGCAAGCGCAGCTTTGTAAATCTCTCCACCCCCATTTACTGTAGTAAATCCAAATCAAGTGTCAGAATTTCTTTCACAGAATTAACATAGGTTTTAGCCAATCACCCTTTATCATATGTTATTGTTGCAACATATGTCTGCTACCACTTTAATTGGAAATTACATTTGTGAGCTTTGTGAATGGAAAACAAATTCCATTATAATTAGTAGCTTTTTCCCCCCAATTTAAAAAAGTGAATTTTTGTCCCTCATTTGAAAGTGAGGAAAACATAACCTGCATCAGATTGTATTTCAGTATGTTTACTTTCAGAGGAGCATTCTGCCGAGAGAGCATGCTTCGTGCGCAGTAAAAAGTCAGGTATCTTAGTACTTTTTTGAATGTGTTATGCACATACATTTCTTAGGAGTTGGCATTCCTCATTGTGCAATGTTGCATGTGTGTCATTATTGCTTTATAAGCATACTTTGGATTTAAATGTCACCAAATGTTTTTATTTCTTTAAATGAAAATATCAAGCAATAAAAAAATCCATTATGTTTCTTCTTGTAGAAAAATGTAGTCTGATGTTGCAACAGCTGGTCATGTAAGATATTGGGCTTTGCACAAAACTGATTTATAGTGTTGTCTTTTGAACCTGTTATATAATTTATTATTTCAACCATTGAAATGCTGACTCAACGTCTGCGTGTACCTAAAAATGGCATAGTCCCACTCGTCTCGTCATCCAGTGACAGTAGCAATAGTCTGGTTATGGGATCCGGTCGGGATACTGGCAATCAAAATACTGACGCTAGAATTCTAACACTGTGCGAAATGCCGGCATCAGCATTTCTGAATGGGTTCCCGAATGAGTGACTGCTGGGTCGCCAGATAAGTAATACCCCTTTCACACAGCCAATGCCGGATCCCACCTGGGAATTGGAAACGGGTCTTTCTCGGGTGAGAGCCGGCATTGGACACTGCTGCTGGCTTCCCCGACCCGGCAATATGCCGGGCGGGTTGCCATAGCAGCAGGGGGCGGAGCCGGCAGCGGGGGCGGAGACAGGTGGCGCTGGGAGATGAGATCATCTCCGCGCCGCCTCTCCCTGTTGTAGTGAATGGGTCCCGGGTCACATCAACCCGGGAGCCCGTTTACGCTGCCACTGACCCGGTATTCAACCTGGGTATCACACTGCTTTATTCATGGGTTGAATTGCCGGACCGGGTCAGGCGACCCGGAATTTCCGACATGGCGCTTTCACACCGCACACTGACCTGTGTCGACCTGGCAATATGTCGGGTCGATACCGGGTTATTTGTGCGGTTTGAAAGGGGATACTGGGTTATTTGTGCGGTTTGAAAGGGGTATAAGCCGTGCATTACACCAACCCTTATTGCTCCTTAGTGACGTTACACCACACTGTATTGTTCCATCATCATGACACACAAAGTGACAGTGGAATAAACACCAACTTTATACTCACACGATAAGGGTCTCCCATCCGCATCCAGACCATCCACCCAGCGCTCATCTCCTTACTTCCGGTTTCAGCAATGATGTCATACCAGAAGTGATGTCCGCCGGATCCCGCTGCTGGCGCATGAGTTGGAACAAGCGCGTGTTGGTATCCATGGTGATTCATTCCCTTGACTGGGAATGCTATCACCTGAAACACGTGTTACAAAAAAACAAAACATCAGTGCTTTGTTATGCACAGTAATTAAAAGTTCTGTTATATGCAATAATTAAAACACAGTGGCAATAAGTATACAAAAAAAGTATATAAAAAAGAAAATGTTGAAATTAAAAATCTATGTGATATGGTATTGCAGCAGGCTCTTACAAAGATACTGAAGGTCATTATGTGATTAGCACCATGACATCCCTGTCAAAAGAACCACTATTAACTATTGTATAAGTAAACTCATAGTTGCTGCATGACAATTAGAATATTATAGAGTATGTAATATAATAATACAAACATTAGAAAAAGTGTCCTATGCACAGATTGTTGTCTGTTACAAGTTCTAAAGGGGTGTATTCATGTGACCGGCGGTCGGGAGACCGACAGTCACATGACCTCCTCCACCATCCCGACCCCTCACTATCCCGATGGTCGGCATGCTGACCAACAGGGACTATTTCCACTCGTGGTTGTCCACGACACCCATAGAGTGGGAATAGAACCTGTGGCGACCGCAGGTTGCCACCGAGCCCGCAAGGGGCTTGCTGCACTCGCCCCTCCCCGCCGGGATCCCGGCGTCGGTATGCTGCCGGAATCCCGGCGTCGGTAAGTTGACCGGCTGTCTCCTGACTGCCGGTCAGCCATACTACACCCGTTCTAATCAATGCTTGATACAACAATGGAACATACTCAAGTACTGCTCTCCATATTACAATAAAACAGCTTAAACTCAATGCTTCATTTAATCCTCTGGGGCTGACTGTATTCAGAGTACAGATCCACTGACACTCTAATTGGAGTAGTTTCTTGGACCCGTCTCCCCCTTGAATATAAAATGGAACCTGATCTATGACCCGTTTGCACATTCTTTTAGTAAAAATATGCCTGTTAAACTGCTACTTCTTACTAATGTAATGCTTTGTCTAGTAAACTGTAACTTACTAATGGAAGACTTGTTTTTGTATCTTCTCATACCTTCCTAATTGAACACTTTTCAGTGTCATCACTGTCTGGGGTATAGAGTTGTGCTATGTGTGACTCTGACGGACTGTACTGAGAAACTCCCCCAAGTGTTCCTCCCATCTTTTTACATGCAGTAGCAGCTGCTGCTGTGCCAATGTAACAGCCACTGAGCCATTTCCTCTCTCTTTCAGACAATGAGGACACTGAAAAGTGAAATGAATATAAGATGCAGTAAGATGCAGAAAAAATACAGAAACGTGTTTCATTAGTAACTGTTTGTTTATTTAAGCATTACATTAGTAAAAAGTAACAGATTAAGGTTCGAATACAATTAGCTGAGGTCACTTACCTTGCAAGGAAAATGGATGTAGCCATTTTCTCATGCCTTAAATTTGGCGCTAACGCCCATAGGTTACGGGATAAGCACCAAGAGATATGGGTTAATGCATTTGTGGCACCATTGAATGCAGGTTGTGGGCTGTAATAGAATTGACCCGGCAGACCAATTAGCCCATTGTTAAATATCACTGTTAATTGAATCCAGCCCTAAGTATAACATTAGGTTACTTAATGTTCTGAACAAGTTTACTAATGATCTGAATCAGTTTGGTTATGCTAATCCAGGATCCTTATATTCTGAACGTGAAATATTTGGACCTGTTTAGTGACAAACACCGAACAGATCAGAGGGTACATAAATGTACAAAACCCATTCATCCTACACAATTTGTCATACTCTTGACTAGTACAAACCAACAGACCTTATCTGGTCTACATTTAGAAATATAGGTGGCATACATGTTCAAAGTGAAAAGCTCTAAATTAAGCCAGGCAGCAAAATTTCATCCTGCCAAATGGATTAATTGGTACAAAAATGGCTGAAAGTTTATGAACTAAAATTAAACTCTGTGTGTTAAATATAGGGTGACCTGCAAATAGTCTTGGATGTACAGTATTTTATATAATTATATGACTGACCAAGCAGGCACTGAGAACTAATACATGTGCTGTAATGAAAAATATACACTTTTTTTAGTGCAATGTGCATGACTTTACATTATTATGGACAGTTCATGCTAAAAGGGACTTGTAACATTTTACACACAAAAAATAATAATTTTAAACGCATTGGCTAATTTGAGATTTAGGTGTTTTTACGAAAGCATAAATAGTGGTATTTGACACTCATTTACTCTAAAACAAGTACATTAATTAATGCTAAACAAAGGTAATTATTTGTTGTTAATACTGTAATATCTCCCCAGTCCCTAAACGTCTTTATGGAATCAACCCTGCTCTGTTTGTGTGTGTTCTTGTGGGGTAAGAAATTTATAAATGGCAATCAAGGACTGATCCGAAAAGTAAGAAAGCATGGGCAGAAACAGATGTAAATAATGGTAAATATACTCTATAAAATGTTCTATAATGATAAGATAGGAAGAAGAATTTATTAATCAGTAAGCTCTCTGCAGAGGTACAGTAGTTCTTTGAAGTGTGTGTGTGTGTGTGTGTGTGTGTGTGTGTGTGTGTGTGTGTGTGTGTGTGTGTGTGTAAAAAACAGGTGCTTACCAGCCTAAAAAGCTAAAAGTATGTACAGTACTACGAAATATTATTTGACAGCAGCTTCTAATGGTAGGTAACTGGGGCCTACCCGACAAAAGAAATGAACAATGACTGACTATAAATGCACTAGTCCGTTAACATGAATGACTAATTTATTAATAATACGTAAAAAAATATTACAATAATCGCACTGACCCTGTGTTATTACCCTCACCCGTTAAATCAATATTAGTGAGTTTGGGTTCTAGAGGTCATGTTTCTATTATCTATGCCCAGATTAATAATAATTTGTTTCCGAACTGGTTTGACCCTCGTAAACTGAAATGGGAAACTGATTTATGCCGGTCATCAAACGAACATTGGATTCACATTTTGTGATCCATTAGGTATACTACTCCTGCTGTTCGTTATCAACAAGTATATTTCAATATCTTACACAGAGTGTATCATACACCTCTGTCTATGAGGAGAGCTGGTATTAGAGACGATTCTGCATGCCCTAGGTGCCAAGTGGAAAACACTGGATTTTGATATTTATTGTGGGAGTGCCCCCTAGTACTCTCCTTCTGGGAGGAAGTATATAGAGATGTCTTGCAGACGGCTCCTTCTCTGCCTAATGTTAGTACTAGAATATGTATGTTTGTATTAGATCTTGAGGAGGCACATTGCTAAGCGCTATACAGATATGTCCTTTGTCTCACT
Organism: Pseudophryne corroboree; assembly: GCF_028390025.1. Taxonomy (NCBI): domain Eukaryota; kingdom Metazoa; phylum Chordata; class Amphibia; order Anura; family Myobatrachidae; genus Pseudophryne; species Pseudophryne corroboree. The sequence continues at coordinate 471,004,545 of NC_086447.1, read as the reverse complement.
ACACTAGCCAAGGTCATAATAGTGCGAGTATGGTGTACAAGCAATCCCCCGGTGATACATCAATGGAGAGCTTTGGTGGATAACGTGGTCATGCATGAAAAATGTTTAAAAAATGGAATGCTATGCATACATTTCATGATAAATGGGATAGATTGTGTGATACAGGGATGGGAAGAGAGACCGGAGCTGCGACAACATCATAACCCTTTTTTATTTTCCTTTTTTTTGGTGGCGGGGGATTTAATATATACCCTCGCAGAGAAATGTATATATGTACACACATAGGTATAATGGTACATGGTAACTTGCGTTGATTATTATGTGTCGAATAGACAAGTGCTGTATGTATATATGTTAATACGCAAAATGTAACCTAACAGGGTGCTATAGTCACTAATGTATGTGGGCCAACTTGGATGCATACCAGAGTGGTGGATGGCATAATGTACTTGTTACTGTTTGATGTCTGTTTTTTTCTTTTTCTGTATTGAAAATTTCAATAAAGAGTTTGCAATTTAAAAAAAATATATAACAATAATATCGACACACACAAACAATCACAAATAGTAAAACTTATTATATTTCATGAGGTAACAATCCACTGTCTCTGTTGCACAATTTCAAATGTACATTTAATCAGCCCAAAGGCTGTTAAATGAGATCTCTTTCTATCAATAGTCGTCTATGGCCAGCGTAAGCATTGATGCAGACTTCATAATCACAGTATTTGGCTTGTCAAAATTTGAGATTCATTGAGATGGATCTACAAACACTCTATGGAGCAGAGAGCGAATGTACCAGTGAAGAGCATAGAATGATCAATTAGTATGAGAAAGCCAATCCAGTAAAAGCGGCTTAGATATTAATGGCTTTTATCAATTTTGTCCACAGTTAGTTAGTGAGGCAGCAAGGGGAGTCTCAGCATGAAATAAATTGCATGCAATCACTGTTTATGCAATCTGTGTTGTCTCTACACATAAAGGCACACAGATTCCCACCAGTTTTTCCAACTTGGGAATTTTTAAGCTTCTGCAACATCTTTGCCAGAGAGGTGTGTTATTCTTTATTCAATACGGTTTCCTCAGAAGAGTAATTCAGAAATAAATAAATATATATATATATATATATATATATATATATATATAAAAATATACAGGTTGAGTATCCCTTAACCAAAATGCTTGGGACCAGAGAAATTTTGGATATCGGATTTTTCCGTATTTTGGAATAATTATATACCATAATGAGATATCATGGTGATGGGACCTAAATCTAAGCACAGAATGCATTTATGTCACATATACACCTTATACACACTGCCTGAAGGTAATTTTAGCCAATATTTCTCTAACGTCCTAGAGGATGCTGGGACTCCGTAAGGACCATGGGGATAGACGGGCTCTGCAGGAGACATGGGCACTTTAAGAAAGACTTTAGGCTCTGGGTGTGCACTGGCTCCTCCCTCTATGCCCCTCCTCCAGACCTCAGTTTGATACTGTGCCCAGAAGAGATGGGTGCACTGCAGGGAGCTCTCCTGAGTTTCCTGTAAGAAAGTATTTTGGTTAGGTTTTTTATTTTCAGGGAGCCTGCTGGCAACAGACTCCCTGCATCGAGGGACTGAGGAGAGAGAAATAGCCCTACTTCTCTGAGTTTCAAGGTCCTGTTTCTTAGGCTACTGGACACCATTAGCTCCAGAGGGATTGGTACGCAGGTTTCATCCTCGCCGTCCGTCCCAGAGCCGCGCCGCCGTCCTCCTCGCAGAGCCAGAAGATAGAAGCCGGGTAAGTATGAGAAGAAAGAAGACTTCAGAGGCGGCAGAAGACGTCTGATCTTCATAGAGGTAACACACAGCGTTGAAGCTGTGCGCCATTGCTCCCGTTCACCTCACACACTCCGGTCACTGTAAGGGTGCAGGGCGCAGGGGGGGCGCCCTGGGCAGCAGTATAAACCTCTTCTATGGCAAAAGCATATATATATATACATGTACAGCTGGGCACTGTACATGTATATAAAGAGCCCCCGCCATGTTTTGATAGATTTTGAGCGGGACAGAAGCCCGCCGCCGAGGGGGCGGGTCTTCTTCCTCAGCACTCACCAGCGCCATTTTCTCCACAGCACAGCGCTGAGATGAAGCTCCCCGGACTCTCCCCTGCTTACTGACGGTGACGGGTTTTTCAAGAGGGGGGGGGCACATAATTGGCGTGTATAAAGTTATAACAGCGCTACTGGGTAAAACATTCTGTGTTTTTTCCTGGGTCATATAGCGCTGGGGTGTGTGCTGGCATACGCTCTCTCTGTCTCTCCAAAGGGCCTGGTGGGGAACCTGTCTTCAGAAAAGAGCTTCCATGTGTGTGTGTGGGGTGTGTCGGTATGCGTGTGTCGACATGTATGAGGTTGAAGGCTCACCTAAGGAGGAGGGGGAGTGTATTGAATGCAAGGTCTCCGTCGGCAGCGCCAACACCTGACTGGATGGATATGTGGAATGTCTTAAGTGCTAATGTGAATTTATTGCACAAAAGATTAGACAAAGCTGAGGCTAGGGAACAGTCAGGAAGTCAATCCATGCCTGTCCCAATGTCGCCGAGTCCTTCGGGGTCTCAGAAGCGCACACTATCCCAAATAGTTGACACAGATACCGACACGGATTCAGACTCCAGTGTTGACTACGATGATGCAAAATTACAGCCAGAAGTGGCTAAGGGTATTCGATATATGATTATTGCAATAAAAAAGGTTTTGCATATCACAGAGGAACCCCATGTCCCTGACACGAGGGTACACATGTATAAAGAGAAAAAGCCTGAGGTCACCTTTCCATCCTCGTATGAGCTGAACGAATTATGCGAAAAGGCTTGGGAAACCCCAGACAAGAGACTGCAGGTTCCCAAAAGGATTCTTATGGCGTATCCTTTCCCGCAAAAGGATAGGATACGATGGGAATCCTCTCCTAAGGTGGACAAGGCATTGACACGCTTATCAAAAAAGATAGCGCTGCCATCCCAAGATACGGCTACCCTCAAGGATGCTGCTGATCGCAAGCAGGAGGTTACCATGAAGTCCATTTACACACATTCTGGTACAATACTTAGACCGGCAATGGTGTCAGCCTGGGTTTGTAGTGCTGTGGCTGCATGGACTGATTCCTTATCAGCGGAGATTGAGACCCTAGATAAGGATACCATTTTAATGACCCTAGGGCATATAAAAGATGCTGTATTATATATGAGGGATGTTCAAAGTGATGTTTGTTTTCTAAATTCCAGAATAAACGCTATGTCTGTTTCCGCTAGGCGAGTCTTATGGACCCGACAGTGGACGGGGGATGCCGACTCGAAGAGGCATATGGAGTTTTTGCCTTACAAAGGTGAGGAGTTATTTGGAGAAGGCCTCTCGGACCTCGTCTCCACAGCTACGGCAGGTAAATCGAATTTCTTGCCTTATGTTCCCTCACAGCCTAAGAAAGCGCCTCATTATCAAATGCAGTCCTTTCGTTCGAATAAAAGCAAAAAAGTACGTGGATCGTCCTTTCTTGCCAGAGGTAAGGGCAGAGGAAAAAAGCTGCACACAGCTAGTTCCCAGGAACAGAAGTCCTCCCCGGCCTCTGCAAAATTCACCGCATGACGCTGGGGCTCCCCTGAGGGAGTCCGCTCCAGTGGGGGCACGTCTTCGACTTTTCAGCCACATCTGGGTTCTCTCACAGGTGGATCCCTGGGCAATAGCAATTGTTTCTCAGGGATACAATCTGGAATTGGAAGAGGTCCCCCCTCGCCGGTTTTTCAAATCGGCTCTGCCAGCTTCTCCCTCAGAGAGGGAGTTAGTGTTAAATGCAATTCAAAAATTGGTGGTCAAGGTTCCCCTACTGCAACAGGGGAGAGGATATTACTCAACCCTGTTTGTGGTCCCAAAACCGGACAGTTCGGTCAGACCCATTTTGAATTTAAAATCCCTGAACCTATACTTGAAAAAGTTCAAGTTCAAGATGGAGTCGCTCAGAGCGGTCATCGCCAGCCTGGAAGGGGGGGATTTTATGGTTTCCCTAGACATAAAGGATGCGTACCTTCATGTTCCAATATTTCCACCTCATCAGGCGTTCCTGAGATTTGCTGTACAGGATTGTCATTACCAATTTCAGATGTTGCCGTTTGGGCTTTCCACGGCTCCGAGGATTTTCACCAAGGTACTGGCGGAAATGATGGTGCTCCTGCGCAAGCGAGGTGTCACAATTATCCCATACTTGGACGATCTCCTCATAAAAGCGAGATCTCGGGAGAAGTTACTGGACAGTGTGTCACTTTCATTGAAGGTGTTACAGCAACACGGCTGGATTCTCAATGTCTCGAAGTCGCAGCTGGTTCTTACAACCCGTCTGACCTTCTTGGGCTTGATTCTGGACACACACCAGAAAAGGGTTTTTCTTCTGACGGAAAAAGCTCAGGAACTCATGACTCTGGTCAGGAACCTATTGAAGCCAAAACAGGTGTCAGTGCATCACTGCACTCGAGTCCTGGGGAAAATGGTGGCATCATACGAAGCCATTCCCTTCGGCAGGTTCCATGCGAGAACCTTCCAATGGGACCTGCTGGACAAGTCGTCCGGGTCACATCTACATATGCATCGGCGGATCACCCTGTCCCCCAGAGCCAGGGTATCTCTCCTGTGGTGGCTGCAGAGTGCTCACCTCCTAGAGGGCTGCAGGTTCGACATTCAGGACTGGATCCTGGTGACCACGGACGCAAGCCTCCGAGGTTGGGGAGCAGTCACACAGGGAAGAAATTTCCAAGGTCTTTGGTCAAGTCTAGAGACTTGTCTCCACATCAACGTCCTGGAGTTGAGGTCCATATACAACGCCCTACGTCAAGCGGAGGCATTACTTCGCGATAAACCAGTTCTGATTCAGTCAGACAATGTCACCGCAGTGGCTCATGTAAACCGCCAAGGCGGCACAAGGAGCAGGGCGGCAATGGCGGAAGCCACCAGGATTCTTCGCTGGGTGGAGAATCATGTCAGCGCACTGTCAGCAGTGTTCATTCCGGGAGTGGACAATTGGGAAGCAGACTTCCTCAGCAGACACGATCTGCATCCGGGAGAGTGGGGGCTTCATCAGGAAGTCTTCGAGCAGATCGCAAGTAGGTGGGGACTGCCCCAAATAGACATGATGGCGTCCCGTCTCAACAAAAAGCTAAAAAGGTATTGCGCCAGGTCAAGAGATCCTCAGGCGGTAGCTGTGGACGCCCTGGTGACACCGTGGGTGTACCGGTCGGTCTATGTTTTTCCTCCTCTTCCTCTCATACCCAAGGTTTAGAGAATAATAAGACAAAGAGGAGTGAGAACAATCCTCATTGTTCCAGATTGGCCACGAAGGACCTGGTATCCGGAGCTGCTGGAGTTGCTCACAGAAGATCCGTGGCCTCTTCCTCTAAGACCGGACCTGCTGCAACAAGGGCCCTGTCTGTTCCAGGACTTACCGCGGCTGCGTTTGACGGCATGGCGGTTGAACGCCGGATTCTAGCGAAAAAAGGTATTCTGCATGAGGTCATTCCAACACTAATAAAGGCTAGGAAGGACGTGACATCAAAACATTATCACCGAATATGGCGAAAATATGTTTCTTGGTGTGAGGCCAGGAATGCTCCTACGGAAGAATTCCAGCTTAGCCGTCTCCTTCACTTCCTACAAACTGGAGTGAATATGGGCCTAAAATTAGGCTCCATTAAGGTTCAGATTTCGGCCCTATCCATTTTCTTTCAGAAGGAATTGGCCTCTCTTCCTGAAGTACAGACGTTTGTGAAGGGAGTACTGCATATTCAGCCCCCTTTTGTACCTCCGGTGGCGCCTTGGGACCTTAACGTGGTGTTAAGTTTCCTTAAGTCACATTGGTTTGAACCACTCAAAACGGTGGAGTTAAAATATCTCACTTGGAAGGTGGTCATGTTGTTAGCCTTAGCTTCGGCTAGGCGAGTTTCGGAATTAGCGGCTTTATCACATAAAAGCCCCTATCTGGTTTTTCATATGGATAGGGCGGAATTGCGGACTCGTCCTCAATTCCTACCTAAAGTGGTCTCATCCTTTCATATGAACCAGCCTATTGTTGTGCCTGTGGCTACACGTGACTTGGAGGATTCCGAGTCCCTTGATGTGGTCAGGGCTTTGAAGATTTACGTGGCCAGAACGGCTAGGATCAGAAAAACAGAGGCACTGTTTGTCCTGTATGCAGCCAACAAGGTTGGCGGCCCTGCTTTAAAGCAGACTATTGCTCGCTGGATCTGTAACACGATTCAGCAGGCGCATTCTACGGCAGGATTACCATTCCACTAGGAAGGTGGGCTCTTCTTGGGTGGCTGCCCGAGGGGTCTCGGCACTACAGCTGTGCCGAGCTGGTACTTGGTCGGGGTCAAACACCTTTGCAAAGTTCTATAAGTTTGATACCCTGGCTGAGGAGGACCTCCTGTTTGCTCAATCGGTGCTGCAGAGTCATCCGCACTCTCCCGCCCGTTTGGGAGCTTTGGTATTATCCCCATGGTCCTTACGGAGTCCCAGCATCCTCTAGGACGTTAGAGAAAATAAGATTTTAAACCTACCGGTAAATCTTTTTCTCGTAGTCCGTAGAGGATGCTGGGCGCCCGTCCCAAGTGCGGACTACTTCTGCAAGACTTGTATATAGTTATTGCTTACATAAGGGTTATGTTATAGTTTCATCGGTTTTGCACCATGGCTATGTTGTTTTTTCATACTGTTAACTAGATAGTATATCACAAGTTATACGGTGTGATTGGTGTGGCTGGTATGAATCTTGCCCTTGGATTAACTAAAATCCTTTCCTTGTACTGTCCGTCTCCTCTGGGCACAGTTTCTCTAACTGAGGTCTGGAGGAGGGGCATAGAGGGAGGAGCCAGTGCACACCCAGGGCCTAAAGTCTTTCTTAAAGTGCCCATGTCTCCTGCGGAGCCCGTCTATCCCCGTCTATCCCCATGATCCTTACGGAGTCCCAGCATCCTCTACGGACTACGAGAAAAACATTTACCGGTAGGTTTAAAATCTTATTTTTTTATAACTTTGTGCATTAAACAAAGTGGGTCTACATTCACACAAATCATTTATGTTTCTTATACATCTTATACACACAGCCTGAAGGTCATTTAATACAATATTTTTAATAACTGAGTATTAAACAAAGTTTGTGTACATTGAGCCATCAAAAAACAAAGGTTTCACTATCTCACTCACAAAAGGTCCGTATTTCGGAATATTTGGATATGGGATACTCAACCTGTGTGTGTGTGTGTGTGTGTGTGTGTGTGTGTGTGTGTGTGTGTGTATATATATATATATATATATATATACACTGCTCAAAAAAATAAAGGGAACACTACAATAACACATCCTAGATCTGAATGAATGAAATATTCTTATTAAATACTTTGTTCTTTACATAGTTGAATGTGCTGACAACAAAATCACACAAAAATTATCAATGGAAATTAAATTTATTAACCCATGGAGGTCTGGATTTGGAGTCACCCTCAAAATTAAAGTGGAAAAACACACTACAGGCTGATCCAACTTTGATGTAATGTCCTTAAAACAAGTCAAAATGAGGCTCAGTAGTGTGAGTGGCCTCCACGTGCCTGTATGACCTCCCTACAACGCCTGGGCATGCTCCTGATGAGGTGGCGGATGGTTTCCTGAGGGATGTCCTCCCAGACCTGGACTAAAACATCCGCCAACTCCTGGACAGTCTGTGGTGGATGGAGCGAGACATGATGTCCCAGATGTGCTCAATTGGATTCAGGTCTGGGGAACGGGCGGGCCAGTCCATAGCATCAATGCCTTCGTCTTGCAGGAACTGCTGACACACTCCAGCCACATGAGGTCTAGCATTGTCTTGCATTAGGAGGAACCCAGAGCCAACCACACCAGCATATGGTCTCACAAAGGTTCTGAGGATCTCATCTCGGTACCTAATGGCAGCCAGGCTACCTCTGGCGAGCACATGGAGGGCTGTGCGGCCCCCCAAAGAAATGCCACCCCACACCATTACTGACCCACTGCCAAACCGGTCATGCTGGAGGATGTTGCAGGCAGCAGAACGTTCTCCTTGGCGTCTCCAGACTCTGTCACGTCTGTCACATGTGCTCAGTGAGAACCTGCTTTCATCTGTAAAGAGCACAGGGCGCCAGTGGCGAATTTGCCAATCTTGTTGTTCTCTGGCAAATGCCAAACGTCCTGCACGGTGTTGGGCTGTAAGCACAACCCCCACCTGTGGACGTCGGGCTCTCATACGACCCTCATTGAGTCTGTTTCTGATCGTTTGCGTAAACACATGCACATTTGTGGCTTGCTGGAGGTCATTTTGCAGGGCTCTGGCAGTGCTCCTCCTGTTCCTCCTTGCACAAAGGCAGAGGTAGCGGTCCTGCTGCTTGGTTGTTGCCCTCCTACGGCCTCCTCCACATCTCCTGATGTACAGGCTTATCTCCTGGTAGCGCCTCCATGCTCTGGACACTACGCTGACAGACACAGCAAACCTTCTTGCCACAGCTTGCATTGATGTGCCATCCTGGATGAGCTGCACTACCTGAGCCACTTGTGTGGGTTTTAGGGAGGTCATACAGGCACGTGGAGGCCACACACACTACTGAGCCTCATTTTGACTTGTTTTAAGGACATTACATCAAAGTTGGATCAGCCTGTAGTGAGTTTTTCCACTTTAATTTTGAGGGTGACTCCAAATCCAGACCGTCATGGGTTAATAAATTTGATTTCCATTGATAATTTTTGTGTGATTTTGTTGTCAGCACATTCAACTATGTAAAGAACAAAGTATTTAATAATAATATTTCATTCATTCAGATCTAGGATGTGTTATTTTAGTGTTCCCTTTATTTTTTTGAGCAGTGTATATATATAACAGAAACAAATAGTATCACCTGGGGCGCTGCTCCCCGGAGCAGCAACAGACTGTAAAAGAGGTTACCAACCTCTAAATATAAATACAGATATACAAAGAACAGTCTAATGGGCCCTACACACTCGGCGACTGTCCGCCGAGCTGCCCGACAGCCGATACTGCCGGTGGTTGACCTGGTGACGGTGGGAGTGAAGTTTCTTCATTCCCCCTGTCACCCGGCTCCATAGCCCTGCATGATAATATGGATGAGATTGTCCATATTGGCCTGCAGGTATGAACGAGCCGGCACCAACGTTGAGCAAGCGCGGGGCTGCGCATCGTTCATCGCTGGTGCCTACGCACTGAAAGATATGAACGGTATCTCGTTCATTAATGGATGAGATTGTTCATATCTTTCAGTGAAATGTTTAATTGTGTAGGGCCCTTTACATGTGCTAGGGGTATGATGAGGAATTCCAGATTTCTGTAGAATGTTGTTCAATATTCCTCACAATCGCCCATACAAAAGAAAAATATAAAAAACAAACATTAGTGTAATAATGTCGGATCACAGACACCACACGTGCAGTATCAAAACATAAGATGGGTGAAATAGTTCAATTCAATCGTTTTAAGAGCCCAATGTCTTCCTAATCATAGACACCCCACACGTTATATACAAAGTGTTGGATGCTCACACGTATGCTTACTTTCGTAAGTGGATAACATGCCCATAAAGGTATATTTTTTCCTTTGTCTTACAGCACAGGGAAAAAAATATGATGCAAATGATAAAATTATATAAAATGTATTTAAAAATTCTACCGTATAGGCACAATGTGGTTCATCCTATAAACACCAAAATGTATCCCGGTATATATGATGCAGTAACCCGTGCATATGGTCACACTGAGCTTTACCTCTAAAATATATAAAGACACTATTTTCAATGGGTTTCGGCGCTAGGCTGCGACTTTTTAAAGATAAGTGTCAAAAACGTATAGACAACCTCCGTGTATAGCCCCTAGCTGAAGGAGATAGAGATTATATATCTTTTTTAGTAATCATCATTTTAATAGAGAATTCCCATTGATCCTGATCTAATAAATACTAAAATATATCTGCATACAGTATATCCTGGAATTTTTATGTGTATTTAGTTACAGTGTTTTTCTAATTCAGTATATATGTAAATTGTTTTTATTAGTGTTTTATGATGGTAAAACACATACAAAAAAAGAAGAGGAAAACATAGCTTAATGAGAAACCTACTTGCATAATAGAAATACTGAATACAGTATCATATTTTGCAATGAGGAAGTAGTAGTGCCGCTTACACATAATGCCCGCATTGGTAGTACCGCTTATACACATAATGCCCTCAGTAGTAGTGTCACTCATACACATAATGCCCACAATATTAGCGCTGCTTATACCCATAGTGACCACAGTAGTAGTACTGCTTATACACATTCCCACAGCAATAGTACCGCTTATAAACATAATGCCCACAGTAGTAGTGCCAATTATACACATAATGCCTGCATTATTAGTGACGCTTATACCCATAATGACCACAGTAGTCGTACAACTTATACACATAATGTCCACAGTAGTAGTTCATCTTATGCACATAATGTCTACGGTAGTAGTGTAGCTTACACACATATAGTAGCCCACAGTAGTAGTGCAGCTTAAACACATAATGCCCACAGTAGGCTACTGTGTGTGTCAGTACTAACATCATGCTACTGTATGTGTGGTGTATGTGTGTCAGTCTTCTGTGTGTGTGTGTGTGTTAGTATTCAGTCTGTGTCAGTTAACACTATACGTGTGTGTGTGTGTGTGTGTGTGTGTGTGTGTGTGTGTGTGTGTCGGTCTGTCAGTACTAATGCCTCTTTGCCCCATCACACCTCACTGCTCCCCCTCACAAGTCACTGCTAGCATCACACCTCACTGCTCCCCCTCACACATCATTGCTCCTCATACCTCACTACTTGCATCACACATCACTGCTCCCCCTCACACGTCACTGCCCCCATCACACCCCACTGCTCTGATCACACCTCACTGCTCCCCCTCACACCTCACTTTCCGCCCTCATTGCTCCACCTCACCTCACTGCTCTCATCACACCTCTCTGCTCCCCCGCACACCTCACTGCTCTCATCACACCTCTCTGCTCCCCCGCACACCTCACTGCTCTCAACATACCTTACTGATCCACCTTACTGCTTTCATCATACCTCACTTCTCCCCCTCACACATGACTGCTCTCATTATACCTCACTGCCAGCGTCACATCTCCGTGCTGTAATCATTCATCACTGCCCTCCCCCAGTTAGCTCATTGCCCCTCCTACTGCTCCCCTCATGCCTAAGAACAGTTCATGCCCTTGATTTCTCCCATCCATCACCCCAATTAATTTCTTCCAGGCAGTATCTGAACTCCCGCCTCCCTTCACTCACAGAGTTAACCAAATACACAAACTCTGTCTCTCTCTTACTGGTTCCCTCCATTTACAGATGTATCCAAACTCACTGTGGCTGTGCTTAGTCGCAGTTGTGACTGGGTTGCCGCAATGTGCTTGCATGCCAGTGTGTGTGCATATATTCGCACCCGTGATGGCTACGTATTGCATGGACTCGTCACAGGTGCAAATAGGTGCAGCCGTAATGCGTATGCACATGCGTATGCATCACAGCAAAGATAAGCCTAGTTACATCTGTACCTAACAAAGTCTCGCTGGCCAGATCTGTAGCAGCTCCTCCTCTCCCTCTGATATACTGCAGCCTTGCTCACTCAGTCCCATGTAGCTGTACCCCCTTAGTCCTATGTAGCTCAGCCCCCTTTCCAGGCCCTGATCACTGATGATTTCACAGAGGGATGGAGGGGGGCTTCAAACTGCTGGTGCCACTGCCTGTCATACAGTTTGACAGGCACATTGGAAGCCAGCAGCAACAATGGACAGCAACCAGGTAGCAGAGCGGGGAGATCTATCCAGATTGTCACCTCCATGCTTTGTTTATTCTGCTGATCGTGTTGCACCGGCCCTGTGTGACCGACTGTAGAAGAGGATGAGAGCTGTATCGTTGTTGGTTTCTTAGCAAAACTAAGGAGCATGGTGGGTGAAGGAATTAGTAAATTTATGGGACTGGTTAGATTTCTAGCTATCTGTCTCTTTACATTTCAGCCAACTGATCCAGGTTACGTAGAATTTATTCTGTTTGAAAAGAATGATACCCTCAATGGACATAGTGAAGTCAATTCTAACGAAACTTCCAAATACTGTATGATTTTTTCAGTGTACTTGAACTTTTTTTTTCTATTATTTAATGTATGCCGTTTCAAATAACTCAGTAATTAACATATTAATTCACAAATGTCTCTGAATCTGATCAAGCAATCCACAGTTGTAATTATTTGATTTAGAGATTACATTTATACAATATCTCCTCTACATTTAACTACTCAAACATTAATTTATCCTTTAGCAAAATACATTAATAAATTAAACTTATCTTAAACATAACTATAATTAAACTTAACTGAAACTACCCCATTCCTACCATGCAGTTGTGCCAAACAACCAGCAGTTTTTCTTTTAATAATGTATTTGTTTCAACAAAATGGACTCTGATAATATTGTGTTAGACTAAGTCATTCATTCAAGCCTACACATGCCACCTTCTTGCCAATTCCATCTGAAATTACCAAATAGCAAGAAGAATTGCCATGTACACGTGGTTGTCATTAGTTCAAGAAGTCTCACATGGGGCTTCCGGTGGGCGGGGCATCTGAGATGGACGCATTTTAGGACAGTTCCAGGGCAGCATCTCAAATATTTAGCCCTTTGAACACTTCCTAACTGCAGGAAAGCTCCCTAACCAAGCATAACAACAAGGGACCTCACACTGACCTTTTTGAGAACGCTGTTCCGTTCTCAGGAGCTATATGTACTTCCCCCCGGAGTCCGGCCAAAATTGTGGCCTGCAGGCGCAGCGGCTACAGGCACCATCCTGCCGCCAGCTTTGTAGGGTGAGCTTCTGAGCGGGAACCGTAGTAGCACCGATATATACCCCCAACTTAACCTGACATTGAGGACCAGGCGCTGAGGAAATTCAGAGGGTGAGAATATCCCCCACTCTCGTGGACGAGTAAAGGAGCCGCGGATGTAAAGAGATTTAGCAGGAGGAAAGCAAAGCCGTGATTGGCGCAGCGGGCTGTAGACGGAGCAGCACAGGGAGCCTCGAACTGGACGATCAGAGCTGTTGATGGAGGACTGCGCTGCAAGTGGAAACAAACACTGGTGCAGTACAGGCGGAGTACACTCCTGTGGCGGCGGAGCCACAGAGATCGAGGACACAGCACGGTATGCGCGGGGAGCAGGGCGGCGGCTGCATAGCAGGACCTCGGGAGAGGAGAAGAGCCTTGCCCGGGAGTTTGAATAATGATGCACTCACCTGCTATGAAGTGCTGAGTGAAAGCTGCCAAAGTACCAGGAGTATCAGTGAGTCGCCATTACTGTAACCCTGATGTGAATGGTCCACCAGGCTCCAAGCCTGTGATTTATACAGGGGTACTTGACTACCCTTTGATCAAAAGGCAAGACTGTAGTGGGTTCCTGCTGTGAACCTGGCTACCACCGGTACTAAACCATTGTCACTTTTTCTACTAAACTCTTCTTACTCCCCACTCTTTCTGCCTTACTTAATCCTCCCTCCCTTGTGTTTTGCCCGATCCCCCCTGCTGCTTTATTCCCATTCACAGTCTCCAATTACCTTTATTTCTCACTCTCTTTCTCTCCTTTTCCTTTCTTTTTGGGGTGCCACATTGTAGGACAGCCGGACTCTTACTTTATAAAACAGAAAGGGGCTTCACTGGTAGTGAACTGTACTGGGAACTTAGCTTTTGCAGCTCTGTTTGACCACGCTGTGGTACTTATTAGGACTGTGGATCCATTCTCTGACACAGCTGAAGGTATAAGACACTGTTCCCTCTACGAACCTTGTCATGCTCTAATTCTCAGTGCCTTATACTTGTGACTTTATTTTTATTTTTTTACCATTTTGTGGCACATACATAATACCCATTATTATTGAAATATTTATGAGTTCTTATTATTTTTCACTATTCTGTGGCACACATATTAAGCCCATTATTACTGCTTTAAAGCACAACACTGTCACCTTGTGGTTGTTTGTGATTACTATTCTATTTTAGTGCTCGCCTAACTATATTACATTTATGACACTCCTCTCTATGAACCTCATCATGCTCTAATTATCCGAGCCTAATTTTGTAACTTTATTTTTTTCACCATTCTGTGACACATACATAATACCCATTCTTACTGAAATATTTGTGAGTTTTTATTACTTTTCACTATTCTGTGGCACACATATTATACCCATTATTACTGCTTAGAAGTGCAACATTGTAGTTGTTTGTGATTACTTTTCTAGTCCAGTGCTTGCCTAACTATATTGTACTTCTTGGTTCATTGTTTTCTATTGTTCTGATTATTTACATTTACTGTGTGAAGAAAATGTGATCTATGACAGTTCTGTGTATCTAATTGAGGACACTGCTCCTATATTGTTAGCTCATTATCATTTTACATTTTGTGGTGCGTTTATCAACATATTGTTATATATTGGTCAGTGCCTACCCGAATAAGGTTGAACATTTCTTGCAGATATTTTGGGGGTATGGATACTATATTCACCCCAAAAATTTGTAATAAGATGAGTAAAAATAAATCAATACAGGGGAGCCAATCCCCTACCTTCCCATCTCATAGTGAAATGGCCGATACTGGCTCTGAAATGCCCTCCTCCCCAGGAAAATGGTCAAGTCAGGAAGCTTGTCTACACATAAACATTCTGGAGTTAAGGGCCATTTACAACGGCCTTCTACAAGCGGAACATCTTCGCGATCTGCCCGTCTTGATTCAGTCGGACAACATAACAGCAGTGGCGAACGTAAACCGCCAGGGCAGGACGAGGAGCAGAGAGGCAATGGCAAAACCCACAAAAGTTTTCCGCTGGGCGGAAAGGCATGTAATCGCTCTGTCAGCAGTCTTCATTCCGGGTGTAGACAGCTGGGAAGCAGACTTCCTCAGCAGACACGATCTCCATCCTGGAGAGTGGGGTCTTCATCAAGAGGTCTTTGCAGAAGTGACAAGTCGTTGGGGAATTCCTCAAATATGCATTATGGCGTCTCGCCTCAACAAGAAACTTCCGATATATTGTTCCAGGTCGAGGGACTCTCAAGCAATAGCAGTGGACGCCCTAGTTACACCGTGGGTGTTTCAGTCGGTATATGTGTTCCCTCCGATTCCACTCATTCCAAAAGTGATAAAGATCATAAGAAGAACAAGGGTTCAGGCAATCCTCATTGTTCCAGACTGGCCAAGGAGGGCTTGGTATCCAGATCTTCAGGAATTGCTCATAGGAGATCCCTGGCCTCTTCCTCTGCGAGAGGATCTGTTACAGCAGGGGCCGTGCGTGTACCAAGACTTACTGCGGCTTCGTTTGACGGCTTGGAGGTTGAGCGCAGGATCCTAGCCTGAAAGGGTATTTCCTTGTGAAGTAATTCCCACACTACTTCAGGCTAGAAAAGAGGTAACGGCGAAACATTATCACAGTATTTGGAGAAAATGTGTCTTGGTGTGAATCCAAGAAGGCTCCTACGGAAGAATTTCAGTTGGGCCGTTTTCTCCATTTTCTGCAAGCAGGGGTGGATGCGGGCCTAAAGTTAGGCTCAATTAAAGTACAAATTTTGGCCTTGTCAATTTTCTTTCAAAAAGAATTGGCTTCCCTTCTGGAAGTTCAGACTTTCGTGAAAGGCGTGCTGCACATCCAACCTCCCTTTGTGCCCCCGGTGGCACCATGGGATCTTAACGTGGTGTTGCGATTCCTGCAATCTCATTGGTTTGAACCTTTACGTAAGGTATAGTTGAAATGTGTCACTTGGAAAGTGATCATGCTGTTGGCCTTGGCCTCTGCAAGGTGGGTGTCTGAATTGGCCGCTTTGTCTCACAAGAGCCCCTATTTGATCTTCCATGAAGATAGAGCGGAGTTGAGAACTCGTCAGCAATTTCTGCCTAAAGTGGTGTCATCGTTCCATATGAACCAACCTATTGTGGTGCCAGTGGCTACTGACGCCTTTGAGGAATCGAAGTCTCTAGATGTGGTCAGAGCTTTGAAAATGTATGTAGCCAGAACGGCTCAGAATAGGAAAATGGAGGCTCTGTTTGTCCTGTATGATCCCAACAAGATTGGGGCTCCTGCTTCCAAGCAGACTATTGCACGCTGGATCTGTAATACTATTCGGCAAGCTCATTCTACGCTGGATTGCCGTTACCGAAATCGGTGAAGGCCCATTCTACCAGAAAGGTGGGCTCATCCTGGGCGGCTGCCCGGGGGGTCTCGGCATTACAGCTTTGCCGAGCAGCTACTTGGTCAGGTTCAAGCACTTTTGCAAAGTTTTACAAGTTTGATACCCTGGCTAAGGAAGACCTCTTGTTTGGTCAATTGGGGCTGCAGAGTCATCCGCACTCTCCCGCCCGTTCTTGAGCTTTGGTATGAACCCCATGGTTCTTGAAGTGTCCCCAGCATCCTCTAGGACGTAAGGAGAAAATAGGATTTTAATACCTACCGGTAAATCCTTTTCTCCTAGTCCGTAGAGGATGCTGGGCGCCCGTCCCAGTGCGTACTGTATCTGCAGTCATTGGTTACGGTTACACACGTGTTGTGTTGCGGTTATAGTCAGCCTGTTGCTGTCATTATTCATGCCATTGCATGCGTTGGGTTGAATGCCATGTTGTACGGCATGTTTGAGGTGTGAGCTGGTATGTATCTCACCTTAGTTTAAATCAAAATAAATCCTTTTTCATCAAAATATCCATCTCCCTGGGCACAGTTCCTATAACTGGAGTCTGGAGGAGGGGCATAGAGGGAGGAGCCAGTTCACACCCCTTTTAAAGTCTTAAAGTGCCCATGTCTCCTGCGGATCCCGGCTATAACCCATGGTTCTTGAAGTGTACCCAGCATCCTCTACGGACTAAGAGAAAAGGATTTACCGGTAGGTATTAAAATCCTATTAATTCAGCTGAAGAAATAGCAATTCCCTCTATTTATGAGGTTAATAGCCGAAAATATATATTATGCATTGCATGCATTGAGCAAGGCTTATTTGAGCTTCCATGCAAGCTCAAACTTTGAATACTGTAATAGTTAAAACACATGTTATTACTGTAAGATGTAGTTATTTAATCTTGATCAGGCAATGTTTTTATAGTTTATCTTAGTGCCTTCTAAATAACAAACTTAAGCTTTGCAAATTAATCCGCTAATTTGGCTGTGGAAGTCAACTCAAACCATACTTACCTACCTGACCCTCTCCATGAAAAATGCTATCTTCCTGGACTTTCCTGGTAATGTATGATTGCCATCACCTGTGGTGAAACACCTTTCTTATCAATTAACTAGCTCACCACAGGTGATGGCAATCATACATTACCAGGAAAGTCCAGGAACAGAGCATTTTCTCCCTCATGGAGAGGGTCAGGTAGGCAAGTATGACTCAAGCTGAAAACTTTTCAAATGCCATGATCATACTGTGCACAAGTTTGTGTTCCTTAAACCAGCCAGCAGGTGAGCAAATTTCTTATTGCTTGAAATGATTACTAGAAAATGCAAAACATTTGTTTTATATATATATGTGTGTGTGTGTGTGTGTGTGTGTGTGTGTGTGTGTATTTATATATATATATGTGTGTGTGTGTGTGTGTGTTTATATATATATATATATATATATATATATATATATGCTGAAATAAACGATGTACAGGTGCGCTGATAGTCTTTCAATAGTTCATTCACAGTTCACAGGTAATGGACCTTGTGCTGTTGGCACTGGTGTAATGGACACCGCAGCAATTCCCCAGAGGCTCAGAATCCCTTTGAGCAGAAAGATACCTGGAAAAATAATTTAGGAGAATGCGCCCATAGTGCAAATCATTTTTTATTTTATGCATGTATCATTAGACACAAACAGATAAAAGGTAAGTGTGTTCCCGTACCAGATAAGACCCACACTTTGGGCCAGTCACAGAGCATAAAAAACATCCACCAGGCAAACCTCCACCTCTGTGTACGAACGCCAGGACCATGCACCGCGCCGATACTCCGGACCCGTCTGGCCACTCGCAGCGGACACAGGGAGAAGAAGGCTCCGGAGCCTGCCAGACGTGTGTGCTTTTGTTCCACTCGGCCTTCTTCTCCCTGTGTCCGCTGCGAGTGGCCAGACGGGTCCGGAGTATCGGCGCGGTGCATGGTCCTGGCGTTCGTACACAGAGGTGGAGGTTTGCCTGGTGGATGTTTTTTATGCTCTGTGACTGGCCCAAAGTGTGGGTCTTATCTGGTACGGGAACACACTTACCTTTTATCTGTTTGTGTCTAATGATGCATGCATAAAATAAAAAATGATTTGCACTATGGGCGCATTCTCCTAAATTATTTTTCCAGATATATATATATATGTGTGTGTGTATATACATATATATATATATATATATATATATATATATATATATATACATACACACACACCGCAAAATGGAGTCGGCACTCATCAGACTTCATGAGGGAAGTAAAGAATCACTGTACTTGCCACTGTTCAGTACTAACATTTCGGAATTGTATTATTCCTTCTTCAGAGTAATAATAAAATCCCGAAAAGTTAGTATTGTACAGTGGTCAGTACAGTGATTCTTTATCTTCATCATGAAGTCCAATGAGTGCTGCCTCCATTTTTCTGTATGTTAAATATTTGTGAAAGGCACCGGGCCCATTGTTCATCATAAAAGTTTTAGTTGTGTGGATAAATTGCTGCAAACTAAGAATGCTTTAAAAAATAGAAGTGTTAGTAGTTTATTCTTATCAACTAACAAAATACAAAATGAATGAACAGAAGATAAATCTAAATCAAACAAATATTTAGTGTGACCACGCTTTGCCTTCAAAACAGCATCAATTCTTCTAGGTACACTTGCACACAGTTTTCACTCGGCAGGGAGGTTATTCCAAACAGCTTGGAGAACTATCCATCATGCAATACAGTCAGGGGGGTGTATGATTGGCTCCAAATTCTGCAGCAGGACATCGACCCCAAACATACAGCCAATGTACTTAAGAACTATCTTCAGCGTAAAGAGGTACCAAGGAGTCCTGTAAGTGATGATATGGCCCCCACAGTGCGCTGATCTCAACATCATCAAGTCTGTCTGGGATTACATGAAGAGACAGAAGGATTTGAGCAAGCCTACATCCACAGAAGATATGTGGGGTTTTCTACAAGATGTTTGGAACAACATCCTTGCCGAGTTCCATCAAAAACTATGTGCAAGTGTACCTAGAAGAACTGATGCTGTTTTAATAAGGGTGGTCACACCAAATACTGACTTGATTTAGATTTCACTTCTGTTCATTCACTTTGCATTTTGCTAATTGCTAAAAATAAACTATTAACGCTTCTAATTTTTGAGAGCATCATTGCTTTGCTGCATTTTATCCACACCTGCCTAAAACTTTTGCACTATACTATATAATACACACACACACACACACACACTGTAAATTATAACGATAGATTATTTTACTACTATGTAAAAATTAGAAAAGAATGCATAAAAATACATAAGCAGGTGTACTTTAAATCATCAACCTATTATGTTTCGTGTTTGCATGGCAGTATACAAACTGCCTAAAAATACATGCAGTTCATTATTGGAAATCAATGCTGTTGTAATTGCAGTTGAGTAGGGTGTTGACCTTTGTGTACCAGGAGGATATTATTTTGATTATTACTAGAAGAATTTAATGTTTGGCAAGGCAAACTTATAAATCTTATGTACATATTCCTAGTTATTCTTGTGTAGCACCATAGATGAACTTTACTTTAGCAGCATAATGAAAAAGAAAGTTATATTCTTTACAATTACGTGCTACGCATTTCTAATGTTTAATTAAGCCACAACTGTTCTGTCATGTGCAAACCACATGTCTTTGTGGTCTACAGATGTGTCCGCATACATCATTGCTGCATACCTCCCAACTTTCGTATTTCTCAAGGAGGGACCGGAAAGGGGGCGTGTCCTAATGAAGGGTGTGTGGCTTCACGCAGATGAAGTGATCGCGAGCCACGCCTCCAATTTTTCTCACAGTGGGGGCATGCACACAGCCTCTATTCACCGTTGATCTGCTCTGAACTGAGCAGAGCAGCGAGTGCTAGGGAGCCTCCCAACTGTGTGTGCCCCACAACCACCACGGGACACTGCGGCCCACGGGAGGGGCAGACCCAAAGAAAAAGGGACTGTCCCATGAAAATCGGGACAGTTGGGAGGTGTATTGCTGCAGTCATGTCAAACAGCCAATCTTGGTGTGCCAGGTCCTGTGAGAGACTGCTAGTGTTGAGTATCTTTTTTATAGAAAATGTGCCTTTGTATAGCTGTATCCAGTAGAGTCTCTGGATCTGTATATGAAGTGCTGTGATACAATGACAGTGGCTCTTTTCCATGTCAAGTTCTGTTGTACCTCATTTACAGGCACCTTGCGCTGCGTGGCCTATTGATGCTTGGTGTTTAAAGACACTTCTGTATTTCTCAATTTTGTCTTGTTTATAGTGGTACTGTAGTTAACATACAGATGTGATCACATTTTCCCTGCGCCTGTTCGTGGAAAATGAAACTTGTTTGCGGGCACGTGCGTACTCGCCACTTCCATTAGGAATGCATTGTGCGTAAGTGTGATACCCTGAAACTGCAAGGGTCCCCAGTCATTAGGGAAAAGCACACCGAAAAGAATTCCGGTTGGATGGGATGTAGTGTTAGAACCTCATGAAACAGCCCACTGCGTATTGTGATAAAAGAGATACTGTACCCTGTGATGCTGTAGCACTAATGGTCCCAGAATATACTGGTATGTACTGCTGTTTGCCATTTATGCCACTGCAGTTAAGTGCTGTGCTAGTGGAGGTGTCTAATACCCCTTTCACATCGCACAAATAACCCGGTACCGACACGGCATATTGCCGTGTCGAACCGGGTCAGTGTGCGATGTGAAAGCACACTGGCCGATTTAGCGGGTCGCCTGACCCGGTAAATCAACCCGGTAAAAAAGAAGGGTTTTACCCGGGTTGATTACCGGGTCAGGTGCGGTGTGAATGGGAGCCGTGTCGATGCGACACGGTTCCCATTCACAAGATAGGGAGAGGCGGCGCTGGAGATGAGCTCATCTCCCGACGCCGCCTCCACCCCCGCCCCTGCTGCTGCTGCGCGCTCCGTTGTTATGGCAACCGACCCGGTATATTGCCGGGTCGGAAAGCCAGCAGCGGAGTGCAAATGCCGGATCCCACCCGGTAAGTACACGTTTGTCTTACCGGGTAGGATCCGGCATTTGCAGTCTGAATGCAGCATTAATGTAGTCTAATATAACCGATATGATTAATATGTAGGAGGAGTTGGTGAGATACAGTATGTGACCTGATGTAACCATTATGCTTTGTGCTGGAGGAAAGGAGCGAGTGTTCAAAAGGTATTACCCTGCTTTCATTTTAAATAAACTGTTTATGCTGTTTTTATGAGATGACCTGGTGCCCAATTCTTTCTGTGCTGCACTGGCACCTATAGTCCACTACCACAACACACCTATAATTAAACACCTGAGTATTCAGGGGACCCACTGGTACCTGTGCCTTACCCACGACCAGTTGGAGAAGAGTAAAGGTGCATAAACATTAGACAATATAAGTGGACGATATGCACGATAAAGAGATCATTGTGCATATCGTCAAGTGTGTATGCACTGTAACGATGTGTGCTCTTGCAGGTTGTTATTGTTTATCTTTCTCAACTGAACAACAGTCAAATTTAGGCTATATCGTTCATGACTGCATGTTTAGGGATGGGAGTCACGGTGAGTTCTCTATATTGTTCATTCTGATGCTGGGGACATTTCAAGGGAAATGTTTTATCTTTATTGGTGCTGCAGATATGCATACCCAGTACCGGCAGGGGGGAGGGGGGTTTACATAAGCGCTTGGCGTATAATAGTAGCTTGCCGCAAAAAATCACTGCCAGCAGGATGGAAGTAGACACATCTGTACCGTATTGCAGCAAGATGGAACGTTGTACCACCACAGTTTTTTAAGCTCCAAAAACTACAACCAACACCCCACCCTGCCCATGCATTATTACTAATTACTTTTTAGTTTATATCTGTATTGTGCATATGTCATGTTATTGATGGCATTGGTGAATTATAAAATCAATGCGTTAATAATAGTTAATTTGATGGGTTATTTACATTTTATGCAAAACATTTCTAGAACTATCAAGCATCAATCCTGCTCCATTGTGTCTGTTCAGGTCCCTCAGAGATCCACGCAGTTCAGATGTGAAAGAGCCCCTAGCGACACAAGTATGTTTTGCAGAGATGGGGCTGGTTCTGCTGACCAAAGTCCCGGGATAGTAGAATGTGGATAAATTGTAACCACATTAAGTGTGTGGAGCCCATGCTGGTGACTAACAACAGTATGTATGCTCTGAGAACTCCAGTTCCTGTCTAGGTATTCTCCAATAAATAATGTTTCTCATCTCCAATGCCTTATCACCTGTATGAACCTATGCCATCTTGAGGAGGAGCGTTGGTAGAGGAATCCTTCTGCCTGTGCCGACCCACTCTGTGTGCAAACATGAATTTGGGTCACATATTTGCACTAATACTGTTGAGTCGGACCTGCAGTGTAAAGTTACACTGCTACTAGTTAGCGGCGTAACTGCAGGTTTTAGGGTTAATGGAACATCTGCTTTTTTAAAACGGTTATCCCCGCACCTTAGAAATGCTGCATTGCTTTGGTAGTTAAGTATCCACTGTAGCATGTTGGACACTTTATTATCAGTCCCCAATAATGAATCGCTCACTAAATAAATTATGTGCACAGAAATGTAACCAGCAGTGTCCAAAAACAAGTACCATAGCAGAAGGCTCAGAGGCAGCTTGACAGAGCAGTAGTCCAGAGCACTGTATCCTGGAAGGTTGCAGCTGCTGCTCAAAGCTGTTAAGGGAGTACAGCAACCTGCAGAGTCCCAGTACCCACATACACAACTCGGTTGCTCGGCAGGCTGCTTTTTCTCTTCTCTTCCTGCCTGGCAACCGGCGGGCAATGGTCTGCACCACCCACACCAGGCGGTCATCTAGCCTGGCACACTGACACTGCATTTGTGCTGCTCCAGAGCCCCACTACTGCCCCTGCCATTCTGGTGCACTATGCAAGTGCAATGTGTGGCCGTGAGGAAACCATGGAAATCTAGCTGGGGAAGGTGGAGGAGGGGAGCCCCCGGGACACACATGCTCCATGTCGCTGTCAAGACAATGATGAGCGCTTGTGAGTAACTGGCAGGCATGCCAACCCACAGGGTCTGGGGGGAGATTGACTCCGTATTGCGCCTCTTTCTGCTCCTTCACTTTGTTGTCCCAGTACCCTGTGCCATGAGCTATTCTTCCATCTCTATAACCTGGGCTCTGCTGTAACAATATATTATAAAATTACATACTGGTCACTGCCCCTATCATCACCGGGAACAGCTCACTGTAACAGCTGGCAGGGGAGCGGCACCGTTGTAATGACATGTGGAGAATGGGACTGAGGTTTATATTACTCATATTTTGCTTTCCTACCTTGATTGGGTATTTAACCCCTTACAACCTTAACTATTTTTGATCCTTTACCTATATTCTGTGTACATATATTTTTAGCATTTGTTACTCTCTATTTCATATATGTTTGTTCCACCTTTGAATAGATCATTGAATTTGCATTTTATGTATTATTAAAAGCAAAGTTTTAATTCAACTATACTCTAAGCAGTGGTCAGTGAGTGAGGGAGGATAATAATGAGTATTTTAGACGATGGGGCTTGCCACAATCAGTAAGTCTTGGTCACTCATACAATGCAGAGGGTATAATAATGGAGTATGGGGACCTCCTACATTCAGTGAGAGAAGCACTAATCTAAAATGCAGCAACAGAGTGGTGTAATAATGGAAATTAGAGGTGAGGGAACGTGGTGCAATCAGTGATGGGGGAATCAATAATACTGTATGCTGTAATAGAATATAAGGAGGAAAAACAACAAATAATGTAAGGGGCATTTCAGGAATGAAAATCTAGAGCTATGAATGGTTTGAGGGAGGGGCCCCATGAGGTCTCAATCCACCACTGTTTGTTATAATTGACAGATCTGAATTGTCTGGAGGTACGTTAAGGATTATTAACCCATGTTGATGTGAAAATTATTTTTAGCAAATTTGCTTTGCTTACTGAATTTGTTATATTCTTAGGGGAATTGCTGATTAATAGCTATGTATGCTGCAGATTTACACATTTGCAATGTTAGTAAATTACCCTTATTGTGATCGACACTGCTTTATCGAATACAGCTGAAAGAGACCGCATCAGTATACTTAATACTATATGATGTGCGTTGCTGAATAATTTTGACTTGCTGTTTAAGTAGCAAACATTCTCACATAGACTATAGTAATTTGCTACTTATAAGACCTTTTTTTCTGTGAAATGAGAAGCTAATCATTTATTTTATTTATCACACTTGAGCTGCATTTAAAAATAAAGACTCTGGCCTGAATTGAACTGCTGATGTCTGGTTTTAAAACTCAATATATGATAACAGGACTGCAGTCACCTGTGGTGATCTGGAAAGTTTACCAAGATTAATGGACAATCAACAGGAAGGAGAGAAATTGTATATGGCAATGCTCAATATGTCTCTTTTAATCAGGTCCACCTTACAAAGTTACTGATCAATACTCTCCATAATGAGAAATGTGCCAGGTAGTCTGTATTATAATGAATGGAAATTGCCTGGTATAGCAAATAAAATAAGACATCACAGAATCTCTAATTCTCTACTTATTATATATATTTTTTTAACTAACACTTTCGGAGAAGATTGCAGAGAGTCACATTAACTGTGGTTTGGAGATGTCTGTGTTTCAGCATGGCCCAAGCTGAATTAACGTAAAACTACTATGTCTGTTGAACAATTATGGTCTCAGCCTCTTCAGTGGTTGAACAGACCATTACAGAATGATTTAGACTTTCTGTTTCACCTGTGTGAATAGATGTGTTAAATAAAACCAGCAAAATCAGCATGAACAGTAACAGATTAATATCCAAACATTGTTCTTGCATTACATTCATCAAACACAGGGCAATACCTCACGTGAGATAATATCACGGTGTGTAATATTACCCCGCAGCTCTGATTCATCAATGTCTTGGAAAGCCAATGTTTGATAAATGAACACAATAAAATAACTGTGTGACGTGGTCTTATCTTCTGCGTGATTATATCGCATGTTTGATGAATATGCCCAATTGCAGTTTTTGTTAGTTATTAGTAACCAGGTGTTATCATTTGTTAACTTGTCCTTGCATGTAGCTAAAATCACAGTTGTAAGATATTTTTCACACACATCCATCTTAGAACATTGTATTATGAAAAAGTAACATTGTCTGTTATTATATATACTTAATTTATTATTTAGCATATAAAATCGTACCATAATTATTCTTCTGCATGTTTATAAGCTATATATATATATATATATATATATGTGTATGTATGTATGTGTGTGTGTGTGGTGCCATCACCCACAGCATTTTCTAGGCAACTCGGTCTGATTGTGCTTATGGCCTTCATGCTGTATCTAAGTTCATATTCTATCTGACAGTCAAAAAATTAAATACACATACATTACAGTAGCAGATACAGTCATTTGTGATGTGTTTTGCATAAAACAGATGTGAGCAGTTTTATATAGTAGTGAGTAATGCAAAGCTAAACTGTGCTGAATTCCTAGGAAACACAAAATGTTATTTACTTTAATAAATGGTATTGTAAATGAATAGTATTGATTTTCCAACTGTGCTGTTGTAGGCTGGAGACATACTGATTGATTTTCTAGTGCAACACCTTAGTGGCTATGTAGATTACTTTTGCCCTTGGGGTTTGATCCCGTAGTTATATATAAACACATAAGATGAGCAACATAGAATACACATATCTTGCTTAATATTTCTTTTCAAACATTTGGTTTGTACAAATAATGTCATAAAATATAAATTATGTTTTACTAAAGCATTTCTTTATTGTAGCAGTTTCCAACATCAATCAAAACTGCTAACTACAGCAACTGACTAAAAACTAATGCAGATAGTGTTACATGGTAATTGCAGTGAGGGGCCACAGTGAAGCAAATATGCTATTGGCTATTTAATAATTATTACTAATTAATCCCATTAAGTATTTGCAAAGGTTTCCAGTTTAACCCCTAAAAATACTATTCATTTTAGGGTGCTAAATTGCCTCTGCGTTAGATGCATGTATAGATTGAATGTTCCCTATCCAAAATGCTTGGAAACAGAGGTATTTTGGCTATCGTATTTTTCTGTATTTTGGAATACAGGTTGAGTATCCCTTATTCAAAATGCTTGGGACCAGAGGTATTTTGGATATCGGATTTTTTCCGTATTTTGGAATAATTGCATACCATAATGAGATATCATGGGGATGGGACCTAAATCTAAGCACAGAATGCATTTATGTTACTTATACACCTTATACACACAGCCTGAAGGTAATTTTAGCCAATATTTTTTATAACTTTGTACACTAAACAAAGTGTGTGTACATTCACACAATTCATTTGTTTCATATACACCTTATACACACAAACTGAAGGTCATTTAATACAATATTTCTCTATCGTCCTAAGTGGATGCTGGGGTTCCTGAAAGGACCATGGGGAATAGCGGCTCCGCAGGAGACAGGGCACAAAAAAGTAAAGCTTTTACCAGATCAGGTGGTGTGCACTGGCTCCTCCCCCTATGACCCTCCTCCAGACTCCAGTTAGATTTTGTGCCCGAACGAGAAGGGTGCAATCTAGGTGGCTCTCCTAAAGAGCTGCTTAGAGAAAGTTTAGCTTAGGTTTTTTACTTTACAGTGAGTCCTGCTGGCAACAGGATCACTGCAACGAGGGACTTAGGGGAGAAGTAGTGAACTCACCTGCGTGCAGAGTGGATTTGCTGCTTGGCTACTGGACACTAGCTCCAGAGGGACGATCACAGGTACAGCCTGGATGGTTACCGGAGCCGCGCCGCCGGCCCCCTTGCAGACGCTGAAGAGAGAAGAGGTCCAAAATCGGCGGCTGAAGACTCCTGAGTCTTCATAAAGGTAGCGCACAGCACTGCAGCTGTGCGCCATTTTCCTCTCAGCACACTTCACACAACAGTCACTGAGGGTGCAGAGCGCTGGGGGGGGCGCTCTGAGAGGCAAATAAAAACCTTATTAGAGGCAAAAAATACCTCACATATAGCCCACAGAGGCTATATGGAGATATTTAACCCCTGCCTAACTTCAAAAATAGCGGGAGACGAGGCCGCCGAAAAAGGGGCGGGGCCTATCTCCTCAGCACACAGCGCCATTTTCTCTCACAGAAAAGCTGGAGAGAAGGCTCCCAGGCTCTCCCCTGCACTGCACTACAGAAACAGGGTTAAAACAGAGAGGGGGGGCACTGATTTTGGCGATATTGTATATATATAAAAGATGCTATAAGGGAGAAACACTTATATAAGGTTGTCCCTATATAATTATAGCGTTTTTGGTGTGTGCTGGCAGACTCTCCCTCTGTCTCCCCAAAGGGCTAGTGGGTCCTGTCCTCTGTCAGAGCATTCCCGGTGTGTGTGCTGTGTGTCGGTACGTGTGTGTCGACATGTATGAGGACGATGTTGGTGAGGAGGCGGAGAAATTGCCTGTAATGGTGATGTCACTCTCTAGGGAGTCGACACCGGAATGGATGGCTTATTTAGAGAATTACGTGAGAATGTCAACACGCTGCAAGGTCGGTTGACGACATGAGACGGCCGACAATCTATTAGGACCGGTCCAGGCGTCTCAGAAACACCGTCAGGGGTTTTAAAAACGCCCATTTACCTCAGTCGGTCGACACAGACACAGACACGGACACTGAATACAGTGTCGACGGTGAATAAACAAACGTATTTCTCATTAGGGCCACACGTTAAGGGCAATGAAGGAGGTGTTACGTGTTTCTGATACTACAAGTACCACAAGAAAGGGTATTATGTGGGAGTGAAAAAACTACCTGTAGTTTTTCCTGAATCAGATAAAATAAAATGAAGTGTGTGATGATGCGTAGGGTTACCCCGATAGCAAATATTGGCGTTATACCCTTTCCCGCCAGAAATTAGGGTACGTTGGGAAACACCCCTTAGGGTGATAAGGCGCTCACACGCTTATCAAGTGGCGTTACCGTCTCCAGATACGGCCGCCCTCAAGGAGCCAGCTGATAGGAAGCTGGAAAAATATCCTAAAAAGTATATACACACATACGGTGGTTATACTGCGACCAGCGATCGCCATCAGCCTGGAGATGCAGTGCTGGGTTGGCTTGGTCGGATTCCCTGACTGAAAATATTTTATTCATGTAGAGCATTTAATAGGATGCATTCTATATATATGTATGTGAGATGCACAGAGGGATATTTGCTCTCTGGCATCAAGATAAGTGCGTTGTCCATATCTCCCAGAAGATGTCAGGGACACGACAGTGGTCAGGTGATACAGATCCCATACGGCAGATGGAAGTATTGCTGTATAAAGGGAAGGAGTTATTTGGGGGTCGGTCCATCGGACCTGGGGACCACAGCAACAGCTGGGAAATCCAACCTTTTTTACCCCAAGTTACATCTCAGCTAAAAAAGACACCGTCTTTTCAGCCTCAATCTTTCCTTTCCCATGAGGGCATGCAGGCAAAAGGCCAGTCATATCTGCCCAGACATAGAGGTAAGGGAAGTAGACTGCAGCAGGCAGCCCTTTCCCAGGAAAAGAAGCCCTCCACCGCGTCTGCCAAGTCCTCAGCATGACGCTGGGGCCGTGCAAGCGGACTCAAGGTGGGGGGGTAGTCTCAAGAGTCTCAGGGCGCAGTGGGATCACTCGCAAGTTGACCCCTAGATCGTACGAGTATTATCCCAGGGGTAAAGATTGGAGAGTCGAGACATCTTCTCCTCGCAGCTTCCTGAAGTCTGCTTTACCAACGGCTCCCTCCGACAGGGAGGCAGCATTGGAAACAATTCACAAGCTGTATATCCAGCAGGTGATAATCAAAGTACCCCTCCTACGACAAGGAAAAGGGTATTATTTTTCCACACTATATTGTGGTACTGAAGCCAGACGGCTTGGTGACACATAGTCTAAATCTAAAATGTTTTGAACACTTACATAAAAGGTTCAAATCGAGATAAAGTCACTCAGAGCAGTGATAGCGAACCGGAAAAAAGGGGACTATATGGTGTCCCTGGACATCAAGGATTACCTCCATGTCCAAAATTTGTCCTTCTCATCAAGGGTACCTCTGGTTCGTGGTACAGAACTGTCAATATCAGTTTCAGACGATGCCGTTTGAATTATCCACGGCACCCCGGGCCTTTTTACCAAGGTAATGGCCGACAAGATGTTTCTTCAAAGAAAAAAGGCATCTAAATTATCCCTTACTTGCACGACCTAAAAAGGGCAAGTTCCAGAGAACAGTTGGAGGTCGGAAGAGCACTATCTAAAGTAGTTCTTCGACGGCACGACTGGATTCTAAATATTCCAAGAATCGCAGCTGTTTTCCGACGATACGTCTGCTGTTCCTAGGGATGATTCTGGACACGGTTCAGAAAAAGGTTTTTCTTCCCGAGGAAAAAGCCAAGGAGTTATCCGACCTGTCAGGAACCTCCTAAAACCAGGAAAGGTGTCTGTACATCAATGCACAAGAGTCCTGGGAAAAATGGTGGCTTTTTACGAAGCAATTCCATTCGGCAGATTCCATGCAAGAATTTTCCAAAGGGATCTGTTGGACAAATGGTCAGGGTCGCATCCTCAGATGCACCTGCGAATAACCCTGTCGCCAAGGACAAGGGTATATCTTCTGTGGTGGTTGCAAAAGGCTCATCTATTGGAGGGCCGCAGATTCGGCATACAGGATTTGATCCTGGTGACCACGGACGCCAGCCTGAGAGGTTGGGGAGCAGTCACACAAGGAAGAAACTTCCAGGGGGTATGGACGAACCTGGAAAAGTCTATTCACATAAACATTCTGGTACTAAGAGCAATCTAAAATGCTCTAAGCCAGGCGGAACCACTCCTGCAAGGAAAACCGGTGTTGATTCAGTCGGACAACATCACGGCGGTCGCCCATGTAAACAGACAGGGCGGCACAAGAAGCAGGAGTGCAATGGCAGAAGCTGCCAAGATTCTTCGCTGGGCGGAGAATCACGTAATAGCACTGTCAGCAGTGTTCTTCCCGGGCGTGGACAACTGGGAAGCAGACTTCCTCAGCAGACACGATATACACCCGGGAGAGGGGGGTCTTCATCCAGAAGTCTTCCACATGCTAATAAACTGTTGGGAAAGACCAATGGTAGACATGATGGCGTCTCGCCTCAACAAGAAACTGGACAAGTATTGCGCCAGGTCAAGAGATCCACAGGCAATAGCTGTGGACGCACTGGTAACACCTTGGGTGTACAAATCAGTATATGTGTTTCCTCCTCTGCCTCTCATACCAAAGGTATTGAAGATTATACGGTGAGGAGGAGTAAGAAATACTAGTGGCTCCGGATTGGCCAAGAAGGACTTGGTACCCGGAACTTCAAGAGTTGGTCACGGACGACCCGTGCCCTCTACTTCTGAGAAGGGACCTGCTACAACAGGGTCCCTGTCTCTTTCAAGACTTACCGCGGCTGCGTTTGACGGCAGGGCGGTTGAACGCCAGATCCTAAAAGGGAAAGGCATTCCAGAAGAAGTCATTCCTACCTTGATTAAGGCAAGGAAGGAAGTCACCGCGAAACATTATCACCGCATTTGGCGAAAATATGTCGCGTGGTGCGAGGATCGGAGTGTTCCGACGGAGGAATTTCAACTGGGTCGTTTCCTACATTTCCTACAATCAGGATTGTCTAGGGGTCTCAAATTGAGATCTATTAAGGTTCAAATTTCGGCCCTGTCAATATTCTTCCAAAAAGAATTGGCCTCAGTTCCTGAGGTACAGACTTTTGTTAAAGGAGTACTGCATATACAGCCTCCTGTGGTGCCTCCGGTGGCACCGTGGGATCTAAATGTAGTTTTAGATTTCCTCAAATCCCATTGGTTTGAACCATTGAAAAAGGTGGATTTTAAATATCTCACATGGAAAGTGACTATGTTACTGGCCCTGGCTTCCGCCAGGAGAGTATCTGAATTGGCGGCTTTATCTTATAAAAGCCCTTATCTAATCTTCCATTCGGATAGGGCAGAACTGAGGACTCGTCCGCATTTTCTCCCTAAGGTGGTATCAGCGTTTCACCTGAACCAACCTATTGTGGTGCCTGCGGCCTCTGGCGACTTGGAGGACTCCAAGTTGTTGGACGTTGTCAGAGCCTTAAAAATATACATTTCAAGGACGGCTGAAGTCAGAAAATCTGACTCGCTGTTGATACTATATGCACCCAACAAGTTGGGTGCCCCTGCTTCTAAGCAGACGATTGCTCGTTGGATTTGTAACACAATTCAACTTGCTCATTCTGTGGCAGGCCTGCCACAGCCTAAATCTGTTAAGGCCCATTCCACAAGGAAGGTGGGCTCATCTTGGGCGGCTGCCCGAGGGGTCTCGGCATTACAATTCTGCCGAGCAGCTACGTGGTCGGGGGAAAACACGTTTGTAAAATTCTACAAATTTGATACCCTGGCAAAAGAGGACTTGGAATTCTCTCATTCGGTGCTGCAGAGTCATCCGCACTCTCCCGCCCGTTTGGGAGCTTTGGTATAATCCCCATGGTCCTTTCAGGAACCCCAGCATCCACTTAGGACGATAGAGAAAATAAGAATTTACTTACCGATAATTCTATTTCTCGGAGTCCGTAGTGGATGCTGGGCGCCCATCCCAAGTGCGGATTATCTGCAATACTGTACATAGTTATTGTTAACAAATTCGGGTTATATTGTTAAGGAGCCATCTTTAAGAGGCTCTTTCTGTTATCATACTGTTAACTGGGTTTAGATCACAAGTTGTACGGTGTGATTGGTGTGGCTGGTATGAGTCTTACCCGGGATTCAAATTGCCTCCCTTATTGTGTACGCTCGTCCGGGCACAGTGCCTAACTGGAGTCTGGAGGAGGGTCATAGGGGGAGGAGCCAGTGCACACCACCTGATCTGGTAAAAGCTTTACTTTTTTGTGCCCTGTCTCCTGCGGAGCCGCTATTCCCCATGGTCCTTTCAGGAACCCCAGCATCCACTACGGACTCCGAGAAATAGAATTATCGGTAAGTAAATTCTTATTTTTTTAAACTGTGTATTAAACAAAGTTTGTGTACATTGAGTCATCAAAAAACAAAGGTTTCACTATCTCACTCTCACTCAAAAAAGTCCGTATTTCGGAATATTCCGTATTTTCGGAATATTTGGATATGGGATACTCAACCTGTATTTCCATACCATAATGAGATTTCTTGGGGATGGGACCCAAGTCTAAACATAGAATGTTTATGTTTCATATATACCTTATACACGTAGCTTGAAGGTAATATTATACAATATTTTATTTATCATTATGTGCATTAAATAGAGTTTGTGTACACTGAACCATCAGAATCAAAGGTGTAACTATCTCAGTCGCACTAAAAAAATTATATATTTTGGAATATTCTGTATTTTGGCTATGGGAGACTCAGCCTATATCACTATTTATACACACTCACTAGAACAGATATTCTGGACATGGGACTTTTCTTTTTTTTAGTCACTTAAAGATTTTGTAATTCATTAAGTCTTACAATATAAAAAGATAATCTATTACAATATACGCTAACTCATACATGACATATAATAGAGAAACATATACTAATATCAAGATAGATTGCACACAGAATTTTGTATAAATATATATATCTGCTGTATATCCGCAGTGTTTTTAATTCGTTATGTATTATGTGCACATTATATTAACTAAGCATCGGATTTTAAAAACTCACAATTTTGTAGTTTCTGTTGTCATTATGATTTAAAAAGAGTAAACACAGTTGTTTGACAATAAATGGCTTCACCCAACCACTAACCATGAGTGAAAGAAAAGTTTGTGAGTTATCATTCATATTCTCTGACAAATGGCCAGAAAATCACAAATTCTGCTAGGGTATGTAAATTTATGAGCACAACTGTGTATATATATGTGTGTGTGTGTGTGTGTGTGTGTGTGTGTGTGTGTGTGTGTGTGTGTGTGTGTGTGTGTGTGTGTGTGTGTGTGTGTGTGTGTGTATACATATACATACAGGTGGCACTCCTGGACCAACAAATGGGTGAAACAATCCGGTGCTTTAATATCATTTATGATATTAAAGCACCAGCTTGTTTCACTCACTTGTTGGTCCAGGAGTGCCACCTCATTCTGCATGCATATTGATAGGAGATATATATATATATATATATATATATATATATATATATATATATATATACACACACACACACACACACACACACACACACACACACACACACATGACTTACAGAATTATATAAATAGTGCTCTCATCTGGTCTTCAGGGACTGGAGCCCACCGTGGCAGGGCTCCAGCTATGCTGTGGCTCAACCGTCTACAGCTTGCATAATCTGTGTACCAGGCAGGACCGTCCTGTCCCCTATTGCATGTGCTAGTAGGGCTCTGGAACAGAGACCGTAAACTCTGCAGCAGCAGATGCACCGCAGAGCTCCTTTGGAAGAGCTGTGGTCACACTTGGATCCCGCTGTGAACCACGCAGGTGCTGCTGAACATGCAGGTGCCCCTTCTGGGCTTGAAGTCTGGAGGCATGTGTCTCCATTGCCTCTGGGAGTTACACTGCTCATACTACTTCTGTCCCACGTTGACGCTTGTTACATCTGCCCTATAATTTGTACAAAGATTAGTGATATTTTTGTTGCATCTTTCTAAAATCTAGTGAAACCTATACTAAGTTATAACTCTGTATGGGGGAGATAAAGTGGAGAGAAATAAAGTGCCAACCAATCAGCTCCTAACTGTAATTTTTCAAGCATAGTCTGTAAAATAAGAGTTAGAAACGAATTTGTTAGTGCTTTATATCTCTCCACTTTATCGTTTTCAATGCTTTGATAAATATCCCCTAGATGTTTTATCAGGTATAATGAATGACCTATCATAATGAATATTATTACATATCTGCAACATAATTTTTCTTCCATGGGGTCTGTTAGAGGGGATAAGAAAGAGGATGTACTGTATTAAGTGTATACTCTAGCTGGAAAGAGACAGAAACTCTTATTTCTTTGTTAAACGTTGAGTATACTTGTGAAATGAGCTCTGTGCAAGACATTGATGTATAAATGTAAGCTGTATGTGTGTTTGTTTGTGTGTGTGTGTGTGTGTGTGTGTGTGTGTGTGTGTGTGTGTGTGTGTGTGTGTGTTAGGCCAAGCTAGTTCTTCACATCTTTGGGAACAAAAGCAATATGACTGAGCGCAGGGCCGTTTCTAGACAATTTGGTTCCCAGTGCGAGATTTCAAAATGCGCCCCCCCCCCCATTGCTCTAAAAAAAAAAATGTGTGCCCCCCCATCCCATATAGCCATAAAAAGAAAAAGCATGCGCGCGCGCTCCCGACAAGGGTGTGTGGCCTGATTAAAATGGGCGTGGTCTCATTAAAGTGGGCATGGCCTCATCTGATATCATCACACCCACCACAGGGGGGGAAAAATAAAAATAAAAAAGTCCCCTTTTTACACATTACAGCAGGCAAGTGTCCCCATATTACACAGCGCGGCAGGCAGGTGTCCCCATTTTACACAGCGCGGCAGGCAGGTGTCCCCATTTTACACAGCGCGGCAGGCAGGTGTCCCCATTTTACACAGCACGGAAGGCAGGTATCCCCATTTTACACAGTACGGTAGGCAGGTATCCCCATTTTACACAGTACGCAGGCAGGTGCCCCCATTTTACAAAGTGCAGCAGGCAGGTATCCCCATTTTACACAGTGCGGCAGGCAGGTATCCCCATTTTACACAGCACGGCAGGCAGATATCCCCATTTTACACAGCACGGCAGGCAGATATCCCCATTTTACACAGCACGGCAGGCAGATATCCCCATTTTACACAGCACGGCAGGCAGATATCCCCATTTTACACAGCACGGCAGGCAGATATCCCCATTTTACACAGCACGGCAGGCAGATATCCCCATTTTACACAGTACGCAGGCAGGTGCCCCCATATTACACAGTACGCAGGCAGGTGCCCCCATATTACACAGTACGCAGGCAGGTGCCCCCATATTACACAGTACGCAGGCAGGTGCCCCCATATTACACAGTACGCAGGCAGATGCCCCCATATTACACAGTACGCAGGCAGATGCCCCCATATTACACAGTACGCAGGCAGGTGCCCCCATATTACACAGTACGCAGGCAGATGCCCCCATATTACACAGTACGCAGGCAGATGCCCCCATATTACACAGTACGCAGGCAGATGCCCCCATATTACACAGTACGCAGGCAGATGCCCCCATATTACACAGTACGCAGGCAGATGCCCCCATATTACACAGTACGCAGGCAGGTGCCCCCATTTTACACAGTGCGGCAGGCAGGTATCCCCATAGGCAGGTGTCCCCATTTTACACAGTGCGTCAGCGGCAGGCAGGTTTCAAGTAGAGGGGAAGGAAGGGGGAGAGGGGGGGGGGTGAGAGAGAGAATACTTACGTCTTCCCGCTCTTCGGTCCCACCGCCTCACGTCCCTCGCGCCGGCCGCCTCCTCCTTCATGCTTATTTCCTTCTCGCCTCTCCCGAGCGCTCCTGCTCGGGGGGCGGAGTTTCGCGGAATGACGCGTTTGCGTCGTGACGTCACGACGCAACGCGTCATTCCGCGAAACTCCGCCCCCCGAGCAGGAGCGCTCGGGAGAGGCGAGAAGGAGTAACAAAGTGCCGCGGCGGGCGCCCCGTGCGGTTGCACGGCTCGCCCGCCGCTAGAAATGGCACTGACTGAGCGAGAGATAGAACATGTTTCCTTTAGTATAAATCATAAGAAGAAGCAGTCTGATGTAGTTTGTGGTGGTGGTGGTTGTCTGTGAATTATGACCTTATAGTGTATCTATTAACTACCAAGTTATGCAACACTTTGATCAACTTTGTGAATGCCTTAAAGTATCCATCTGCCTATACATTTTGTATGTCTTGTCTACTTGTATCCATCCATTTGTCAGTCTAAAATCACAGATTAACCAAAAGCCTTCAAAAATTGGTCCAACCTAAACCACTGTACTTACCGTCTCTAGTGCTTGTATCTAACATATAAGTGTACTTTCTGTTGGTTCCATAATATTGTAGCATAATATTGGGACTACCAGAGACATTTGTTTATTTCTAAATACATTTTAGTTGTCGTCTTTAGCCGGGTACACACTGGAGTGACCGGCAATTGGGACAATTTCCCTTGAGCCTAATTGCCAGTACACACTACATGATTTGATGAATGTGTAAGAGGTGCGGCGGTGCGTGTGGTGGTGCCTGCTGCCGTGCAGGTGTAGCTTCGGTACTCACCAGGCGCCGCTCTCTCTCACCTTCAGGTACCGGAACCTTCAACGGACCTGGCAATCTTCAGTCGGATCCGGACACGGCGATTCCTTCTCGGAGCTGACCGACGACCGAGCTGAGGAGAAAATAGTTTACCTTAAGGGGGGTATCAACCCTTCTTCCACCGGAAAAGGGGATACCCCAGGGGTGACGGCGACCTTCACCGGTTGGGTGACAGGTCATCACTGGCACAAAGCCTCAGCCACCCAGGTTTCACACACTCGCACTCTCGCGCGTAGTGTGATGAAGGGGATTCTCACGTCCGTGAGCAATCCCTATTCCGGCGCTCGGGGACAGACAAGGGACAAACGCACACAGATGCTACTCACCGTCAGTTCCGCACTGCGAACGACTTCTTCTCTTACAGGTGCCTGTAAGGAGGCAAACAAACAAGCAAACAGCCGTGCAGGGCCTAACTCTAACCTAGTGTCACACCCCTATACTAACTACAACGGCAGAGCCCTCAAACTAGCTCTGTGGGTGTGGTGCAACAAAACTAAACACACTTAACAAGCTCACACTTTGCCCCGCACGGTAACAACATACATCACGATACACAGTCAAGCAACTACCACGGTGCTGTCCCTTTTGGTACCCGACTCAGAACACCCGGTAGTGGGGGCCGCACAGCTCACCCACCTCCCGTACTCTCTTCTCAGGGGCTCAGGCAGAGCGGGCCTGCCTGCCTAAACACCTTGGGGTGAACTGGGCCTAGTGCCCAGTGCCACCTCTATTCACTTTGGGGGAACCGCTTATTTATTGGGCCTAGCACCCCCTATTTGCGCACGGACCCGAGGCCCGACCTTACCCACGGGCCTAGTGCCCGCCTAACTCGTCCCTCGTTGGGTGACCTGGGCCTGGTGCCCAGGGTCACCTTATGTTACCCTAATTGGCCAAAATACACTTGGGCCTAATGCCCTCTAATGCCCCACAGGCCTATTGCCTGATGTGCCCCCGGGCCTAGTGCCTGCCTACTGCGCTGGGAGAGGGTGGCTTGGGCCTAATGCCCAAATCACCTAATCAAATGGTGGCCCCCAAATTCCTAGCTGCGCCACAGGCATAGTGCCTGAACTGTGCCCCTGGGCCTATTGCCCGTCCCTGATGGTCTAGGGAGGAAAAGGGAAGGGGGTGAGAGTAGCCTCACCTGATCCGGGTGTCTCCGGCGCCCTCTTCTGCCGCTGGCCCGTCCTGGCCAGCGCCGCCGCCTCCGCTGTCCTTCTGAGTCCAGCCGCCGCTGGACATCTTCCTCCTGCAGGCCGATGTCTTCAGGCCTCTTCAACGTCCACCGGAGCTCTTCTCCCCACGGCCGCCGTCTTCTTCCTCGTCCACGCCGCCTCGGCTCCCTGTCCGGCTCTTCTGCGCTCTTCCGCGCGCCCGACCTCAGACGCCGGGGGCGGGGCCTATAACGCTGCGAGCGCCGATTGGCTCGCCGCGTCAGTCTCTGATTGGCCGCCGCATCGGGAGCCGCGATTGGCTCCCGGAGGGCGCCAACATTTGAACTCCTACGCAGCCTCCGGTCCGGTGCAGGGAAAAGGGTAATCCCTGCACCGGACACCCGCCGCTCCTGCACACTGACAGGCGCTAGGGACAGGCAAGCTGTCCCAGCGCTGTCAGAGACGCCCTCCCGCAGGGGACACAGATCCCCTGCGTGCTGTAGCTGGGATGTGTCCTGGGGAACAGGACACATCTCCACAAATGTATTCAATACTGTTCACCAGGTCGCATGCCAAATCGTCCGGTTGGCAGCACAACACAAATCACCCATACACACTAAGCAATGTACAGTAGATGTTCTGACGTTGCAAAACAGCAACTTGTCCTGATGTCACTCCCGGGTATACCCGGCTTAATGCACATCAGATCCCTCTTGACTTTCCCCTAGATTATAGCAATATTTGCTAACTGAACTCTTAGTGATATATTTTCTCCATTCTTTGATTTCTATAACTTGTATTTTATGAACATGACTGTAAGGTTTAATTTCTTTGTTCCTGAAATGTGAGCTCCTATTGTGGTCTTGAGTTAAGTAACAGTCTTCTGTCAGTGCAAATTAGTTCTCAATATTTGCAACCAATTTAAAATTATTTCCTACCTGTCATTGTGGATCACATCGACTAATTTGGAGGGCATGCAGGTTCTTGGAGGTTCTAGTGGTGATTCCAGCTGATTTGGCACTCAATTTAGATATATTTTTGTATGTGCTATTATCATGTACAATATAGCATAACAATAAGCAATTATATGACCCAGAGTGTGGGTGCTATTCTGTATTGTTAGGGACCACTAGTATCAGAGAAGCCTTGCTCTGAATTTTCTGTTCATCGTGTAGTGTTCAAGTCTTATTGCTGATACTTCTTGGCGTGCTGTGGAAAACTGTTGTTTAATTTTTCATATCAACCAATTAATCAGTTACAACTTATTAGCTGTCTATGTCAAAAGACAGATTTCTGCATTATGTATTTTTACAGAACTGACATGGTGGAGCTTTGCCTTGCACTAACTGCCATGCATTATAAAAGGGAGTACTCAAATAACATCACTTGTCTATTGGCACTAATACATTTTCTGCTAAATAATTTCACTTTAAATGAAATGCATTACATTTAAAAGCTTCTCAAGGCTTTATATTTGCATGCAGAAATATTAAAGCGTACAATATTGGTCTATTTATAAAAGCAGTATAAAATGCTTCAAATAAAATTAGATGTTAAGAAAATTAGTCACATTTTCTATCTTGCCAGCCCTTACCTTGTTTATTCACCTCAAAGGCTGTTTATAGTCATTATGGTTTCTCCAGCTCAAATGCAGACATCCCCAAGCCACATGCCTTTTGTTTGTTCTCAATATTCATGGAATCCGACTTGCTTATACTCTCAACAGCCAGCTGTGGTTCCTTGGTTCGTTTTTGTGACTGATATATTTTTCCCTCTTAATATATTATAATATATGTTTTTGTGTGTGTGTGTGTGTGTGTGTGTGTGTGTGTGTGTGTGTGTGTGTGTGTAGTATTGATATTTCCCTGATGTTGATGGCTGTCCTGTTTTCTGCATGTTACTCTGTCACAGATCTTTTCACCACAGTAAAGGCCCATACACCCAGAAGATATGAAAGATGTGACAGATGAACAATTTGAAATATGAGCAATGTTCCTTGAACTTCCAGGAGTCCTGACTCACTCAAGGGCCCTACACACTTGCCGATGCTTTCAATTTTGACGATGATCGATCTGAATGATGATCAATCATCATCCAAATTGACTTGCATTGCAAAGCGACAGAGAACCAACGATGAACGACCACGGGGCAGAACATCGTTCATCATTGGTGCATACACACTGAGCGATATGAACGATTTATCGTTTATTACTGAACGAGATCATTCATACCGCCCACACACATCATCAAGTGTGTTGGGCGCTTAAGCGATTTTTCAAACAATTTGAAAGACAATATATATCTTTGGAATTGGCACCTTATTTACATAGGTAATATTGGGGAGGCATTTCTGGGTGAATTTCATCAGGAATTCCAGATGACTATTTTGACTAATAAAACCCAAACGTGGAAGTTATGCGTAAGTACTTCTGGTGCCACCAAATTATTATACCTTTATTGCTTAATAACATTGTCTTGGATGGTGCCGGGCTCATTGGCGTCACCGAGTGTGACGCCTCTGAGGCAGGAGGCTGAGCTGGCTGTGTGGCGTCCGTCTCCGGCATGCGGCAGATAAGATGGGGCCAGGGAGGGTTCGGGGAGGAGGAGCAATGTCACATTGTGCCTATCGCTCATCACGGCTCCGTACACACATGCCGTGGTGAGTGATGTCACAAGTGACATTGCTCACATTGAGCTGCCTGCACGGCCGACCCTCAACCTGCTCTTAACGAGCGCGGGTGCGCGCATCGGCTGTTGGTATGGGCATACACACTAGACGACTTGAACTATATATCATTCGAAATCGTCGTTATCGCCCATATCGTTAAGAAAAGTTGTGTAGTGTGTATGCCCCTTAAGATCATTTGGTGTAGTCTCAATGTATGCTGCTAGTAAAAATGAGCATCCTGTGAGGACATGTTCTTCACCAAGTGGTTGTTTGTTACAACCTTTAGTTATTTCATCCCATTTTATTTCAGCAATGATTTTTTTTATATATGGAGCATAATGTAAACATGTTATTGCCAATACACACGTTCAGCATCTTCTATCTCACTTGCACTAGTCACGTGTGGCAGCAGTGAATACAATTTATCTGAAAATCTGTGTCTGAAGATAAACCAGGACCAAAGGTGAATAGACAAGTATAGCATGGGTGCATTGGCATATTTGCTGGTCCTGCTTAGTATAACACCAGAGATTTGGATCTACATAGTAAAGCCACCAGAGTTGTATGGTGCTAGCATGGTAAACCAGCCATAGATTTAAAGACATCAGAGAGATATGGGGTATGCATAGTAAAGTCACTATAGATGTGTGGTCTGAATAGTGTAGACAGCCACCATATTTGTGGGGTCTGTATGGCTAAATAACTAGATTTGCGGATCTACATAATAAAACCAAAAGAGATGTGTTGTCTGCATTGTAAATGTTCCTTAACGTGTGTACACATGGATCTGTAAGATGTTGACTATATATTCAAAATCTTAAGGAGATTTAGTGCATATCTCAAGGTGTTAGGCAGCTTGTGATACCGATTCGATCCCGATGTGCACTCCCGCCTGGTCGATATCGTAAGGCTAAATAGACTGTGCAGGCAAGTCAATCTTGACTATCTAATGTACTAGCTATTACAAAATATAGTCAAAATTGCCATTTAGTCAAAATCGTACACAAACAAAATCGAAAGTACAGATAGTCAAAATCTGTGCTATTTAGGCTCTAGGGGAGATCAAGGGAAATTGCATAGTCAAAATCAGGCATAGCAAGGATCTCACAGTGTGTACACACCTTTAGATCTGTGGTGGCCTGTATTTTAAAATCAGTAGTATTCCCTTTTAAATTATATAGTGGCCACTAGAATACTGTGCCTACATGATTTGGCCACAGCCATTTAAATTGTTGTACAATTATACAGAGCTTTGGTCATGTACTTTGCGCTTACATTAGGTTGACGTCCAACCCTACATCAGTCTCTTAATGTCTTTATTTTCCCTGCCGTACACTAAAATTCAGCTCTCTGACTTTTCAGTACAGCAAACTGCTAGCGTATTCTGTATTTGTTAATTATACAGACGTCACTAGAAACATGGAGTTCAAGGAGGGTGGGACAAGATAATACCAGAGAGGCACAATAGGAAAGCTCATCCTCCATTTCAAATGGTATATGTGACAAGAGGGTTGGTGTCTTTATTTAGGGTAAACAAATTACAAGCAGAGCCCATGTTTCAAGTGATGCTCTTAAAAAAATTAACAAATATACATTGGAAAAGCATATTTTCAGTTTCCATATATACAGTTTGCTTATAACTGTAGTCCTGTTCTGCTTTTCATAAATCCTAATGAACTAATTGGTAAATAAAATAAAATGTGGTAGGGTACAGGAGACATGCATATACTGTAACCACATTGGCATATTAATCATAAACAATTATTTACATTGTGGTTGTACAGTACATATGCATGTTAGAAATCAGATTATGATTGGCTGTAGTTTCATCTGGTGCTTAGATCACTAGAACCGGTTCAATTTACATGAATGTGATACTTATTTCAGCTGTATTTAGTTTTGGTAACTTAGTATTGTAGGATTGTATCTGTAGATATTGTATAATATAACGGTACCATGTCTTTCGAGCGCAGATATTCTGATTTTCCTCTAAGTGTTTAATCATAGATCAGATAGTGTGTGTGTGTGTGTGTATATATATATATATATATTTATGTGTGTGTGTGTGTGTGTGTGTGTGTGTGTGTGTGTGTGTGTGTGTGTGTGTGTGTGTATATATATGTGTGTGTGTGTGTGTGTGTATATATATATATATATATATATATATGTGTGTGTGTATGTATATATATATATATATATATATATATATACATATACATATACACACACATTCATTTGGGTTTTTAATCTTATTGTCAGTCTTCTAGATTGCTAGTTTAATAATTCACAAACCGCTCTGGCACACAATGCTTAGAGCAAGATTCTAAACCAAGGTATTGTAACCGCTTTTTGCCCTCAATGATTATTAGAATATATCTACAGTATAATTATGAGTTTAGCATAGCAATTCAACATCACATCAGCTGAAATGTTACTAGTGTGATCACACCTCAAGCAAATTAAGCAAATTTTACAAAGTGCAGCTCAGGCTTCCCAGTCTCACAAGAGCAAATAAATAATGCAAATCATGTGTAAACAGAATCCAGTTTTGTGTAAGAGGCTGTACTTGACAATTAAGTGATGAAGCTCAATGTGTCTCTTGATGCTGATGTTATCTTTGACACTTATCACAATTCCCAAGTGCACAACAGTATTAAAGTTTAACATAACGCAGAACCATTT
Organism: Pseudophryne corroboree; assembly: GCF_028390025.1. Lineage (NCBI taxonomy): Eukaryota > Metazoa > Chordata > Amphibia > Anura > Myobatrachidae > Pseudophryne > Pseudophryne corroboree. Next base: position 470,961,386 of record NC_086447.1, on the reverse strand, counting down.
TAACAAACTGTAAATGTAAAAATAAATAATCTGTTAATAGTTCCTTCATGCAGTGGAGAATGGATAATTTTTTCATGGAGAATAACTTTTTTAATAAGAAAACAAGTACAATCAGTGAAAGTTTGAGTTTCTAAACAAATGCTCCAACGATTAGAGTGAACAGGGGCAGGTATTACTGTTTGCAGATCATGCATGTGTTGATGTCAGAAAAAGGTCAGCCATTTGGCATACACGAAACCTCAGGGATATAGTGGGGAAAAAAATCAATTTTAATTAGGACAGTGGTAGCAGACCTTATTTATACCTTCAGGCACTCAAGGACATTTAAGAAAAGTTGCTACAGAAGTAATATTTAGCTGTAAAAAAAAAGCTTCAAAAGATTCTTATTAGATAAAATAATTTAATAACACCTTTACAACTTACTGGACAATTTGATCAAATTACATTTTATATTTCAGTACCACAGATTCAATCATACACTGCTAAAAAAAATGAGTGTAGTCATGTAATAATTGAGATATATATTTATATTAATATTATACAAAATGGAAGGAGGACAGCACTCAGGGATTATTATAAATAAGTTATATTGATAAAAAAAAATGCTTACATGTCCTTCAGTGTTCTGTGTTGTGCAAAGCACCGTCGTCAGGATAGTACACATTACAGCTGAAACATCATACCTACAGCAATAGGCATGTAGGGTTAAGGTGAGGCCTTGGTAATGGAGGGCTAGGATTAGGCACTTGGGGGGGGGGGTGTTAGATCTAGGCTAAGGGAGGAGAGGTCAGGGTTAGGAACGAGGGGTAGGGCCTAGGGTTAGCAATAGTCACTGATGGAAACACCACAGGATCATCATGTTATCACCCCCCTCCCCCCCTTCCTCTGTGAAATGTATCGAGTAATACCTTTTTCAGCGGGAAACAACAATTATGATGTGTGATTTGTTGAGAGTTACGTAATCCGGTTCCCAGACCCCCCACTTTATTCTGGAAGTGGATGGCATAAGGGAGGCTGTAGAATACCGTTAATTTGTGCGTACTCGAAGAGAGAAGGCATGCACAGTAAATATACCGTTAGCAAGCTACCGCCTCATTACCTATGTAGTTTAAATAGTGCTAATGTGAAGAAGTCCTTCCAAGGCGAAAGAAAAGTTATTCATTCTGTTTTTACAACATTCCAGTCCCTTTGTTAATAATTTTTCTTCTTCGAGCTCCATGTAGGACTGCGGAGTGGATCCAGGCACCAGACATCAAAAGCTTTTAAGCTCCCAGTTTGCTCCGGTCCTCCCTCCCTATACCCCACTCCCTGGCCAAGGGACTCCTCACTTTTTCTCTGGTGCCGGATGAAGCTGGATGCACCATTAGACGGCTCACCACTCCTTCCAGGAAAGTTTGCCCATTCAGATAGCCTGTTACTGAACAATGTGTAGGAACTGTGGGCGATCCTCAGGGCCCTAAAAGCAGGGCAGACCGGTACAGGTTCAGTCTGACAATGCCACAGCTGTGGCTTACCTAAACCACCAAGGAGGAACCCGCAGTTGGATGGCAATGCACGAAATAGCACAAATCCTAAAGTGGAAAGAACGCCACCTCCTGGCAATATCAGCAGTTTTCATTCCGGTAGTCTTAAATTGAGAGGCAGATTTGCTCAGCCAACACAATATGCATTACAGGGAGTGAGCCTTACACCAACAGATATTCCAACTACTAGTGGACAGGTGGGGCCTTTCAGCAGTAGACCTCATGGCCTCCCGTCACAACAAAAAGCTGGCAGTGAATGGTTCCCGCACAAGAGACCCGGAAGCAGCATTTGTAGGTGCTCTGTCAGTGAAATGAAAGTTCAGACTAGCGCACCTGTTTCCTACAGTGGCCTATACTATACACTCCAATTTCACAGTATTACTTAACTATTGAAACATATAATTTGACAGCAGATAAGAACCACTTGCCCATCTAGTCTGGCCATGTACACCACAGATGCAACCATACAGTATACTCCTATAATATCAGTCATTTATTACTGTAATTGACAATTGACCATTTGCTTCGAAATGCCAGCAAATTGGCAAAAACGGTCGTTCAGACAAATTGGTTAAATCCAATGAATTCAACCCACTTGTCTGTCTGACCATTTTTGTCTATTTTTCAGTGTTTGGGAGCAAATGGTCAATTGTAATTTGCTCCCATACATTATCAGATTTTTGTACCAACCAGCCAGATTGGACAATAAATCTTTAGGTGTACAGTATGTCCAGCTTTACTCTATTTTGCTGGGTCAGTAATTATCCCACTTGCTCCTGCAGACAGAAATACTCAAAACAGGACCTGTTGGGGATATTTGATGACTGGAGCTGAGAACCAGTGAACTAATGGGCTAAAAAACACATCTATGATGAAATTTTTTTGACATGTGGGGGGGGGGCGCCCAGCACAGGGCACTTCCGCACCGCATGCAGCCCCCTCCCGCAGACATGCGAAAGCATTGCACAGTGGAGATGCTTTTGCATGTTTCTGGTAGCCCTCTGTCTACGCAGCCTAGCTGCGTGAACAGAAGGCTACCCATCATGTTAAGGGTCGCAGCGGCTGCGTGTAATGTCACACAGCCGATGCATCCTGCCCCAGCAATGGACCGCACCCCCTTTAAACGGAGCGTCGATGCCCACAAAACGCGGCATCGACGCCCCATTACCGACCCCCACCAGGTCTGAAGAAAACACAGTTTAAGACCTTGCTCATGTGCATACTGGTGCATGCGTAGATGTGCAAAAATCGCTTCATATCGATTTTTGCACATCAGCAGCAGGGTCTAAATTAGGCCCTAAATTATCATGAACTGTACTCCACACAAGTAGCCAACTTTTTCATCAGACGACCCAACTTCTCTCCAACTAAATAATTTGTGGATTTCATAGACTAAGGTGGACACTGCCTACCTTCTTTTACATGTTAAAAAATAGAATAAAAATAATTAGTTTACCCAAAATTTGGGGCAAATTGTCATGGGATCCCCCTGATATCAACATTGACTGGTGGAACCATAAAGGGGATTCCTGTATTATGGGTCCCCCTTCCATGGTTAAACACAACCAAGGCCAGTTGGCACCATAGCTGGCTTTCCCAAGAAAACTGGGCCTGAAAAAACAAATGTGTGTGAACCACTCTCCTGGACATACAGTATCCAGCTCTGGTGCCAGTATCACCATGGCATTTTTCTGTACCCCCAGAGCTTTGGGTTTTGAGGCAATAAATGATGAATCATAGATTTAAAACATTTGTTATTTTATCTACAAGTCGCACTATGCCCTGATTGCAAAACATGGCTACCATCGCCTACAAGCACTTGTAGAACCAGAAATGCCAGCTTGCCCTGGCACTAGTTTGTGAAAGAAAAATGGGGGAAAAATCCACAGAACTAGTTAAATATAAAAGGAAAATGTCATGAATTAAAATGGATATATGTTTACTTTAAAAAAGAAAATACAGATGCACGTTCTACAGTAGTAAGCACTGCCAGTCAGAATAATTATAACTATATTTGTCTGCATAGTGTATCTTGTAAATATCTGTTTAATGCAAAAATAAAAAATGCAACTTGTTTATCAGCTTTTAAATGTATATTTTGATAGTAACAACCTTTTAGTGTAAGCAACTTTGAGTCCTTCTGCAAAAAGTGCTATTTAAATTAAATTATTATTATTATTATTATTATTATTATTATAAATATGAAAGGATACTGGATGATGATGTATTTCCAACATTGAAAGCGAAGTTTAGATAGCAGCATTGATGTAACATGGGTTAGTCTCATTGTGATGTGCACGTTTAGTGTGGCCCAGGTCAAGCAGGTGTTACTGTTAGATGTGTATGCAGACTTGGATAGCTGTACTCTATGCACCACACATGACTTGTGATAGACAAGTTCGGTGTTATCCAGTATACTTGCTCTGATGGTGACTCAGTGCCTGCAGTATCATATGTTGTTGGGGGTAGCAGTTGATTTACAGACGGTCATAATCCCAACATCCATTGACCGACAGTCAAAATAGCGGCACTGTCAAAATACTGACATCAATTATGCTGACATGTTCAAAATGTCGACATAGAATACCAACATTTGAAATGTCAAAATGCTGACATACATTTATAAGGAATGTTTGCCCCAAATAGACTTGTTAATACTTTACCATTCCAGTGGACCTGGACGGGGAATATAATAGTGTGCCGGGCGCAGTGAGGCACCGTGCCCAAAGCATGGCGAGGCACCGCACCTGAAGCGGGCCGTGCGAGGTGACGCGGTACACTTAGATGGTGTCCATGTCGAACAGAAAAATTCATGTCGGTATTTTGACATTTCTGCATTTCAAATGTCTGTATTCGGACTATGTCGGTATTTTGAACATGTCAGCATAATAAATGTTGGTATTTTGACTGTAGGTCAATGGCTGAAGGGATTATGACAGTCTGTATTGTGTCCGTCGGTAAATCATTCTGAACCCCATGTTGGAGGCTCCCCCCAAAAAAAGAAGCTTTCCTGTATATCTGGGTGCATCTCCTGTCCATCTGTATGCTGTGTCCTGTGCCACTGATGAGCAGTACATTTAATAGTAACTCTTTCAATAAAGTCACTAATGTGTTTCTTAATTTTAAATTTCTTCCGAGGTGAATAGATTACTTTCCTAATTTGAGTGAGTGTGTGTGTGTGTGTGTGTGTGTGTGTGTGTGTGTGTGCGTGTGTGTGTGTGTGTGTGTGTGTGTCACTGCCTTCATGCAATTTTTTTTTTTTTTTTTCAGTTGGGGTGGGAATGTATCCAACATTCCCGCTGCACTGATAATCATTCAGACAAGTTGGGAAAATCACGCACGTTTTTCAATGAGCAATTGTAATTTTCTCCTATACATTGTTCCAACAAGCCAATTAGCTTTACTGTGTTCCTGTATGGTGCAGCCGTACTGTGTCTCATATGGTGCAGAGGCTTACTATGTGCCTAGTAATATAGAAGGTAGAGGGAGGAAGCATGGAGAAATACATGCTTCTCAGATACCCAGATGGTGAAGTGGTGGCTGTGGAGGGAAGCATAGACCACGATTGCATCCTCCCCAAAATAGATTGATGACTGGATCAGGCATAAGAGGAAGAGCTGCCCGAGGATATATCTGACATTGCCAGACATTCATTGTCTCACAATATCACCGCCACCTTTTCTACACCAGGAGGCGTCCCCTGAGGTGGGTGTGTTGTCTGCCAAGGCGTCGAATACGTCTGTCCTAGCTCGCCGTATTCTGTGGTTGAGGTCATGGATGGTGGACCTGGACGCCAAAAGTCCTTGGAGCTATTCCCCTTTTACTGGGGACATCTTATTTGGGGGAAGACCTAATTAAAGATTGGGTCTGAATCTGCGGCTAATATGACTGCCTTTCTCCCAAATGCTACTCCTTCTGCACTGAAGGCAAAAGGTACCACTTTTCCCTGCTTTTGGCCTTAAGGGAAAGCGAAGGTAGGGCATACCCAAGATTGTCTTGTGCTCCCAACAACCACTAAGCTCAAGGCCTAACATTCCTGGGCTGCTCGTCAGCCAGCTTCTCATGACAAACCTGCTGCATGATGGGACAGGTCTCCCCCTGGGGGATACCAGGGTGGGGGGCCGACTTCTGCGAATCATCCAGGTCTGGTTAATGACCACTTCAGACGCATGGGTGCGAGAAGTTGTCTCTCACGGGTACGCAGTTTCTTCCAAGAGACGTCCCCGTCGCCAGTTCTGCACATCGGTTATCTCTTCAGATCCGTTAAAAGCGCAAGCTCTACTGAAGGTTGTATGTTCCCTCTTGGATACAGGAGTGGTAGTGTCGGTACCTCTGTCCCAGAGAGGCAGAGGATACTATTCAACCCTGTTTCTAGTCCAGAAACCTGATGGGTCTTTCCGGCTTATTCTCAACCTCAAATCACTGAACAAGTTTGTGAGAGTGTCCAAGTTCCGTATGGAATCACTGCACTTATTTGTACTGGCCATAGACCCGGAGACTATATGTTGTCCCTGGATATACAAGATGCTTACCTGCATATGCCTATTGCCATATTGCATCAGCAATATAAGTGGTTTGGTATTGGCAACCTTTACTATCGATACCAGGCTCTGTCGTTTGGACTGGCCACGGCCCATCGGATTTTCATCAAGGTTATGGCCGTGATGACGGCTCATCTCCGTTGCCATGGCGTCAGGATTCTGCCGTATCTGAATGATTTGCTGATTCTGGCAAACTCCCACTATGTCCTCCTCAGTCATCTACAACTGACGGTAAACTTCCTACAAGCCCACAGGTGGCTAATCAACTGGAAGAAGTCCTCGCTGTTCCCTGCTCGGAGCATGGTGCACCTGGGGGCACTACTGGACATACACAGTCAGTGACTGTTTCTGTCTCCAGAGAAGGTCCTGAAACTTGAGGACAGAATCAGATACTTCCTTTCTCGCCCAAGAGTGTCAGTACACTCGACGATGCAAGTACTAGGCCTCATTGTTTCGGCTTTTGACATGATAGAGTACGCTCAATTCCATTCCCACCCTCTACAGAGGTTAATCCTTTCCAAGTGGGACAGCCTGCCTCATCGGTTCAGGTCTCACGTGATCTCCTTGACTCCGGAGGTTTGCCTGTCACTGACCTGGTGGCTACAGGACCAGCAGTTGAGCAGGGGCCATCCCTTCTGGTTCCCCAACTGGGTCCTACTGACTACAGACGCCAGTCTGAGGGTTTGGGGCACATTAATGGAGCAACACTCTTTCCAGGGTTGGTGGACCATGGAGGAATCACTTCTCCTGATAAACATTCTGGAATTATGGACAGTGTTCAATGCTTTGTCTCTCGCCCCGCCTCTGATACAGAACAGGCCCGTTCAAGTAGGGTCAGACAACGGCACCACGGTGGCGTACATAAACCATCATGGCGGCACTCGAAGCCGCATGGCAATGATGGAAGTGTCAAAAATCCTTCATTGAGCGTAACACCTTCTACCAGCAATATCGTCAGTGTTCATTCCAGGTGTCCTCAACTGGGAAGGTGATTTCTTCAGTCGTCAGGACGTGCACGCCGGAGAGTGGAGTCTTCATCTGGAAGTCTTTCAACTCCTAGTGAACAAGTGGGGCTTACCAGATGTAGACCTGATGGCGTCTCGACACTATCACAAAGTTCCGGTCTTCGGATCAAGAACCAGGGATCCTCAAGCAGCGTTCATGGATGCTATGGCAATTCCATGGAACTTTCAGCTGCCCTACGTGTTTCCTCCAGTGTCACTCCTGCCCAGGGTTCTACGGAAGTTCAAACAAGAAGGAGGAATACTACTTCCAGTCGCTCCAGCATGGTCCAGACGTCATTGGTTCTTAAACCTGCAGGGTCTTTCGATGGAGCGTCCTCTTCTACTTCCTCAACGCCCAGACCTCCTCGTTCAGGGCCTCTGTGTCTATCCAGACCTGGCCAGACTGGCTTTGATGGCGTGGCTCTTGAAGCTTAACTCCTGAGGGCCAAAGGATTCTTGGAGGCGGTCATCCAAACTATGCTGAAGTCCCGCAAAACGGCATCTGTGCGGATTTATTATAGGGTCTAGAATTCTTACTTCACCTGGTGTGCTGCTAAGAATTACGATGCCTACAATTTCAGAACTTCCAGATTTCTGGCTTTTTTTACAACAAGGCCTGGACATAGCCTTAGTCTGGCATCCCTTAAGGTTCATATCTCTGCCTTGTCGGTTTGGTTTCAGAGGAAAATTGCGTCTCTTCTTGACGTTCATACTTTCACTCAGGGTATTTTATGGATTCAGCCTCCCTATGTCCCTCCTGTGGCTCCATGGGATCGGTCTGTTCTGAATGCCCTGCAAGAGTCTCCATTTGAACCTCTTGCTTCAGCGGAACTTAAATGGCTCATGGTCAAGGTCATGTTCATACTTGCTATTGGCTCTGCTGGGAGGGTGTCAGACCTAGGCACTTTGTCCTGTCATTCACCCTTTCTGATATTTCACCGTGACCGGGCAGTTCTTTGAACTAACCCTGGTTATTTGCCTAAGGTGGTGTTATTTTTTTCACCTTAACCAAGAGATTGTGGTTCCGGCCTTCATCTCTTCTGCCTTGTCCACGAAAGAGCGATCTTTGGATGTGGTACGGGCTCTCCGTATATACATGGAAAGGACTGCCTCTATGAAGAGGTCAGATTCCCTTTTTGTACTTTTTGGTTTTCACAAACCTTGCAAAGATATGGAGGAGAAAAAATCCCCAGTGGTATGCTAATCCCACTCTCCCGGCGCTGTTCAATATATTTTTACAGTTTAAGAAATTATTAATATAGAAAGATTTTTTATTTATTTCATATAAGTAAACAGCAGCGTCTGTTTTGAGACTTGGTTAGGGTCTCTAGCATAAACGAAATGATATAGATTTAGAAAACATCGCGCTGTTAATAAAATAAAATATAATAATAGTAATTTTTGTGATATTAGTTATCGGGCTGTAAAGTTGTCAGAAATGAGGTCGGGAGACTGTATAAAGATAATAATAAGCACAGCCGGGACGCCGGCATATAAAGCCATTTATTAAACCCGTGTGGATCTTGCAAAGGAATACAATCTGACACATACTGTCTTTTAAAGGACACGTGGTATCTATTTTATAACACACTCGTTTGAGCTGTTATTATAGTTACAATTATTTATAGGTTTTGAATTATGCTATGACTATTAAATATCTGATGCTTGTATAGAAAAGAATCTTTTATATATATATGTTTTATCTTTATGGTGTATTATTTGGTTTAAAATAAAAAGTATATTTTTTTATTATTATCTTTATACAGTCTCCCGACCTCATTTCTGACAACTTTACAGCCCGATAACTAATATCACAAAAATTACTATTATTATATTTTATTTTATTAACAGCGCAATGTTTTCTAAATCTATATCATTTCACAAACCTTGGTCAGATGGATTAGAGTGGTGATTGCACAAGCTTATGCACAGGCTGGACCTCCAGCTCCTGCTGCTATTAAAGCCCATTCTACTCGGTCTGTTGGACCTCTTAGGCGGCCCACAGTGGTACATCCGCAGAACATTTGTGCAAGGCGGCTACGTGGTCCTCAGTGACCACGTTCATTGGGTTCTATGCCTTTGATACTTCTGCCTCCCAGGATCCTTCCTTTGGACGCCGGGTTCTCATACCCGATAAGGTGCATCCCCTCCCTTGAGGAACTGCTTTGGGACATCCCCGATGTATTTCCTGTGGAACACTGTGTACCCCGCTGCAGAAAAGAAGATTAATGGTAGACTTACCATGGTTAAATCTCTTTCTGCGAGGTACACTGGGTTCCACAGGGCGCCCACCCTGACGCGCTTAGCTTCTTTGGGTTTGTATGGCATTAGCCGCTAGTCCCTCTCCTGTCGTGAGAACGTGGTTCTATGTGACTAACATCTGCCTTCTCTTTTATCTGCTTCTGCATTGTACTGGTTAACAAAACTGAGTTCACAGTGCCTGGAGGCTGGGTTATAGAGGAGGCCCCGCAATGCCTTCTGGGACAGTCTACAGCTTTAGCCTGTTAGTGCTTCTGGATCAAGATCCATCTCTACACCCCAATGTATTCCCTGTGGAACCTAGTGCACCTCACAGAAAGAGATTTAACCATGGTAAGTCTACCATAAATCTCCTTTTTGCGTAACAATATTATTTTTAACTTTGTGTATTACACGAAAAATATTTATCACATCCGCATTAAAATGCTGATTGTGATAAAGATGCCCCTTTGTGTAATATCCTGTATCTAGATTTTCAGTTTCTCACTTTATCTGCTTCATTGTCAGTTTAATGTAAAGAAATTATCACATTGTCATTTTTAATTTAAATGTAAAATCATATCTTACATTTTCTTTATTTTTCTTTCTTCGTTTTACCTGGATAAAAGTAATCTAAATGACTAATAGTATTTTGTACTTCAATAAGGAGATTAGTTTATTTAAATTTGAAAGATGATTAAACTACAAACTTAAGTTCAGGGTGACCTACCCTTTAAATGATAAGAGACACAAGATTCTTTAAACTAGAATGAAGCATTGTACTGTATTACTGTAAATGTCGGGACACTTTGACCTATTCAAATGATATAAAAGACCATATGAAGCACAACTGACATTGTGAATTTATATATATATATATATATATATATATCCCTTAAATATATATAAACGCTGATGATCATAGCTTTCCTACTAACTATTCCTAATTATACAGTCTTAAGAAAGTAAAAACAAATACATTTCCTCAGAGTGTACCATTTTTAATGTACTGTATAAAATGAGACATCATTAAATTAATAAAAAAATCCATGTGGTGTTGGTAGATGTAGTTACAGATGTCTCCTGGTGTAGTCGGTAGCAATTTTTCATGCAGCAGCAATTCAATAGCACACACACCCAGTAGTTTAGTAAAACTAGCTACACCTAGTTTTATTAAGCAGCCCAATAGTATAACTAAACATCAAATTAAATTCTAGCCTGCCTTGCACTGACTAACATAAATAGACCTCTCTAAAGGGCCTATTAACCATTGGAGACCGGGTACCCTCCAACAATTAAGAATCCAAATCACTTTGAGTTGCTGGCTATGGTCCCCACAAGCAAACTCCAAAAGCTTTCAGTTTTCAGACTGTGCTGAATACTATGCACCCCTATCAGGCCATTTATAATCATTGGACCCTTTATAAAAAAATATGTGGAAACTGCCGTTTCCGCATATGTAACTGGCCCGCTAGTGACTATGAATAGTTTTCTTAATTTGCCAATATGTTCACATGAATATAATTTTCTCTTGCGGCAAGAAAAAATTCACAGAAAGTGACAGGATGAGTAAAAAAGTAAAGTGGTCGCTTATACATTATAATCACTGCTGTGCTTGGAACTGGCAAAGCATCTGCAAGTGGACATGAAGGGAGAGGGGCCTGTTTAAGATCCCGATGGATCTATGGCATGAGACACAAAGTACTGAGGGGCCATGCTTTGCACATGTGCAGGTCCCATACTATGCATCATCAGATGCACTACTGCTGTAGACCTCAATAGATAGACAGTTTGGGGCCTGGGAGGGTAATGCGATTTGGAGTTTCCCAAAATAGAGGTGCGTTGCTTCCTTTTTGTGGCAGTGCCGAGGACAGGATCTTCATTGGAAGACAGAGAAGATCCTGTCACAGGTGATCTGATGCTGCATCCCCGGGTGCAGCACTGCACCACAAATGCATGCAGGAGACATTACTGACACATTGCTGCATTACCATATCTGTGCATCGCTGTTGCTTCCAAGTAAGCAGCGGTGTTGCACCCTCCATCCACATCTTAATCAGGCCCAATCAAGATTTCCTGCAACACGGTGTAAATAAATATGTCTCTAAGGTTGAAAGGAACTTGCAGCCAGTTTGGTAATTTTTGGTTTTGGATCTGAAAATTTTAATTTTTATTGATGCTTATCATGGCACTAAGAAATTACGTTCTACTGGCTTGTATTAAAATACTCCTGCAGGGACAGAGCCTGTCACCATGCAACATGCTGACATTTTGACCATGTTGACATTCTCATATCGACCTGCTGTATGTCGAATTATAATTGTTGACCTAACATAGCACACCTGGCGATCTGCTAATGTGGCTGCTGTCTGATTGGTCATGAGCACACATATCTTACGGTGGGTACACACTAATAGATATATCTGCAGATCATCTATGGACGGATCGGGCAGTGTGCTGTGCATACACACTGCCCGATCCGTCGGGGACTGACGTCATGAACTGGGCGGGCGTGTACACACGCCCGCCCAGTTAAGCTGTCAATCACCGCCGGCCGCCGCAGCATGTGTGTGGGCGGTCGGCCGACCGCCCCGTACACACACAGCGACGCGTCACTATATCAGTAGATATATTGGCCGTCGGCTGTGCTGCGCGGCCGACGCGATACATCTGTGAACGACGGAGTTCACAGACGTATCGGCCGTACACACTGGCCGACGGTCCCGCGATATATCGACCAGTGTGTACGGGCCTTTAGAAACCTGGAACATACATCCTGTTTATAACTTCTCCAGTCTTTCTGTCACAGTATACAGTATATTTTATGATTGTGTCATGTCTGTTTGTTTTATGAACCCGAAGTCTATGTGAAGACTGTGCGGGTAACTGGAGGCCTATGTGTAGAATTGGCTGGGCTGAGGGAAACAGTGAGATGTAGAGGTAAGGAGCAATCTCTCACTGGGAGTTGATCCAGAGCCTCGGGAGAGGGAGCTGTATCCTGACCCCTGGAGCACCAGGGACTTTGGTGTTAATGACATGATGGTGAATGTAGTGTAGTAGGGAGAAGTGTAGCAGAGGATTAACCGGATGAGAACTGGATGGATAGATAATAGTATTACACTTTCCTTACTTGGTGAGAACAAGCAGGATCAATGTTGAGCAGGGTTCGACTGGCACTAATGATGAATGGAGTTTGGCTGGAGGTATGCTGCTGGACTGGACCTCTACTGGCTGAGGATAAGCTGGACCGGACTAACTACCTGCAAAGGATAAACTGGACCGGACTGGCTATCGGCTGAGGATAAGCTGGACCAGACTGGAACCAGACTTGAGAGCAACCGGACTAGAACCAGACTGGTACCGGTGAATCTGGATATGCTGCAATGATGACACTGAGCAGCCCTTCAGGATCACTGTGATTGGCTGTACCAGTAAATCTGGATATGCTTTGATGTTGAAGCTGAGTAGCCCTTCAGGATCACTGGGGTTGGCTATACTGGTGAATCTGGATATGCTGTGATAATGAGGCTGAGCAGCCCTTCTGGATCACTGGGATTGGCTGTACCGGTGAATCGATATATGCTGCGATAAGGAAGCTGAGCAGCTATTCAGGCTAGCTCAGGAAGCCAGGGAGCTCAACTACTAGGCTCACACTGAGCTGTGACTCAAGGAACTGGCAGCTTCTTAAATTCAAGTCAAGTCTCTCTACTTATACCTCTTGGTGATTGGTGAATAGAGTCAGGTGATTCAGGGAGTCTCAGGCTGGTACAGGATTGGATAGTTTATGATCAGATGATCAGAACCTATCACTGCAGTACTCCCGGTTAGGCTCTGATGTAGATTAAGGCATAGCAGGCCGTGAAAACACTGAAGCATAAACTTCTAAAAATGAACAGAGGATGCAAACTTTTAGGCCCAAACACTAGAAAGCTCAGCACAGTGGAGAATCAAATGCTGCACACAGGATCTGGCTGATTACTGACAGATAAATTCCTACTCAGGTGGCTAATCAGGAGTAAGTAACACAGACTGGCAGTTTGCATGCTGAGCTGAAGCAAATGCAGGTTTACAGGATATGCTGAGGTAAGACACAGAACATGAGAAGTACAGTCTGGTTCATGACAATCCGCTTCCTCTTTAGAATGTTAGTTCATATAGTGAAATGTTAGATTGTAGCAGATTTTAAAGAGTGTACCCTATGTGGACATAAAATATATACAAGTGGCTCATTGCTTCCCTGTTTAGACCATGACTGGGAAAATGGTCGCCATGTAATTTTTCCGGAGATTTGTGCATGCACACTAGACTCTGGGACAGCACTATGGCCTCCTAGTGACCCTGATGCCCAGAGTCTATTGCTCTGCTGTCTAGAGAGGAGGGGGACCTGACGGAGACTGCACACTGGCCTCCTCCTCTCTTGATGCGCTCCTGGGTCACCTTATCCTTTTGTGCAAATATTTGATTGCTGTTTGCAGTATGCTCCTCAACTTCTCACATTTTGTACTGTTTTTCATTATAAAAATCAATCACTCTGCAGAAAGACTTTAGGCTCATGTTTTTGTATGGATGTGATAACAGCACTTGTGTAGTTTGTTCTACATGGAAAATTAAACAGCAGCATTTCCTCACACTTGTAAGGCAGATTTTCTTCTGCTCCCTTCTTCTGATGTAAGATGGCTTTGCTTGTAAATACATTTTGCATTATGTGTAGGAGAGAGTTATGTTTATAACCTTATAATAGATCATATATTCTCCTAAAACGTTGACATTACAAAAGGCATACTTATCTACTTTTCCAAACTGGTCTCCGTGAGTTTTATAAAGGTATATCTAGGTGAGTAGGCGGAGAGAACATGGTTCCACCATTCCTGCCATCAAAGTTCTACCCCATACCTCCCAGCCATTCCAGTTTTGGTTGGACAGTCCTGCTTTTCAGGCATTGTCCTGCAGTTTTTAACATGCATGCAACAGTGTCCCGTTGTGGCAGGGGAGGTTGGGAAGTAGAGCAAGCAGTGAATAGATGCTGTTCGCATGTACGTAGTGTCTATTCACATTGGAAAGAGGGACTGGAGGCATGCCTTCAATGTGATGAAAATAGGGTGTTACTAAACAGTAAATAATTTCCTGCAAGTCTCTCCCCTTGTTACAAGGCCATGCCCTATTTTCGGTCACATGCAAAGATCCCTATCTACATTTCAGAAAAGTTGGGAGGCAAGCTTTCCACGAGGTGCAGAAGTGTGCAAATTATTAGACCCAACATTTTCATAGTTTTCTTGACTTATTGGCCACAAATTTAGACTGGGAAACTGCTTTGCAATGCAATGAGGTTTTCTAATGTGTTAACTAAGATTCTAGGTCCTCTATTTAATATATTTTGTAGGGAAATGTTGTTTTTGAAGGTGGTAGCCTTGTTCATTTAGACAGGCAGTAGGTCAACAGGGTCAAACAGTCAACAGTTAAATGGTCGACATGGACTTAGAGCAACAGGATCAAAAGTTCATCTTGCAAATAGTTGAGAAAAATGTTGATTTTTAGAGTTAGGCACTTGAGGAAAGGTTAGCTTTTGGTTGGGCTGGACTGCCAAAGGGGACGGTGAGGCACTTGGCAGAGGGTTAGGGTCAGGCATTAGGGGGATGGTTAGAATTGGGGTTCAAATAACAAAAAAAAAAGTTAACCATTTGTGCATTGACATTTTGACCCTTTCAACCCAAGTTCATGTCGAATATTTAACTGTCAATCTTTTGACCCTTGTCTACCTTTTGATCCTGTTGACAGTCTATCACTGTTGATCTTTTAAACCACACCTGTGTTTCACAGCCAGACATTAAGTACACAGATTAACTATGGTGATATTTTTGTACATACTCCTAAACAAGCAAATTGTTGGTATTTGCAGTTAAAAATACTGTAAAAAAAAATAAAAAATACTCTGATAGCATCTCGTAGTCCCACTCCATGGACCTCAGTGTCTAGTATAGAGAATGATGCTCCATTCCCAAGTGGCTAAGTATGTTGCGTTCTGTTTAGCTTAAGAAATGATTGGCAATAACTGTGATGTGGGGAAGTGTTCTCGCATGATCACCTTGCATTCATGTAATTACAGTGAATGTTGTTAAATGGTTATTAATTGCAATCTCTGCTCTTTTACTTCACCATCTTCTTTGTATTTGATCACATTTGGTGTTTGAGCTAAATGATTTCGGAGATGTTCTGCAGCCAAAATTCTCCCTGTGTATATGTTTATGGTAATTTTATCTATATGATTGAAAATTCATGCTACAATGCGTTTCCGCAAAGCAACTGACAAGAAATGTTAATGCACAGATTTTCAATGTTTTATGGACAATGTAGAATATTGAAATACAGCTATGAGAATAGCTCTTATGATTGTTTACAAATCAGTGTCCATTGTACTTTATAAGTCGAAGGATGTGGCAGACAATTTCAGAACATTAGGTCCCCTCAGTTGTTCTGTATGCAAAGTGACTAGAATTCAGAATCAGTAGTGTTTACGGCATGATTGGACTGAGATGAATATTGGGGGTCATTCCGAGTTGTTCGCTCGTTGCCGATTTTCACTATACTGCGATTAGTCGCTTACTGCGCATGCGCAAGGTTCACAGAGCGCATGCGCTTAGTTATTTTACACAAAAGTTAAGTATTTTACTTACGGCATAACGAAGCTTTTTCATCGCTGTGCTGATCGTAGTGTGATTGACAGGAAGTGGGTGTTTCTGGGCAGAAACTGGCCGTTTTATGGGAGTGTGCAGAAAAACGCAGGCGTTCGAGTTGCAAAACGCAGGAGTAGCTGGAGAAACGGGGGAGTGTCTGGGCGAATGCTGGGCGTGTTTGTGACGTCAAACCAGGAACGAAACTGACTAAACTGATCGCAATGTCGGAGTAAGTCTGGAGCTACTTAGAAACTGCTAAGAAATTTCTATTCGCAGTTCTGCTAATCTTTCGTTCGCAATTCTGCTAAGCTAAGATACACTCCCAGAGGGCGGCGGCTTAGCGTGTGCAATGCTGCTAAAAGCACAAGAACAACTCGGAATGAGGGCCCTTGGTCATTGGCAGCCCCATTGCAGCTATAAGGATGAAACAAAACAAAAATGCCATGGAAGCTGAGTAATAGTGCCCCAAAGTGGTAAGAAAGTATCTTACAACGGGCAGGTTTATCACTGGCAATGATGCGTTCAGGGAAAAGTGCTTTTTACCTTTTTCAGAAATATTCCTCTGAATGTATTAATAACATTTATCTATGGGTTATGGAGCTTATGCAGATTTGAACTCGCCTCCGGTTTTGCAGATTGATATTGCAAATTCCAGCATTGCTTGTGCTCCGTGGCTGAGTGCACACATCTCAACCTTGAATGTTTGTAGCTGGGTAGTAACAGGTAGCTTGCACGCAGTTAACGTGTTCTGAGAATGTGCCGTGAGCATGTAGTTGGAATTTCCGGCTATGCAGAGTTGAGTTTACACAAATATCCTGATTTCATATGGATCCTCTTGCACAATGTGGGCCACGTTTTAATATTTAAAATGTAACATTAATTTTTTATTTATTTTTAAAGAGACAATGAACATGATTCGGACTTATAATAACATACAAAAACACATCAATAAAAGTATGGTTTTCTCATAGTGTGTTGTGTACTGACTCCGAGGGCCCACTGTGAAGGAAAAGCAAAATTTCTATACAAAATAACAGTAAATTGTGAAACACGCAAATTATAATATATATATATATATATATATATATATATATACTGATAAATATGTAAGGTGCTGTAGTTGTACTTCTCTGATGCTAGGCAGAAAATGCATTTTTTTGAAGTTTAGTATTTCAAAATGACCACTTTTATAGGTATGACAAATTGAAAAAGGAGAGAGACCCAAAAGTAACTGGTTTCAAATATATTGGTAAATAACTGAAGAAATAAATGTTGCTAATCATGTAGAGTGATGTCCATTCTGCAGTCTGCCATGAGCCAATGAAGGCAGTGAATGGCAAATGAGAGAGGTCAATTCACCTGCATGTACAGAGTTGTAGGAAGATTGCATCAGATCTACTGTTAATGTCACAGCTCTGACCCCTATGATTAAGTCTGTAGAAATAAGAATTAAGATGTGTGTGCTCTTAGTCAGAGACTAAATTTACACTTGCAGATAAAAAAAAAATAATCTCAGTAATTCAATAACCGTTGTACGACATTTAAAATGTAATTAGAATATTTAAAAGTGGTTATGTGTGCAGCAAAGAGATGGCTGAATTTTTCCATACTTTATATTCAGCTTGAATGCAAACAATAGCAGTATTTAGAATATCAAAAGAACAGGACTAGGACTATTGTCGTGATTGCATATTTCCTCTTTACACATGAATGTCTTTTCATTATGAACTAATCAGTCATTTTCCCAAATGCTTTTGTCTACTACAGGTGCAAAGGTCTAGAAATAAGCAGCTAAGAGAGTTGTTTCCAGATGGATTTAGTATTCATCATGCAGGCATGCTGCGGCAAGATAGGAGTATGGTGGAGAACCTTTTTTCTCAGGGACATATCAAAGTCCTGGTTTGTACAGCCACATTAGCCTGGGGTGTCAATCTCCCTGCTCATGCTGTTATCATTAAGGTAAGAGATTATTCTGCAGAAAAGAATAATATTGTCTGCTTTTTATTTTACAGCGAAAATTAGGACAATTGAAGCAGTGATACTTCTTTTTGTTAATATGTTGAGGTTCATTTTAACAAATGTCACACAATTGTAATTTATAGCAGGTTTTTAAAACTTATGTCACCTCACTTTATTCAACAATGGACAGTAAAGAGATCCATTAAAATTCTGCCCAGAAATCCTATTCCCCAGCTGTAGCAGGAGAAATCACCTGAAGCCAGACCTTGCAGTTCAGTTCCACACAATCACAGACAGGGAAAATGCCGTTTCTGTGGGATGTGCACAATGCAAATGACCTGTTGGGTTAAACCTTTTGTGCTCCATTTAATTGAATAGCGACCTACAACTTGTCTGCATGTAAAAGGACAAAAAATGCCTAAGGAATTCTTGATCAGAGCATCAAAGATGGTTAAGCAGCTCTTGTGCTTTAAAGAACAGCATATCTTTTTGTTCAGTTGTTAATTTGTTATGCCACGTTATTCTGTTAGGCAAACACAAATATAAAGTTTGTTGCGATGTACCCTCCTAGTTTCCAGTTGCAGCATTAGATACAGAAAGTCCCCATAATGAATAAAAACATTTTAAAGAAACTGCACCCGGGCAAAACCATATTGCACTGTAGGTGGGGCAGATATAACATGTGCAGAGAGATTTAGATTTGGGTGTGGTGTCCAAACTCGCATCTAAATTGCAGTGTTAAAATAAAACTGTCTAACATTTGTGGGCTACATGCACAAGAAGCCAGTATTTACCCCGCACAGAAAAAATATAAATGTATTTGTTCCTCTTGCTTTTCCCTTCATCCTCCTCCTCTCCCAGTAACCCTCTGCCTGTCACCCACTGCCTTTCCCCACCACCCAATTCCTCTCCCTGCCCACCGTCTGCCTCTCCCCGTCAGCCACAGTCTCTCCCAGTGACCATTATAGGGGTGCCATATCCTGTATGGCCACACCCCTTGCAGTGAAGCCATACCCCTTTCCCAAGATCACGCATGCCAAATATAAGCAGGGTTTGACTGGCCCACAGGGGTACAGGGGGAAAACCCCGGTGGGCCTCACCGCCTAGGGCCCACATTTTCTTCTAGGGATCAGGTTCCAAACTGTACACTTTAATTATACATTATGCATACTAAGAAAGTGACAGATATATGATTTCAGCTGCCAACCAGTGATTTCCTGCTCTGGGTGCAGAGTTGGTTGTGTGTGACCCCTTGACTCAAATCCCATGTGCACTGCACTCCTGGCGCCCATTGTAGATATACCACTGTATGAGACAAATTGCTACATGTGATAGCAGGTGGCTTGAAGTTATATGTAGCCTGTGACGCACAGCATTTGTCAACCTAGCGGATTTACACCATTCGGGAGCATAGATTTTGGATATTATGATTATAGTAAGACTAAAATCACACCAAAGTTGGAAGTTTCTGCTCTCAAGTTCTTCAGTTATCAGTTTATAAAACGCAAAATACTTTAGCTGACACTGGGCCTGATTCTGAGTCACAGGCTATGTCGATGTCAGATGTAGTTGTGCATCCATCATAAGTTGCACCGTGTAAGTACATTGGAAATGTATTGGGCGATCACTGGGAGGAAGCAGGTAGGTGGCTAAGCGAATGCATGGAGATGGTCTGCCTTATGTTGGTGTTGTGGTAGTGTCACCGGTGTATCGCTCAGGGGCAATTCCATGTGTGACAGACACGACAAATGATTCACTGCAAGAATAATGATTATTTTTTTCATTAATAAAATATCAGAAGTTCTGCAAACTATGCTAGTTATAAACTATAATCATTCAGGTAACGGTTAAAGTAACAGGGAAGTTTAATTCTGTAATTAATCAGAATTATACAGGTACAAATAGTATGTGACAGACACGACACTGAACGGGAACACAAATTCAGGATGAGTATAACTTCCTTCCAAATCTTCCAAAATATGAAACCTACAGTTCTATGACTTCACACTGGGAATGATAGAGTTGTTGACTTGGTTGGGTAAAGAAGATAAGAAATTTCAAGTATGTGTAAATATTTTATTAAACATTATTCCTGTGACAGACACGACATAGGAATTGTAACAGACACGACATGTTCCAAAATACTTACAAAAACCATTTAAATCTGTCAATTAAACTACATCATTATCAAAGCTAACATCTTGAAAATACAGTTTAAGCCTATTATCAAATTGTGGCTCTGGTAAGATTCTTATAATCTGGTGTGTATCAATATTAATATAAGGACAATTGCATACCTGTAAACAGTTGTCAAATAAGGGACAAAATCACCACAGCTTTCCATAGACTCCCATCTTGAATAAACAATGCTGCCAACTTATGATTTATGAAAAACAGGTGTTTATCATCTTTGGTTTTACAAAATATTAACTTCAGAGAATATACATTTTCACTACAAGATTAATTGTGGCCACTTTCAGGAAAAGATGTTCTGGTTGACATAATCATGGAATTACCCTCAGGTGTTTCCATACATGGAGCTTAATCGCTCACATAGGAGACCATACTCAGACAGAAAAGCTGCACCTTGTGCAAGTTTTGATGGTTTAACCGATGGTGCATCTAAAGGTGCACAAAGGTATTTCAGCATCTAAGGGCACTGAATGTGGAACGTCTCAGCCCTTGCACATTCAGATGCACGAATGTACACAAGGAAAGGGCTCCGTCCAATTCAGAATCAGGCTTACAATTGCTTTTGAAAGTAATGGAATCCGCAGGTGCCTAAAATGTGATATACAGGTATTTTATATGCATTTACATACTGAAGTAATCACAGCACTGAATAGTTAATGTATACCAATAATCTAATAATGCTAATGTGAAGAAGTCCTTACAGCCAGAATATATTTTCAGTCATGCAGATACATGCCAGTCCATTTGTTGAGATTTTGGTATTAGTGAGAACAGTACAATACATTTATTAGTGCTGTGATTTAATGACCATCAATTTCCTCCATACAGGGAACACAAATATATGATGCAAAAAGAGGATCATTTGTAGATCTGGGAATTCTTGATGTAATGCAGATCTTTGGGAGAGCAGGACGTCCCCAGTTTGACAAGTTTGGGAAAGGCACCATCATTACAACGCATGACAAACTCAGCCATTATCTGACTCTGCTCACACAGCAAAATCCAATTGAAAGTCAGTTTCTTGAACGTCTTTCAGACAATTTGAATGCTGAGGTAAGTAAATGTGATTTTGTTTTAATAGTGATACAGGTGTCCTCATACATCTATCCTCAATACACCACACAGATGCCTGGCGTGAGTTAGCTGCCTGGTCTCGTGCAACTCTGTTAAGCATCTTAGTCGCAAAGGACGCACCAGGAGATTCATTTGATATGCAACACTTGCAAGCTGCTACTGAGCCTATATATGAAGAACAACAGAATTTAGTATGGAAAAAAGCCACAGCCACTGCATTGTAGCACTTTGTATGCAGATTCAGAAACTCAGTCACACACAATATACAACAGTTGAATATCAAATTAATCAACACAGTTTCCTGGTGTGTCCTAGTTGCACTGCAGTTCGTCTATGATACAATGTCATAAAAAAATAATCCAGACACTAGCAGAGTCTCGTGAAACATGGCGTGCCGTGAGGGGCTGTTTGGCGCGACTTTAGTAAAGGCATATGAGGACACATTTGTACTTCTCTAGTCACTAAACTATATTTATTGTTTAAATATCATTATTGGATGGATTGACTAAGCAAAGGCTTAATAATTTTAACTCATAAATTATATGAACTCTACCCCTTATTTTATTCTGTAATGTATAAGAGTGCACATATTTGGTATGCTTACATGCTCGCATGGATGTATGTTATTGCTCAGCGGAACTAATTTTACAAAAACAGTAGAGGCATCTAATATTGTGATGCATATTTTATATTGTACACATTGATCACACAATATTGTTGCAAACAATATTTACAGTTTTTCCTTCAGGGATTAACATAAAAAAGATTATTTGGGGCTACTAACTCATGAGCAAGCCACGCAAAGCTGCACATGGGAGAAGCTGCTGGTCCTGAGATCTGTGCTGCAGTCCTGGGGTGTGCAATATGAGTATAGTGTGTGTATATATATATATATATATATATATATATATATATATATATATATATACACTCCACTGGCGGCACTCAAAGGCTTTTCCATAAAAAATGACACAAGTCGGCTGTCTGTGGGCAACATTTCAGCGCCGTGTAGCGCTTTTATCAATCCTTATACAAAATGACAAACACATACCAGAATTTAAGTGCTCCCATCACCATGCCAGCAAGCTCCGCCCACTTCCGTTTCCTGGTCACCAAACAGACCGTCTCGGATTGCAGTACGGTTGCCATAGTAACTGACCAATCACCGCAGGTGTGTGCTAAAACAGTACAAGACAAATACTTCTTAAAATATCACATTGAAATTAAAAACAAACAGCATACATGGTCGGCCATAAGTTCAATATACCAAATATGCATTCTAAATATGTGACCACTAATACAGGTCATAAACTAATATGGCACCCCGATGGAATACCAATTTTCCTTAAATAGTGAAACATAGTGAATGTCAGTTAGAACATCAGTGTAATCAATTTAATATGAGCTCAATAGAAATCACTGCAGTAGATCTAATTCAATTAAAGACATTTAAACCCAAGTGCTCGTTTAACCCCCGGGGGACTAGAGTATCAAGACACAAAATCCACTCACATTCTCGCTGTACTAATCTCACAGATCTATCGCCACCCCTAATTAGGGGTGGCACATGATCAATGATACGATACCTCAAAGTAGAGAGGTTATGTCTCGTCTCTACGAAATGGCGTGCAACCGGCTGGATGCCCGTATGGCCGCGCGATGTTGTGTCATGCGCTCACGAAACGTAACCTCTGTCTTACCTATGTACACCTTTGCACAAGGGCAAGTAATGGCATAAATAAAGCGACTTGTACAAGTCAACCTATAACGAATATCAAATTTCTGACCCGTGAAAGGATGGTGAAAACTGGGTCCCGTCTGAAGAAACCCACATGTGGTGCAATTTGGGCACTTATAGCAGCCGTTCCTTGGTTTACCCAAGAAATTGCTATTCTCAAGTTTGCCCATACCTGATACATTGTTACGTACAAGATAATCTCTGAGGTTCTTCCCTCTCTTATAGCTGATCATTAGCGATTTCTGCTGAAGTGCCGGAAGATTTCTATCCGTCTGTATTAACGCCCATACAGCTTTTGCTCTTTTGTTAATAAACGGACTCATGTGTGTGTATCTATTGGTCCACACATGGCGATTGGAACAATTATCCTTCTTCTTTAATACTAATAGATCTTCAGATGGAACCGCCATCGCCTTAGATGGAACCGCCATTGCCAGATGTGCTGGTTGTAATGAGGAAGGCACCGGGCGTATTACATTTGTGAGTGTTCGTGGAGTGCCGGAGTTGTATATGTGTGTGTGTATATATGTGTGTGTATATATATATATATATATATATATATATATATATATTTATATACATATAGGGGGTCATTCCGAGTTGATCGCTAGCAGTTTTTAGCAGCCGTGCAAACGCATTGTCGCTGCCCACTGGGGAGTGTATTTCTCTTTGCAGAAGTGTGAACGCTTGTGCAGCAGAGCGCCTGCAAAATCTTTTTGTGCAAAACAAGACCAGCCCTGTAGTTACTCTTTGTGTGCATTGATTCTAATGACGAAGGGACGGCTTTTGATGTCACACACCCGCCCAACGAACGCCCAGCCACGCCTGCGTTTTTTATGCCACCTCTGTATTTTTCTAAGCACTCCCTGAAAACGGTCAGTTGACACCCCGAAACGCTAAGTTCATGTCAATCTTCCTGAGTTCGACCGTGCGTCTGGAATGTTCGTCACACTCTGTGCAAACCCACGATGTTCATTGTACCCGTACGACGCGCCTGCGCATTGCGGTGCATGCGCAGAAGTGACGATTTTTAGCCTGATCGCTGCGCTGCGAACAACGGCAACTAGTGATCAACTCTGAATGACCCCCAGAGTCATAGTAGAAGAGCATGCACACTGCACGCGCCAATTGTGAAGCGTTTTTTTTTTTACCTTTATTGCTCCTCTCCCTGATGTCACATCAAGATCATATATGCCTCCGTTTCTTTCTAGGTCACTAAGCTTTACAGTAGTGAAAATGTGATCCAAACTCATACAATCGTTTTTGCATTATGCCAGAACGAACAGACATTAAAATGCAGAAGGAATCTTTTTTTCCATAGTTCATAAACAGTCCATAGAAGTATATTTAAAAAAAAAAAATGCTATGTATATACACAACGGTTTTATTATTTTATATATATATATATATATATATATATATATAGAGAGAGAGAGTGTGCGTACTTTTATAGAAATTTAAACTGGCATATCTGATATCTTTCCTCCCC
Source organism: Pseudophryne corroboree (assembly GCF_028390025.1). Classification (NCBI taxonomy): domain Eukaryota; kingdom Metazoa; phylum Chordata; class Amphibia; order Anura; family Myobatrachidae; genus Pseudophryne; species Pseudophryne corroboree. The sequence continues at coordinate 470,936,956 of NC_086447.1, read as the reverse complement.
ATGAGAGGGGTGCCTATAAACATTGCGGACACTAGATATAGCAAACCTTATAATTCTTAAAGTATCTAGCATTAGGCCGTGTACACACAGTTTCGGCGCAATATATAGTTCTCCTGCAGGGTCCACAGGCTATCCACAGGACATTGGGATATGGTGGAGCGACTGCAGATTTGCACCAAACGGTCAAAGCTTTTCGGCCTCCCAGCATGCAACGGGCGCTTACATATATCCCGCCTACTGGCTCAGGCAAATCAGTTTTTGGTTTGGTGCGGCAGGAGCCGGACCATGGTCAGAGGGCTGTTGTTTTTTAGCAGCCATAAGCTTTTGTTATTTTATTTTTATGGTCTTACTAATTTTTCTTACGTCCTAGAGGAAGCTGGGATCCACATTAGTACCATGGGGTATAGACGGGTCCCTTGGGAGCCATGGGCACTTTAAGAGTTTAATAGTGTAGGCTGACTCCTCCCTCTATGCCCCTCCTACCAGACTCAGTTTAGAAAATGTGCCCGGTGGAGCCGGTCACAGCTAGGGTTGCTCCTAGGGGCTGTTCTAGTTTTTTATTTTTTTAAGAGCTGTTAGGTACAGGGAGGCTGCTGCCAACAGCCTCCCTGCTTCGTGGGACTTAGAGGCGGAGTAGGATCCAACCCTTGAGGTTAATGGCTTCTATCTCCGCTGACAGGACACTGAGCTCCTGAGGGTGTTGATCGCAAGCCCCTGAGGCGTCCGCTCGCTCCCGCAGCACTGCCGCCACCCCCTAACAGAGCCAGAAGATGCAGTGGTGAGTATGACACCAGCGCCCGGTAAGTGGGGAACCGGCAGGAATGGCGGCACAAGGGTGGGAGCGCAGCGCTGATGCTGCACTCCGGAGGGCTCAGAGGTACAGTTGAGCGGCGCTGTGAGGGGCGCCCTGGGCCAGCGCAATACCCTAACACTGGTCACTGAGCTAACAGGGGCTAATCCCACTGTTAGCAACAAACACATCTCAGGCCAGTATAAAATAATAAATGCGGGAAGATGTGCCATTACAGGGGGCGGGGCTTCTCCTCAGAGCGGATCCCGCACTCACCAGCTCCATTTTCTCACACTACAGAGACGCTGACAGGGAGCGCTGTCCTCCACTTAACTCCAGTTATCCTCTGCAGTACCAGGGTGTCATAGAAGGGGGGGGGGGGGGGGAGTGTTATTCACTATTTTAATCTATTAAGGTTACTCAGTCAGCGCCAGGCATTTATCATAATTACTGCCTACTGGGGCGCTTTGTGTGCTGGCTCCTTATCTCTCTGAAGGTACTTGGGGGAAACTGTGTATGACATTTTCCTGTGTGAGTGTATGTCATGGGTCTTCATCCTGTGGCCCTCCAGCTGCTGTGAAACTACACATCCCAGCATGCCCTGCCACAGTTTTGCTATTAAGGTATGCTAAAACTGAGGCAGGGCATGCTGGGATGTGTAGTTCCACAGCAGCTGGAGGGTCGCAGGTTGAAGACCCATGGTGTATGTTATATATCTCACATTTCCATGTCTAGGGACTCTGTATCTTGTGCTGCAGGGTGTGTGTCCTCTCCAGAGGAGTCTATTCCATGTACTCAGGAATGCAATGTACTGTCTCAGCCTTCTGAATCCGAACTTCTATGGGTGGCTTCTATTAAGGGAATGATATCCCAGATTTCATCTAGGATAGCTCATAATGAGACTGAAACACAGGTTTTGAAAAGATCTGTAGAGGTTTTGTTGTATTCTGCTCCCGCTACCTCATCCAAAACCCCTGATATATATCCTAAAAAGCGTGCTCTTGCCCAAATAATGCAAGTCGACACGGATACCGACTCTGATACGGGAGACGGTGAGGGGGATGTACTGGGGGGTGAGGCATCGCTTGCTAAGGGGATGCAACTCATGATTGAGGCTATTAGGGACATTTTACACATTACTGATAAGGTACCTGAGCAAGTAGAGTAGGCTTACTTTACTGACCATAAGAAATCCTCCCTTACATTCCCTGCGTCTAAAAAATTAAGCGCATTGTTTGAAGAATCCTGGAAAAACCCAGAGAAAAAGTTCCAGATCCCTAAAAGGGTTCTCATTGTTTTTCCTTTCCCTGAGGAGGATAGGAAAAAGTGGGAAAACCCGCCGGTAGTAGACACTTCTGTTTCTAGGTTGTCTAAAAAAGTGGTCTTGCCTGTCTCTGGGTACACCGCTTTAAAAGTTCCGGCCGACCGCAAGATTGAGACTACACTCAAATCTTTATACACAGCAAATGGCGTAGCTTTAAGACCCACTATTGCTTGTGCATGGATTTCTAAAGCCATAGTAAAGTGGTCAGGCACTTGACTAGAGGAGTTAGATTCTATGGATAGACGTGACATTGAATTGTTTTTACGTCACATACAGAATTCTGCAGGTTTCATGGTGGAAGCCATGAAAGACCTTGGACATCTGAACTCGAGGGCTTCTACCATGGCTGTCTTGGCACGCAAAGGACTCTTTCTGCGCCAAGGGTCTGCGGATGCAGAATCCAAGAAGAGTGTGGAGAACCTACCCTTCACAGGTCAGGCCCTGTTTGGGGAAGCGCTAGATGCGTGGATCTCCATGGCAACTGTGGGTAATTCAACTTTTCTTCCCTCTGCTACACCACCGACTAGGAAATCATATCCTACGTCTGCAATGCAGTCCTTTCGGACAGCTAAAGTTAAAAAGTCCAAATTCCCCCTCCACTTTCTTTAGAGGTGGTAGGGGGAAATCCAGAAATCCTGCACCCACAGTTTCCCAGGATCAGAAACCTGGTTCGGTATCCTCAAAATCCTCGGCATGACAGTGGACCTCCCAGCCTGGAGATCGGGCAGGTGGGTGCAAGACTAAGAAATTTCGGTCATGTTTGGGCGTCATCATGCCTGGATCCCTGGGTACAGGATATTGTTACCCAGGGGTACAGATTGGAGTTTCAAGAACTCCCATCTCACAGATTCTTCAAATCAGGCTTGCTAGCTTCGCTGACAGAAAGTGCTATCCTACAGGAAGCCATTCAAAACTTACTAAGGTCAAATGTCATTGTCCCAGTTCCACCTCACCTGCAACACAAGGGTTATTACTCAAACCTGATTGTGGTACCGAAACCGGACGGTTCGGTAAGACCGATATTAAACCTAAAGTCATTGAACCCCTACTTGAGGGAATTCAAATTCAAGATGGAGTCTCTGAGAGCGGTACTCTCAGGTCTGGAGGAGGGGGAATTCCTGGTATCTCTGGATATCAAGAATGCCTACCTTCACATCCCGATCTGGCCACCTCACCAGGCTTATCTCAGATTTGCACTGCTGGACTGTCACTATCCGTTCCAAACGCTGCCGTTTGGCCTTTCCACGGCACAAGGTGTTAACCAAGGTAATGGCGGAGATGATGCTACTCCTCCGCAAGCAGGGTGTGAACATAGGGGGTCATTCTGAGTTGTTCGTAGCTGTGCTAAATTTAGCACAGCTAAGATCTTCTTCCCTGACACGCGGGGGACGCCCAGCACAGGGCTAGTCCACCCCGCATGTCAGTTTAGCCCCCCCTCGCAGAAGTGCAAAGGCATCGCACAGCGGCGATGTCTTTGCACTTCACGAGGAGCTCCCGGCCAGCGCAGCTTTAGCGTGCTGGCCGGGAGCTACTCATCGCTCTCCGGCACGCAGCGGCTTCGTGTGACATCACGCAGACGCTGCGGCCCGCCCCCACGTTCGGTCCGGCCACGCCTGCGTTGGCAGGACCATACCCACGAAACGGCGGCCAAACGCAGCTGTTCTGCCCTCTCCCGCCCAGCGATCGCCTCTGCCTGTCAATCAGGCAGAGGCGATCACATCCCTGCTACGACCTTCTGCCGTCTGTCATGCACCGGAGCACTACGGCGCCGGCAGGACCCGTTTGTTCTGCTGCGTTAAAATGCAGCGAGCGAATGGGTCAGAATGACCCCCATAATTCCGTATCTGGACAATCTACTAATAAAAGCATCTTCCAGGGAGAAGCTGTTACAGAGTATTGCTATCTCAACTCAGCTTCTCCGGGATCATGGATGGATCCTGAACCTTCCAAAGTCGCACTTTGAGCCGACAAGGAGGCTGTCCTTCCTGGGGATGATCCTCGACACGGAAGTTCAGAGGGTGTTTCTGCCGGAAGAGAAGGTGTTGGTGATGCAAACAGTGGTCTGGGATGTCCTGAAGCCAGCCCGGGTATTGGTTCAACAGTGCATTCGCCTTCTGGGGAAGATGGTTACCTCCTACGAGGCTCTGTAGTACGGAAGATCTCATGCACATTCTTTCCAACTGGATCTCCTGGACAAATGGTCGGGATCTCATCTTCACATGCACCAGAGAATATGGCTGTCACCGAAAGCCAGAATTTCGCTCCTCTGGTGGCTGCAAACTTCTCACCTTCTAGAGGGCCGCAGGTTCGGGATTCAAAATTAGATCCTCCTAACCACGGATGCAAGTCTCAGAGGTTGAGGATTAGTCACCTAAGGGGAAAACTTCCAAGGGAGGTGGTCAAGTCTGGAATCCATCCTTCCGATAAATATTCTGGAACTAAGGGCCGTGTACAACGGTCTTCTACAAGCGGCACATCTTCTGAAAGATCAGGCCATTCAGGTTCGGTCGGATGATGTAACGACAGTGGCCTACATAAACCGACAAGGCGGAGCAGAGCTGCAATGTCAGAGTTAACAAAGATCATCCTCTGGGCGGAAAAGCACGCGGTGGCGCTGTCAGCAATCTTCATTCCGTGAGTGGACAACTGGGAAGCGGACTTCCTCAGCAGACACGATCTCCATCCAGGAGAGTGGGGCCTCCACCCAGAGGTGTTCACAGAGGTGACAAGTCTTTGGGGCGTACCTCAAATAGACATGATGGCCTCCCACCTCAACAAGAAGCTTCAGAGGTACTGTTCCAGGTCAAGGGACCCACAGGCAGTGGTGGTGGACGCCCTGGTAACTCCGTGGGTGTTCAAGTCAGTGTATGTGTTCCCTCCAATTCCACTCATCCCAAGGATTCTCAAACTAATATAGAGAACAAGAGTTCAGGTGATCTTCATTGCTCCGGACTGGCCAAGACGGGCTTGGTACGCGGATCTTCTGGAGTTACTGTTGGAAGATCCGAGGCCTCTTCCTCTTCGAGAGGACCTTCTGCAACAGGGGCCGTTCGCTTATCAAGACTTACCGCTGCTACGTTTGACGGCATGGAGGTTGAACGCCAGATCTTAGCTCGGAAGGACATTCCGAACAAAGTTATTCCTACCCTTATACAGGCTAGGAAAGGAGTAAAGTCAAAACATTACCGTCGGATTTGGAAAAAGTATGTGTCTTGGTGTGAATCCAAGAAGTTTCCTACGGTGGAGTTTCAACTTGGACGGTTTCTCCTCTTCTTGCAAGCAGGAGTGGATCTGGGCCTACTCCTGGGCTCCATAAAAGTCCAGATTTCGGCCTTATCCATTTTCTTCCAGAAACAATTGGCTGCCCTCCTTGAGGTTCAGACTTTCTTGAAAGGGGTTCTGCACATCCAACCTCCCTTTGTGCCTCCTACGGCACCTTGGGATCCTAACGTGGTGCTGCAGTTCCTGCAATCGGATTGGTTCGAGCCTTTATAGGAGGATGAGGTCAAGTTTCTTACTTGGAAGGCGGTCACACTATTGGCATTGGCATCTGCTAGACGTGTATCAGAATTGGGGGCATTGTCCTGCAAGAGCCCCTACTTGATTTTCCATGAAGATAGAGCTGAGCTCAGGATGCGTCATCAATTTCTTCCGAAGGTTGTGTCGGCTTTTCATATCAACCAACCTATTGTGATGCCAGTGGCTACTGACTCCTCAATTACCTGAAAGTCCTTGGATGTTGTGAGGGCTTTGAAGATTTATGTGAAGAGAATTTCTCGTCACAGAAGGTCAGACGCTCTGTTTGCCCTTTATGATCCCAACAAGATTGGGTGTCCTGCTTCTAAGCATATGATTTCTCGCTGGATCAGGTGTACTATCCAGCATGCATATTCTACGGCAGGCTTGCCGTGTCCACAATCTGTTAAGGCCCACTCTAATCGTAAGGTGGGTTCTTCCTGGGCGGCTGCCTGGGGTGTCTCGGCTTTACACCTTTGCCAAGCGGCTACTTGGTAAGGATCAAACACGTTTGCTAAGTTCTACAAGTTCGATACTTTGGCCTCTGAGGACCTAAAGTTTGGTCAATCGGTTCTGCAGGAGCCTCCGCGCTCTCCCTCCCGTACTGGGAGCTTTGGTACATCCCCCATGGTACTAATATGGATCCCAGCATCCTCTAGGACGTAAGAGAAAATAGGATTTTAATTGCCTACCGGTAAATCCTTTTCTCTTAGTCCTTAGAGGATGTTGGCGCCCGCCCAGCACTTCGTTTTCCTGCAGTTGTTACTTGGTTCAGTACTGCCTTGTTACTTGGTTAAGTACTGCATCGTTACTTGGTTAAGTACTATTGTTCAGCTATTGCTACCTTGTTTCAAGCAGGTTAGCTTGGATTTCTGTTGTTGTGTGAGCTGGTGTGAATCTCACCACTATCTGTGTATATCCTTCTTTCGAAGTATGTCCGTCTCCTCGGGCACAGTTTCTATACTGAGTCTGGTAGGAGGGGCATAGAGGGAGGAGCCAGCCCACACTATTAAACTCTTAAAGTGCCCATGGCTCCTGGTGGACCCGTCTGTATCCCATGGTACTAATGTGGACCCCAGCATCCTCTACGGACTACGAGAAAAGGATTTACCGGTAGGTAATTAAAATCCTATTTTTTCCGAATGATCTGTCTAAAAAGCGTCTTATACGTACCTTAGAAAGAGTCGCTCCAACAACACCCCGCCGGGTCGCAACAACGCTTACCCACGAGTACAGTGCTGTTTCGGCGGGCGTCTGGGTCAGATATACTAACAGGTCCAGTATGCGTTGCCAGGCTGTGGCCGGAGCACGAGGAGAAGGAAAGGCATCAGTTCCACTTAAAGGGGGAACACGGACACAGCCGCGCTGTTTTGGGAGGAGACTAGCAAACAGTCGCTGATGCTGCTGTCACCGAGAGTGCACCAACGCTAGGCCTTAGGGAACATAGGCTCCAGGGGTAGTGTGAGGCCACGATCCCTAGGGTTGATGTCAGCGGTGGGGAGTCAGACGCTCCCCTTGCCGCCCCTCCCCCTGGTTCATGACCAGTTTTATAACATCCATTTCAGCCTGTTTGCATGCATTGCAGTCTTTCTAGGGACCTTCATCACTGAGATATTTTTTTACTGAAAACCTATGCGTATTGTGGCCACAGCCTCTTTTTAACCGTTTGAGCTCATGAACTATGTCTAAGGAAGAAAGCAGCAGTATAGTTCTTCAGGCAATCACAGTCTCTAGGAGTAACATTGAATATTCATATTTCAGATTGAAACACCATAGTGCCAATTTACCACACTACTGGGGTGTGAAATCAACGTACACCAAGGCTGTAGCATTTTGGACAATCAGGAATGGTGTGCAAGAGTTCCATTAGAAAGATGCCAGGCCTTCCAGGGAGGTATAACCACACCCCAAAGTTGGCATGGCTACACCTCCTTAGTGGACATCACAGCACAAAGCTTTTGCAGTGGGTCCTGGTATTCACTATAGGGTGTGATCCCACCCACACATGCTGGGCCACACGCATTTAGTACAAGGGCCCAAAAGATCTTTTTGCGGCCCTGGGTATGACTTTGTGTTATGGAATTTGCCTGTCACTGCATATAACAAGTGTGAGTAACTACACTGCTCTCAGTATCTGTGTTTGTAAAGTCTACACTTGACTTCTTACAAAAAAAGGTACAATCGGGTGTCTTTGTTTACTTGCAAGACAGTCAAAGAGCATTAGAAGTCCAATAGCGAAACCTAAGGAAAGACAATTGCCTTTTGTAGTAACACATAGATTTTTGAGAGATTTTCCTGTATGTTGCAGTGATTCCATTTTCTGTGGTGAGTATAAGTTTGTTGATTTACTATTAATGTGAGCAGGTAAATTAACAGTCCATATCTAGCACTGTATGATCAGAATTTAGTCATCGAAAAAGGTCTGCAACCATACATGTTTCAGTAAGTGTGAACAATTTAAGAGTCTAAGAGAAACAAAAAATACAGGTTTATGTCATTTTGGGTTGTTGTTTTTTTTTATATTATTAGTCTATGTGCACATGTGCATCATATAAATATGCTTTTGGGTTTTTTTTTTTGCCTTAAGAGATAGCGATCCCTGCATAGCTGTCTTATTAAAATGGTTGTTGGAACAGGAATAAGGAAATATAAAATGTACTGTAGGTACCATCGTTATTGCTGTATTTACTGCCTTGCTGAGATAGACTTGTGCACTCACTGCACCATCTTCTCTATAAAGACGTCAATGAACTCATTGTGAACTTGTGCTTTCTTTCAAACATGCAATAAAGGAGAGATGGACTTGAGTAACACTTGTGTGCCCAAGCCCTTACAGTCATTAATGTCCACATCAATAAGATATACCGGTTTGGTACATTTCGTCCAAGATCCTGTCGTCCACAAAAGTTCTAAAAGAGATTTTATTTATATATATATATATATACAACGAGCGCAGGTGCGGCACTCAGGCAAATTCAGCTGTATACTTCCCATTTGTGAGGGCACCGGCTCAAGTTTTCCATTATGCGGGGAGTGCCGGACCTTGGAATTTATCTATCTATATATATATATATATATATATATATATATATATATATATATATCTGCTGCAAATTGTATGATTAGACATGCTGCACCGAACATATATTCCTATAGTTTCTGTGAGGAATGACACAGTGTTATCAGGCATGCTATACTGGAAGCCGTGTGGAAAAGCACACTGGAAGTTTTCTAATTTGAGTCCCTGACATTCTGGTTTATAGATTCTATATAAGCCCTTCCCATTGAATGGAATATATGCATTTACTTTTACATACTTTCTCTAACATTACTGGATAAAATGTTTAGACCATTGTTTTCATTATAGACACACACAGTCAATTTTCAACAGGTGTTCCATGCAGTGTTGAAACCCCTCCCTCCCCATAATTTTTGGTAGAGTTCAGTAGGAAAATCTGAATGTTCATCTTCAGTCAAAACAAAAGGCAACAAAGGGAGAATTATTTTTATTTGCATCACCCAAATTTAGTGGAGCTGTGTTTGCCTGTATATCCCATTTGTTCTAGGTAATTCACTGATTGTTGTTTGTTGAGTGTTCAGCAGAGGGCGCTGCAGGACAGGATAATCAGATTAAAGGGTACTTTAATTCTTCTAGCTACTCAGTCTCATTTGTCTCGTAGGTAAGTGCACTAGAAGTTAGTAAACAAGTAAGGCTTTCCTGGCAGGGTTTATTTAAGTAAGTTAAACAAGTAGTTTTACGGTATGTAAAAAATATAATTATGGTTAAAAAAAATAAAATTATATTTTCTCATATGTCCTAGAGGATGCTGGGGATGCATCAAGAACCATGGGGTATAGACGGGATCCGCAGGAGACATGGGCACTTTAAGACTTTGAATGTGTGTGAACTGGCTCCTCCCTCTATGCCCCTCCTCCAGACTCCAGTTTAGATTCTGTGCCCAGTGAGACTGGTCACACACAGGGGAGCTCTACTGAGTTTCACTGAAAATACTTTGTTAGGTTTATTATTTTCAGGGAGACCTGCTGGCAACAGGCTCCCTGCATCGTGGGACTGAGGGGAGAGAAGCAGACCTACTTCTGTGAGTTTCAAGGCTCTGCTTCTTAGGCTACTGGACACCATTAGTTCCAGAGGGTCTGATCGCTAGGTACGCCTAGATGCTCGTTCCCGGCGCCGCGCCGTCACCCCCCTTGCAGATCCAGAAGTCAGAAGACGGGTGAGTAGAAGAAAATCATAAGACTTCAGTGACGGCTTTGAGGTACCGCACAGCGGCCGCGCTGTGCGTCATGCTCCCACACACACAGGCACTGTAGGGTGCAGGGCGCTGGGGGGGCGCCCCGGTCAGCATATAAATCCTCATCAGAGACTGGCAGTCGAGTATATAAGTGTCTAGGCACTATATTTAACCCCCGCCAGTATAAATATATGTAAGTAATAGCGGGGCTGAAGCACACCATTAAGGGGGCGGGGCTTCCCCCTCACAGCTCATTTCAGCGCCATTTTCTCCTCACAGAGACGCTGGTCCTTCCAAAGCACTGCTGTACAGATCAGAGTGGAAAACGAGGGGGGGCACAGTTGTTTGGTGCAATATAAGTTGAAAATAAAAGCACACTATATCATGAGCACTGTGGAAATAAGCTGGTAAACCCCTTCTGTGTTTCCATTACAGAATGTACTGGGGTCTATCCCTTATAGCCAGTGTAATGTCGGTGGGTGTTTGGTACACGTGTGTCGGCATATCTGAGGCTGAGTGCTCTGCCACAAAGGGAATGACTGTCGGCGCTGTCGACTCCAAATGGTACTTGGTACATGTAAATAAATGTCAACATGTCAGTAGAGGTATATTTTTCCCAAGAGAAAACTATATGGGAGAGACAGACGTGGGGGGTGACCCTGTCGGCACCAACAATATCTGACTGGGTGGAAATTGGCATGATAATGTGATGCATGTCAGAAAGAGCTATACCTATATGTATGTATAGTAAGGTTACATAGGTCTGTGGCACGATCACAGTTGTTATCATATTTATGGAGGGAGTCATATTCATAGAATAGATTTCTCTCAGACCCCTTGGGATAGCAAAAATTTTATTTTGCCCGGTTACTACTCCCTGAGATCGACTTGAATAATGTTTCTTATGTCGACCATACTGTTTCCTGATTAGATCCACAAAATCGACATTCAGTACCTGTTCATACACATTAGAACGTATTAACGTCACTAGGGACCCTGCTGTTCCTGACAAAAGGATATATGTATACGTGTTAGATATATATATAGATAGATGTGTGTGTATAGGTGCATTTAAAGGTGTGTGTATATATATATATATATAAAAATGAAGTATATAAAAGCGCCTAATAGTGTTGGTGAAAAAGTATGTGCATTCAGATGTAATAAGTTATAACAATAGGTAACAACTTAGCTTCGAATAATTTCAGGCTGATGACTCTTAGAGGAAGGATATGTGGAGAAAAAATAAAAGCAACATAGTGTGTACTGTTTTTTAAATATAAACCAATAATTTTTACAGCAGCTCAAGAGTTAGGAATTGTGCTCATTCCAATAATTTTCAAGAGAGCGAGTTAAAAACAAGCAACAACAATTTTAATAAACAAAATCCTGCCACAGATGCAGGTAACCAACATACAAAAGTCTATATAAAAACAATTCATAAATCCGTAAATGCAGGTAGCGCACGTACAGGATTAAGAAATAAAAGCGGCTTGTCTGTCCACATGGAGAGAGTCCAGAGAGTAGGCAGCAACTCTCTGTTTTACAAATGCAAGTAGCAGACGTACACGGATATAATTAAAATAGGCAGTTCATCTGTGCATAAGTTGTAGGTAGCACACGTACAGGATTGAAAAATCAAAACAGCTTATCTGTCCATATGTGGGGAGTCCAAGGAGTAAGTAGCAGGTCCCTGTCCAACGCGTTTCGTCCTATTATTTGGACTTCATCAAGGGGATACAGCCTGAAATTATTCAAAGCTAAGTTGTTACCTATTGTTATAACTTATTACACCTGAATGCACATACTTTTTCACCAACACTATTAGGCGCTTTTATATACTTCATTTTTTATCTTTATCCACACACTGTACTAGAGCTGCCACTCATTCCATTGATGAGGTGTGTTGTATAAAAGGTTTCTAAAAAGAAAATCATTCCTACCCTCGTGTTCTATTAGATTTACCTAGGCGCTTTCCTTCATTATTCCTATATATATATATATATATATATATATATAAAATTTATAATGAATGCTGAGGTAAAGTTACTCCTTCTCATGTGCTGAGCGCTCTGTTGAAAAAACTCTGGGTCAAGGATTCCGAGTGTTTATTCTTTTCCCGCCGTGGATAGAATAAAGTGAGAGTCACCCCCTGTTCTGCACGGGGCCCTGTCACAAAGGATTGTATGCAGGAAGATATGTGATACTCTAATTATGTGTTCGCATGTACGTTGATTATACTTGCATTACATGCGCATGGGGGAGTAGTTGTATGCAGGGTACTCCTTAAGTTGGGTCATGTCTATATCATTGCAGCATACTGCCGTGCGACTACAAGGGATATAGGACTCTTGGGTTCGCAGGCCAATTCCAAGGCGGTCTCGACTAGAAGGGCGTTGTGGATTCACCAATGGAATGCTGAGGCTGACTCTGAGAAGAACTGGAGTCTCTTCCCTATGAAGGTGAAACCTGGTTTGGGGATGGCTTTGTTAAGTTGATATCGGCAGATACCACTGGTAAGTCTACCTTCTTGACCTATGTTCCCTCACAACGGTTGGTGACGCATTTTTGTAGGATGCAGTCATTTTGACCGAATGGATACGGTTTTCCCTTTTTTTGCAGGTAGAGGATGGTGAAAAGGTAAGAGGTCAGCAGCCTTTTCAAGTTCGCAGAAGCATAAATCATCCTCTGTTTCTGCCACATCCACCGCATGACGCTGGGTCTATCTTGCGGGAGCCCACACCGGTGGGACCACGTATAATACTCTTCAGTCAGTCCCGGAACGGACATGGACCAGTGAGTTTAAGAATAGAGTGAACAAAAAATACAGGTTTAGGTCATTTTGGGTTGTTTTTTTTTATATTATTAGTCTATGTGCACATGTGCATCATATAAATATGCTTTTGGGTTTTTTTTGCCTGAAGAGATAGCGATCCCTGCATAACTGTCTTATCAAAATGGTTGTTGGAACAGGAATAAGGAAATATAAAATGTACTGTAGGTACCATCGTTATTGCTGTATTTACTGCCTTGCTGAGATAGACTTGTGCACTCACTGCACCATCTTCTCTATAAAGACGTCAATGAACTCATTGTGAACTTGTGCTTTCTTTCAAACATGCAATAAAGGAGAGATGGACTTGAGTAACACTTGTGTGCCCAAGCCCTTACAGTCATTAATGTCCACATCAATAAGATATACCAGTTTGGTACATTTCGTCCAAGATCCTCTTCATCAAGAGGTCTTTGCAGAAGTGACAAGTCGTTGGGGAATTCCTCAAATAGACATGATGGCGTCTCGCCTCATCAAGAAACTTCCGAGATATTGTTCCAGGTCGAGACCCTCACGCAATAGCAGTGGACGCCCTAGTGACACCGTGGGTGTTTCAGTCGGTATATGTGTTCCCTCCGATTCCACTCATTCCAAAAGTGATAAAGATCATAAGAAGAATAAGGGTTCAGGCAATCTTCATTGTTCCAGACTGGCCAAGGATGGCTTGGTATCCAGATCTTCAGGAATTGCTCATAGGAGATCCATGGCCTCTTCCTTTACGAGAGGATCTGTTACAGCAGGGGCCGTGTGTGTACCAGGACTTACCGTGGCTTCGTATGACGGCTTGGAGGTTGAGCGCAGGATCCTAGCCCGAAAGGGTATTCCCAGTGAAGTCATTCCCACACTGCTTAAGGCTAAAAAAGAGGTAACGGCGAAACATTATCACCGTATTTGGAGAAAATATGTGTCTTGGTGTGAATCCAAGGAGGCTCCTACGGAAGAATTTCAACTGGGCCATTTTCTGCATTTTCTGCAAGCAGGGGTGGATGCAGGCCTAAAGTTACGCTCAATTAAAGTACAAATTTCGGCCTTGTCAATTTTCTTTCAAAAAGAATTGGCTTCCCTTCCGGAAGTTCAGACTTTCGTGAAAGGCGTGCTGCACATCCAACCTTCCTTTGTGCCCCCGGGGGCACCATGGGATCTTAACGTGGTGTTGCGGTTCCTGCAATCTCATTGGTTTGAACCTTTACGTAAGGTTGAGTTGAAATTCGTCACTTGGAAAGTGATCATGCTGTTGGCATTGGCCTCTGCAAGGCGGGTGTCTGAATTGGAGGTTTTGTCTCACAAGAGCCCCTGTTTGATCTTCCATGAAGATAGAGCGGAGGTGAGAACTCGTCAGCAATTTCTGCCTAAAGTGGTGACATCGTTTCACATGAACAACCTATTGTGGTGCCAGTGGCTACTGACGCATTTGAGGAATCGAAGTCTCTAGATGTGGTCAGAGCTTTGAAAATGTATGTAGCCAGAACGGCTCAGATTAGGACAATGGATACTCTGTTGTCTTGTATGATCCCAACAAGATGGGGACTCCTGCTTCCAAGTAGACTATTGCACGCTGGATCTGTAATACGATTCGGCAAACAAATCTATGGCTGGATTGCCGTTACCGCAATCGGTGAAGGCCCATTCTACCAGAAAGGTGGGCTCATCCTGGGCGGCTGCACGAGGGGTCTCGGCATTTCGACTTTGCCGAGCAGTTACTTGGTCGGGTTCAAACACCTGTTAGAGGTTTTACAAGTTTGATACCCTGGCTGTTGAGGACCTCTTGTTAGGTCAATCGGTGCTGCAGAGTCATCCACACTCTCCCGCCCGTTCTAGAGCTTTGGTATAAACCCCATGGTTCTTGAAGCATCCCCAGCATCCTCTAGGACGTATGAGAAAATAGGATTTTAATACCTACCGGTAAATCATTTTCTCTTAGTCCGTAGAGGATGCTGGGCGCCCGTCCCAGTGCGCACTGTATCTGCAGTTATTGGGTATGTTTACACACATGGTGTGTTGCGTTTAAGTCAGCCTGTTGCTGACGATATTCATGCCATGGCATGCGTTATGTTATTATTGGTTGTGTTTACACACAGGTTGTGTTACGCTTTGTCAGCGTATTGCTGCATATTCTTCATGCCGTCGGCTGGTGTTCTGTTGAATGCCATGTTCTGCGGCATGCTTGAGGTGCGAGCTGGTAAGACGCTCACCGTGGTTTAACAATAAATTCTTTCCTCGAAATGTCCGTCTCCCTGGGCACAGTTACTTAAACTGGAGTCTGGAGGAGGGGCATAGAGGGAGGAGCCAGTTCACACCCATTCAAAGTCTTAAAGTGCCCATGTCTCCTGCGGATCCCGTCTATACCCCATGGTTCTTAAAGCATCCCCAGCATCCTCTACGGACTAAGAGAAAAGGATTTACCGGTAGGTATTAAAATCCTATTATTACTGAGATACTGTATTAGTGTTTGAGCTTGACATGTTTAAATAAAAACATGCATGAAATGTCTAAAGAATATGTGCCATTTGATTTCAGCATACTTGACATGCAGAAAGTTTGTAAGATGAAAACTAGGCTTACCACCAGAAATATTGCTATTTCTGCTCGGGGTGTACATTACTTCCAAGCGTATATTTGCAGATGGGCTGATTGGTAGACATTTCAAGATGCACAGCAGCATATGTGTCCAGGTACCTACCAATCATCATCAGTTTGCTCTTGCAACTGCAGATGATACGCTCCCTAACATGCGCATATGAGCATAATTGCTGATCGGCCTTAGCCGCATTGACGTGAACACACTCACTGATCTTTTCCTATGTGAGTAAATGTCTCTTCCTGACTCAGCCCTGCTCTGACTCTACGATCATAAGACAAAAGCCCAGTTACTGAAGGCATGTGTAATGCGGATTTATGCAAGATGTACTGCACAACCTGGTGTAGTACTCACTCTGCATCGCCCCTTGTATGGTGATGAGTGTAGTAAACATTTAACAGATAACGATCCACGATTTAAATGATTTTGTTTGCATAATGGGAATGCTATTATTGTGTGTTATAAGATAAGAATAAACTACAAGCAGAAAGATAATAACATTTCTGTATGTGCTCTCATTAAACTTATTACAGTTTCTTTTTGGGACCTGTAATATTTGCATTTTGTCAATGGTAGTTGGATTACAGGTGTCTTTGCCAGAGATGGTGCAATAATGTGGCCATTACTACAGCCTTGAGACCCCTTACTTTGGGGGAATCTGCATTTATTATACTCTATGCCTATATATTAACTGAAAGTAAGCTACTATAAATACTGTATAAGGATTTAAAGCGCTTTTATGTTTCCAGACACTGAGCCTAAAAAGCGAAAAGCAAAAAAAAAAGCAAGTAACTGTGCACCTGACTAAAACCATGCTGCGCTGCTGGTGGGAAAGATGTAATGTGGAAAGTGAGTTAGATCTGGATGGGGTGTGTCCAAACTGAACTCTTAATAACAGTGTAAAAATGCAGCTGATTTACATTTGTTGGATACATGCAAAAGCAGCCAGTATTCACCCTGCACAGAAACAATATAAATGTATTTGCTCCCCTTACATTGCAGCATGATTTGTTCCAGATACAAAGTTACTTCTTTTAGTTTGCTTTACTTGCAAATCCGAATCGGGCCCACTGAGAACTGAAGATGAAACCCAAAAGGCACACAGTTCAGTGTTGTGACTGCAAACATGAAAGAAGTAAAACTAAATATGAAAATACTCATCACCATATTGTATTTGTCACTTATTTATATTTATCATTATCCAGCAAAGTATCATGGGAAAAAGGATAATACTTTGCAGCATATTCCGCTGCATCTCTATTTTGAGTTGGATATTCCAGCAATCAGAGTTAGGAAATTTCTTAATTCTCTCCCCCCTCCAGCAAAAAATAAATAAATCTCTAGCTACACCCCTGGTGCCGTGTACATACAGCTAGTTAAAATAAAGTCTCTAGTACTATTTAATAGAAATGTTACTGCATGTCTTTTATGAAAGTGACCACATGATGGCACCAAATACTTAAGATTTAATATTGTGTGTTTCCACCAGATGGCATCCTCAGACTAAATATGCGAACAAAAAACTAGGTTATATTTCTGTCAGCAAGCACAATGTATAGATTATATCACTCACATTATTTGTTTAAGTGCCTTGATCTGCTGAAAGAATTACACTGTGAAAGTGATTTGATAGTCTGCTTGAAACAACTATGAAAAGCTGCAAATAAAAGTTACAGTATCTATGCCAAGACTGGATTTTATCAGTATTATTTTGTTTGCATGAGAAACAAAAAGAACACTTGTTTATTAAAGAGTATTCATGCACTTTAATAGCATTTTAAGTGTTTTCTTCACTTGTAAGGATTTGAATTAATAGTCTACCTTTAGCTTAGTAAGTCATGTAAACTAATCTCTACGGTAATTCCAAAAATTATTTTTTGGGGGGAATACTAGACTAAATTAAATTAGCCTGGCAATATCTGGACAACTGGATTTTATTTTATTCACAAGTGTGTGTGTGTGTGTGTGTGTGTGTGTGTGTGTGTGTGTGTGTGTGTGTGTGTGTGTGTGTGTGTGTGTGTGTGTGTGTGTGTGTTTCAGTGCGATTAGAGAATTATATTTCTTTTTTGTATTAATTACAATAGCTTAATTGCAGAAATGGGTCTGGTTAGAACACTATAAAGCATCTTGAATTATAAAAGACTACTTTGGGTTTCCACCTTATATTCTTTTTTTGTAGACCTTTTCTTATTCCCCATATAATACTTACTTCAGTGGATTTTCCTAGACAAGGATATAATTCCCATCAGTGGGAGTCTCCATGAGTAGTAGGAAAGCTAGGACTGTGGCTCCAATTACAGCCAGCTCCTGATTAAACTAGCATTTGACTAACCAATCAGGCGTTGACTGTGATTTCTTGCACATATATTGGATCATCAGCCCTCCAGCAGTCATAGATGATTTTGGAAGATAACCAGCAAAGGTCCTTCCTTGATAATAAGTCTTAAAACTATGCTGAACTGAACAAATGGCACAGGACCAATCTATTATATGAAGAATGGTATGAAATACGTAATTTAAAGTTTAACGTATCTTTTGACATACTATTCTAAAACATTTTAGATGGGTAAACTTTTTAACACTTTGTCATTTCAATAATGATCAATATACTGAACAACAATTATTAATAATATGATCAATATACTGAACAGCAATTGTATTTAATAATGAGTGGCACTTAAACCAATGAACTCCAAGTAAGTGCATAAACATGATTTATTTACTGTGGTATAAATATGTGTTTGTGGGTTATATTGTGCTAATAATTACTATATATTAGACTCACATATTTGGGAGTCACCAGAAGACATTTGGGGGCCCCTTCTATGATTAAGTTTCATGTTTGTAATTCAAAAAGCAAGACTTTAGTTTGTCATAATCCTTAAAAGCATAAAACCCTAACTCAGTGAATTGAGTTCAGCGCGATGGCTACAATTTGCCCCTCTGGAATGATAAATTACATTAATCTACATCTTAACTATTGCCTCACACACTATACATATATAAAGGAAACTTACGATGGAAGGGCTACCATAAGTGCTGTCTTTGGAATTAATGGAGCTAGGCCGGCTGCGAACAGTCGAAATCTTAAGCTTTTATGAGCAGGGCCCTCCCCTCATGTGCCTTTACGTCTCTTACTTAACTTATCTTCTATTCAATACTCCCTTTGACAGAACCAAATTTTTCGGTTTTCTGCCACTCTGATACTTATTTCAGTGCTATTTACTGACGCGACTTTGTTTATATACCCTGTACTTGTCCTATTTTGTATTGAATTGTCACTGTCTTCATGCTTTGCCTATTTGTTTACTCTGTAATTGGGAGCTGCAGATCTCATGTGGTGCCATATAAATAGATAATAATAGCAATAATTCCGCACACCATGCAGCATTCAGTGATGTAGCATGCCGCATCGCAGCACGATGAACATGGCTAAACCTGTATGTGCGTATCTGGGCATCACTGATGCCAGCATCACTTTGCCAGTAATTGAATTCCTCACTGTGTCTTAGGTCCTTATTCAGTAAGGATTGCAATTTCTGCTGAAAAGCAGTTGCTGCAATCAAATTGTTGCCGCCCAGAAAAAGAGAAAAAATGGCCATTGCAGAAATTGCGAATGCATCGCAATATGCGTGCTGATCGTAAAACCATATGCAATTCCTCGAACAGTAAAGATTTTTCCTGTCTGTGCCAGGCAAGGTCATCCACAATTCTTGCGGCACAAGAGGCTACAAGTGGTCATCACTGACATCAGTGGCCCACCTTAAAAACGCCTGGGCATGCCTGTGTTTTTTCAGACACACCCAGAAAGCATCAGGTTTCCGCCCAGAAACGCCAGCTTCTTGTCAGTCAAACAGTGGCTTCATTGTGATCACGATGTCTATGCACTTTATGTCGCTATTTTTACTTGCAATAAATAATTATAATTATTATATCTAGAACCCAATAATTAATAAATAGGTCCCTAAATCCCTGTATGTACAGGTGAAACTCAGAAAATTTGAATATTGTGCAAAAGTTCATTTATTTCAGTAATTCAACTTGAAAGGTGAAACTAATATATTATATAGACTCATTACATGCAAAGTGAGATATTTCAAGCCTTTATTTGTTATAATTTTGATGATTGTGGCTTACAGTTTACGATTACTCCAAATCCAAAATTTCAGAAAATTAGATTATTACATAAAATCAATAAAAAAAGGATTTTAAATACAGAAATGTCAGCCCTCTGCTAAGTATAATCATGCATATGTACTCAGTACTTGGTTTGGGCCCCTTTTGCATGAATTACTGCCGCAATGTGTCATGGCATGGATTCTATTAGCCTGCGGCACTGCTGAGGTGTTATGGAAGACCAGAATACTTCAATAGCAGCCTTCAGCTCTTCTGCATTGTTCGGTCTCATGTCTCTCATCTTTCTCTTGGCAATGCCCCATGGATTCTCTATTGGGTTCAGGTCATTCGAGTTTGTTGGGCAATCCAGCACAGTAATCCCATGGTCATTGAACCAGGTTTTGGTACTTTTGGCAGTGTGGGCAGGTGCCAAGTCCTGCTGGAAAATGAAGTCAGCATCTCCATAAAGCTTGTCTGCTGAAGGAAGCATGAAGTGCTCTAAAATGTCCTGGTAGACGGCTGCGTTAACGCTGGACTTAATAAAGCACAGTGGACCAACACCAGCAGATGACATGGCTTCCCAAATCAACACAGACTGTGGAAACTTCACACTGGACTTCAAGCATCTTGGATTGTGTACCTCTCCATTCTTCCTCCATACTCTGGGAACTTGGTTACCAAATGAGATGCAAAATGTGCTCTCATCAGAAACGAGGACTTTGGACCACTGAGCAACAGACCAGTTCTTTTTTCTTGTCAGGAAAAGGCCATTCAAAAGTGTGGGGGAGCTTCACAAGGAGTGGACTGAGGCTGGAGTTAGTGCATCAAGAGCCACCACACACAGATGGATCCTAGACATGGGCTTCAAATGTCGTATTCCTCTTGTCAAGACGCTCCTGAACAACAAACAACGTCAGAAGTGTCTTACCTGGGCTAAAGAAAAAAAGAGAATCTATGGGGCATTGCCAAGAGAAAGATGAGAGACATGAGACCGAACAATGCAGTAGAGCTGAAGGCCGCTATTGAAGCATCCTGGTCTTCTATAACACCTCAGCAGTGCCACAGGCTGATAGAATCCATGCCACGCTGCATTGAGGCAGTAATTCATGCAAAAGGGGCCCAAACCAAGTACTGAGGACATATGCATAATTATACTTTTCAGAGTTCTGACATTTCTCTATTTAAAACCCTTTTTTTATTGATTTTATGTAATATTCTAATTTTCTGAGATTTTGGATTTGGGGTTTTCTTAAACTGTAAGCCACAATCATCAAAATTATAACAAATAAAGGCTTGAAATATCTCACTTTACGTGTAATGAGTCTTTATAATATATTAGTTTCACCTTTTATGTGGAATTACTGAAATAAATGAACTTTTGCACAATATTCCAATTTTCTGAGTTTTCCTGTAAAAGTATTCTTAAGGTAAAAGATATGGAATTTAACATCCACATATTTATAGACACAAAACACATGTGGCAAAGACTACTTTTTATAGCTAATATAACCGGAAAATAGAGTTAACTTCAGGCTATAGGTGGAAAACTGTATGGCCCATGTTACCTGCTGACATGTCTTTTTACTGTCTCACAAAGCTTTAAAGACTTCCTGGTACTAAGCTGACTACAGATGAGCCATTAACCATTTTGGTTTTATATGCCACTTTAATGATGCACTATCCTAGTCATATCTGGGCATAGCATTAGGAGAGAGGTTTACAGTATTTTTATGCATAACAGTTGTGGAGAATCTTGGCAGTGTTATAGAAATAAAGTCTATCTGCTGATATATGATGCCTTCTTTTTTCACTTGGTGTTTTAAAAGAGATGAATGAAAAACATACAGCTCACATTGTAATCACTTTTGGATCTTAGATGTGCAGCACAAAGCCGCAAAATAAAACACACGTCAGTGAGTTCCTACATTAGCCTGAGCTTATGTAGATTACTGCTGATGTAGAACCACAGTTGTTAAGCATACAGTAATAATAACTTTAGTGTTAAGACATACCACCTAGAAGGCATATGGAAACGAATGTATTAATTATCGGGTTTAGACCCGATAATTAGCATTTCTTATTGCTGCTATTCATGTCACTACGAACTTCTGTACCAGATCTATGAAAAATCACATCTGAGGACATGGGCTCTGACAGGAGTCTATCCCAGCCATACATAAAATATATTGATTGCTATGTGCTGGGGGATCGCTGGTGGCCTATTGTGCATGGTTGGGTCATCAGAGTCCTATTATCAGTGAGGATTCCTGTCCTGGTAAAATCTGTGATATGTAGCCCATAGGTTACAATGACTATGCCAGGCCTGGCCAAGCTGTGGCTCTTCAGATGTTGTGAAACTACACATCCCAGTGTGCCCTGCAACAGTTTTAGCATTCCCTAAGAGCAAAACTGTGGCAAGGCATGCTGGGACGTGTAGTTTCACAACATCTGAAGAGCCCAGGCCTGGACTATGCCATATTAAGATGGTGTTAGCTACTGGGGCCAAGCTTCGCAATGTTTTGCATTCCAGAGCTTAGTAAATCTCACAATATAGCAGTCCCTATGTTGTTCCTCAAGATGGTGATTAACACATTAAAATCAATTAAAATAGGTTTTATTCTAAGAATATAGACCTTTTAAATATGTATTACATTGTTTTGATTAGTTGCAAAAAAAATATTGGGCAAGGTTCAAATATGATGTAGAGTATTGTACCTTATTAAACATTCTTCATTCAGGACCCCTTTTTCTGTGCATCCCCCTAATTATCGGTAGTTCCATTTGCAACCTTTATTTCAGAAGTACAAAATAAAGAAATTTATAAGAATTTAGCCAGGGTTAATTGTTCATAATATAATATGTGAATAAATGATTAATTTGAGAAAAAGAAACAATTATGTGCAATGAGTTCATGCTGCCCTATGATCATGCCATTGTTTATACGTAAGTTGCTGCTGTAGCACCACATACACATGAGGTCTACCAAGTGTGTGAGACTTGCGGCTGGACTATCTGTTGAAACAGCAGAATAGTGATATTTTCAAAGTACAGCATTGTAAATGTTTTCCTGTTTTACAATAAAATAGTTTGCAGAGAGCCAAGGGAGCAGAAAGTGTTGGATGTGGGTGTAGATATACATTGCATCACCAGCAAGACATTGTAAACGCTCTAATTAGCTCTGATTGTTTAGTCCACGTTCCTGTGATGTCACTTCCATGATTGCTTGGCTGCCAGTAAACCATGACCTTACTAAGACCGGCAGATAAGTGCTTTACCAGAGATAGGTATAATGGTATCTGGAAGGTGTCCCAAACTTCATTTTCTGGAAGTGTGCATGGGTAGGGTTTATCAATTTTGTTATGGAGCCCACTCGCCCTTGGTTATGCCCCTTTAAATTATATAAGAAAAAAACACTCTGCGCTATTTAAGAACCTTCCAGACTCCAAATAAAGTGAATTCACATGTATACATAAAAACACCTTTTTATTCCGGATTAGATTAATCACATAAATCTCTAATTAGTAGATGGAACCACATAAAATTCTTAATCTAATAAAAAAGCTATCATATGCATATATAAATTTAACAACTCTAATTAACCTTTTTTACCTAAGCATGACAATTAGACAAAAGACATAGTAATTTGCCGCATTGACAAAAAAAGATCTTTTTATTGTGATAAAAGCCTGATAGTTAATTTGGGCTATCCAGTTAGATCCCAATTTTTTTCATGCATCAAATTATCCCTATTCCTGTGAAAACACATAGGGTGGGATGTAGTGCATCCGAGATCGCAGGAGGTGTGGGGTTCCAGACGATCTTGAACTTTTTTGAAATGGGCAATCACTTACAAGGCTGATTGCCCCTTTAAAAAAAAATGTCAGAGATAGGCCGGCATCCCGCACCTCCGGCGATCTTGGACGCCATTACATCCTACCAACTGGGTCCGCAAAAAGACGTGGACCTATGTGTTTTCCCCCCCAAAAAATGGATACTTATCGGGGCAGGCGAAAGAAAATCCCCAATAAGCACAGACATCAGGGATAATAGGATAGCCCCATCAGCGTTAATTAGCATTGGCTAATAGGATATCGGACTAAATATACATGTTTTATCTTTCCCTATACTGTAAATTATATTTTTTATTTTATAACCCTTTAAAAACCTTTAGTTCTATTTTCAGTGTGTTTTTATTGTTCGATTACAGCATTACCTGTGTAAACAAGGACTGAATTTATCTATTAGTTTAATATTACACATCATTTTTGAATAGAACTAGTTAGGGGCATTTCAATAACTTATGCTGAGCATTTTGAAGAATGTTTTATGAAGTTATAGTTGCAAATTTTTCTGGTTACAGTATATTTTCCTAACAAAACAGATTATATGTGTATTTAAAAACAATACCTGAAAATTAGAAAAATAAGTGTGTGTGTATGTATATATACATGTGTGTGTGTATATATATATATATATATATATATATATATATGTGTGTATATATATATATATATATATATATATATATACACACTGTTTCTTCAAAAATCATTTTGACATGTAAGACAATACACTTTATTTTGTCGGCTGGACAAAAATAGCTTGTTAGTATTCCTTCTGCATTTCTCGGGCCAAACAAAGCAATTATTTTCTCTTGCTGCGCATATCCCAGAGATGAATTGGTTATAAAAGCAGCACTGAATTTAAAATAGAGTGACGAATCATGCCATTTTTAAAGCTGGGCTTGTCATTATTGACAGTGGTCAACTCAAGCCTCAGACTACACCATACACTTTTTTTAGGGGCGATATAATGGAGATGCTTTACAAATGCTAAATTTACAATAAAAAAATATACAATAGCTACATTATACAATCGGCCAGTATAAATATGATTTACACAAGCATTAATAGCTGAACTTAGAGTCCTCTAGCCTACACAGTAGAAATAACAAGAATTTTAAAGAAAATGTAACACTGTTACACTAACAATTTTACCACTGCAAAAGCTCTTCCACTGGCTGCTTTTTGCAGTGTATATATGTAATCTAGATTGTTCCAGATTTGTTTCTATTTTACATTTTTTCTTTGCCGTATCCCCTCTAACATTTGTGTAAATTTTACTGATATACATATGACAAATTACATCTCTGTGGTGAAAATCAAGCATTTGCCCCTAAAACTGTCTGAGATGTTGTGTTTTCTTAGGCATTAACAGTCAATGATCTTATTGCTTAATAAGTACTAAGTTAGCTATTCTAAAGGAAACTTTTTGCATTCATATGAAAAAAATGAAAAGCGAGAAATATACGGACAATAAGATAAGCAAACCAAATATATATATAATAAGAATTTACTTACCGATAATTCTATTTCTCGGAGTCCGTAGTGGATGCTGGGGTTCCTGAAAGGACCATGGGGAATAGCGGCTCCGCAGGAGACAGGGCACAAAAAAGTAAAGCTTTTACCAGATCAGGTGGTGTGCACTGGCTCCTCCCCCTATGACCCTCCTCCAGACTCCAGTTAGGTACTGTGCCCGGACGAGCGTACACAATAAGGGAGGCAATTTGAATCCCGGGTAAGACTCATACCAGCCACACCAATCACACCGTACAACTTGTGATCTAAACCCAGTTAACAGTATGATAACAGAAAGAGCCTCTTAAAGATGGCTCCTTAACAATATAACCCGAATTTGTTAACAATAACTATGTACAGTATTGCAGATAATCCGCACTTGGGATGGGCGCCCAGCATCCACTACGGACTCCGAGAAATAGAATTATCGGTAAGTAAATTCTTATTTTCTCTATCGTCCTAAGTGGATGCTGGGGTTCCTGAAAGGACCATGGGGATTATACCAAAGCTCCCAAACGGGCGGGAGAGTGCGGATGACTCTGCAGCACCGAATGAGAGAATTCCAAGTCCTCTTTTGCCAGGGTATCAAATTTGTAGAATTTTACAAACGTGTTTTCCCCCGACCACGTAGCTGCTCGGCAGAATTGTAATGCCGAGACCCCTCGGGCAGCCGCCCAAGATGAGCCCACCTTCCTTGTGGAATGGGCCTTAACAGATTTAGGCTGTGGCAGGCCTGCCACAGAATGAGCAAGTTGAATTGTGTTACAAATCCAACGAGCAAACGTCTGCTTAGAAGCAGGGGCACCCAACTTGTTGGGTGCATATAGTATCAACAGCGAGTCAGATTTTCTGACTTCAGCCGTGCTTGAAATGTATATTTTTAAGGCTCTGACAACGTCCAACAACTTGGAGTCCTCCAAGTCGCCAGTGGCCGCAGGCACCACAATAGGTTGGTTCAGGTGAAACGCTGATACCACCTTAGGGAGAAAATGCGGACGAGTCCTCAGTTCTGCCCTATCCGAATGGAAGATTAGATAAGGGCTTTTATAAGATAAAGCCGCCAATTCAGATACTCTCCTGGCGGAAGCCAGGGCCAGTAACATAGTCACTTTCCATGTGAGATATTTAAAATCCACCTTTTTCAATGGTTCAAACCAATGGGATTTGAGGAAATCTAAAACGACATTTAGATCCCACGGTGCCACCGGAGGCACCACAGGAGGCTGTATATGCAGTACTCCTTTAACAAAAGTCTGTACCTCAGGAACTGAGGCCAATTCTTTTTGGAAGAATATTGACAGGGCCGAAATTTGAACCTTAATAGATCTCAATTTGAGACCCATAGACAATCCTGATTGTAGGAAATGTAGGAAACGACCCAGTTGAAATTCCTCCGTCGGAACACTCCGATCCTCGCACCACGCGACATATTTTCGCCAAATGCGGTGATAATGTTTCGCGGTGACTTCCTTCCTTGCCTTAATCAAGGTAGGAATGACTTCTTCTGGAATGCCTTTCCCTTTTAGGATCTGGCGTTCAACCGCCATGCCGTCAAACGCAGCCGCGGTAAGTCTTGAAAGAGACAGGGACCCTGTTGTAGCAGGTCCCTTCTCAGAAGTAGAGGGCACGGGTCGTCCGTGACCAACTCTTGAAGTTCCGGGTACCAAGTCCTTCTTGGCTAATCCGGAGCCACTAGTATTGTTCTTACTCCTCCTCACCGTATAATCTTCAATACCTTTGGTATGAGAGGCAGAGGAGGAAACACATATACTGATTTGTACACCCAAGGTGTTACCAGTGCGTCCACAGCTATTGCCTGTGGATCTCTTGACCTGGCGCAATACTTGTCCAGTTTCTTGTTGAGGCGAGACGCCATCATGTCTACCATTGGTCTTTCCCAACAGTTTATTAGCATGTGGAAGACTTCTGGATGAAGACCCCCCTCTCCCGGGTGAATATCGTGTCTGCTGAGGAAGTCTGCTTCCCAGTTGTCCACGCCCGGGAAGAACACTGCTGACAGTGCTATTACGTGATTCTCCGCCCAGCGAAGAATCTTGGCAGCTTCTGCCATTGCACTCCTGCTTCTTGTGCCGCCCTGTCTGTTTACATGGGCGACCGCCGTGATGTTGTCCGACTGAATCAACACCGGTTTTCCTTGCAGGAGTGGTTCCGCCTGGCTTAGAGCATTTTAGATTGCTCTTAGTACCAGAATGTTTATGTGAAGAGACTTTTCCAGGTTCGTCCATACCCCCTGGAAGTTTCTTCCTTGTGTGACTGCTCCCCAACCTCTCAGGCTGGCGTCCGTGGTCACCAGGATCAAATCCTGTATGCCGAATCTGCGGCCCTCCAATAGATGAGCCTTTTGCAACCACCACAGAAGATATACCCTTGTCCTTGGCGACAGGGTTATTCGCAGGTGCATCTGAGGATGCGACCCTGACCATTTGTCCAACAGATCCCTTTGGAAAATTCTTGCATGGAATCTGCCGAATGGAATTGCTTCGTAAAAAGCCACCATTTTTCCCAGGACTCTTGTGCATTGATGTACAGACACCTTTCCTGGTTTTAGGAGGTTCCTGACAGGTCGGATAACTCCTCGGCTTTTTCCTCGGGAAGAAAAACCTTTTTCTGAACCGTGTCCAGAATCATCCCTAGGAACAGCAGACGTATCGTCGGAAAACAGCTGCGATTCTTGGAATATTTAGAATCCAGTCGTGCCGTCGAAGAACTACTTTAGATAGTGCTCTTCCGACCTCCAACTGTTCTCTGGAACTTGCCCTTTTTAGGTCGTGCAAGTAAGGGATAATTTAGATGCCTTTTTTCTTTGAAGAAACATCTTTTCGGCCATTACCTTGGTAAAAAGGCCCGGGGTGCCGTGGATAATTCAAACGGCATCGTCTGAAACTGATATTGACAGTTCTGTACCACGAACCAGAGGTACCCTTGATGAGAAGGACAAAATTTGGACATGGAGGTAATCCTTGATGTCCAGGGACACCATATAGTCCCCTTTTTTCCGGTTCGCTATCACTGCTCTGAGTGACTTTATCTCGATTTGAACCTTTTATGTAAGTGTTCAAAACATTTTAGATTTAGACTATGTGTCACCAAGCCGTCTGGCTTCAGTACCACAATATAGTGTGGAAAAATAATACCCTTTTCCTTGTCGTAGGAGGGGTACTTTGATTATCACCTGCTGGATATACCGCTTGTGAATTGTTTCCAATGCTGCCTCCCTGTCGGAGGGAGCCGTTGGTAAAGCAGACTTCAGGAAACTGCGAGGAGAAGATGTCTCGACTCTCCAATCTTTACCCCTGGGATAATACTCGTACGATCTAGGGGTCAACTTGCGAGTGATCCCACTGCGCCCTGAGACTCTTGAGACTACCCCCCCACCTTGAGTCCGCTTGCACGGCCCCAGCGTCATGCTGAGGACTTGGCAGACGCGGTGGAGGGCTTCTTTTCCTGGGAAAGGGCTGCCTGCTGCAGTCTACTTCCCTTACCTCTATGTCTGGGCAGATATGACTGGCCTTTTGCCTGCATGCCCTCATGGGAAAGGAAAGATTGAGGCTGAAAAGACGGTGTCTTTTTTAGCTGAGATGTAACTTGGGGTAAAAAAGGTTGGATTTCCCAGCTGTTGCTGTGGTCCCCAGGTCCGATGGACCGACCCCCAAATAACTCCTTCCCTTTATACAGCAATACTTCCATCTGCCGTATGGGATCTGTATCACCTGACCACTGTCGTGTCCCTGACATCTTCTGGGAGATATGGACAACGCACTTATCTTGATGCCAGAGAGCAAATATCCCTCTGTGCATCTCACATACATATATATAGAATGCATCCTATTAAATGCTCTACATGAATAAAATATTTTCAGTCAGGGAATCCGACCAAGCCAACCCAGCACTGCATCTCCAGGCTGATGGCGATCGCTGGTCGCAGTATAACCACCGTATGTGTGTATATACTTTTTAGGATATTTTTCCAGCTTCCTATCAGCTGGCTCCTTGAGGGCGGCCGTATCTGGAGACGGTAACGCCACTTGATAAGCGTGTGAGCGCCTTATCACCCTAAGGGGTGTTTCCCAACGTACCCTAATTTCTGGCGGGAAAGGGTATAACGCCAATATTTGCTATCGGGGTAACCCTACGCATCATCACACACTTCATTTTATTTTATCTGATTCAGGAAAAACTACAGGTAGTTTTTTCCACTCCCACATAATACCCTTTCTTGTGGTACTTGTAGTATCAGAAACACGTAACACCTCCTTCATTGCCCTTAACGTGTGGCCCTAATGAGAAATACGTTTGTTTATTCACCGTCGACACTGTATTCAGTGTCCGTGTCTGTGTCTGTGTCGACCGACTGAGGTAAATGGGCGTTTTTAAAACCCCTGACGGTGTTTCTGAGACGCCTGGACCGGTCCTAATAGATTGTCGGCCGTCTCATGTCGTCAACCGACCTTGCAGCGTGTTGACATTCTCACGTAATTCTCTAAATAAGCCATCCATTCCGGTGTCGACTCCCTAGAGAGTGACATCACCATTACAGGCAATTTCTCCGCCTCCTCACCAACATCGTCCTCATACATGTCGACACACACGTGCCGACACACAGCACACACACCGGGAATGCTCTGACAGAGGACAGGACCCACTAGCCCTTTGGGGAGACAGAGGGAGAGTCTGCCAGCACACACCAAAAACGCTATAATTATATAGGGACAACCTTATATAAGTGTTTCTCCCTTATAGCATCTTTTATATATATACAATATCGCCAAAATCAGTGCCCCCCCTCTCTGTTTTAACCCTGTTTCTGTAGTGCAGTGCAGGGGAGAGCCTGGGAGCCTTCTCTCCAGCTTTTCTGTGAGAGAAAATGGCGCTGTGTGCTGAGGAGATAGGCCCCGCCCCTTTTACGGCGGGCTCGTCTCCCGCTATTTTTGAAGTTAGGCAGGGGTTAAATATCTCCATATAGCCTCTGTGGGCTATATGTGAGGTATTTTTTGCCTCTAATAAGGTTTTTATTTGCCTCTCAGAGCGCCCCCCCCAGCGCTCTGCACCCTCAGTGACTGTTGTGTGAAGTGTGCTGAGAGGAAAATGGCGCACAGCTGCAGTGCTGTGCGCTACCTTTATGAAGACTCAGGAGTCTTCAGCCGCCGATTTTGGACCTCTTCTCTCTTCAGCGTCTGCAAGGGGGCCGGCGGCGCGGCTCCGGTGACCATCCAGGCTGTACCTGTGATCGTCCCTCTGGAGCTAGTGTCCAGTAGCCAAGCAGCAAATCCACTCTGCACGCAGGTGAGTTCACTACTTCTCCCCTAAGTCCCTCGTTGCAGTGATCCTGTTGCCAGCAGGACTCACTGTAAAGTAAAAAACCTAAGCTAAACTTTCTCTAAGCAGCTCTTTAGGAGAGCCACCTAGATTGCACCCTTCTCGTTCGGGCACAAAATCTAACTGGAGTCTGGAGGAGGGTCATAGGGGGAGGAGCCAGTGCACACCACCTGATCTGGTAAAAGCTTTACTTTTTTGTGCCCTGTCTCCTGCGGAGCCGCTATTCCCCATGGTCCTTTCAGGAACCCCAGCATCCACTTAGGACGATAGAGAAATATATATATATATATACACACACACACATATTTTTATTTTATATTTTGTGCAAAGGATATGCACATAAAATACCCAAACAAAATATTAATAGAAACAATAAATAGGCATATTTAATAACCCTCTCAAGATTGATGTTTTTTTTACTTAATGCTCACGGTATTCATATCCTGCGTGTATGATACCCAGTGATGCATATTTAAATGGGTGTAAAAGGCAAGAGATGATGTCACATGAGGCCACCTAGGTACTGCCTGTTTGCGTTTTTATGTGCATCTTGTGATGTGTAGCAGTCCTGTATTTCTGTAATGCTTATTGTTACAAGACAGTGTATATGATGTGTGTTAGCACAGATGGAAATTCACACCTACAGTATCTTAAACAGAATGTGCATATGCCTTTCCACATGCGTTTACGTTTAACAACTTTGTCACAAACATATGCTTAAAGTCTGCACTCAGTCTTAAATAATGATGATGTTTATATGGCGTTTGCTGCACAATATCTGAGATCACGCACTTTACTTTTTCATGTAGACTTTTCTCCTTGTTCTCTGCTTGCACATAGTTGGGTATATAAGGGCATCTTAATCTAATAAATAGCATAGTTGTGTCAATCTAAAAAAAAAAAAAATTTCATTATCTCAAATAGTTAATATTTTTTCACAATGGTAAGGCTTCTTTAGGATTACTTACCTGCAACTAGTATATTAAGTGGTTCATGTGTGAGCATGTAAGTACATGTGCCTCAACAAAAGATATCACTATACCCAGTAAAAGTGCACTGCCTTGTTTTGGTCTAATGATACAAGTAGCACGGTGGATGTAATAGCTTTATACAATGAAGTGCAAGCATTAAGCTGTAAACACCCCCCCCCCCCCAGTGCAGTCTCATGGGTAGTGTCATAGTTTGCAGTCTTGCATAATATATTTTAGGGGCATTAACTTTACTTTGTTAAAAATTGTTATAAACCGTTACATAGCAGAAACAATCATTGTGATCACTGTTTAAATTAATAGCCTGCATTTGTCTAGCCTGTGGGGGTCTAATAATTATATTTATAAATGTGTGTATTTAATATGCTTCTCAAACCATATCACATACATCACAAGTCACCGATATTGTATGCATTGCAGATTGCCCTTGGAACAGTTACCAATGTGGAGGAAGCTGTAAAGTGGCTGAGTTACACTTATCTTTTTGTACGGATGAGAGCAAACCCATTAGTATACGGCATCAGTCACAAGGTGTTGCAGGTAGGAAATCCATTTCTTATGAATATGTATCCCCTATTCTCCAGTCTGTAATGTCAGGATAAATATTTGCTTTGCTTACTAACATGATAACAACCCTGCTTTTAGCCCATCTAGTTTTAGTACAATTTGTTTATGGCTTGGTGATTGAAATGGTGTTAGCCAAAGACCAGAAGTGAACTTTGTGCAATATGCTGCCTGTGCTGTATTGTGCTCAGAAGCAAATTTTAATATCATAAAACTATATAGTCATCCACAAAAATGTTCACATGTAGAAACATAGAAATGAAAGCATGATCAAAGCACTTATTTATAGTTTATGGTTCTTATTTTTACACTGTAAATACATTGGCACAGTATGTGTGCATTCTTTAGATGTCTGTGTTGATTAAACTATATAGTATTGGTAGTTGTCATTTTTTTTTTCGGTTTGTTTCAATGGGATCACTCAACAGATGGATCCTTTACTCGAGAAGCACAGAGAACAGTTGGTAATTGAAGTGGGAAGAAAGCTGGACAAAGCCCGCATGATTCGCTTTGAAGAGAGAACCGGATTCTTTTCGTCTACAGATTTGGGCAGAACTTCTAGCCACTTCTACATTAAATATAATACAATTGAGGTATCATATGCACCTTTGTTACTCAGCATGTTAAGCATTTACAGTTTTACAAGACACAAATATAATGTTTGTGGTTTACTTACGAATCACACATAGGTCGGTATCCTATTAGACCTTTGTCAGCTGATAAAAATGGCCTGATACCACGATTTTTGACTGACGGTCATTATCACGTTATCCAATTATAGGCTGTTTATATCAACTGATAAAGGAACCTGGATCATTCGATGGGATCTGGGATAGTTTCCAATACCTTTTGTTATCGTGGCTCCAATAGTTTCTTATCACAGATTATGCTTCGGCTGCCACCGGCCATAAACTTGGAAACACAGCCAACATTCTGAAGCTCTACATTTCCTACATTTACAGAAGTGTCCATCTTGCTTCAGTATGTAGCGCGAGATACCTGGCATGAGTGAGCTGACAGGTACCGTGCAACTCTGTTAGTGTCAGGCGTCCTTTTTGCCGAAATTGCGTCTTTGTGAATAGGACACACAAGCAGACTCTGCTGATTAAAATGATATACAGCATGCCTGTATTCTGTGTGCAACTGTGGCTGTATCTGCATATGTAATGCTACATTACAGTGTTTTCTAGAAAATACTTTTTGCGAACAAGATGAATGATGAGGAAGCAGATGTTAGAGTATGTGTCACTACAACATTTGCACTGCTGAGAAACCACTTGTTCTGCTCCAGAAAAATTGGATTTGTGTTCATTTTCGCCACAACTTTTCTCATCACTAGAGCCATAATAGGAGAATGTGTCTGTATCTGACTGCCCATGAAAAACATGGGCAAATATTTTTTTAGTTTATCCTAAAACTTTATGAATTTGAATTTGCCACAAATATAAATACATTATATCCATAAGAGGGTTTTTTCTTTTCTTTTCTTTTTATTTTAGAATTTATATTTATAGAGGAATTGTTGCTATGTTGGCAGTCATTTTCTGGGTCATTATGATCATTTCATATTTGTGTACTATAACTTCTATGAGCACAGCTCGCAGCTGCATACAGGCTGCTGTAAACAGACCCATTGTGGGCCTGTTAGTCATTTAAACAAGGACCTATGTGAGAGAATCTGATACCAATTTGGTGCTCAGAGGCATCCATAAAGTGCTATGAAGTTGAGCAGTGGTCTGAGTCTGCTGCCAGAATGACTGGCGGAAGTCCTAATGCATAGTGAGAAGTGGAGCTTTGAGGTAAGGAGACAAATAATGCCATTGAAGTGCCTTGGCTAGTGCTCAGCAGTACTGTGCCAGCGTTAACTGCATTAATTCCAAGCGAGACCTAATGTTTTAAGGACAAGTTTGAAAATGAGTCTCTCCAATTATTCTATGCTTCTTTTCTTTATTCTTATACAAAAGACATTATGTACATTATGGTATTTATTGTCATTGTTCCTTGTAAACGTGTCAAACAGATTGTTTTACTGTACCCAGGAATTGTGCAGATATTTAGTGCAATAGTAACACCCCATTTTGCATGCAAAGCTGCAGGTGGTACAGTTTCCTTAATTATACATAATGATGACATTCACAGCAGGTCTAGTTTTAATTAACTGCATTCATTTCTTAATTCACAGACGTTCAATGAATTATTTGATGCCCACAAAACAGAAGGAGATATTTTTGCTATAGTCTCTAAAGCTGAAGAATTTGAGCAGATCAAGGTAAGATAAAGCCACTAAATCACAGACCTTCCACTAACCATATGTTACATGTGTCACAGTATTTTACTTTATATGACCTACACAAAGTGTAATGCTACACTTCCCTCAACTTATTTATTAAATTAATAAATGTTACGTAGAACTGATATTTTAATTGGTTTTTATAACAACATGTCCTGAATGCTGGTAAAGAAGTGACTATTTACCAATTATTTATGTAATACAAAAAGTAACATAGGATTACATTGCCTGGAATCTTTTTATTCTGACTGTATAGCAGTAGCCAGTACAGATGTGCCCTCACACACTATTGCCGCAGCCACACCAAACAGCCCTTCTTGGCATGCCAGTTTCCATGCGACTCAGGGGCAGATGTATTAAGCTTGGTGAAGTGATAAAGTGGAAGGTGATAAAGGACCAGCCAGTCAGCTCTTAACTGTCATTTTTCAAACCCAGCCTGTTACATGGTAGTTAGGAGCTGATTGGCTGGTCCTTTATCACCGTGTAATTGATCACTTCACCAGGCTTAATAAATCTGCCCCTCAGTTTGCACCAAATGTCTGCTTTGCATTCTTTTCACCTGAAAATGTGTCACAGACTGATGTGATTAGCTGCTTCATGACACACTGATTATTTTGGTACAATATGTGGCACTTGTCTGCCTGTACCAGTTGGTAATTTGCTGTTAAGTGATTTGATCTAACATTTCAGTATATGGTCTTTTTTTCCTGCTCTAAATGTATAACCCCTTTCTTGATTTCTGGACGTGTCATTAAAAATACAATGTCTTCAGCAGCATTAGTATAATTGTCTCTAAAGGAGTGGAGGAGCGAATAGTCCATTTAAAGAGGACTTCCTTCTTTGCTATTGTAATGATAACAGTGAGGAACAAAATAAGATTTTTATGTGAGGAAATTGAAAGTTAGTTAGTCAAATATATAAATCCAGTGGGTCTAAATGCAAATTTATAAGAAAAACACAGTAGAATTGGCAACATTAATCTATTTGTTTCAAAAAACATCTGATGTTAAAGGGCACCCAGAAATGATGAGAAAACAGGGCATTTGGAGCAATGACCAGATTCCTGCCATAGCATGTGCTTCCACTAACCTTGCAATATATAATCCCTATGAACTGTAACATTTTCCATTTTAGGCTGAATACTGTACTGCATAGAGCCCATCTCCTTAGTTCCGGCCTTATCTACACTGATTTGTCTGTCTCAATAGCTGTAATAATTATACTAAGCTACTGGTGTGGAGGTAAGCATGTATCTCACATGCGTGCCATTTAGGCGGGCGCATTTCTCCTCTTACCAAGAAGCAATTGTTTTATAAAATGAAGTCTGAGCAAAACTGTCAGATTATTTACATGCAGCTTTCAGCCATCAGTGATCAATAGTGATCTTTTCTGCTCTCTCCCTCTTCTTTCTGTTTTTCACTCGTCATGTCTAAGCAAAATACCTGATAAGCCGTAATCATTCTGCATTTGTGAATGAGAGTGGTGCAGATAGCAGTAAAGGATTACATATACAGAACAAGTCGCTATTTAGGAAGGGAAGAAGAGGCAAACTGACAAGCCATTAGTGACAGTAGATGTAACCTATCTGGGCCATCTGTGCGAGTGGCCAATTTGTGGCACTGTCATCTCAGTCTGACATAAAGGATCACAGCATGTTTGCTTCATTTATTAGATTTTAGGTTACTGCGCTTGATATTCTCCAATAATTTTCTTGATATTAAGACCAAGATGACTTTCATCACAATTGTGCTCTGGGTTGTGCTCAGTTAAAATTGAGATTTGTGCTTGCCCAAACAGCATTACAGTACAGTATAATATATGAATGGGTGAAATGCTCTCTGACTTAATCTTTCATTACAACGTCCTTGTTAATGTGTAACACATGCATACAAGTGACAAACATGATAAATTTGCAGCTTATTCACACACTATATTTGTTATATTATCTGTTCAGTCTTTTTTTTCCATTTTAATGACCATGTGTGCACTGTCAAAATAGCACGCAGCAGCACTAGCCATACCTAAACCCCTTGGCAACGCAATCTGGGGCATAGTTTTGGTACACTGTCTTTCTTGGGGGTCTGGTCTCATATTTTCATTTTGTGCATAGTGATTTCTGACTTTTTTTGTTAATTGTGAAAATAATGACGAGCACTAATGGAATAGTTCTAAAAAAAAAAGGTTATACAGTGATCCAACGCAATTACATCTGAGACCTGGCAACAGGACTCAGAAGGAGAGTGATCTGCCAATACCCTAAGTTCCTCTGGAGTCTGCCCTGGTAACTTTTAACTGACTCAGAACTGTATGCAGAGCCAGCCTAATGCATGGGTATATGCAATCCGCTCCAGTTCAATGAACATTTAACAAGGCACGCTTAATGAGGCACTGAGGAAAAAGTATTGTATTTATTAACGCAGCAATCTTGCTTTTATATATTTTTATGTCACTGTAAGGTGCACTGGGTCAGATTCATGTTTGTAAGGAAAGCAAAAAAAAAAAAAAAGTGACTTTGCATCTGGAACAAACCGTGCTGCAATGCAAGGGGAGCAAATACATTTATTTTTTGTCTGTGCAAGGTAAATAATGGCTGCTTTTGCGTGTTGCCCACAAATGTTAGACCGTTTTATTTGTACACAGCATTTAGATTTCACTTTGAACACACCCCACCCAAATCTAAATCTATTTGCACGTTACATCTGTTCCTTGCTTTTTTTCCTTACTTACAGACATGAATCAAACCCATTGTCCCATAAATGGAAATTGGACATTGACATTTCTTTTTGATTTAAAACGTCCTGTATAAAATTCAAGGAAAAGCGCGGCAGTGATTTTCTGGAAATTAGAATATAACTAAATATTTTGCCATTCGCTTTTGTATCCTCTCTTTCTGTTCTTATTTATAGTAACTTGGACTTTGAAGATCCACATTTATGTTTTATGCTTCCCACCAGCTGCATTATCTGCAATACTCTTATGAACGTAATGAATAAATTCAGTGTCAATTCAAGATGGTTCTAATCTGGAGGGATAGACGTTTTCTTTTGGTCAAAATTAAATGAATCTTCTCATTTGCAGGACAGTGGGGTTAGCAGGCCAATTTGTTTAGTGTAGCAATTTTTACATGTCAATGGCAGCCTTAATAATAGTGATGATGAATAATAAAATGTAATTGTGTCATCATTAATATACTTTCAATTAGGCTCCTTTAGTTACAGGAGAACAATTTTCTCTACAGTCCTATGAAATAAATTGCTTGAGGTAGATATTGTGTGGAAGCGAGTAATAATATGTATTTTTTTGTACTGTCCATGAGCATGTACTGCATAAACGTTATTCATAAGTAATATTACTGAAGGCGCCCCAATCACTTTGTTTTTCCTTAAGCTTTCTCTTATTAGTTAAACATGACATTTTGTAATTCTTTTACTTCACAGCGCTCCCTCACCCTTTTGTATCAGTGTAGCAAGACAATTTTATCACTATCAGTGTTTCATTAAGATTATAGCAGAGGTTACCAGCCATGGTCCTCAAGGCAAACTAAAGGGCCCTACACATCGACCGATGAGCTGCCCGACGGCGGATACGACCGACTGGCGACCAGGCGGTGGGGGGGCAGTGATGGGGGGAGTGAAGTTTCTTCACTCCCCCCGTCACCCGGCTCCATAGAAGTGCAGGCAAATATGGATGAGATCGCATGCATAGCCGACGGGACACCAGCGATGAACGAGCGTGGGACGGGCATCGTTCATCGCTGGTGTCTCCACACTCAAAGATATGAACGGTATCTCATTCATTAATGAACGAGATCGTTCATATCTTTGAGTGATATCGCCCAGTGTGTAGGGCCTATAATAGTTCAGGTTTTAAGGAAAGCCATACTTGAGCACAGGTGACTTAATAATTAGCACCTTAGTTATTTTGATTTAATCATCTGTGCTCAAACATGGATATCACTAATACCTGGATTGTTAGTGGGCCGAGGTTGGTAAACACTGGATTACAGGCTTTGTTTTTGTAGTACCTGTTCAAAACTACCTACCTCCTCCATCGCGACTTCACATCTGGCTGAGGTAGATATATGAAGGAGTCCGGCATTGCCAGCATCTGCATATGTGACAGATAAGTTTCTTTACACATGCTGTGCATGCAGAATAGCCATAGAACGGAGAAACAAATATACAATGTAGTGCATTTAATGAAAAATATGTAAGTGAGAACTTTAAACAGTCAGCACATAAATAGCATGATAGAAATAATAAACATTTGCTAATACCTATGCAATTTATTGCAAGTATATAATTGACTTTGTTATTTTCCAGCCTTTTAGTTTTACCTTTTTTCTTGAAAATCTGTTGTTTTACCGTGCTAGGTTCGAGAAGAAGAGAGCGAAGAATTAGAACACTTAATCAACAATTACTGTGAACTTCCTGTTGCTGGTGGAGTGGAAAATGGATATGGGAAAATAAATATTCTTCTTCAGACATATATTGGCCGAGGAGAAATGGACAATTTTTCTCTTATCTCTGATTCTGCATACGTTGCACAGGTAAAATGACTAGCTTCTTATGTATCATAAACTAATATAAAAACAACCATACTACTCCTCTGTTTCCATCATGCTTTTCCTGTGGTAGTTCACATTTCAGCAGTTCTATTTTTTTAATTTGTCAATTAAAATAATCTTCAAGTGATGAATGCGATAATATAACCCTTCAAAATGTTTAGTGGATGTTTGACTGGTTCATTTCGTTTTTAACAATTTGATTCTTCATTATGTATTTATCTTTACAGAATGCAGCTCGAATTGTGCGAGCTCTTTTTGAGATAGCCCTCAGAAAGAGATGGCCCGCCATGACTTACAGACTTCTCAACCTCAGCAAAGTCATCGATAAGCGTCTGTGGGGATGGGCCAGTCCATTGAGGCAGTTCTCAGTTCTTCCTCCTTCTGTGCTATCAAAACTAGAAGATAAGAAGCTTACTGTTGATAAACTGAAAGATATGCGGAAAGATGAGATTGGTAAAAACACAATATAATAATAATGACATTATCGCTAGTATAAATTTATGTTTTTGTCAAATTTGGAACCTTGCCATGTATCATAAAACATTCTAGAGTTGGAAGACCACAAATGATGGTTATAGGAAAAGGTAGCATTTGTAGACATTCTCTTTTTGCAGCAGAGAACAATCATCTCGCAGGTAGGAATAACACATATTCATTCTCTGCACCTGGGTAACCAATCAGAGAGCAGCTGCAAGTAGCTGCATATTTATGCATGGTTTCACTGAACCTTCTTTTATCTGCTACTGTAACTGGGGCATGTGTGTGTGATTTATAAACAATAATTGTCTACCTGGTTGATCATATGTGTTCACGGAACATATAAGGTATGTGCAATTAGTGGCATATATTCATGCATGGGCGATGTGTATATAATTAGAAATGGTATATTTGTGGTTGTATCTTGGTGCTTTACGTGTACTGTGGAACTCTATATGGATTTGTAACTAGCGACATAAACAGGTTATCCAGTAGTCATCCTAGGCTCCCGCCTAGTTTGCAAACCCTGCCTGATTTATTTTTTTTTATTTATTTTTTAGCACTGGGCACAATGAGCTGGAAACCAGAGTTTTGCCTAGGATCCCATTGTGTCTGAAGTAGGCTCTGACTAGGGGTCATGGTGTGTCTTAATAACTGATATGCTGCTGCCCTCATTTCTTATACAATCTGTCAGTATTATCTGTATGTACCATGTGTACACTTCAGTAATCATATCATTTGTAAGCACTGCTAGATGTGTCATTAATGTAAATGTCATAGGCAAATGGGCTTTGTACAAGACATGTTCTTAGGGACTGTATTGTAACATTAAACATGCCCAGTTCTATACAAACACAACATTTTAATGCAATTTTAATGTTTACTATTTATAACCCAAAAACAAACACTACATACACAATGAAGGAAAAGCTTTCATGTGTACACGGAAAAGCTTTCATGTATACAAATATTATCAAGCACATAGTGGGCCTAATTCAAATACGGCCACAAAGCGGCTGTTATACGCAATTCAGTCAATGTTTTCTTACTGAGCATGCGTCTGAGCCGCATGCACAGATGAGTGAGAGTGACAGTAGACAGCATTTAGGGGTGGTAATAGGAAGTGGCGTGTCATGGCCGTTCAGACTTCATTTTCTGGGCGTACATAAATTAGCAGCTCTGATCATACTTGCTACTGGAGAGCCCTCTGCATCCCTGGAGAGCAGCTCAGAAGCACCCAGACTCTGCAACATGTTCTGATTTGCGACAATCCGATGTATCAGCAGCTGTGTGCCGTTGGAAATGAAGGTACAGCAGTGAGCATCCCTATGCTCAGGTTAGCTTCTGCCCATATTTGCATATATTCACAATTGAGTATGGCAAAAGATAGAAACACAAGAACAAACCACATCTGAATCAGGCGCATCGTACTGATGCATTTATGCATGGGCATAATAGTGGCATGTATGCGCAGAGACGAGCACATTTGCGTATGTGCGCGTGCGTGCGTGCGTACGTACGTACGTACGTACGTACGTACGTACGTACATAGTTGGTTCTATATCAGAGTGGGAGAAGGGACCTTCTGACATACCTAGGGGAAGAGACATGTCTCCAGGGGGAGGAGCTATGGCCGAACAGGGTACCCGAAAAGTACCCTCGCGGGCTCGCTTCACTCGCCACCTGATTACGAAAGGTAATAGTTGGTGGCGTGGATAGTAGAGGAACTATCCCGCTGGCCTAGCTCCTCCCCCTTGTGTCGTGGCTCCTCCCCCTGACGGAAAATGTCCCTTAGCCCACTTGAATCTAGCATCAACCATACATACATGCATACATGCATAAACAACAGGAAACGTGCTACTACACAAACACAAAAGGGAACAGATCTGCTGGCACATAACCTGTAATGGTTTTGGAATTATTATTGTTTGGGGTTTTTTTGCAACATGGTACAAAATAAAAAACTAATTTGAAAAGTGAGAT
Source organism: Pseudophryne corroboree (assembly GCF_028390025.1). Lineage (NCBI taxonomy): Eukaryota > Metazoa > Chordata > Amphibia > Anura > Myobatrachidae > Pseudophryne > Pseudophryne corroboree. The sequence continues at coordinate 470,895,982 of NC_086447.1, read as the reverse complement.
TTATTCCATTTTATAGAGCAAGATAGATGGTGGTTAGTCTGGCTCATTAGGTTTTGAAAATTGTTAGCTCAATATAAATGATACTAATATGATCAATTTGAGAAGGGAAGGTAGAGGGATTGTTTTTTGTACATCATTATTATTTCAAGCGGAGGGTGTTTTGAAATAAGAGCTTCTTGGAGCTACCACCCAATGTAATTAGGAAACACCTTCCTGTTTTAGTATGCCGATTCCTTTGTTTCTTCATTTGCCCTTGCCTTGAGCACAGGATAGACAGTCATTGGCCATTTTATTACTAGTACTGAGTAGTACACCCTTTGCCCCCAGAACATCATGGTATGGATTCAAAAAGATGCTGGATTATTTGTTAGTGATTCTGGTTCATGTTAACATGCACATGTCACAAATTTGTTGACTGTATATTCAAGCTACAAACTATCCTATTCCACCGTATCCCAAAGGGTTTCTATTAGATCAATTTCTGGTCACTGTCATTCCATTGGAGCACACTGAGCTGTCGGGGCACATTATACTGCTGGAATTCGTCATTAGATATTGGGTAGACTGCAGCCAGAAAGGGATGCACATAAACTGCATGAATACTCAGATACTCTGTGACATTTTAATGATGTCAGTTGACTTTAAGGAGCGAAATGTGTGCCAAGAAACTATTCCTCACAATATTTCTCCACCACCAACTTGAACCAATGACACAAGGAAGGATGAATCCAGCCAATAATGTTAACAATACATTCTGACCCCTGATCTATCCATTTTCATGTCACAGCAGAAATCTAGATTGATCAGACCAAGCAATCTTAAACTGTCCAGTTTTGATGAGCCTGTGCACGATGTATCTCAGCTTTCTGTTCTTAGCTAACAGGAGAGGAACTATGTGTGGTCTATTGCTGCTGTACACCAGCCACTTTAAGATTTGATTGGCTTTGGGGCTAATTCAGACCTGATCGCTGCTGCGTTTTCGCACAGCAGCGACTATGTCTGAACTGCGCATGCCCGCCGGCTATCTTAGCCCTGCGATCGCAGCCAGAGGCGGTCGCTGGGCGGTAGGGGGTGGGCTGGCATCGTTTGGCCGCTGTTTAGGGGGCGCGGTCCGGACAATGCAGGCATGCCTGGACCATTGGGATGGCGTGCCCCGACCGTTGTGCGACGGGACAGGACCTGACATGCGCGGCGGACTAGCCCTGTGCTGAGCGTCCCCTGGCATGTCAGGGAAGCTGATCGTAGATGTGCTAAATTTAGCACATCTACGATCAGGTCTGAATCACCCCCTTTGTCTTTAAAGATGGTCTTGTGCATATCACCATTGTAAAGCACGGTTATTTAAGTTACTGTTGCCTTTTTGTTACACATAGAAGTTCATCTTACTGAATAGTAACACCATTCCCATTCCCTAGTGACTTTTCTGCATGAAAATCCCAGGAGATTAGTAGTTTCTGAGATATTCAAACCACCCTGTCTGGCACCTACAAAGTCACTTATATCTTATTTTGACCCCGTGGAGCTTTTCTGCCTTTTGATTGGCTGGTTAGATATTTGAATTAATTATCCTTTAAAGTGAACAAAATTCTAAAGAGAGGGGAGTGCTGTCATTGGCATTGTCAAAAATGAAAAGGAAACTATGGAAAAAGTGTTTGAACTGTACTTGCGTTCAAATCCCTTATTTATTGTGTGTGACTAATATGTTTGACCTGCACATTGCTTTTGAATTAATAATTGACAGTTTTACTTTTAATTACTGTATATTTGGACACGACTGTCTGGTGCTATGTGTGAGTAAAACTATCTTTGACAATTTTATACGAGCAGAGGAATATAGTCCTTAACCTTATTATGTGCACAAGGTTTTAGAATACTGTTAGGGTAGACACTTACAGTAGTACTTGTATTTGAAACTAAGGAATCATAAGGCAACCCAAGGTATTTATTGTAGCAATAGCTATGTTTAATAATTTGTGTAACATTTATTGAGTGGCAATAACAATCTTTAATTTTGTAACTTTCATTGAGTGGGTTAATACTTATTATGCAGAGTTGCTAATACTAAAACCGCACTGTACTAATTCCAGTTAAGCATTACAAAACATTAGAACATGCCAGGTCAAAAAAGTCAGTCATTTGTACACCACAATGCAAAACAAGCAAGCTGTAATATGCTCGTCTAAAAGCTGATTTACAAGTCTGATTGCATTATTGTTCCTGTATATGCAAACGTTTCTAACCTAATGTACCTTTATTTAGGTCACATGTTGCATCATGTGAACATTGGGCTAAAGGTGAAACAGTGCGTCCATCAAATCCCATCCATTACAATGGAAGCCGCTATCCAACCAATTACACGCACAGTTCTTAGAGTTCGGTTGAACATCAATCCTGATTTCAAATGGAGTGATCAGGTACTACCACCTCTGTCAGCTAATTTATCAGATAGACTGTATTTGAAGCTGTTATTGCTACTCCATAATAAATAAATAATGCTGTAAAGTTTAAGAGACCAGTTATGATAATTGAATTACATTTTAAATGGAAGGTAGCACAGTTACCGCATGATCAATTTAATTATTAGTTTTATTTCTGTTTTAACATAAACAACAATCTATTTATAGATTTAAAGTTATTTAATATAATGCATTGATCTGCATGTCTCTCTTTATTTGATACACTCACTTTATTGGAGTTTAATATCCAAGCACCAAGTTGTATTCTTACATTCATGTTAATCATTGGAAACATAGGGAGGTATTCAATTAGTGGTGGTAATTTACCCACCCGCGGGTATCCAGTTAGCCTTTAAGCCGACACTTATTGGGGATTTTGTTTTGCCAGTTTCAGAACGCAGACTTTTTTAAAGGGGCAAACACTTTCAAGGCAAAACCATGCCTTGTAGGTGATTGCACCTTTAAAAAAAATGTTTGGCCAAAATCCCGCACACCAGCCAAACTCGGGGGACATTACATCCCGCCCTACACTTGAAAATATTTTGGACTGAAAAAAGGGGGTAATTAAATAGGCCAGGTACAAAAAATTGGTGCTTAAAAAAAAAAAACACGCGAAAACCCATTTTTCGCAACTGCTAATTTTTCTGGTCTAATTGAATACCCCTGATAGTTGTAGTGAATTTTGTACTTAAAAAATATCAGTTAATGTTGTAAGCTCCACACAATTACCAAAAATAAGTGTATGTAATGATTTTCTTTTCTGGTGTTAATCAAATGAGGGGTATTCAATTAAGTGCAATTTTTTCGACTGGTCGAACAAACGGCACTAATTCGACATGATATTCAATTGCAGGCATTTTTGCCCATTTTTTTATAAATTTCTCCCATGCCGTTTCACTTTTTTTGGGGGGGTCGAATCAGCATGGGCGAAAATTGCGCCAAAAACGGGCAAAATTCGCCAATGGGTGAATTCGACAAAAGGTGTGTATCAGCGGCAAATTCGCCGATGCATGTGGTTTTTGCCAGTGCCGGATTTTTCAACCAGCAAAAAAAATGGCACGCGCATTGTATAGGTCGAATGTAAATTTGACCTAAAAATGGACGAAAAGTGCAGTTTTCTCGACTTGTCGAAAAAACGGCGCTAGTTGAATACCCCCCAAAAAATTGTGTGATAATTGCTCACGACACCATTGTTACATCTCTTGTCCAGTGGCATGTCTATTATGTGCCAATTTAGTGTACTTACCTTTCCCATGACTGCTTTGTGCAAATCACAGAAAAAATGGTGTGGCTGCCATTTTCCCAGAGATTTCCGCACGCGCATTACAGAAATCACCGGTAACATGGCACAGAGCCAAAGTCTACTCACATCTGTGCCATGAGGAGAGGAGGGGGCCCACACGGAGGCTGCACACTGGCTCCCTCGTCTATTAATCTGCCTTTGCTTTTGTCACATTAGTACACATTAGACAACTATATACTGTACCAATGCATTTATTTGTGTGCTAACTTTTCTATTAGGTGAGTTCTGACATCAGAGTGCTCTGTTCTTTTTAACTCAATGACCAATATGTTTACTTGACCTTCTATTTTAATGATTGTTAAAATGTGTTTATAAAGGAATATATATTCTCTGAATTTCTTAATCTCTAACTTACTAACTGTCATTTCCTTTTTACATGCAGTATATTATATATTATCCCCCATTTAATATGAATTAGTTTCTAAATGTATGTAATCTATCAAGAAATAAACCGTTCCCCGAGTGTAATTATAACATCTAGACATGGCTTGCTTTGACTTTATTATATAACTCAAATAAACAGCTGTTTAATTCATTATTTGAACCTAATAAAAACATTACAAGGCAGCAAAAGAAAACAAAAGAGACATGATGTCTGCCCAAGTGAAGAGGTGGTTACAATTCTGTCATGTTCAGTAGTAGTACAAAGCTCATTAATGCCTGCTGTTGTATTTAACCCTAAGGTCAGAACACTGACTTGCCAATCTTTTGTATCGCATAGACTGAACATGACGAGAGGCACTCGGTCACCCAGTAGGTGGTGACCTGAACAGTTTACAAGGTCAACGTCCTGTAGCTCTTTATCCCCAGTGCAGCCTTTTATATGTTATGTATTCATTATCTTGTCTCGTTTTTACATCTATTAAACATTCAAGCCTGATTCCATCTTCTATGAAAGTTAATTTCAAAAAGTTGCTGTGATAAGCTTGCGGTTAAGTCCCAAAGCAAGTGTTGAATTTATTTGAATCTATTTTGCTTATTACGTTGTGAGATTTGTGCTTGCATAGTACATTAGTTATCTTGGTGTCACTGTTGAGTAAGAAATACTATAAATGTTGATTTAAGTTTTATGAAGTAATCTTCATTTATCTCATAATACAGTGCATCACTCGGGCAACACAATAAATGAGTGGAATGAATTGTTGTTGGATAGTATCTAGCTTGCAATTAATCTAATATTTTTTTTCTGACTGAACCTGCTTGTACATTTATTTATCCCATCTAGTTTTAGGGAAATAAGATAATCATGGTCTTTCTGAGTAGCATTAGATATGTAATTTTATCAGCATGTTTCAGAGTGTTGTCCTTGCTTGATTGCTAGATTGGAAATGTCATAAAGTCTACAATCTTAAGTGGTAAGAAAATATATGAAACAAATTGGCAAATGTATGCTACAAGTCACATGTAGTTAGAATAGTATGCACATTTTTATACATCATTTGTCAGGATTAAGCAACCTCTCATAGGTATAATAAAAAGCAATATATATATATATATAAATATATATATATATATAACAAATACAGTGATAGGCGTGATAACATGCATTACAAAAGATAATATTCAATGGGTATTATTACCATATAGTCATCATGGGACATGCGTTGACCTCACCTTGGTGGGTCAACACAGTATAAAATAAGTATCATGTACAATAGTTAAAATATATGATCACATCTTCCAAGGAGAAAGATGAACAATAGAATAGGAAGAATAGATGAGGGTAGGAAAAAAAGGAGAGGGTAGGGGGGCTGTCAGGTTGGTCTGATTAAGCATCACATAGAGTTTAACCAAGGGGTAGTAATTATATTAGAACAGTAAATGTAACGCCACATAGCTAGAAAAGATAATAACCATATAAGTATGTGGGTTCAAGGGCATTAGAGTAATTAGCTAGGTGTATTATGGACTTTTTATTGATCTGTGCATTACATCTGGAAATATTTGTAGAGAGGCATTCTTTATGAATTGGGTATATTGAAAAAAAAAAAACATATATCGCTCTATAGGTTTAATGTAAGAATGTCATGGTAGCGAGGAGCACTATCCTGAGTAAAGACAAGCAACTGTATTTCATTCCAACTTTACCACTAGGAGTATTGTTTATTGAAGTCTATGGTCAACATCTAATCTTACATCACTGAAATATACACAATATGGTAGATACCTCTCATGGTGATATAAATGGATGTCTGAGCATAATAATTTTGGACTTTAGGGTTTCCGAAACATTCTTAAAAATAAATAAAATATAACCCTTATTATTAGAAGAGAATGATTTCTCAGTAGGGGTCATACACATTAAAATAACACTGTTTATTGAACAGTTAGGGTTTGTTGTTGTTGTTGTTTTCTTTTTCTTTTCTTTTTTTACAGATCATTGAACTCCTATGTGCTCTACACAATAATATATAGCAAAAGTGTAGAAATATTCAATTTGCGCAGTGAACTGAGAATATGCAGCAAATACTTACAACAAAGAGGCAAATGAAAACACTGGTGACTTGAGACTACTATAGATAAAAATATATGCTCAAGTATAAGGCTCTGTTCTCAGAAAGATGTAATTAACCGTTTCTGGTTATATAATTACCCTTTATAACAATTGCTCCCTAAAGAGTCACTGGGACAACAAGTGTATTTTTAAAAAGGGTTACACATAGCGAATCTCAAAAGCCAAGAAAACCCGGAAGTGCAGTGGCCTTCTTTATTTTATGGATTCTTCAGCCAAAGGACACCTGTTCTTAAGGTCATTTATCCTTAATTCGTCAATACTAGGATCACAGTGTTGAACTTTTATGCACTATTGGGGTGTGGAGAAATAGATCTGCACCATAGGGATTTAATTACATACATTTCTATCCACATTTAGAGGGTTAATGGAAACATTATTTTAAACCCCCTGCTGCTATTTCTCTAACGTCCTAGTGGATGCTGGGAACTCCGTAAGGACCATGGGGAATAGCGGGCTCCGAAGGAGGCTGGGCACTCTAGAAAGATTTATGACTACCTGGTGTGCACTGGCTCCTCCCACTATGACCCTCCTCCAAGCCTCAGTTAGATTTCGTGCCCGGCCGAGGTTGGATGCACACTAGGGGCTCTCCTGAGCCCTTAGAAAGAAAGTATAGATTTAGGTTTTTTATTTTCAGTGAGACCTGCTGGCAACAGGCTCACTGCAGCGAGGGACTAAGGGGAGAAGAAGCGAACTCGCCTGCTTGCAGCCGGATTGGGCTTCTTAGGCTACTGGACACCATTAGCTCCAGAGGGATCGACCGCAGGCCCAGTCCTTGGTGTTCGGTCCCGGAGCCGCGCCGCCGTCCCCCTTACAGAGCCAGAAGCAAGAAGAGGTCCGGAAAAATGGCGGCAGAAGACATCAGTCTTCACCAAGGTAGCGCACAGCACTGCAGCTGTGCGCCATTGCTCCTCATGCACACTTCACACTCCGGTCACTGAGGGTGCAGGGCGCTGGGGGGGGGCGCCCTGAGCAGCAATAAAAACACCTTGGCTGGCAAAAATACCACAATATATAGCCCCAGAGGCTATATATGTAGTAAATACCCCTGCCAGAATCCAGGAAAAAGCGGGAGAATAGGCCGCGGAAAAGGGGCGGAGCTATGTCCCTCAGACACACTGGCGCCATTTCTCCTTCACAGATCCGTTGGAAGGAAGCTCCCTGGCTCTCCCCTGCAGTCTACACTTCAGAACAGGGTAAAAACAGAGAGGGGGGGCACTAAATTTAGGCGCAATATATATATATAATATAAAAAGCAGCTATAGGGGACATAACTCAGTTAGTCCCTGCATTATATAGCGCTCTGGTGTGTGCTGGCATACTCTCACTCTGTCCCCCCAAAGGGCTTTTGTGGGTCCTGTCCTCATTCGGAGCATTCCTTGTGTGTGTGCGGTGTGTCGGTACGGCTGTGTCGACATGTTTGATGAGGATAATGATGTGGAGGCGGAGCAGATGCCTTTAGAAGGGATGTCACCCCCTGCGGGGCAGACACCTGAGTGGATGGGCTTATGGAAAGTAATGAGTGCACGTATAGACTCCTTATATAAGAAAATTGACGACATGCCTAATGTGGGACAGCCGACTTCTCAGCTCGTGCCTGCCCAGGCGTCGCATGGGTCGTCAGGGGCTCTCAAACGCCCGCTACCACAAGCAGACCCAGATGTTGACACTGATACTGACACCAGTGTCGACGACGATGAGTCTAACCTAATGCCTACTAAGGCCATTCACTGCATGATTGAGGCAATGAAAGAGGTGTTACACATTTCTGATATAAGTACAGGTACCACTAAAAAGGGTATTATGTTTGGAGAGAAAAAACTACCCGTAGTTTTTCCCCCATCAGATGAATTAAATGAAGTGTGTGAAGAAGCGTGGGCTTTCCCTGATAAAAATTGGTAATTCCTAAGAAGGTACTAATGGCGTTCCCTTTCCCGCCAGAGGATAGGTCACGTTGGAAAACACCCCCTAGAGTGGATAAAGCGCTCACACGTTTGTCTAAAAAGGTGGCACTACCGTCTCCGGATACGGCCGCCCTCAAGGAACCTGCTGATAGAAAGCAGGAGGCGATCCTGAAGTCTGTGTATACACACACAGGCATTATACTTAGGCCAGCTATTGCGTCAGCTTGGATGTGCAGTGCTGCCGCTGCGTGGTCAGATAAACTGTCAGAAAATATTGACACATTAGACAGAGACACGATCCTGTTAACCATAGACCATATAAAAGACTCAGTCTTATATATGAGAGATGCACAAAGGGAAATCTGCCGACTGGCATCTAAACTAAGTGCATTGTCCATTTCTGCTAGGAGAGGCTTATGGACTCGCCAGTGGACAGGAGATGCAGATTTTTAAAAAAGCACATGGAAGTGTTACCATATAAGGGTGAGGAATTATTTGGGGATGGTCTCTCGGACCTAGTTTCCACAGCAACGTCTGGGAAGTCAGCATTTTTACCCCATGTCCCCTCACAGCCTAAGAAGGCGCCGTTTTATCAGGTTCAGTTCTTTCGGACCCAGAAAAACAGGCGTGGAAAAGGCGGGTCCTTTCTGTCCAGAGGTAGGGGAAAAAGGCTGCAACAAACAGCAGGTTCCCAGGAGCAAAAGTCCTCCCCCGCTTCTTCTTCCAAGTCCGCCGCATGACGGTGGGGCTCCCCAGGCGGAGCCAGGTACGGTGGGGGGCCGCCTCAAGAATTTCAGCGATCAGTGGGCTCGCTCACAGGTGGATCCCTGGATCCTTCAAATAGTATCTCAGGGGTACAAACTGGAATTCGAGGCGTCTCCACCCCACCGGTTCCTAAAATCTGCCTTGCCGATTGCTCCCTCAGACAGGGAGGCGGTGCTAGCGGCAATTCACAAGCTGTATTCTCAGCAGGTGATAATCAAAGTACCCCTACTTCAACAAGGCCGGGGTTACTATTCCACACTATTTGTGGTACCGAAACCGGACGGTTCGGTGTGAGACCCATTTTAAATTTGAAATCCTTGAACACATACATAAAAAAATTCAAGTTCAAGATGGAATCGCTCAGGGCGGTTATTGCGAGCCTGGACGAGGGGGATTACATGGTATCCCTGGACATCAAGGATGCTTACTTGCATGTCCCCATTTACCATCCTCACCAGGAGTACCTCAGATTTGTGGTACAGGATTGCCATTACCAATTCCAGACGCTGCCGTTTGGACTGTCCACGGCACCGAGGGTATTTACCAAGGTTATGGCGGAAATGATGATACTCCTTCGAAAAAAGGGAGTTTTAATTATCCCGTACTTGGACGATCTCCTAATAAAAGCGAGGTCCAAGGAACAGTTGTTGGTGGGAGTAGCACTATCTCAGGAGGTGCTGCACCAGCACGGCTGGATTCTGAATATCCCAAAGTCACAGCTGGTTCCGACAACACGGCTACTGTTCCTGGGTATGATTCTGGATACAGTCCAGAAAAAAGTGTTTCTCCCGGAGGAAAAAGCCAGGGAGTTGTCATCTCTAGTCAGAGACCTCCTGAAACCAAAACAGGTATCAGTGCATCGCTGCACGCGGGTCCTGGGAAAGATGCTGGCTTCTTACGAAGCAATTCCCTTCGGCAGGTTCCATGCCAGAATCTTTCAGTGGGACCTGTTGGACCAGTGGTCCGGATCGCATCTTCAGATGCATCGCTTGATAACCCTGTCTCCAAGAACCAGGGTGTTGTTACTGTGGTGGCTGCAGAGTGCCCATCTTCTAGAGGGCCGCAGGTTCGGCATACAGGACTGGGTCCTGGTGACCACGGATGCCAGCCTTCGAGGCTGGGGGGCAGTCACACAGGGAAGAAACTTCCAAGGACTATGGTCGAGTCAGGAGACTTCCCTTCACATAAATATTCTGGAACTAAGGGCCATCTACAATGCCCTAAGTCAAGCAAAATCCCTGCTCCTACACCAGCCGGTGCTGATCCAGTCAGACAACATCACGGCAGTCGCCCATGTAAATCGACAGGGCGGCACAAGAAGCAGGATGGCGATGGCGGAAGCCACAAGAATTCTCCGATGGGCGGAAAATCATGTACTAGCACTGTCAGCAGTGTTCATTCCGGGAGTGGACAACTGGGACACGACCTCCACCCGGGAGAGTGGGGACTTCATCCAGAAGTCTTCCAGATGCTGGTAAACCGTTGGGAAAAACCACAGGTGGACATGATGGCGTCCCGCCTCAACAAAAAGTTAAAAAGATATTGCGCCAGGTCAAGGGACCCTCAGGCGATAGCTGTGGACGCTCTAGTGACACCGTGGGTGTACCAGTCGGTTTATGTGTTCCCTCCTCTGCCTCTCATACCAAAGGTATTGAGAATAATAAGAAAGCGAGGAGTAAACACCATTCTCGTGGTTCCGGATTGGCCAAGACGAGCGTGGTACCCGGAACTTCAAGAGATGCTCTCAGAGGACCCGTGGCCTCTACCGCTCAGACAGGACCTGCTACAACAGGTGCCTTGTCTGTTCCAAGACTTACCGCGGCTGCGTTTGACGGCATGGCGGTTGAACACCGGATCCTAAAGGAAAAGGGTATTCCGGAAGAAGTCATTCCTACGCATATTAAGGCCAGGAAAGATGTTACGGCAAAGCATTATCACCGCATATGGCGGAAATATGTTGCATGGTGTGAGGCCAAAAAGGCCCCAACAGAGGAATTTCAACTAGGTCGATTTCTGCATTTCCTGCAAGCAGGAGTGAATATGGGCCTAAAATTAGGCTCCATTAAAGTACAGATCTCGGCTCTGTCGATTTTCTTTCAAAAAGAACTAGCTTCAGTACCTGAAGTTCAGACATTTGTGAAAGGAGTGCTGCATATTCAGCCCCCATTTGTGCCTCCTGTGGCACCTTGGGATCTCAACGTGATGTTGAGTTTCTTAAAATCACATTGGTTTGAGCCACTAAAAACCGTGGATCTGAAATATCTCACGTGGAAAGTGGTTATGTTATTGGCCCTGGCTTCAGCCAGGCGAGTATCAGAATTGGCGGCTTTATCATGTAAAAGCCCTTATCTGATTTTCCATATGGATAGGGCAGAATTGAGCACTCGTCCCCAGTTTCTCCCTAAGGTGGTGTCAGCGTTTCACCTGAACCAGCCTATTGTGGTGCCTGCGGCTACTAAGGATTTGGAGGACTCCAAGTTGCTAGACGTTGTCAGGGCCCTGAAAATATATGTTTCCAGGACGGCTGGAGTCAGAAAATCTGATTCGCTGTTTATCCTGTATGCACCCAACAAGCTGGGTGCTCCTGCTTCTAAGCAGTCTATTGCTCGCTGGATTTGTAGTACAATTCAGCTTGCACATTCTGTGGCAGGCATGCCACAGCCAAAATCTGTAAATGCCCATTCCACAAGGAAGGTGGGCTCATCTTGGGCGGCTGCCCGAGGGGTCTCGGCTTTACAACTTTGCCGAGCAGCTACTTGGTCAGGGGCAAACACATTTGCAAAATTCTACAAATTTGATACCCTGGCTGAGGAGGACCTGGAGTTCTCTCATTCGGTGCTACAGAGTCATCCGCACTCTCCCGCCCGTTTGGGAGCTTTGGTATAATCCCCATGGTCCTTACGGAGTTCCCAGCATCCACTAGGACGTTAGAGAAAATAAGAATTTACTCACCGGTAATTCTATTTCTCGTAGTCCGTAGTGGATGCTGGGCGCCCATCCCTAGTGCGGATTGTCTGCAATACTTGTAAATAGTTATTGTTAACTAAAGGGTTATTGTTGAGCCATCTGTTGAGAGGCTCAGTTGTTTTCATACTGTCAAACTGGATATAGTATCACGAGTTGTACGGTGTGATTGGTGTGGCTGGTAAGAGTCTTACCCGGGATTCTAAATCCTTCCTTATTATGTCTGCTCGTCCGGGCACGGTGTCCTAACTGAGGCTTGGAGGAGGGTCATAGTGGGAGGAGCCAGTGCACACCAGGTAGTCATAAATCTTTCTAGAGTGCCCAGCCTCCTTCGGAGCCCGCTATTCCCCATGGTCCTTACGGAGTTCCCAGCATCCACTACGGACTACGAGAAATAGAATTACCGGTGAGTAAATTCTTATTTTTTGTATGCATTGCACAATTGTTTGTTTACATTTTCTCTTAGACAAGCAGCTTTAATGTATATTTTCTGTTGGTAGGTGCATGGAACTGTTGGAGAACCCTGGTGGATTTGGGTTGAAGATCCTACTAATGACCACATCTATCATTCAGAATACTTTATGCTTCAAAAGAAACAGGTATAGTATTAATATGTCATTTTAACTTTGAGACTGAATTGTCTTTTCACATAAATGTCTATACCTCACCTGTTTGGATTTAGCGCATGCTCTTATCATACAGACAGCCTATTTTTGCCGTGTTTGTCCTCCTCAGTTTAAAATAGGCTGTTCTACTCAGCATGAGTTACAGAGAAAGAAACACAGAATCACTATAGAGATAGTGAGGTTACCACCAGTGTGGAGCTTCATATGCTGATCAGAGTGGGTTACGGTCGTTAGGTCGACACTCATTAGGTCGACACTCAGGTCGACCACTGAAGGTCGACAATGCCATTAGGTCGACATGGCCGTTAAATCGACATGTACTAGGTTGACAGGACAAAATGTCGACATGAGTTTTTAAAAATATATATATTTTTTGGGATTTTTTTCATACTTAATGATCCACGTGGACTACGATTGGAACGGTAATCTGTACCGAGCAAAGCGGTAGCGGAGCGAGGCACCTTGCCCGAAGCATGGCGAGCGGACACGGTGCACTAATTAGGGTTCCCCATCACTTTACGGAGAAAACGACACCAAAAACAGTCAAAAAACTCATATCGATCTTTTGACCTGTCGACCTAGTACATGTCGAAATATTGTCCTTGTCGACCTAATGCATGTCGGCCTTCCATGGTCGACCTAATAACTGTCGACCTACGTTGTGTCTATCCAACGACCCATTCCCATCAGGGCATCCTATCCTACCCAAATGGGCACTAAAACAAATCCAAAGCAAGCTGTGTCAGTAGATGGGTGCTTTGCTCTAAAATCCCAGAGGGTGGGACAGTAACTCAGTCGGTCTTCTCTGCTTTTGGGATTATTTTTTTCTATAGTATTAGAAAACAATATGTGCATTAGCTTCAAGGCACAGTTGAAAATTATCTTTTGTCTGTTGCAAAAGATTGTTGCCCTTAAGTAAACCTACATATTTATTGCACATATTGGGTAGTTGTATAATATATACTGTATAACGTGGTTACTAAAAGGGTAGCATTGTAAATATCAGAAATGTCCTTTGTGCATACCTAGTTATTGTGGCCTTCCTCTGTTCCCATCTACATATATAGGGATTTGTATCACTATTCATTACTGGGTGAAGCCATTTTGAGATGGTATCACCCTATACCAGTGGTTCCCAAACTTTTTAGGATTTGCTTGTGTTTGGCCACATACTGTATTTTATGATTGGCAGCCACCAGCACTGGTTTTGCCTGTTACATTGACCATAAATAATTTTAATTGGTCCTGGACCACCAATCCAAAGCACCCCTGCAAGTCCCCTGAGGCACCCTAAGGTGTCACGGCACACAGTTTGAGAACCACTGACCTATACACAGCCAAATAAACCTACAAAGTTGGAAAGGCTTTGCTTCCTCTGCACTACTAGCCATGCATGTACATTCAACTCGACACTACACTAGCAGTGCTAGGCTGCCGAGGAAGGAGAGAAAGCCCTCACAGAGAAATTAACCTGTGATAGGTAAACCTGTGCAACAGCAAAGTCTGTATTGGCACACTAAGGGCCTAATTCAAGAATGATTACAAAATCATCATTTTATGGGCAAAACCATTGCAGGGTGGGGCAGATATAACATGTGCAGAGAGAGTTAGATTTGGGTGGGTTATATTGTTTCTGTGCAGGGTAAATACCGGCTGCTTTATTTTTACTCTGCAATATAGATTTCAGTTTGAACATACCCACCCAAATCTAAATCTCTCTGCACATGTTATATCTGCCCCACCTGCAGTGCACTTGGTTTTGCCCATGAGAGGAAGATTTTGCTTTTGCAGTCAACCTTGAATTAGGACCTAAGTGCCAAAACTTATTTGTTGCAAATGTCAATAATTAAGTAATAGACCACATAATACCAAGACAAGTATACACAAAAGTAAAATTGGTGTGTTTAAATTAAAAAATAAATGTAATTTCTTTTCAACAGGTTGTCACAAAAGAACAGCAACTTCTGGTGTTTACAATACCCATCTTTGAACCATTACCTTCCCAATACTATATCAGAGCTGTGTCTGACCGATGGTTAGGAGCTGAAGCTGTCTGCATAATAAATTTTCAGCATCTCATTCTACCAGAAAGGCATCCCCCACACACAGGTAGGAATTAGTTTCACTGCTAGATCATTTCTTACAAATGTGTTATTCCATAAAATGCCAGAAATGAACATATCTGAATATTGTAGAAAGTACTTTATATATTGAGTCCTCATGGTTTAAAAAAAAATTAGAAAAAATTACATAAACTGTACATTATTAATGCCCTTATTCTGCAGGGAAGAGTCCTATTTTACCACTTGTGCTTGCTTCACCGTAGAAGGCAACTAAATGAAGTCATATTTGTTTTTCAGTGCTACCTATAGAGTACACTATTGTCCTGTACATATTATTATTTTTAGTATGCTCTTGTTGTTATTATTATTATTATTATTTTATTGCAGAGCTGCTGGATCTGCAACCTTTACCAGTCACAGCTTTGGGGCATAGAGAATATGAAGCGCTTTACAAGTTTACACACTTCAACCCAATTCAGACTCAAATCTTCCATACCCTCTATCACACGGATTCAAATGTTCTACTCGGTGCTCCAACTGGCTCTGGAAAGACCGTAGCTGCAGAGATGGCCATCTTTAGAGTCTTTAACAATTATCCATCATCTAAGGTCTGGAAGTGAAGTTTTTGTAGTTTTCTTGGCAGATCCTGTTTGTTATAGTTTCCCGTAGTTGGGGTGGGGACCATACAGTAAAATCAGTTCAAGAATACATGGGACAAACCTATTGATAATTAAAAGGAGTAAATGAAAAACAAAACGTAAATAAGTAAAATGCAAAAAAAGACAGCGTATGTACCTATTGGTCATCCTTTTATGGCATCAAATTCTATGTACATATATGTTTCAGAAAATATTGTCTGTTTTGCCATCCATTCATGTTCCGCCACAGTTGAGGTTAACCATAAAGCCTTTTTTATTTGCTTGCTTCAACACAGTATTGTCATATACATTTATAAACATATAGGGTGGAATTCAAAAGTTTGAAAGGTTGGTTGGGTGTTTTTTCCTGTCTATTAAATAGGAAATAACAGACTCCCAACTGACTTTTCAAACATTTTAATCTCCTCCCTAGTGTTGCTCAAACACTAAAACATCAATGTGTTACTTATTACAATTGCATGGCTTGCTCTTACCTAATACAGTTACATCTTTTTCATTTATATATCACAATGTTGAATGCATGTAGCAATACATTGATCTACCTTTCTACCCTCCTTTTTAGTACATAGCCTAAACAATGTCTCTGTCCTATCTTGCATATGTATATAGGCAGTATATATAGCCCCACTTAAAGCTCTAGTTCGTGAACGAATGGAAGATTGGAAAGTGAGAATTGAAGAAAAGCTTGGTAAAAAGTAAGTTTCTAATGGCATTTATTTTGATGACCTGATTTCAGCAGATGTACTGTAGTTAAGATCTTGAATCTTATTATGTTTTCATGGGTTTTTTGTTTGTTTTTTAACCATTTAACTGGTGATTATTTTTTTCAAAAATGTAATCCAAAAGATATTTTGAAAAACATTTAAAAAAAATTTTAGTCAAATAAATATCTGCATTTGAATTATTTATTTTTACTGTAGTGAGCCAGACTGCTGTTCACACAGCTTTCTGGGGTGCAAAGTTAACAGTGGTGTGAACTGTCACAGACTTTTACATCAGCGCCAAACAAGAAGGAGGAAATCCATTCTGCACATGGGTTTTCTCTTTAAGTGCTAGGCCGAAAGGTCGTATGTTATGCAACCAAGTCAGAGAATGACCATTGGGTTGTAGCTGAATCTCATGTTACCAAGTGGTTAAATAAACATATATATATAAACATTCCATCTCAGTTTAACCAGGCGTGACTACCACCCATCTCAGATTTTTATGAAACTTTTTTAGTAGAGAGGATATCAAACCAACTATTTCTGCCAAATATCTCGATTGTCTGACAATTTGTTTATTAAATATTGATTTTTCAAGTTATTTACTAATCGCAATGTCTTTATCCAGTTTATTTGAAGTATGACGGGTGATTATTAAGGGATCAGCACAAAATGTACACCTCTAAGGTAACTCTTCCTCCTGAATCCAAACCAAATCACTTTAGTTGCCTTACGTTTCGAGTTATGGCAAAAACGCGTGTTTTTCAAAAGTACTTAATAACACTAATCGACATTAGCTATCCAATTTTTTTTTAGGTGCTTAAAAAGGTATATATTATCACCACACAAAAAATCAGCATGGTACTCTGTTTCATAGTGGAGAAAAAAAAATAAAATAATGAAGTTGACGTTCAATTACTGTTGTACCGCATACATAATTAACACAAGAAACCATGACATTTAAAAACTTAAACATACCTTGAGTCCATAACTTAAGTTGAGTCAACAATCACATTATCTTTCCCTTGTTTGGAACCTGTTGTAACGGTCTGTAATTTTCCTTAAAGTGTCAGCAGACCGTGCCTTCCAGTACTTCCTTGGATATTGGGCACTTCCGTTACACAGGGGACGTGAATAAAAGGAACAAAACACTGAAGGCCAAGACAGCACATTTGTTGATTGGTTTCGTTTCATGAAATGTACCAGCACATCTTGTTCCTCCTCATTACATTGAATAATATCCCCAATGTACCAGATGTTATTGTACACTGCTGCTATGTATGTTCCAGGTTGAAGATCACTTTTGTCTACATTTTTTGTGACTGTGGTCATAGTGTAACTAAAGGGGTTATGCAATTAGCCAGAGTAAATTAACGCAGCTAATTGTCCCTCCGGGGGCTTTCCAATTAGCCCAGTAAAGCCGCGGCTAGCGCTGGCTTATCAGGGATTTTGTTTCACCTGCCTCAGGCAGGTGAAACCAAATACACGGAAACGCGGCTGTTTATACCAAAAACACACAGGTTTCACGGAACCTGTGTGTTTTTGGGAGATAATGTATTTTTTTACAGCGGACCAAATTGGATAGCCTGTTAAAATATGAGAGAAACATCGGAAAAAATTGCCAAAGTATTTTCACCTGTAATTGGATACCCTTCAAATTGTCTTCATGTCATCTGATGATTGGAATATGTGTAGTTCATCATAGCTAATAGGCCGAAATTGGTGATGAGCAAGTGTTCCAACCACAGACTTTGCTGATTTGAGACGGCTATGCAGCTTGGGTTTGCAGTCTTGTATTTAATTTTGTGACACGTAGAAAAACTTTGTCATGTATCCTTTCAGCCCAGCTATATGGGTCCAAAGGTGTCAAGATGTGATGAGTTTCCACTGCTTGCAGACTGGTGCGGGTGGCTAGACGTGTACTAGCACCATCACTAAAGTAGTGAACATACTCCAATTTTAGTAATAGTTCCGCTAAGGGTTTCATAACTACCGTAATAAAGGCATGCACAGTTATGGCTACATGGTCACTGGTATCACTTATAATACACAAACTCACACAGTTTAAAGTGTCACACAATCATCTTGCCTAAAAAATAGATGAACCACGCTAATCGTTGCCTCATGGCAAGTGTGCCTGCAGATGCACGCGTATGCACGCCAATGGAAGCCTATGGAGTGAATACCGGTTGTGATCAGTCGCAGCACAGTGCATTTGCACTATGCCACGCGCACGCATCGCAGCATAGATGAGCGTTGCTCTATCTGTATACAGCAAATGGGTGAAGTGTTGCTTGTGAAGTGTCGCTTGTGAAGTGTCCCAGTGGAATCCTTGGATTGCATCCTGACACACAAATTAATAATTTTCTGCAAAATCTAGAAACACATAGCTTCTGTTTCTGGTCAAATGGTTTCCTTCAACTGGCGTAGGTATTCAACTTGCGACTTTGCTGAATACAGATGGGCTGTGGCATCATCAACAGCACTACAAATAACTTCACGGAATTGTTCCACAGTACTAGTGATTGTATCCAATTTACTTTGGTCAGTGTGGACCTATTGCTTATAAACAATTGTGTCCTCATCATCCATGTCACTATCATGAATAGGTTTTCAACTATTTCTGAAGTGCTTCCAGACCTGGAAATTTATCATACTGATGAAGCATACAAGTTTTTGAGACTGAAGAACAAACAAGGACTTCCGTTAGGTCTTTGTAGTTCATCTTTAGTTGTAGAGCAGCAACCAATAATTTTTTATGATTTGGTGAGTTTCGCAAACACACACAGAATGCATACCTCTTGTCGCAACACTAACACACCATGTAGGTCGTGAGGAACAAACCTTAGACAATCCATCTTGAATGTCTGGAAAACAATATTTGAAAGCAAGCTAAAGCTCTGTCAAGTTTTACTGTGTCACAAGACCCCTCAGGGTCCCATAAACGTCCCTTTTCCCAGATAGCAGACACTGATACCGACACGGATTCCGACTCCAGTGTCGACTATGATGATGCAAGGTTGCACCCAAGAGTGGCCAAGAGTATTCAATATATGATTATTGCAATAAAAGATGTTTTCCATATCACAGAGGACCCCTCTGTCCCTGACACGAGGGTCTGCATGTTTAAGGAAAAGAAACCTGAGGTAACGTTTCCCCCATCTCATGAGCTGAACGCTTTATTTGAAAGGGCTTGGGAAACTCCAGACAAGAGATTGCAGGTTCCCAAGAGAATTATTATGGCGTATCCTTTCCCCTCAAAGGACAGGTTACGGTGGGAATCCTCGCCCACGGTGGACAAGTCCTTGACGCGCTGGTCCAAAAAGGTGGCACTACCGTCCCCGGACACGGCGGCCCTAAAGGATCCTGCGGATCGCAGGCAGGAAACTACCTTAAAATCAATTTATGCGACTACGGGAGCCCTGCTCAGACCTGCAGTAGCGTCGGCATGGGTGGGTAGCGCAATTGCAGCTTGGGCAGATAAATTGTCATCTGACATTGACACCCTAGATAAAGATAGTATTTTGTTGATCTTAGGTCACATCAAGGACGCAGCGTTATATATGAGAGAGGCTGCGGGAGATATTGGGCTTTTGGGTTCAAGAGCCAATGCCATGGCAGTTTCTGCTAGAAGGTCCCTGTGGACCCGTCAATGGACAGGTAATGCTGACTCAAAGAGACATATGGAGGCTTTGCCTTACAAAGGTGAAGTTTTATTTGGGGAGGGCCTCGCGGACCTGGTTTCCACAGCTACCGCGGGTAAGTCTTCTTTTTTGCCTTACGTTCCCCCACAGCAGAAGAAAACACCTCAATACCAGATGCAGTCCTTTCGGTCTCATAAGTTCAGAAAGGGGCGTGGCTCTTCCTTCCTCGCTAGAGGTAGAGGGAAAAGAACACCAGCTATGGCTTGTTCCCAGGAACAAAAATCCTCCCTGGCCTCTACAAAATCCACCGCATGACGCTGGGGCTCCGCTTCGGGAGTCCGCACCGGTGGGGGCATGTCTTCGACTCTTCAGCCAAGTCTGGGTTCAGTCGGATTTGGATCCTTGGGTGGTCGAAATTGTATCCCAAGGCTACAAGCTGGAGTTCGAAGATGTGCCTCCACACGATTTTTCAAATTGGCCTTGCCAGCTTCTCCCCCAGAGAGGGAAATAGTTCAGTTGCCATACAAAAGCTGTGTCAACAGCAAGTGATTATCAGGGTTCCCCTAGTGCAACAGGGGAAAGGGTTTTATTCAACCCTATTTGTGGTCCCAAAGCCGGATGGCTCGGTCAGACCAATTCTGAATCTAAAATCCCTAAACCTATATTTGAAGAGGTTCAAATTCAAGATGGAATCTCTCCGGGCAGCGATCTCCAGCCTAGAAGGGGGGGATTTTATGGTGTCACTAGACAAAAAGGATGCATACCTTCATGTCCCCATATATCCTCCTCATCAGGCGTACCTGAGATTCGCTGTACAGGATTGTCATTACCAGTTTCAGACGTTGCCGTTTGGGCTTTCCACGGGCCCGAGAATTTTCACCAAGGTAATGGCGGAAATGATGGTGCTCCTGCGCAAGCATGGGGTCACAATTATCCCATACTTGGACGATCTCCTGATAAAGGCAAGATCAAGAGATCGGTTACTAAAAAGTGTGTGTCTCTCCCTGAGAGTACTACAACAACACGGCTGGATTCTAAATCTACCAAAGTCGCAGTTGGTTCCGACAACTCGGCTGTCATTTTTGGGCATGATTCTGGACACGGAAAAAAACAGTGTTTTTCTCCCAAGGGAAAAAGCCCAGGAACTCCAGAACATGGTCAAGGACCTGCTGAAACCAAAAAGAGTGTCAGTTTATCAATGCACTCGAGTATTGGGAAAGATGGTGGCGGCATACGAGGCCATTCCGTTCGGCAGGTTCCATGCGAGAACTTTTCAGTGGGACCTACTGGACAAGTGGTCAGTGTCCCATCTACAGATGCATCGGAGGATAATCCTGTCCCCCAGGGCCAGGGTCTCTCTCCTGTGGTGGCTCCAGAGTGCTCACCTTCTAGAGGGTCGCAGGTTCGGCATTCAAGATTGGGTTCTTTTGACCATGAACGCGAGCCTCCGAGGATGGGGAGCAGTCACACAAGGAAAAAATTTTCAGGGAATATGGTCAACCCAGGAGGCTTGTCTACACATCAATGTGCTGGAATTAAGGGCCATATACAACGGCCTGCAACAGGCGGAGAATCTTCTTCGCAACCTACCCGTTCTGATCCAGTCAGACAACGTCACAGTCGTGGCGCATGTAAACAGCCAGGGCGGGACAAGGAGCAGAGCAGCAATGGCAGAAGCCACCAGGATTCTTCGCTGGGCGGAAAATCATGCAAGCGCTCTGTCAGCGGTCTTCATTCCGGGAGTAGACAACTGGGAGGCAGACTTCATCAAGAGGTCTTTGCAGAGGTAACAAGTCGTTGGGGACTTACTCAAATAGACATGATGGCGTCACGCCTCAACAGAAAGCTTCGGACGTATTGTTCCAGGTCGAGGGACCCTCAGGCAGTGGCGGTGGACGCCATGGTGACACCGTGGGTGTTTCAGTCGGTCTATGTGTTCCCTCCGCTTCCACTTATCTCAAAAATATTGAGAATCATAAGACGAACAAGAGTGCAGACAATACTCATTGTCCCAGATTGGCCTCGAAGGGCCTGGTATTCAGATCTTCAGGAAATGATCACAGAAGATCCGTGGCCACTTCCTCCCAGGGAGGACCTGTTGCAACAGGGGCCCTGTGTGTTCCAAGACTTACCGCGGTTACGTTTGACGGCATGGCGGTTGAACACCAAATCCTAGCTAGGAAAGGTATTCCGGGGGAAGTCATCCCTACTCTAATCAAAGCTAGGAAGGAGGTAACGGCGAAGCACTATCACCGTATCTGGAGGAAATATGTATCTTGGTGTGAAGCCAAGAATGCTCCTACGGAAGATTTTCAGCTGGGTCGTTTTCTCCATTTTCTACAGACAGGAGTGGATATGGGCCTAAAGTTAGGCTCCATTAAGGTGCAGATTTCAGCCTTATCTATATTCTTTCAGAAGGAATTGGTTTCTCTCCCAGAAGTCCAGACTTTTGTAAAGGGAGTACTGCACATCCAACCTCCTTTTGTGCCCCCAGTGGCACCGTGGGACCTTAACGTGGTGTTACAGTTCCTTAAATCACACTGGTTTGAACCTCTTCAAACAGTTGAATTAAAATTTCTAACTTGGAAAGGGGTCATGTTGCTGGCCTTGGCATCTGCGAGGCGGGTGTCCGAATTGGCAGCTTTGTCTCACAATAGCCCCTATCTGATTTTCCATGTGGATCGAGCAGAGTTGAGGACTCGTCCTCAATTTCTGCCTAAAGTGGTTTCGTCGTTTCATATGAACCAACCTATTGTGGTGCCTGTGGCTACGGGTGACTTGGAGGATTCCAAGTCCCTTGATGTAGTCAGGGCCTTAAAAATTTATGTAGCCAGGACGGCTCGGGTTAGGAAAACAGAGGCACTGTTTGTCCTGTATGCAGCCAACAAGGTTGGCGCTCCTGCTTCTAAGCAGACTATTGCTCGCTGGATCTGTAACACGATTCAGCAGGCTCATTCTACGGCTGGATTGTCGTTACCAAATACGGTTAAGGCCCATTCCACTAGGAAGGTGGTCTCTTCTTAGGCGGCTGCCCGAGGCGTCTCGGCATTACAGCTTTGCCGAGCAGCTACTTGGTCGGGTTCAAACACTTTTGCAAAATTCTACAAATTGATACCCTGGCTGATGAGGACCTCATGTTTGCTCAATCGGTGCTGCAGAGTCATCCGCACTCTCCCGCCCGGTCTGGAGCTTTGGTATAAACCCCATGGTCCTTATGGAGTCCCCAGCATCCTCTAGGACGTAAGAGAAAATAAGATTTTAAAGCTACCGGTAAATCTTTTTCTCCTAGTCCATAGAGGATGCTGGGCGCCCGTCCCAGTGCTGACAATTTCTGCAAGGCTTGTATGTAGTTGCTTACATAAGGGTTATGTTACAGTTGAGATCAGTCTCTGGCTGATGCTGTTTTGTTCATACTGTTGACTGGTTTAGTATATACTATGTTGTACGGTGTGTATGGTGTGGGCTGGTATGTATCTCGCCCTTAGATTAACAATAATCCTTTCCTCGTACTGTCCGTCTCCTCTGGGCACAGTTCTTTAACTGAGGTCTGGAGGAGGGGCATAGAGGGAGGAGCCAGTTCACACCCATCTAAAGTCTTAGAGCGCCCATGTCTCCTGCGGAGCCCGTCTATACCCCATGGTCCTTACGGAGTCCCCAGCATCCTCTACGGACTAGGAGAAAAAGATTTACCGGTATGTTTAAAATCTTATTTTTACCTTGATTGTTTTACCATATATTTTGTGAAATTAAATACGTTTTTAAATTTCATGATTTCTTGTGTTAATTATGTATGCGGTATAACAGTAATTGAATGTTAACGTCATGATTTTTTTTCTCCACTATGAAACAGAGTACCATGCTGATTTGTGTGTGGTAGTAATGTATACCATTGTTAAGCACCTAAAAAAAATTGGGATATCTAATGTTGATTGAACCTAGCGTTTTTAAGTCTTTTTAAAAAAAAGTGTGTTTTTACCATAACTCAAAACGTAAAGCAGATAAAGTAATTTGGTTTGGATTTTTTGGATTCAGGAGAATGAGTTACATTAGGGGTCCAAATTTCATGATGATTCCTTAATAAACACCCGTGATACTTCAAATAAACTGGATAAAGAAGCCGCGATTAGTAAATAATTTAATAAATTGAAAATTCAATATTTAATAAATTGTCAGACAGTCGAGATATTTATCAGAAATAGTTGTTTTGACAGCCTCTCAACTAAAAAAAAATTAGTTAAAATCTGAGATGGTTGGTGGACATTTCATTTTTGGGGGGTGATTTGAAGTGGAATGACCCATATGACATGAAATCTTATATGATCATAAACATATATCATCACTTTATATGAGATGGTACTGTAAATCATTACTAATCATGAGTTGCTGTTGTAATTGTATGGTACAAAGTTACACTGCTAGAGCTGAAAAAAGTTTAGGTAAGCAAAACTGAAAGATAATACAAATTTCAGTTACACACAAAGGTTTTTTTCAGGGAAGGGGTCTAAGCACTTGTACCTCTTCTGCAGCAGTAAAAAAGAGCAATGAATCATCGCTAGTGCACTACTGAAAACTGGAATAAGGTCTTATGGAAAGATGAATCAAAACTAGGTTCATCACCAAGGTTTTTTTTTATGCCATTGAGCCATTAAAAAGATGGTTCCTTAGTTTGTTGGTTTTATTTACTAAGTGATAACTTAAAGTCCAACATTTAAAAGGGTCTTGCTTTTAATTCAAAACACTCAATGTTTTGCTGTTAAAATCACTGCCCTTTTATATTTTGTATGCTGTGGTGTATCTATAATGAGTGTGGTGTGTGCAGATCACACAGGCCCCTGGGTTGTCCATACTTACCTCTCCGGAGTCCCACATCGGTGACAGCAGCGTTGCACAAATCACTGGGAAAATTGTGTGGCAGCCATTTTCCCAGTGTTTTGTGCATTTGCAGTAGGAAAATCGCCTGGGAAATGGTAGCCACATCAATTTCACGGAGACCTGCACATGTGCTCAGTGCTAGAGTCTGCTGTGTTCCCAGTGCTAGAAGTCAGTCTACTGTGCTGCCACTGCCTGCTAGAAAGGAAGGGGCCCGGATGGACACTATTCATGGGGCCCCTCCATTATTAATACTCCGCTGTTTGTATGTTATTACAGATCTGTGTATTAAAACAAAAAAACACAATCTCGAATAAAAGACCTGGTTATTTTCTAATCGTAGAATTCCATGCATCACTATCAAGTTTGGAGATACAGTTTTAAATTTTGAATGTTGGCAGTCTTTACCATGTTAATCACTTCAGAGTTAAATTTCTAGAACATTAACCCTGCTGTCCACGCACTCATAAGCATTATTCGCCATCTTTGCTTTAATACATGTTTTCTGATGAGGTAATTTATCATTTATTCCATGTCTAGAAGAAATGCCACTTCAAAGTTTTCCACAATTGTTTTTTTCTGCTAATAGGATACAAAAGTATTTCTTTTTCATCCACTAGGGGTCACTGGAGTACTCTTGGGATATGGACGGTTCCACAGGAACTAGGCACTGAATAATTAAAATTTGAGACTATACCTCCCCTCCATATCCCAGAGTACCTCAGTGTTTTTTCGGTGCTCACCGAGCAACTAGGCTTGTGGAAGTTGGTCCACAATTATTGATTTTTTATTTTTTTATTTTTGGAAGCCACATCCCTTCCCCCCTTCCAGGAAGGCGAGGGTCCGGGATAGTGGAAGCTGCTGAAGCAGCTGTGGGTGTCGGACTTCTCTAGAAGAGCTCCCTCACTACCACATGCAGGACGCCTGCAGAAAAAGGCTGACAGTGCTTACAGAGAAGCCCCGTCATTGCCCTCACCACAGGGTCTAGGTATGTTGATCGGGGCGGTCAGCTCATGCTGCCTCCCCGCTGTGTGGGATTACTGTGTGTGTGCCGCCCGCCGCTGCCCTCAGCCGCCCGCCGCCGCTTCCAGCGCCGCTGTGTATGTGCCGCTCTGAGCCACACCGGTCATTTGATTTTGCATAGGCCGCTCCACGGCTCTATGCGGCACGTTCCCCTGCTCCGATGCGCTTCCGGATAGGCGCAGTGTCATAGCCCGGTCTCCGTGTACAGAGAGCGGTACACGGAGCACGGGGGAGGGGGGGAGACACACTTAATATCGAGTAGTGTGTATGGTATTAACCTAGCACAAGGCCAGCAGCGCTGCATAAATAGGTTTTTAAGCCTTTGTAAACAGGATATATGTGCATAATGCATATAAAAGAATTATAAATCTGCTACATAAGTTATAAGTCTGCACTTTTGTGATATACTGTGAGCATGGGGACATATTAACCATGCTTCCTGTTTTTTCCTGTTTTCTTTTCCAGAATTTCCTGTATTACATCTCTCCACCATTGAAGGCGCAGGGGTGTTAGGGGGAATTTGGGATCAGACATATTGCTGGCATGCACTGCACTTGGCCAGAGATATAGAGACACCTTAGTGCTATTTACTGAGTCGCGCAAGTTGTTTGTGTTTGTATTTTGTATTGTCTGTTTGCATAATGAGTAAAACACCAGCAAAGTCCAAAAAGCAGTTTTACTGCCATGTCTGTAAGGGTGTATTACCTGATGGATTTACCACATGTAAAGTATGTTTTGTAAATTCAGAAACAAATACAATTTCTGCTCCGGTTTCAAATCCAATTTCAACCCCGGACCCGCCATGGGCTATATTAGCAGATGTCTTAGCTGGATTGCAATCAGAGTTGGCCGCCTCTTGGCAAGAGCGAGAGGCGGCAAGATCTGAATCTAGGGTGAGACCGCTAGAACTACCAGAGGGGTCTCAGCCTTACCAAAAGTCCAAATCCTCTTTGGCTAAGTGGGATAACTTTCATTTTTCTTATAAACTACCGGTTTCTGCTATGTTACTGTCTGATGATTCTTCGCCAGACCTCACTGTACAAGATGTGGTTGAGGAGGGCGAAGTAGACCAGCAGTCAGATGGTGACAATTTTGACAGCCCGGGCATTGATAATCTCATCAGAGCGGTGCGTCAGTCTCTGAATTTTACAGAAACTGAGGAGCCTGTGACAAATGATGAGGTCGTCTTTACTAAACGACAGAGAACTCCAATGTGTTTCCCTGTTTCAAAATCTCTTAATAAAATGTTACTAGAAACAAGGAAGAATCCGGATAAACGGTTTTCTGTACCTCACAGATTTAGGTCTAGTTATCCGTTTCCAGAGTCTGTGACAGCTACATGGGAGAATCCGCCGTTGGTGGATTCATCTGTGTCTAATCTTACAAAGAAATTAACCATACCAGTACCAGCTGCAACTACACTCAAGGACCCTTCGGACCGTAAAATAGAAGGTATGCTAAAGTCCATGTATACAGCAGCAGGAGTGCTGCTTAGACCTGGGTTGAGTGGCATTTGGGTAACTAAGGCACTAATGGTATGGATAACAGAACTCAAGTCTGCCTTAACTGATGATCATCTTATACTTCTCGCTGATCAAATCTGGGAAGCTGCTGACTATCTATGTACAGCTTCTACTGACGTCTATCAGCTCACTTCTCGCCTTTCATCATCGCTAGTCACAGCACGACGTGCGCTCTGGCTACGTTCTTGGCGAGCGGAGACAGGGGTCAAAAGAGGAATAGAAGCGTTACCTTACGAGGGCGAGAAGTTATTTGGTCCTGAATTGGACAAATGGATTTCTGAGGCCACGGGAGGAAAGTCGGTTTTCTTACCATTTCCTCCAACAGTACCTCGAAAAAGGTATTCTGGACCGGCGTTCAAATCCTTTACACCTCAGTCCTTTCGCGGGCATGGCAGGGGAACGGCCACACCTGGTAGACGAGGTCAGGGACGTAGTTTCCAACGAACCAATACCACTCGTCAAGATACTAAAATCACCGGCAAGCCAGTGGCATGACGGGCTCCCAGCCCATCTCGGATCTCCTATTGTGGGAGCACGCCTTCAGTCATTCCAGTTGGCGTGGCTTCAGACGTCTACAGATGGGTGGATCCGCAATTTAGTTTTAACAGGTTACAAAATAGAGTTCGACTGTCTCCCGCCAATGCCATTCAGTCTCTGCTGGAAGCAGCAGTTTTGATTCCGGTCCCTGTGCACCAACAGGGTCAGGGTTATTATTCCAGTCTGTTTGTGGTACCGAAGCCGGATGGCTCGGTCAGGCCAATATTGAACTTAAAGGGCCTCATTCAGTACGTCACTTACTACAGATTCAAGATGGAATCTCTACGGTCAGTAATTGCAGGCCTAGATCCACAGGAATTTATGATTGCGCTGGATCTCAAGGATGCGTACTTACACATTCCGATTTGGCCTCCTCATCAAAGGTTTTTGCGGTTTGCAATATGACAGAACCATTACCAGTTTCAGGCTCTACCGTTTGGTCTCTCGTCAGCGCCTCGGGTATTCACCAAGGTGATGTCTGTGATGATAGCTCATCTCAGATCCCTAGGAGTGATAATAGTTCTGTACTTGGACGACTTACTCATCAAAGCTCCATCTCAACAAATCCTCCTTCAACAGGCATTGCTGACATACAATGTACTGGTTCACCACGGTTGGATTGTCAACTTCAAGAAATCACATCTATTTCCGTCTCAACGACTTCAATTCCTAGGTATGGTTCTCGATACGGTAGATCAAAGAATTTACCTACCCGAACAGAAAGTACAGGTCATTCGTCATCTGGTACAATTAGTGCTCAAGCCACGCACGGTCTCGGTTCATTTGTGCATTCGCCTCTTAGGCACAATAGTGGCGGCTTTCGAATCGCTTCAGTTCGGAAGACTTCACTCGCGTCCTTTCAACTGGATGTGCTCGCACAGTGGTCGGGCTCACATTTGCAGATTCACCACAGGGTAAGGTTGTCTCCAAGGACCAGAGTGTCTCTACTCTGGTGGCTAAAGGTACAGAATTTAACTGCAGGGAAACGGTTCGGCGCCTGGAATTGGATAATTCTCACGGCGGACGCAAGTCTCAGAGGTTGGGGAGCTGTAGTTCAAAATTTTTAGCTCCAGGGTCTCTGGGCGGATCACGAAAGATTGCTGTCTATAAATGTCCTGGAACTCCGGGCAATTTACAATGCGTTGCGACAAGCAGTGCACATGCTGCAGGCTCAGGCTGTTCAGGTGCAGTCAGACAATGCGACGGCGGTCGCATACATCAACAAACAAGGCGGAACGAGAAGCCGCATGGTAATGCGGGAAGTAGCTTGAATCCTCAATTGGGCCGAATATCACCAGGTGATATTGTCGGCAGTGTTCATTCCGGGAGTGGACAACTGGGTAGCGGATTATCTCAGTCGTTGGGATTTTCATCCAGGAGAATGGGCATTAAATCCAGAAGTGTTTCACATGCTGGTCCAGAGGTGGGGTTACCCGCAGGTGGACCTGATGGCATCTCGCCACAATCATCAAACGCCCCAGTATGTGTCCAGAACGAGAGATCCAAAGGCAGTGGCGGTGGATGCTCTCACAGTCGGGTGGCCATACAGTCTAGTGTATCTGTTTCCACCGTTTCCGCTGCTCCCTCTATTGCTAAAACGGATCAAAAGAGAGTCCGTCACAGTCATACTAGTGGCGCCTCATTGGCCTCGGAGAGCTTGGTTCTCGGATCTTCGCGGACTACTCGCAGACGATCCTTGGCCGCTCCCACTACGTCCGGACCTATTACAACAGGGTCCGTTCCTTTACCCCGATTTAGCGCGGCTGCGTTTGACGGGGTGGCTGTTGAGACCGCCCTCTTAAGAAGAGAGGGCATTCCAGAATCAGTCATTCCAACCATGTTACGAGCTAGGAAGCCGGTTCCGGCAGCTCATTATTACAGAATTTGGCGTGCCTATATAGGTTGGTGTGAAGCTCGGAAGTTTCCGACATCTTCTTTCAAGTTATCCCGTCTTTTGTTATTTCTACAGATGGGGTTAGATGGAGGTCTACGTTTATCCACACTAAAAGTGCAGATATCTGCGTTGTCACTTTATTTCCAAAGAAGATTGGCTCTATTGCCGTCGGTACACACCTTTATGCAGGGTGTCCTCAGAGTACAGCCTCCATTCACTCCACCTACTGCGCCATGGGACTTGAATCTGGTTTTAGATTTCTTACAGTCTTTTCATTTTGAACCCTTAAAACAAGTGGATATTAAGTTTCTCACTTGGAAAACAATTTTTCTCCTAGCCTTGGCTTCGGCAAGGCGGGTTTCAGATTTGGATGCCTTGTCTTGCAAGCCACCGTATTTGGTGTTTCATGATGACAGAGCGGAACTTCGGACGAATCCCGCTTTCTTACCAAAAGTAGTGTCATCTTTTCACATCAACCAACCAATAGTAGTTCCTGTGTTAACAGGACATTCTGAAACTCTGGATGTGGTACGCGCATTACGCGTTTTTGTATCCCGAACGTCTACAGTTCATAGGACGGATACGTTGTTTGTTCTCTATGATGCTGCCAAGAGGGTTGGCCAGCTTCTAAGCAGACCTTATCCAGATGGATAAAACTGACCATACGTCAGGCTTATCTTCAGGCTAGGTTACAGCCGCCTACATCGGTAACTGCTCATTCCACACGTTCGGTAGGAACGTCATGGGCAGCTGGTCATGGAGCTTCTACGACACAGCTTTGCCGTGCGGCTACATGGTCGTCAGTGCACACGTTTGTGCACTTTTATAAGTTTGATACTTTTGCGGCATCAGCATCTAGCTTTGGCCGTTTAGTGTTACAGGTGCCAAACAGCTTTCCCGCCCACGGGGGAAACTTTGGTACGTCCGTGACCCCTAGTGGATGAAAAAGAAAATAGGATTTTGGTACTTACCAGGTAAATCCTTTTATTTGAATCCATAGGGGGCACTGGACGCCCACCCAGAGCAGTTGTTTACGTGTTTGTGGTAAGTGCAGGGAATATTATGGTAACACACTCTTACCGACTGTTTCAAATTAGAAATTCTATCGGGTTGGTGTCAACTGTTAGTTGTCAGTTTCGTTTTGTGTCAACTTTATTGTTGTCCGTTTTGGTTATATGTATTTCTCCATTGTCAACCTCTATAGCTCCAGTTCGGCTCAGTAAAAAAACACTGAGGTACTCTGGGATATGGAGGGGAGGTATAGTCTCAAATTTTAATTATTCAGTGCCTAGTTCCTGTGGAACCGTCCATATCCCAAGAGTACTCCAGTGCCCCCTATGGATTCAAAGAAAAGGATTTACCTGGTAAGTACCAAAATCCTATTTTTTTTCCATTGCTTATACGGGTGTGATACGAAATGCTGACGGTCAGGATGACGGCAGTCACATTTTTTTAGAATGCTGACCGGACAGGGTAATTAATTTACCCCTACCACCTACCCTAACCCACCTGGTGTGGTGGCCAGCACTAAGACTCAGGGGGGTGGGGGGGGCGGGCATCTATGGCTAATCTCCCCTCTAGTGCCTAACCTTAACACCCCTCACCCCTGGGCCTAACCCTCACCCCAATACATACCTTCGGGATGCTGGAGGACGGTGTTCTGGCGCCGGGATTCCATGTGGTGTCAGGATTCTTGCATCGGTCACATTAGCGCCGGTATCCAGACAGTCGGGATGCTGACCGCATCCCACTTATACTGCATCTGTTAAGCTAATTAGAACTGGGACACTACTACAGTTGAGTTTAACATTGACGGTTACCAACATTACTAGTCTGTGAGCTCACCACAAGTATTTCAACTATGATGCTAATTTTTAAGGACTGCGTTCGTATTACTCCCATATGGAGTAATCCACATTTCTCACCAGGCCTACATACTGCTCTCATGAAAAATTGAGTGAGAGTGTCCCTTAAATTCCCTTTTCTTAACATGGGCTTTGGCTACCTTTCTCGGCTTTGCAACTGAAATCTTCTGCCCAACTCCTTCAAATACTTTTAGATATTACATGTTTTAAGCTCCCTACCACAGATTCCACTTCTTTATGATCTTACACATTTGAACGCAGTGTAAATACCACCACATGTACAAAAGTATGATAACTCAAATGTATGGCATCCTCATTGACGCTGCCCTTCCTGTTCACAACCCCCATGAATCTTCCGGGGAAATGGACATTGGCCCCCACCTGATGGCGAGGCATGGGGCAACATGAGTCTGGCAGTTGCTAAATCCTCCATTTCCAACCGCTTTAAGGAAACCTCATATAGGGGGAGATGTACTAAGCCTGAAAAGTGATAAATATCACTGTGATAAAGCACCAGCCAATCGGCTCCTAACTGCCATGTCACAGGCTGTGTTTGAAAAATGACAGTTAGGAGCCGATTGGCTGGTGCATTATCACAGTGATATTTATCACTTTTCAAGCTTAGTACATCTGGCCCATAAAGTATAATACCGCTGGTACTATAGCCCAGTGGGCCTTTTCCAAATATTTCCCTCTGCCTCGTCCCTCTGCTAGAGAATTTGCAGCCTCCATGGCACTCTACCTCATGTCTGTTGGACCTATCCTGTCCTTGATCCGTTTTGGACATTTATCCATTCGCTCCCAAATAACCTTCTTTTCTCTTCAATACCGAAGGATTCAAGGATCTTCTCTGTTACCCTTCTCTTGATCTTGGAAAACTTAGTTGCTGCTAAAAGTCTAATAGCTCACAACTAGGATAAACCC
The DNA here is from genome assembly GCF_028390025.1 of Pseudophryne corroboree. Taxonomy (NCBI): domain Eukaryota; kingdom Metazoa; phylum Chordata; class Amphibia; order Anura; family Myobatrachidae; genus Pseudophryne; species Pseudophryne corroboree. The sequence continues at coordinate 470,863,747 of NC_086447.1, read as the reverse complement.
CTTCCTCTGTCTCTCTTTGCCCTCAAATCACAAATTTGGCATATAGCGGAGATGGAAAATATAACTTATATTTTCCATGACAGGGGCCACATGTTTAATTACTGTAGGTGTGGGCCCCTTGACTATCTTCAGAAGGTACTCCTTTGCCTTCTATACCCACCGCCCCTGTTTGACCCGTGTGTAATGGGACAATATGTTTTGCCTGCTCCTACTTCTCCTTCTCAGACTTTTCATGTCCACCATTTGCTTTCATCTTTCTTGTCTTTCTCCTTCTATCATACGTGGCATCCTTTTTTTATCTGTTTTCATCCCAACATCCAATGCTCAGTATGGTACCCTTTTCTTTTCCTGTAGTCCTATTACACCTCGTACTTCTGCCCCTACCCCTTCCCCAACATCCCTGTTCTGTACTATTTTTTTGTTCTACCTACACAAATTGTCTACTGTTGTATTTGTATTCATTTTACATGGAAAACTGTCTCACCTATGCTATTTGTTGTGTTTTTGCCTACACCAGTGAGCCCTCAAAATAAAGATCTTTTTAAATATTTTTTATATAGAATATGAAGCAAGCATATAACAGAAATCAAACATGACCGAATAGAAGCATAGCAAAAGAAAAAAGTGTCAAGTGCAAAGTCATCAAATAATCAGAGTAGGCTTAATTTTACCAGTAGCCAAGCAGTGGACGATAATTCAATTGGTGTATTCCCCAACAACTGTCTTGTGTTATACCATTGGGTAGAATGAAAATATTTGTATAATTGCTGTTAAAGGTCAGCTGGGAATGAGTCTATGTAGCAATCCCAAACTTGGAACAACTTTCTGCACTTGTGTCTTTGTGGAGGGGGTCCTCTAGCCAGTCCTTGTGGAAGGCATTAAACAATTTAGCTTGGAACAAGGGCATGGGGGGTGGGGGTCACTGCAGATCTACATCTGTAGATCACATTTGCATGCTACAGTGAATTTAATAAGTAAAAGCTTTTTACTACTGCACATGCAGTAATCTGGTAATGTAAAGTAAAGATTCCCAGGACAGAATTGCACATCCCATGGACAGTGGCGAATAACAACAAAAAAAAAAAATATATATATATTTTTTTTTTTTAAAGTATAGAGTAAATAATTGTCTACATATTTGTGAAACCAAAATTGACTGTCTATTTCCTCTTGTTGATGCCATATGCAGTCTCCAATTCAGGAAACCCAGCATGTCTGGAGTTCAATACTGGGACCAAATAAAATGTCTACTGTACTTTTTTGTATAGATAAAATAATTACAGCCTTTTTTTTTTCCGTATGGCCTAACGGTACAAAAAATATTTTATTCTGTTACTTTTCCTATATTATACTGTATATATTTTGGCATTTTAACTTTAATAATGCGCTAATACTAAGTGGAAGTCACTGCAGGTTTACTATGTCCTAGCAGTTAGAAACAAAAGCACAGTGAGTAACAACAGTAATCATAAATCTATTTTTAGTCTTTGTGCACATTATCAAAACAGATTACAATGTAAACAATTAGATTCAACTAAGGTAGGGTACATATCAGGATGATGTGTGTTTTTAGGCAATGATAAGTCCCTGCACGATCTGGCGTACGACCGTGCACTGTAGCGGTACCTCCTGCGTACACTTCCATGTGTTCATCCCTGGTCCATCTGATCATACACACTGTGTGATATGAACAATGCGTAGGAGCAATATATTGTCCAATATATCACCTAATGTGTACCCAACCTAAGACCTCAAAGGATCGTAAGTAATAGTATTTGTACAGAACTGTTTATTTTACACTAATGAGTACAGTAATGAGTAACAGGTGTAGTAAATCCAGCATTACATTTTAGGTTTTCCTTATTGAATGTAACAGAAGTACTGTAAATTAGTAAAATGTGTTTATTAACAGAGTGGTAGAGCTGACAGGAGACGTCACTCCGGATATGAGGGCCATTGCTGAAGCTGACCTCATCGTCACTACCCCAGAGAAGTGGGATGGCATTAGCAGGAGCTGGCAAAACAGGAGCTATGTACAAAAGGTCTCCATTCTAATTATTGATGAAATTCATTTGCTTGGTAAGCACTGCCATGAACTTGTTAATTAGAAGCAATGAATGTTCTTAATATTTTTATGGTTGACCTAATTATTTGGTTGTTATTAGGTGATGAGAGAGGACCAGTACTTGAAGTTATTGTATCCCGGACAAATTTCATTTCCTCGCACACAGAGAGGACGGTGCGAGTTGTTGGTTTATCAACAGCTCTGGCAAATGCTAGAGACCTTGCAGATTGGTTGGGCATTGGACAGGTAAGTGAAATGTGTCTTCTTTTCAATTAGTATGTTATTGTAGTGACAAAAACCACTTTAAATAATAAACCAGTCAGCATAAAAGTAAAAAAGAAATGTGGGCTTTCTATTTACACAATACAATATGCTACACTCCTCTTGAATAAAGTAAACATTGTACTGTACTTTATGGTTACTAAACTACAAGCCTATGAGTAAACCCTAGCTTTGTATCATACAATTCTCTCAAGTATCTCTGTTATTGTCTCAAATGTGTGTATTTCTTTTCAAGGGTAAAATGCTCCTTAGCAGGTCACACATATACAGATGTGTCCTTATATACCTAGTATCTATATGCCCAGCGAGCCTGAGCCGCTCCAAGTGGTGTAGCATACCATTTTTTTCTTTGTTTTGCATCTGTTTGCTTCGTGCACACAGTAAAACACCACTCACAGTGTACTAGGGGCTTTCATCGCACAGAAACTAGCTGTAAACATGTGCAAAGTCGCAGTATAAGCATAATGGAACTTAACATGAGAAAAAGCCGTGGCTGCTGCATCCTGCCACTTCATATGCAGACTCCGTCACGCACAGATGTATGGATGGTGTAATGGTTAGCATCACTGCCTCACAGCACTGAGGTCATTGGTACAATTCCCACAATAGCTCTAATTGTGAGGAGTTTGTATATTCTCCCTGTGCTTACATGAGTCTTCTTCAGGTACACTGTTTTCCTCCCACTATCAAAAAATATACTAGTAGGTTAATTGGCTCCTGACAAAAATTAACCCTAGTGTACGTGTACATGTGTTTAGGGAAGACTAGATGGGCCACATGGTTCTTACTTTGCCGTCAAATTATATGATTCTGTGTTACACATGAAATTTATCAGTGTAATTTAGCAGAGTTGTTTTGTCACATACAGTTACTTTATTTATGTGGATAATATGCATATTTCGAGCAAAAGAGATGCTCAGGGCAGCCGAATTTCCTGGCAAGTGATACGCCGAGAAGGTCTGTTTGTAATGACTAAAGCCACAGTGTTTGAGGACACATCTGTAGTCATGCCAGTGTGGTCAAATTGGATAACAGATAGCACACAAGCAATGCTGTCCAATAACTTTTAGTGTCAATATGGCCTGACAGGACTGTTGACGTTGACTTCAGGCAGAGGCTGGAATTGGTCATCTTACTACCACATTTAGCAACATGTCCAATAATGACACTGTCCATTTCAATAGAATTGTATGATTGTGGAACCACCCTTGTGGTAATAGTATTCCAATTGCTTGGTATAGATTGGAGAAAATTGAACAGTGCTTCAGGGAGGGGCTAATGTGTATGTGTGTGTGTGTTTGGGTGGGTTGGAGGTGGGATTGGGTGTGAATGACACATTTCCCTTCAATTGACCAATTATTTTTAATCTTTAATTAACTGAAATACACTAGTGTATGTTCACACAGATTTTATTTTTCTTTGTAGATGGGTCTATTTAACTTTCGGCCATCTGTGAGACCAGTTCCTTTGGAAGTCCACATTCAGGGCTTCCCTGGACAACACTACTGTCCTCGTATGGCCAGTATGAACAAGCCTACATTTCAGGGTAAGCGCCTCTACATGAAAATAATCCTTACTGGAGCTTTTCAGGATGCTTCTTAGTGCACCTATATATAGCAGCCCCTGAGTTCCATTAGAGCTTTCATGTGTTTATATTTGGCATAACGTGACAAAATGCTGAAAAACATGTTTCTGTGAGATTCCCAAGAAAGGAGATCCATATGCATTAGGTATTGCGTTGTGCAGTGTTTATCACGAGCATGATTAAATACTCTTCCTGATTGCTAATTGCTGTAGAACTACTACAAAAAAAATCTCGGAAAATCTTGTATTTTAATTTATTTTAGTATTTTCTTTAACCACTTAACTGACCATTTTTTTACTCACAAAACTGCTCAGAAATTGTCAGGTTTTTTTTTATTACTTAATAAAGTTGAAGAAGTATTTTTAATAAAATATAAAAATATTTTAATAATAAAAATATATTTTTAGGTGGTGTTACCCACCCCACCCCACCCCCCATGGGCATATACCTCCCCTTTCCCATGTAGAGAATGTGTTAGGAGACTGATGATCAGTCCCCACAGCTGATATCTGCACACGCAGAGATCAGCTAAATTTGTACTGGGAGAAGAATGACGTGTCCCTCCCCCCCCTGCACTGTGATTACCCGCATGGTATTCTAGGGAGCAAACACGACATTAAATTGCTGTGTCTGGGGCGCACAGCACATGCTGCGAAAGACAAGTACAGTGCATCGTATGTGATGCAACTTGGCCAGATAACGTACTCTTGGCTCCAGCCGCATCACATGCGACCAAACCAGGCAAGTGGTTAAAGAAAAAAAGAGAATAAATACAACTAGGGCAGAGGATTGCTGTCCCTGACACAGCTGCCTAAGAGCCAATTTAGAGGATGATGTGTAAATCTATTACAGCTACATTTTCCCAGACTTTTCTCAATTTTTCCCATCTTTTCTGAAGTATGTTTGTAATCTTTTCATTAATCATCATCTAATTTATTCAGTCTCTGTCCAATTGTGTGTTATCAATAGAGCACTACAAGTAGTCTTCAATAATCAGCCTGGTAGCTAAAAAGATACAAGAGATTACATTAGAAGGTTCTTACCAAGAAATGGCTCACAGGAACACTTTACAACATTGGTTTGAGTTATAAGTTCTACATGCAGTAGATTGACAACATACTGTTAAAATTATTTGAGTAATTGGGTTATAGATCAATGGGTCAACAGTGTCTAGGTTGAACCCAAAAGGTCGACATGCACAAGGTCAACATGGGAAAAAGGTTGACATGGAAAAGGTCGCCTTATAAAAAGGTTGTCATGGGTTTTAAAGACAAACTGGTGTCATTTGCTTCGTAAAAGAACTAAGAACCCCAATTAGTGCACTGCGTCCCCTTGCATGCATGTTACTATACCCGATTGTAGTCCACGTGGATGATCAAGTATGAAAAAGTAGAAAATTTAAAAGTTGTAAACAAAATAACCTTTTCCTGTGTCGACCATTGTCATGTCGACCGTTTAACAAAGTCGACATTTTGTCCACGTCGACCTAATGCATGTCAACCAATATTGGTCGACCAATTGACTGTCGACCTATCATCCAGATACCGAGACATCACCGGACCACACGTGATGTCTCGGTTCCAGGAAAGTACAATACCTGTCATGGTAATCCTGCATGGGCTCATGCATTTGACAGGTCCGTGGCTGATCTAGTTAAGACCAGTGCGAAAAGCAAGCCTAGGCGCCTCCTGCACTCGCCGTCCCGGTGTATGTACAGGACTTCCAGGGGGTAGTGTGGTCTATCACTGCCCCTATTGAAGAGCCTACTTGGGTTCATTCAAGGGACTGTTCTGCTTCCAGCCTTCAGTGAGTGTTCCTTTATCCAGACAAGATCTCTTTCTTTGAGACATTGGTCCAGAAATTTCTGGCCTTGGAGCATCCATTGGTCCTGTTATGCGTGCAATTATTGTGGAAAATGGTCTCTACCATCATGGCCATCCAGTACACCAGGTTGTACTCCTCAGTTTCCGTGGGAGATTCTGCAGCATTGGTTAGCTTTCAGCAATCATCTGGAATCTAAGTTGCTCATCCTTTTGCTGTGTACACATCAGTCCCTGCCATGGTGGTTGCTTACAAAAAATTTCTGCAGGAGCAGGTCTGTAGCCTCTCTGTCCTGGGACATTGTGGCTATGGATGCCAGCCTTCAATTTTGGAGATCTGTGACCTTGAACATTTGCCTGCAGAGCCTTTGGTCTGCACTGGAGTCTGCCCTTCCCATCAAAGTTTTGGTGCTCTGAGCTATGTATCTTGCACTGATAGGATCCCAGTCGATTCTCATGAGCTGCCTGTTCTGGATCCATTTGGACAATGCTACAACAGTGGCACATGACAACCATCAGGGGGGTACACGGAAGTGGTCAAAGTGGCTCAAATATTGTCTTGGATGGAGGCGTTCATTCAGCAATATTAGCTGTGCACATACAGAGGGTGGACAATTGGGAAGATGATTTTCTCAGCAGGATTGTGATCCTGCCATGGAAGTGGATTTTTCACCTGGAGGTTTCTCCGGCAGGGTCCACAGGTTATCCACAGGATAACATTGGGATATGATGACGCGACAGTGGATTTGCACCAATTGGTCAAAGCTTTCGGACTCCCAGCATGCAACGGGCCTGTCCATATATCCCCGCCTCCTGGCTCAGGCAAATCTGTTTTTTGTTTGGATCGGCAAAAGCCAGACCATAGTCAGTGGGCTGCTGGTTTTTAGCAGCCATAAGCTTTTTTATTTTATTTTCATAGTCTTACTATTTTTTTTGAGCGATCTTGTCTAAAAAGCGTCTTATATGTACCGTAGAAAGTGTCGCTCCAACAACTCCCCGCCGGGTCGCGACAATGCTTACCCACGTGTACATTGCTGTTTCGGCGGGTGTCTGTGTAGGATGTACTAGCAAGTCCAGCAGACGTTACCAGGCTGTGGCCGGAGCACAAGAAGATGGTAAGGCATCGGTTCCGCTCAGAGGGGGAAAACGGAGACAGCCACACTGTTTTGGGAGGAGACTACCAAACAGTCGCTGACGCGGCAGCCACTAGTGCTAGGCCCTAGTGATCATAGGCTGCAGGGGTAGTATGAGGCTGTGATCCCTAGGGTTGATATCAGCAGTGGGGAGTCAGACACTCCCTTGGTCTTCCTTCCCCCAGTTCATGACCAGTTTTCTCAGAGTTTCCCACCATGAACTGAGTTCCCGCTTCCGTCTGAGATGCTGTGTATCTAGAAGGACCCAGTCGCAGCATAGGCAGCTGTGTGACTGGTGTGTCAGTGTTCACTTGGGTGTGTGTTCACTTTAGGTTCACGGGGCGAGTGTGTACACTATTAGAGTCTGGATCCACTCAATGTTTGCTACTGTATTGATAGATCCTGGAAGCGGGGTGAAGTCTCCCTGTATCCCACTCTCCTGAGCTGGGTAATACAGCACTAAGTCTCTATCTACCTTTGAACACAACTAGTAGGATAAGTGTTTGATGCATATGAGTTTCTAAACTATTGCTGCTGTTTTCTTTCACGGTGCAACTGAATACGGTTAAAACCCCTATATAAGGTAATGCAGTAATATGTTTCTCCTACATAATTGAAATGTATTTGTAGTTGATTACGTGCTCATATTGCTTATTATATTACTGTATAACCTGTGACTTATTGCTAGTGTGATTGCTGACTTTTCTATATTTCTGACAGTTTTTCTATGTATTCCGATCCTCAGTGCTGGTGCAAAGCAGAGTATGGTTGGATTGTGTGTCAATTTAACAAATTTTAAAGTGATTACAGTCACAAATTGTGTAGTAACACTGTACAGGTGTGTGATTGATTTATTTATTTATCATGTCTAAGAGTGGCAAGGGTGAGGAAAATACACTTTCCACAGCAGCACCAATACTCATTTGATGTTTGTCTTGCAAAACTGGGTTAACCTCTCGGCATCTGGTTCAAAATGGATTATGTTTTAGCTTTCACCGAAGCCTTTTAAATAATCCAAAGCAGGCACAGGTTCTCGTTAAATCCCCATGGGCTACTTTTGCACAGACATTATCCAGTATAGCTGAGCGGATAATGTCAGCTCCGATACCACGGATAGGTTATCCTGTTAACCCTTACATGCAACCTTCCTCCTGGGTTTTATTACATTCAACAAAAACAGGCTGAAAGGCCGGTGGTAAGTAAGTCACATAGATATGAAATATCTTCACAGTCTACACATGTTTCAGATGAGGACTCGTTGGAGGAAGAGGACCCATCACACTCCGGGTCTGCATACTGAGAAAAGGAGGAAGGCCTCAGCTCGGTAGACATAACTGACCTGATTAGTGCAGTGAAATCCATTCTATCCTTAGAGGAGGCGGCAGAGCCTGTGTTAAAATCTAAGGCACCTGTGTTTAAATGTCCTAAAACAGCTAGGACTGAGTTTCCTGGGTCAGAACAGCTGACAGAAATTATGCAAGAGGCTTGGGTTATGCCCAATAAGAAGTTTAGAATTCCAAGGAAATGGAATTCCAATTATCCTCTTCCAACTGGGGCTGTTTAAAAACGGAGGTGGCTCCCAAAGTAGATACGCATGTCATTCGACTGGTGCGAAAATCTACATTACCTCTACCGTCAACATCATTAAATTATGTCACGGATAGGAGAATTGAAGGTTTTCTTAAAACCATTTTTTCCTTGTGTGGGGCATTCATAAGACCAGCTATGGCCTCAGACTGGATGGCAAAGGCAGTGTCAGCCTGGGCTGATGCATTGGAGGAGGATTTTTCAATGGCATCTTGAGAGCAAATATCTCATATTGCACATATCAAACAGGCAGCAACGTTTATGGATGAAGCAGCCTTGGATATGGGTACAATTGCCTCTCAGGCATCAGCCTTAGCAGTAGCAGCTCGCAGAGGGTGGTTCTCTACTTAGGGAGCCACCTCCCTTTCTAAACAGTCCCCAGTCGGAAGAGGATAATTGGAATTCCATTTCCTTGGAATTCTGAACTTCTTACTGGGCATAACCCAAGCCTCTTGCATAATTTCCGTCAGCTGTTCTGATGCAGGAAACTCAGTCCTAGCTGTTTTAGAACGTTTAAACGCAGAGCGGTTTGGCTACGTACATGGAAAGCTGACTCAGAATCCAAAAAGGTTCTGTAATCTTTGCCTTTTACTGGAGATATTCTTTTTGGTAAGTAATTAAACAGTATTTTGGAGTCAGAAGCAGACTCCAGGAAAATTTAAGTTTCCTTCCACACACAAATACAAGCCTAGATTTCCAGCTTTTCGGCCCTTTCAAAATCAAGGATAAGCGAAAGGAAAGGGTGATGGCAAACAGTCCCAATCCAACAAGTCTGGTAAGACTAAAAAGCACTGGGCTACCAGAGGACCAGCTTCCAAATCAGAAGATAAGCCATCAGTCTGATGGTGCAGACATCCACCTGGGGGAACCCAGGGTGGAAGGCCGACTTCTTCAGTTTGCACAGATCTGGCAGCAGTCTACCACAGATGCCTGGGTGCAAGAAGCGGTAACTCACGGTTATGCATTTGCTTTCAAGAAACACCCTTCTCAAAGGTTTTTTTTAATACCAGCCCATCTTCAGTGGTAAAGAAGGCCAGAGCTTTACAAGAGGCAGTTCAGAAGTTGCTTTAGTCAGGAGTGATAATTTCAGTTCCCCCTGCACAACGAGGACAAGGTTTTTAATCCAACCTCTTTCTAGTCCAGATGCCAAATGGGTCGTTCCGGCCCATACTCAATCTCAAAGCGCTGAACAAGTACATTTGGGTGCATCGGTTTCATATGGAAACTTTAAGTTCCATTATTTTGGCCATGAAGCCGGAGGATTTTATAGTATCCATGGATATCCATGTTCCATGATCAGTGCTATCTCCGGTTTGCTATCCTCCAGCATCATTTTCAGTTTCAGGCCCTACCTTTTAGGACTGGCCACAGCTCCCAGAGTATTCACCAAAATTATGGTGGTGATGGCATCTTATCTCAGTCAGCAGGGGATAAGAATTTTTCCATACCTCAATGATTTATTAATCCTGGCACAGTCTCAGGAATTGCTTCAGTGTCATCTGCAGCAGACAATAGCTTGCTTACAGAGACACGGTTGGCTCATAAAGTCGTCCCTGGTTCCGTCACAACGGATGACTCATTTGGGGGCTGTGCAGGATTCAGGTCTTCAGAGAGTAATTTTACCTCTGAACAAAATATCCAAAATTCAGTCAAGGTTTCAGAAGCTGCTACACAGTCAAAGGGTATCCATTCACGCCGCAATGCGTGTGATGGGGTTGATGGTGTCGACATTCGACATGGTGGAGTATGCTCCGTTCCACTCGATGCCTCTGCAACGTCTGATCCTTTCCAAATGGAATGGTTGTCATCAGACAATAATAACCCAGACTGTGGTCCTTCCTCTGGGAGAAAGGAGGTCATTAGCCTGGTGGCTACAGACATCCCATCTGGACAAATGGAGACTTTTTGGATATCAGATTGGGTAATTCTGACAACGGATGCCAGTCTTCATGGCTGGGGAGCAGTGTCAGGAAGGAGTTGTTTCTAGGGGCAGTGGACCAAGGAAGAAAGTTGTCTGCCAATAAATATATTGGAACTTCGGGCCATATATATGGCACTTATTCAGGCAAAGGACATCCTTCAGGGGAAACCAGTCCAAATCCGCTCAGACAATGCAACAACAGTAGCGTACTTCAACCATCAGGGAGGAACTCGCAGCCAGAATGCAATGAAGGAGGTAAGTCACACATTTAAGTGGGCAGAACTTCATCTTCCAGCCTTGTCCGCAGTGTTCATTCCGGGAGTACTAAACTGGGATGCAGATTTTCTCAGTCGACACGCCATTCATGCAAACGAATGGACTTTACACCCAGAGGTCTTCCAAAATCTGGTAGACAAATGTGGGTTACCGGAGATAGATCTCATGGCGTCATGCCAGAACAACAAAGTTCCTGCATACTGGTCAAGAACAGAGGATCCCAGAGCGATCTTTGTGGATGCCCTGTCGGTGAATTGGGACTTTCCTCTGACCTATGTGTTTCCACCAATCTCCCTTTTACCCAGAGTAATGTGAAAGGTAAAACAAGGAAAGGGCGTTGTGATACTAATAGCTCCGGCTTGGTCCAGAAGACATTGGTACACAGATCTGCAGAGGATGTCGATGGATGCTCCAGTCTTACTCCCTCAAAGTCCAGATCTACTGTCACAAGCACCTGGATAGACTGTCTTTGACGGTGTGGCTTTTGAGACTTCCATCCTGAAAGCAAGAGGATTCTCACAACAGGTCATTTTAACTATGCTCAGAGCAAGGAAACCTTCCTCAGCTCACATTTATCATGGCAACCCTATATTCAGTGGTGCAGTGACCGGAAATTTGACCTAGGGTGTTCAGAGTTTCCAGAGTCTTGGCATTCCTTCAGGTAGGAATGGACAAAGGTCTATGGGTGGCTTCCTTGAGAGTGCAAATGTCAGCATTGACTGTATGTTTCCAAAAGAAAATTGCTAACCTACAGGATGTGTGCACTTTTTTCCAGGGAATGCTGCGTATTCAACCTCCTTTTGTTCCTCCTACAGTGCCTTGGGAGTTAATTTTAGTCCTAAAGGCCCTTCAAGTTACCGCATTTGAACCACTTAATAAAGTGGATCTTAAATGGTTGACAGCTTAAGTTCTCTTTCTACTGGCTATTGCTTCAGCTAGAAGAGTTTCAGATTTAGGGGCATCCTTTTCTGATTTTTTTTTTATCCAGATAGAGCGGTTCTCAGAACCAAATCTGGGTATCTTCCTAAGGTGGTGTCTAAATTCCACCTTAAGAAAGAAATTGTAGTCCTGGCCTTCCAGGGGCCGGACCTTTCCATGGGAGATGCATCGTTGGACGTAGTCCGTGCCTTAAGGATCTATGTGGATCGTACCAGTGCCATCAGAAAGACAGACAGAGGATGGCCTGTTGATAAGCAGACACTGGCGAGGTGGCTTAGGATGACAATTTCAGAAGCATGCTCTCAAGCTGATCTCCCTGTTCCGGCTAATGTCTCTTCTCACTCTACTCGTAAGGTAGGTCCGTCCTGGGCAGCACAACGTGTTGCTTCAGCAGAACAGATATGTAAGGCAGCCACATGGTCTTCCATTAACACATTCATTAGACATTATGCCTTTGATACCTTTGCATCTCAGGACGCTGAATTTGGGCGAAGAATTCTCCTGTCCAATCAGGAGCGTCCCCACCCATAAATTGCTTTGGGACATCCCAATGTTATCCTGTGGATAACCTGTGGACCGTGCCGGAGAAATATTCGTTATGGTAAATCTTACTATTGATAACGTTATTTCTCCTAAGTCCACAGTATCCACAGGGATCCCACCCTGACGCACCTGATTTGAGGATCCTTTAACTCTCTAACCTCTTCCTTTTAGTACGGAAGGGTGTGCATATGTGTTCTCGCCTAATTAGGGCTCTCTATGATGCTCCTGCCTTGAGCTTTGGAAAAACAACTGATTTGCCTGAGCCAGGAGGCGGGGATATATGGACGGTCCCGTTGCATGCTGGGAGGCCGAAAGCTTTGACCGATTGGTGCAAATCCGCTGTCGCGTCATCATATCCCAATATTATCCTTTGGATCCTGTGGACTTAGGAGAAATAACGTTATCAACGGTACGTTTTACCATAACTAATATTTTCACCAAATGAGTATAGCAGTGGGGTCTACCACAACTACAAAGTTTCTTGGTATTGGCCCTGGTCCATGATTCCAAGTGCTTTTGTGGTAGACGCCATGACTGTCTGTGGGCAGTCTGGGGTATGTTTTTCCCCTGTTGCCAATGTTTCCTCAAGTTTGACCCCAGTCAGTCCTGGTATGACAACATTCTGAATCTGGCAGTGGGACCACCAGGCGATAGCATGTGGATGATTATCTTTTCAGGCTGTCTGATTAAATATGTAGAAATCATTGATGCAACCACAATAATTTATCTAAAGTGTTTATTACATTTGAAAAAACATAAACTCTGTAGATGTATATTTTATGATCTACAGTAATGCGTATAATAAAGACAGGCATGTTTGCTAAATACATAGTGCTGCTATTGACATTTCCTGTTAAACTATTGTTAGCCTTTATTTATCAACAACCAACATATTGCACAAAAGCATTTTGTGTAAAATATATATTCACAAATATGTGCCTGGAATCTGATGTGCATTGTAAATGCCTATACCACAAGAGCTATCAATATGTGTGCATGAAATACTTCACCCAGAGATAAACTGAATCTTGTTTGGGTGTTTTGGTGGTATTTATGATATCTTATTCTTAGAAATAAAATTTACCTCATGTCCCGTAGTGCCTTGTGAAAATGACTGTTTCGTTTTTCTAATTAGCTCTGTGACAGTACAGAAGTATTGATGGGAATTTTAAACTAGTCTTGACTATTTCCATTATTTATTGGCTCCAGAAATGCTATGTAAAAATCACTAATGAACAATAAATCAAGCTCTTGCTGTTTAATCGCACCTGTTCTTGGGGCAGCTAGAACGCATTAGATCTTCTGTTTCCAGATTCTACAAGGCTGTATGTGTATATAATGATGATGTATTTCAGCCATCTCCACAGACTCATTTGTAGTATAAACTTGCAATCTCCAATAATTCAACAGCTGTAATCTTTGTATTAGACACCTCCTGATTAGTTACCCTGGATCAGCCTTTATCAGATGGGTAGTCTATTTCATTACTGACTTTCCCTTGGGCGCCACATAAGTATTTATGCTCTAAATGGTAGCAACTTGCCCCATGTTACTCATAATGTCTAGAGACAAACATCTGCATTAGCTATAAAGATGTCAAATCAATCTATGTATCTAATTATGTAAGCATCATAAGACTTTCCTGAGCCACCTTGATGGAAAACAAAGAAACTATTATTACTATGTTATCTGTTGCTATAGTAAACCTGTACATTTTGTGAAATAAAAAACAAATGCACCACGATTTTCAAACATCTTTTGAAATAAGATGAAATGTCATGGTATATGTATTAGAATGGCAGATGTTTTAACATTAAAAATAAGACGTGTAATGTTCAAATAATGTGTGTTGAAAACATTTGAGACCATTGACACTTCAGGGGGCCACACGCGTGGCCCTCTAAAGTTCAGACGTGCTGCACATAGCCTTTAATCTCAGTAATAAGTACAAAAGAAAATGCATCAATGTAATACCATATCAGCAGGCATTTTAAATAAGCTATAACAAACAAATCTGACAATAATGCTGGCCACTGGGGAAGGCTCAAAGCACAGAATGTGTCCTTAGGACCCCTTATTGTTTATAACTGCATTGAACGATGTGAAAGTATACAAAGATTGCATACAAAGATGGAGGCTGTGTCGTAAAACTTGAATCAGAATGTATACATTATAAAATATATAAAAGCTTGCAAAATATAACATTTAACAGATACAGATTTTCATTTTGTCATCCAAGATGATGTATTGTTCAGGTCTAGGTACCCGGATGTGTTTAAGAAAGAGGTGGCACCAATTATGTAGCGACACATTATTCTAGTTATGCATGCCAATCATGAAATGGTTTTGGGCTCTCATTTGTATGATACTTTTTAGTGACCTTGAACCATATACCATTCATTAACAGCTAGCACTAAACAACAGGGTTAAGAGCACACAATTGGCGGGATGTAATGGAGCCTTAGATCGCTGGAGATGCGGGATGCCGGACGATTGCGGATGTTTTTTGTTTTTTAAAGGGGCAATCGTTTACAAGGCATGGTTTTAACTTGTAAGTGTTTGCCCCTTTAAAAAAGTCCAAGATTGACTGGGGATCCCGCACCTCCGGCGTTCTCAGACCCCATTACACTGTGCCAAAAAAAAATTGTTTTTAGTCAAACTATTAAGATTAGATTAGATTTAAGCAAATGCTCTTTTTTTTACAGAATTGTGGATTGGGATATACAGGTAGAGGAGGTTTTTGCCTACAGATAATGCTACCATACTCTGCATGAATATATTGATACTGTTATGTTTGTTCTAGTGATCCTAGAGTGAGGAGTCTCCTTTGTCTGAGAAGGATTTTTTGGAGCTTTTATTGCTGTTCATTGTGCTATATTTAGGTTGCAAGGCTTATTGTGTGTGCGAGTTATTTTGGAGTCAAGAACTTGCTGTGTGTTTTTCTACTGATAATTAAAATGGACATTAGGAGAATGATTGTTTGAGTGGCTGATAAGACAATTATAGGAATTAGCTGCAAATGAACTAAATTGTACTAATTAGAGCTCAACATCTGTATATAATATCAATATCAAATCTCTTTCTGTTGTTTTTGCTTCCTTGTTAACAGCTATAAGAAGCCATTCACCAGCAAAGCCTGTACTCATCTTTGTGTCATCAAGACGTCAAACTCGTCTCACTGCTATTGATTTGATTGCATTCTTAGCAACTGAAAATGACCCCAAACAGTGGCTAAATATGGATGAAAGAGAGGTAATTTACACATTTCCAATCAATATGTGAATATTTTTTTTGTGTACACAATAGTGAATGTTACATAAAGCTGCTGGTTTTACTATTGTGATATTTTATTTTCACAAGTCAATAAAACTTTAGGAAAATCGCCAAACTGGGGTACATTTACTAAGGTGGGAGTTTTAAAAAACTGGTGATGTTGCCCATAGTAACCTATTGGATTCTACTTAATGTTTATCTAGCTGCTTCTAGAAGATAATAGCTAGAATCTGATTGGTTGCTATGGGCAACATCACCAGTTCTAAAAAAAGCTCCTACCTTAGTAAATTTACCCCAATATCTCTAAATCTTAATTTAAGCATTAGTTCAAAACCTGGAACTTTAATGGCATTATATCGGCATTGTATGAGATTTTATAAACACAATACAGACATATAATTAAGACTTAACTGAGTTTAAAAAAAATAATACAGCATTTACCATCAAGTTCAAACTGACCACATTTACCCTACCACCTATAGCTCTGCTTCATTATTCCCGTGCTTGTGTGGTATTTACACAAATGAATTCTGTGTTCTGAATAATAATGCTTTATGTACAGATGTGTCCTCATACACCTAGCATCCATATGCCATGCTGCACAAGACACCTGGCTCCAGTATTGTAGCATAGCAAGATTTACTTTCAATTTACATCGAATGGGCCCTACACATTGGCCGATCCACCGCCGAGCTGCCTGGCGGCGGATACGGCCGACGGGCGACCTGGTGGCGGAGGGGCAGTGACGGGGGGAGTGAAGTTTCTTCACTCCCCCCGTCACCTGGCTGCATTGAAGTGCAGGCAAATGTGGACGAGATCGTCCATATTGGCCTGCATGTACAAGCGACGGGGCACCAGCAATGAACGAGCGCGGGGCCCCTCATCGTTCATCGCTGGAGCCTCCACACTCAAAGATATGAATGGTATCTCGTTCATTTATGAACGAGATGGTTCATATCTTTGACTGATGTCGGCCAGTGTGTAGGGCCTATTAGTCACACCACAGGCACAGCAAGACACCACTCAATATGTACCAGGGACACCAGGCCGCGACTTTACCTGCACAGGAATACGTTTTAGATATGTACAAAGGCGCAGATAAAACACAGTAGAACTTGGCATGAAAATAAGCCGTGACTGCTGCATTTTAGCACTTAGTATACAGATTATACAGCCTCATTCGCACACATACAGTATGTACAGGTGTTACATATCACAATAATCAGTACAGTCTCGTGAAGCATTTTGTCACATTGCATTGCGACTAAGATACAAAAATAAGCTCTGTGCAAGCCTAGTCACACAGAACCTGGGGCGCCAAGAAGGGCGCAATAGTGAGGACACATATGTAGTTTATAAAGTCTTTTAGCATATTTGGCAATTTTAACCAAGAAAATTGGTGAATTATTTTGTCAGTAAAATTAAAGTTGCATACTAAATTTTGAAGAAATTAGATGTTTATTGGTATATAGTATATGAACCATACATTTGAATAGCTTAATGTGGACATGACTTCTACACACAGTATGGTAAGTACCAGTACCATTTTGCTTGGGACCAGAGAAGCTCCTACATTAGCCTGCCTAGTACTCATTACAAGTAGATCAGGTGAATGAATAGTCAATGTGGATTTTAGTTCAGGCCACAGAATAGCTGCCCTGACTATGTGTTAGTGACAGGTCTACTTTAAGCTCTTGTAAAATAAGTAAGCTGTGTACTAAAATGTTGCTGTGCTGTAAGTGGAAAAAAATACACTTGGCTGATAGGTTGGAGCTGTCACATTTCCCCTCATATTACCTGGAGGTTTTGAACGGACCTCGTTAGTGGTGTGAACAACTCTGAGATCTTTGGCGTGCTGCTGGATTTGTGCTTGCATTATGGAGAAAGGCTGTACCTGTGCTCAACTAAATCTTTGCAAAACAAAAGCAAAAAGCTCTGAGCATTTGCCCCGGGCCAGGCATATGATATATTAACCGATATGACAGGTGACTGTGGCTTGACTGTTAAATTAGTGTTTGTAGGAAGCAATGGGTTAGCTATTTTTACTGTTTGCTGCATGAATGTCTGATTACCATTGCTATGCTAATCAGGACTCCCTTTATTTAAGCTCAGTGAGTTCTTCTGTTTATACACTGTATAACATATGAGCAAAAGCATCCAATTCTATCTTTCACATTTGAAAATATTGGCTGTAGAGTAACTGTGTGTTGGCATCCTATTGAGATCCTGGTTGCTGCTTGTCGTATTGGCACAGTACGTTACAATAAGGGAAGGATTCACTGTTCACAGCTATGCATGTTACTCTGCTGTATTTATGTATACTGCTCATTAAGGAGGATTTTGTATTATTAACTTGAATGAATAATAGGTGTATTTCTCCTACGTCCTAGAGGATGCTGGGGACTCCAAAAGGACCATGGGGTATAGACGGATCCGCAGGAGTCTGGGCACACTATAAAGACTTAATCCTGGGTGTGAACTGGCTCCTCCCTCTATGCCCCTCCTCCAGACCTCAGTTAGACTTTGTGCCCAGGAGTGAATGGACACACACTAGGGGAGCTCTACTGAGTTTCTCTGAAAGACTTTATGTTAGGTTTTTTATTTTCAGGGAGACCTGCTGGCTACAGGCTCTCTGCATCGTGGGAGTGAGGGGGGAGAAGCAGGACCTACTTCTGTGAGTTTCAAGGCTCTGCTTCTCGGCTACTGGACACCATTAGCTCCAGAGGGTTCGATCACATGGTGCGCCTAGCTGCTTGTTCCCGGAGCCACGCCGTCACCCCCTCACAGAAGCCAGAAGAAAGAAGTCGGGTGAGTATTAGAAGAAAAGAAGACTTCAGACGGCAGAAGACTTCAGTAACGGAGGTACAGTGGTAGTGCTAGCTCCATGCTCCCACATAAAGGCACTCACAGGGTGCAGGGCGCTGGGGGGGGGAGCGCCCTGGGCAGCAGGTTACTGTAGTTTTTAATTAGACTGGCTTTGAAAGTTTGTTCGGTGCCCAGGCACCGGGTATCATTCCCCCGCCAGCATGGTAGAGCGCGCTACGCGCCTTGACTCCCCGCCGCCGGCATTCGCGGGTGCAGGGCGCTAGGGGAGTGCACCTTGAGCAATAAATTATATTTATTTTGGACAAAAGGGTTGGTGTTGGTGCTGACAGGGGGCTCCGTGTCCCGGACTACCCCCTGCACGTGTTGGTGAAGCTTTATGTTGGCGCTGCCGGGGGCTCCGGGTCCCGGACCCCCGCCAGCTCTTGTTAGCGCACTACACGTTTTTTCTCTCCCCCGCCCTGGCTTCTGCGGGTGCAGGGCGCTGGGGAAGGGAGCGCTCCGAGCGGCATTTTGAATCCTTTACGTTGGCGCTGCCGGGGGCTCCGTGTCCCGGACCCCCGCCAGCGCGTGGTAGCGCACTACGCAACCTTTCTCTTCCCCGCCGCTGGCTCCTGCGGGTGCAGGGCGCTGGGGAAGGGAGCGCTCTGAGCAGTAGTTTGATCCCTTTAGGTTGGCGCTGCCGGGGGCTCCGTGTCCCGGACCCCCGCCAGCGCGTGTTATCGCACGGCGCGCCTTTTCTCTCTCCCGCCGCTGGCTCCCGCAGGTGCAGGGCGCTGGGGAGGGAGCGCTCTGAGCAGCATATTAATCCATTTATTTGGCGCTGCCGGGGGGGCTCCGTGTCCCGGACCCCCGCCAGCACGTGTTAACGCGCTACGCAACGATTCTCCCCCGCTGCCGATACCCCCACTCATACCGGCGGTCCCGCACCGAAGCTCCCACACACCAACGTTTTATCTGGGTGCAGGGCAAAGGGGGGGTCGCCCTGAGCGGCAGTTTAGTATATAGTATATCTGCACTATATACGAGGACAGCATATATTTTTGTGATAAGAGATGGCAGAGCGTCGGGAAGGGGCGGAGCTTAACCTTCTCAGAGAGTAGGCGCCATTTTCTTCAAAATCCCTGCTAGTACTTACTGTATAGTAAGATGGAGGGGGGGCACAGTGGTTTTAATGTTATAGGGGTGTCATATAGCATTAAGTTTGTTAATGCACGCATATTCCGTGTGGTAATGCATAATTTCACTGTTTCCCTGTTTTTTTACCCATTATCGATTAGTCGACACATGTCGGCAGACGTGACGAGCTGCTGTGGGAATATCTGACGGCTACGCCGGTGCGTGCCGATACTTGATTCGGGAAATTAAGAATTATCAGATTGATGTTTGTGGGCTTTAAGCAATAAACTCGAATGTGCAGTCGTTTGTGGATGCCCTCTCGGCATCAATGGTATTTCCTGGGTAAAGAATTATCAGGCTGTCATTGCCTTGTGGTATATATGTATATATATATATATGGGTATATGTGAGGGGAGTGTTATCAAAATTGTATTTGTATGCTTCCCCGGACCCCACGGGGTTCCGTCCTTATTACTTACTTTTACTCGCGGTCGACATTTACTAAGTTTCTGTCGACCATAACGTTTCTGGTAGTTCCACATTGGGGACATGTCAGTACATGGTCATACACATTCGCAACACATTACTGTCGCTAGAGACTTGACAGGTCGAGACAATCCACTTGCATAGATATAGATTATATATGCATAGTTAGGATATGTGTTTTATTGTGTATTACGTGTTGTATATCCATGAATCCTGAAAGAATGGTATTCTTATGTGCTGATCACTTTGTGGATTAAGCTCTAGATTGGCCGTGACGAGTTGGTTTCGATCCTCTCAAGGAGTCCGAATATTATTCTCTTCACAACGCGGAGAGAAAATTAGGACAGTCAACTCCTGGTCGACGCAGAGCCCGGTCGCAAAGAATCGTACACAGGCAGCTAAGTGAAAATTTATTTCTATACTTTGACCTTATTTGCAATGTATGCACTTGAGGGAGTGTTGTAGTCGGGTAAGCATCCGATAGAATTATCCTACCCAGAGTGGGTAGGCTAGCCTATGTTTATTTTTCTTTATAATATTACAGCAGGCTGCCACGTGATGGTGTGACTGGAAAAATGCGGAGGAGGTCTCCGGAAGATGCTGGTGGGAGGTATACAGTTGTTTGGTGTGGCCTCTTTTCAGTCAATCTCGGCAGCATCCACTGGTAAGTCTAAATTCGTGAGTTAACCTCCTTCACAACGGTGGGTGACGCATTCTTTCATGGGATGCAGTCGTTTTAACCGGTTCAATACCGTTCTTTTTTTCCTTTCTGAGTAAACAGTGGAAGGTGAAAAGGTAAGTGTTCTGCAGCCTGGTTAGGTTCGCAGAAGTGGAAGTAGTTTTTTGTTTCCACTACATACTCCACTTGTCGCTGATTCTATCTGACTGGTCCCCGCTCCGGTGACCACTTGTCTACTAATTTTCGGTTAGTCCAAAAATAGACTACGACCTGGGGGTTATTTATAGAAGCCTATGGGGAACATTCTGAGTTACGCTTGTTTTCCCTTACTGTTTTTCTCACAGATCTTGCCATTCTCCTATGGAAGGGGAGGTAGCACCCGACGCCATACAGAGGTGCGTCATGTTCAGGACATTGTCTGGTTGTCCTTGTAAAAAGGTGCATATCGTTGTTTATCTCTGACTGTTCTTCGGCGCGGAGATTGGTTTGTTGTTCCCAACGGCGCAGATGTCAGACGTGGGTTTTAGAGTAGATACTGACCGATTAAGGTTCGATGTTTTTTTTTCCTGTGGAAAGAGGTCGGAGGATCCAGAATGGGATCGGCTTTGAGGTGACACCTCATTAATAGGTTCCATTAATAAGACAGATGGATGCGGCATAAGAGACCTTTTTCGGTGTACAGGTCTCATGCCAGAATGGTTTTCATGGGACCAGTTGGAAATGTAGTCCGGGTCTCACCTCCGCAGGCACCGACTTATAATCAAAACGACCAGGACATCGCTCCTGTGCGATCGGCTCGGTTCTTTCTTCTAGAGGAATGAAGATTAGGGATCCAGGTTTAGAACGTGGTGTCCGTGCATACAGATCTCCTTTGCAAGGGAAGTATTTCCAGAGGCTGAGGTCAAGTTGGGAAACTTGTCTGCTGTAAGCTTTCTTGAACTAAAAGCTATTTTAGACAAAGCGGCAATGGCAGAAGATGCACAGTTGCAGTTGAGTGGGAAGTCTGGTAAACGCTATGTTAGCAGTCTTCGTTCCGGAGGTAAACAACAGAGAAATAGATTTCCGCTGAGGACTCCATGTCCAGCCGGGAGAAATTCGGTGATCATCAAGAAGCTTTCCCAGACGTGACGAGTCTTTGTGGAGTGTCGCAATTGGACATGTTGGCGTCTCGCCTCTACGAGAGGCCTCGAGGAGATTGTTCCAGGTTAAGGGACACTCAAGATGTAGCGGTGGACACTCTCGTGACACCGTGGGTGTTTTTAGTCGGTCTAGGTGACCTATCCGTTTTCACCTTTCCGACAGTGGTATGCGTAAGGTCATCGAAGGTCCTGATGATCCTCTTAAATCCGGTCTAGCCAGCGAGGGTTGGCTATCCGATTTGTCATGGTTTACTCATGGAAAATTTCTGCCCTCTTCCTTTAAGTGAGGTAAGGTTGCAACAAGGTCAGGGCGTGTATCAGGACTTACCGTGGCTGCATCTTACGGCGGGGCGGTTGAATGTCATATCCTAAGCCGAACAGGTGTTCCCGGTGAAGTCGGTTCTTCAATTTTTCAGGCTAGGAAAGAACTGTCGGCACTGCGTTACCACCGTTGGTGGAGTAATTATGTGTCTCTGGGTGTATCCAGAAAGGCTCCTATGGAGTACTTTCAGCTAGGTCATGCTTATCCATATTTTACAAGCCGAGGTGGAGGCAAGCCTAATAAGTTTCTTTACGAAATTTCTCTCGTGGAAAGTGGTCAGGCTATTGACTTTGACGTCCGCAAGGCGGGAGTCGGAAGTGGTGGTTTGTCTCACAAGAGCCTTGTGTGATGGTTCAGGTGGATAGAGAGGAATTGAGTACTCGGTTGGTAGTTCTACCAAGAGTGTTTTCTGGGTTTCGCAGAAATTGGCCTATTTTGCTGCCGGGGGTGTTACGTAGGCATTAGCTGATTCAAATTCCCTTGATCTAGCCAGGGATTTGAGTATGTAGGTCATTAATCTGGCTCAGTTGGGAGTAACAGAGGCCCTGTTTGTCTGATTTGTTTCCAACTTGGTTGGGAGACTGCGTTATGCAGTCTGTTACATGCTGAATCTGTGATGTGATTTGGCATGTCCGTTCTAAGGCTGCTTTGCCGTCACTGAAGTCAGTGGAGATTCCTTCCTTTGGGAAGATGGTTTTTTTTCCTTGGGCGGATGCCCGAGGAGTCTCAGCGGTTCAATTTTGCCGAGAAGATTCTTGGTCGGGGTCAAACGGTTTTGCTAGGCTCTACAAGTTTGATACCCTGGTTTTTTGGGGACCTTATGTTGGCTCATTAGGTGCTGCAGAGTCGTCCGCACTCTCCCACCCGTTTTGGAGCTTTGGTATAAACCCCATGGTCCTTTTGGAGTCCCCAGCATCCTCTAGGACGTAGGAGAAAATAGGATTTTGGTACCTACCGGTAAATCCTTTTCTCTTAGTCCGTAGAGGATGCTGGCCGCCCGTCCCAGTGCGTACTGTGTCTGAGGTTATTGGTTTTGATTACACCCTGGTGGTGTGTCTTACCTTTCAGGCGGTTGCTACCGTTGGTCATGACATGGCATGGGGAGTAGTCAGGTCGCTTATGCGGACACCCTGTTTTGTGTTACATAGTGTCTCAGCATGTGGCTGTGTTTTGCTCATACCGTTGCCTGGTATTCTACTGAATACCACGTTCTACGGTGTGTTTGAGGTGTGAGCTGGTATGACACTCACTGTGTTTCTAACAATGAATTCTTTCCTCGAAATGTCCATCTCTCCTGGGCACAGTTTTCTAACTGAGGTCTGGAGGAGGGGCATAGAGGGAGGAGCCAGTTCACACCCAGGATTAAGTCTTTATAGTGTGCCCAGACTCCTGCGGATCCGTCTATACCCCATGGTCCTTTTGGAGTCCCCAGCATCCTCTACGGACTAAGAGAAAAGGATTTACCGGTAGGTACCAAAATCCTATTTTTTCGTGAATACAATGAAACTAGCATTCTGAACTTATGTAAACACTGAACATATTTGAAAATAGTGCCTGTGAAAGTTTAACATTAATCTCCATTTAAGATTTATCTGTTTATCTTTCTCTCTAAAAGTGCACCAACAAAGAGTCTTTCTTCCCTTTCCCGTTGTATAAATTGTATTAATTCACTGACTCGGGGTGCACCACCGACTGAATGATTAAACTGTAGTTCACAGTATTTTTTCTATTGGCAGTATAAGGACTTTTCACTCTGTCTTGAGTAGGGTGGCCAATCCCTGGATTTAGGCCTAAAAGTGTCCGGGATTGGAGCTTCCAATCCCGGGGATTTCAGGATTAGAAAGCCCTCTTGTTTTTTCAGTGCCAGGCAGCATTGAGCATCCTCAGGAGGCTTAGACATTGCCCAGCTCCCTCCTCACGGCTCCCCCTGCCCCGGCTGTGCGCACTGTGCAGCGTGACGTGAAGACAGAGGTCACACTGACTTCACGTCACGTAGTCTGACGCCAGACGCCCGCGCTGCCCGGACCTACATTCCCAGAGGATGGTGAGTAGTTCTGTGGGCTGGGTGGGTCCAGGAAGGAAGGGGGGGTCACTGAAGATTTTAATTATAAAATGTTCAACCCAATCCCGGGAATCCCATATTGATTATTTTCAATCCCGATACCCGGTATTGAAAAAAAGGCCCGGGATTGGCCTCACTAGTCTTGAGCTATAGTCCACCATTGACCCTTATGCGGAACTAACATCCTTTTTGAACATGGACAGCCAATGCCATAAGATTAAAGAAAATGTATGAATATGTGTTATTTCCAGTCTTCTGTAAGTTTAAATGAATCCAAAATTTATAAAAAAAATTAAATAAATAAAAAAGTTAACAGCGCATGGAGTGTCTCACTAATGATACGTAGTACAGTCAGGCAGTGATGAATTAAGGGGTCAGTCCGCACTATGCACAACAGTATCCCCCCCCCCCCCCCCCATATCTTCCCACATCTGTGCTATTGCCACAAAGCATTTTAACCCCCCTCCCCAACTTTCTTGTCTCTATTGTTTTCTTATACCCCTTTCACACCGCAGCTTTAACCCGGTAAATTGCCGATTTTTCAACCTTCCTAAACGGTTCTAGCTGCGATGTGAAAGGGCCACCTTGAATTTACCGTTTTCAAAATACTGGTATTTTGAAACGGTTAAAAAGCAGGGTCCTACCCGGTTCAGAACCGTTTCACTGTGCAGTGTGAAAGGCTCTGAACCGGTATTTCCAAGCCACAGGAGGTTATAGGCTGTCTCCATGTGTGATGTCACCAGGCAGAAGCAGGAAGCTGGAGGAAAAACACATCAGACACATGAGAGTGGGTTTAGAAGCGTTTTCTTACTGCAAATATATTATACAATGGCAACTTGGAGTGATGAAGTGGTGAGGGAGCTGCTAAGAATCAGAGGGGATAAGGAAATCTGCAGACAAATAACTGGGACAGTCAAGGATGCACTCATATATAAAAACATGGTTAAAATGCTTCAAGCTGCTTGGTTCCATCGTACGACTATCCAAATTATTAATAATTAATTAATTAATAATTATTAATAATGTGTGGGCCAGAAAAGTCCATTTATAATGACAACCACTGTTTTCTATGGGTGAAACGGGTTCAGTGTGAAAGGTACCAAAATGGTAATGAAATGGTAGTATACTGGTTACAACATGCGAAGTGAAGGGGGTTTAACTGCTCAGACCCGTTTAAAGAACAGTTTCAAAAGCAGGTTTTGCGATGTGAAAGCAGCATTACTAAAAGGCAAACTAAATACATTTGGCAGTTGCAGATCGATTCAATTAGCCACGTAAATCAGCTCAGGTTTTATCAATATGGTAATACAATCAGAGGAAAAGCTTGCTAGCTGCTGCCCTTTTCTCATAACCTAAGATCTCAGCAAAATGGACAAAACCCTATGAGACACAAATGTAAGAGAAGGTGTTTTATGCCCATCATGTGTCATTTAGTCCCACCCTTACTCTCCTGAGTATAATGGTAACACAAAAAACAGTTTTTAAGAAGTGGACATAATTTCCACCACATTTTATGTAATGAATATGCTCAGCTTCACTCCCACTACTTTTCATATCAACTACACTACATGAGGCAGAAGTGTGAGAGTTTAGTACAGGGAAACGTATAAGTCTCATACGTCCCACCTTCATAAAACATCACATATAAACCAAGTACTAACAGGACATCTCAGTGTATTTGGACAGATCCTAAATGCAAAAATAAAATAATTACACCCTGATATGTTGTAAGCTGTTTTAATGGGATGTAGTCAAAACGTAGACAATCAAAATGTTTATATGGTCAAAATGTTGACAACCAAAAGTTCGACATGGACAAGGTTGACAGGGTCGATAGTCAAAATGTCAACAATTAATAAATATGTTGACAGTCAAAATATCAAAAGGGTCAAAATGCAGACAGTCATAACAAAATAACACAGCTGCTGCTAAATGCCAGCACCTGCTTAAAGCATATGACAGCTCGGATGCCTGTGAGAAGCTGGTTTAGACACTGTTAGGAGCAGCAAAACGATTTTTAAGGAAAAAGTGGACTATAGGTTCCAGCAGGTCGTTACTGTCCCAGAATGCTGACACCTGTGGTTCTACAAGCTTGCTTGGACTTGTTTGCTGCCTGCAAAGAAAACCATTAACACTCTATTAAATCGCTCCTCCCCCGCACAAACCACCATACCACCATCAGGGAGGAGCCCAGGAGGGGTGACCCCATTTTACTCACCCTGAGTCTTGTTACACACCCCACCGGTGGGTTATTAGAAAATGTGGTGAATCCATTCTGATTTTCCCACTATCAGCCCATGCTCAGTTCTGGGGCTGGTTATGGATTTTGGGGTGGGGGTACAGGCTTTTAAAAATTATTATTTTAACTATTGTGCTGCTCCTAGCAGCATCTAAATTGGCAGCTTTCGCAGGCGTCTGAGCTGCTGGTTTTTACCAGCATATGAACTACAGGGCAGGTTTTTGCTGCGGATGTGTTATTTGTTTCATTTTTAGTTTAACATTTTGACTAGTGATGTGCACCGGAAATTTTTCGGGTTTTGGTTTTGGATTCGGTTCCGCGGCCGTGTTTTGGATTCGGACGCGTGTTGGCAAAACCTCCCTGAAATTTTTTTGTCAGATTCGGGTGTGTTTTGGATTCGGGTGTTTTTTTACAAAAAACCCTCAAAAACAGCATAAATCATAGAATTTGGGGGTCATTTTGATCATTATTAACCTATTGATTATTAACATTATTGATCATTATTAACCTCAATAACCATAATTTCCACTCATTTCCAGTCTATTATGAACACCTCACAATATTATTTTTAGTCCTAAAATTTGCACTGAGGTCGCTGGATGGCTAAGCTAAGCGACCCAAGTGGCCGACACAAACACCTGGCCCATCTAGGAGTGGCACTGCAGTGTCAGACAGGATGGCAGATTTAAAAAATAGTCCCAAATCAGCACATGATGCAAAGAAAAAAAGAGGTGCAATGAGGTAGCTGTGTGACCAAGCTAAGCGACCCATGTGGCCGACACAAACACCTGGCCCATCTAGGAGTGGCACTGCAGTGTCAGACAGGATGGCAGATTTAAAAAATAGTCCCCAAACAGCACATGATGCAAAGAAAAAAAGAGGTGCAATGAGGTAGCTGTGTGACTAAGCTAAGCGACCCAAGTGGCCGACATAAACACCTGGCCCATCTAGGAGTGGCACTGCAGTTTTCTAGCGAGAGGATGAGTGCTTCCATCCTCATGTGAATCTGAACTACTAGCCATGTACATAGGCCAGAGCCTCAGCCATTCCTTGCCACTCCGTGTCGTAAATGGCATATTGGCAAGTTTACGCTTCTCATCAGACGCTTTTAATTTTGATTTTTGCGTCATTTTACTGAACTTTTTTTGTATACTTGACGACACAGAGGTAGAGCAGTGGACTACTGTACCGTACTGCTATATATCACATACTGATGATCAGCAAAATTCTGCACTGTCCTCCTACTATATACTGCGCACAACTAAAATGCAGCACAGGTATGGATGGATAGTATACTTGACGACACAGAGGTAGGTAGAGCAGTGGACTACTGTACCGTACTGCTATATATATACTGGTGGTCAGCAAAATTCTGCACTGTCCTCCTTCTATATATACTGCGCACAACTAAAATGCAGCACAGGTATGGATGGATAGTATACTTGACGAAACAGAGGTAGGTAGAGCAGTGGACTACTGTTCCGTACTGCTATATATATACTGGTGGTCAGCAAAATTCTGCACTGTCCTTCTACTATATATACTGCGCACAACTAAAATGCAGCACAGGTATGGATTGATAGTATACTTGACGACACAGAGGTAGGTAGAGCAGTGGACTACTGTACCGTACTGCTATATATTATAAACTGGTGGTCAGCAAAATTCTGCACTATCCTACTATATATACTGCGCACAACTAAAATGCAGGACAGGTATGGATGGATAGTATACTTGACGACACAGAGGTAGGTAGAGCAGTGGACTACTGTACCATACTGCTATATAATACTGGTGGTCAGCAAAATTCTGCACTGTCATCCTACTATATACTACAATGCAGCACAGATATGGAGCGTTTTTCAGGCAGAGAACGTAGATATTTGCAAGCACACTGAGCACAGATATTTGCAAGCACACTGAGCACAGATATTTGCAAGCAGTCTGAGCACAGATATTTGCAAGCACACTGAGCACAGATATTTGCAAGCACACTGAGCAGATATTTGCAGCACACTGAGCAGATAAATTTGCAGCACACTGAACACAGAAACTGAGAGAACGCTGCACGTCCTCTAGCTATCATCTCCAATGCACGAGTGAAAATGGCGGCGACGCGCGGCTCCTTATATAGAATACGAATCTCGCGGGAATCCAACAGCGGGATGATGACGTTCGGGCGCGCTCGGGTTAACCGAGCAAGGCGGGAGGATCCGAGTCTGCCTCCGAACCGTGTAAAATGGGTGAAGTTCGGGGGGGTTTGGATCTCGAGGAACCGAACCCGCTCATCACTAATTTTGACCCTGTTGACATTTTGGTGTCAATGTTGTGATTATCTATATTTTCAACATTTCATCCTGTCTATATATTAATTGTCTACATTATGTCCCTCTTAACATTCTGTCTATTGAAATACTGATTTTTGACATACAGTCCATGTCGATATTTTGATTTTCAAAACATTGCACCTGTCAACATTATGGTGTATATAATTTGAATGTATACATTTTGCTTGTCTAACTAATACACCCTGCCCGTTTTAATCGCAGATTCTAAAGTAACTGTAATTGTTTCTTTATACTGTGTCGTTAACCATACAAGTCACTTGATGCCAATAATGTCACATATCCAAGTGCTGATCTATTAGAGCAGTTTGGTTAATATATTATTTCTGTTTTACTGCCAGTGTTTGCATTTAGCAGTTAACATAGAACGCCAACATGTCTGCTCTCTCCCGAGAGCTAGTTTTTATGACACAAAAGTGCCTCATAAAAAGTGAACACTTAATTATGAAAGAGAAGTTTTTACTTCATTTAACATCTGTAGCAGATGTGATGTTAGTAAATCTCAGCGTAAAAGACTTTCATAACTTTCATGATTGTGTTTCTTGGCACATATCTCCTACACTGGGCATTACAGGCAATCAAGGGGCATTACTCTGTAACATATGGTATGAGTCTGATGTGCCCAGAAATTAAAACTCTAATAATTAGTATTCTGTAGAAAAAAAAATAACAACAACTGCAAATATGCTCCAAAAAAACATGTGTCTTAGCATCTTGAAACAATATATCACACTCAAAGGGACAGAACTGGGCTGCACAATCTGTTAGCTCATTCTTGCCCAATCTGGTCTCGTCTTTTCTTTTTGAGCCAACATTGTCATCATCTAGCTGAATTATACCCTGGCTCAAATGTTTCTCAGACACAGGGTAATGTATCTACTCAAATGCAATCCCATCTTTCTACAAAGGTTTTTTTTCTGCACCAATAAATTTTAACACATTTGAAAGCAGGTATCAGAACCATACGCAAATGGTTCAACATTTTACACGGCTTTGAAGAAGATTGTATTTGTCATGAAGGAAGTTTTATTTCTCTGTGTAGAAAGAAGAAAGGGAAATGGCCTGTTATCAAGCTCTTTTTTTTTCCCCCCACAATGTAGTAATGTAGCAAGACATTTTAACAGCCGTCACAATCTATACAATTTATCAATGTTTAAATACAAATAAAATAGTGCAGAGGAATAAGGAAATGTAAAATGTAGTGACCTCCCGGAAAATGACAGTGCTTTGCATTTTAGGAAAGATGGAATTGATGTCACAAATTTTCAGTAAGTCTGATATTCAGTATCTTGCAATAATGTTTGGCAGACCATTGCATATCATTCAGAGGAATGGCAGTATATTCACATTATTAAACTCATTATTTTTAAATTCCAGTTATTATAAGAATAAAGGGATGTGCTGTAATACGGGATGCATTTAATTTGACGGCTGTTGGGATCCCAGCAGTCAGGATGCAGACGCTATGACACAGTCCTCCCTCTCCCTTTATGGGGTTTGCTGTGGAAGTGAATGTGGAGAGGGAAGGGTGAATGTGATCTGTATGAGGCAGGGCCCCTCCAACAGCAGCCAGCACCTATGGGGAGAGACTTCCTCTTTAGTGTAACCCCCCCACATCCCTTCCTTGCAGCTGTGTAATGGGCATAGGCAGACGCCCAGGCATGGGCTCAGATAACTAGTACCCACCCCTTACCATCTTGGCACCCCTGGAGAGAATGTGTGTCTGGGAGCTGCTGGGACCGGGTCTTGGTGGTGAATACAAGCGGAGATGGGGGGCACCAACAGTTATCTTGCCTCCAGGCTCCTAGCATGAACTTTTGCCCCTGCTAGGAGGGTCAGTATGGGAATTGCTAATTACAGAGGTGCTTGAAAGTTTTTGAACCCTCTTTCTTCTGAAATTTGCCTTGAAACTACCTCAGCTTTACACACAATTCCTAAAAATAAAGAGAACCAAAATCAAACAAATAAGACAAAAAAATTAGACTTACTCATTTTTTTATTGAGGAAAATTATCCATTATCACATATCTGTGAGTGGCAAAAGTATGTGAACCTTTGCTTTATGAAGTTCAATTAACTTATGCGGAAAAGCAATGCCTTGTCACACTGTGGTTCGGGCCACTAATCATAAGCAAATAAGATATGTATGCACATTGCGTATACACGTGGACACGCTATGCGCACAATGCAGCAACATGTGTGACTGAATACACCTTAACCCAAAGCAAGAATGGAATGCGACACCAGTAGTTATATGTAATGTTGTGGTCCAACGCATCAACAGTATTTACTTAAAAGATACAGATAAATGGTACAACAATATTACAGAGAAGAGCTACAACCAATAGTACATACGTTTGTTCGCGAGCGCTCCTGGATCTAGGTTTTAGTCAGTCTTGCCAAGATGACCTTCGAGTATAGGGACTGAAGCCTGGATCAGGAGACCTCTCTTTTATACAATGTGTCCAAATACAGTACAATGAGAAATGTAAGCTCTTCTTTCATAGGTCAGAGGGCAGGTCATTTACAGTATGTGAGGGGTCATAGGTTGATTTGAATCAATGGGCGATGCTTGGTCCAGATGTACTTGCAGGTGTTCGCCACTGGGTTCCCACCGAATATCCTGAGTACAGTATCATAACAGTTTGTGAATATTATATTTCTGCGTATATCTACGCAGAAACATGCGATCAACTGCAGATAACAACCAGAATGTAGGTCTACAAATACTGCACATCTGGATACCAAACACTATGTCCTAACCTTGCTTCATCCCCTCACATCATGTAAAGCAGAATAACTCTGTTGTTCTACCTTTTCAGTGTATGTAAGTTGTTGACAAAGTGTGTGGAGACTATGTGTATATTATGCACTATGTGAATAAAATATTGAATATGTCTTTGTGGCTTTTCTGTGCGAATACGTATGCTACCGCATATACTCATACCACACGTTAATTCGCAAGGTTCGTGAACCAGTGTACTTAGCGTGCGGGCATGAGTATGCACAGTGGCAACGCGCACGAACAGAGGTCACTCTGGAGTTTGCACGTGCGTGTGCGTGTAATATTTTTGACTTCGACAGCTTTCAGTATCTGGCATGACCCCATAGGCGTGCGCAGCACATTTTATTAGAGGGTGCACCGTCGGAGGGGTGTGTCTAGCACCGCCTTTTGGGCGTGTCTAGAACCATCTATTGATGGCCAACGCAATATAAAATATCCACCCTTGTACCAATCCTAATAAAGCAGATACATTGTCAGATGTTGTGGTGTGCACCAAACAAACACCCCTGATGGGACTGCAATTACACTGCTCCTCCTCAGCCTGGTCTGGCTGCCCCTCTCTTTCCCCTGCAAGCTGCAGCAGCTTACTTACAAGTCAGTCACTCACTGACACTGACAGTCGCAGACTAGTACTGCTGCTGCTGGAAAAATGAGTGACGTGTCAATGTTGCTGCCGACCGTCTGCCAGTATTGAATTTGTCCTCATAAGAGGAACACTGGCTGCATGCTGATCCTCATCAGTGGCTGGCGTTGGCATAGCATAGAAGGAGAGAGGTGGGTGTGTGGCGGGTGTGACGGGTGGGTGTGCGAGCAGCATGGCATAATCACGTCACATCATACTGTTTTTGTACATGGAGGTGGAGCTGGGAGTTTGAAAGCCGGTGGCAGTGGCACCCTTGATCAACCCAGGCATCCGGTCAGTAATACAGTCCTGACAGGGTGCAGCGCAGAGGGGACAGTAATCAGCTTGCTCGGCGATCGCTACATCAGGCATGTGAGATCAGGGTGCCAGACATTAGGGGGTGCCTGTGCGCACCAGGCACCCCCCCTGCGCACACCTATGCATGACCCCCTTGTGTTTTCACACGCTACATGCTGCTGAGCTGTGCCCATGCTAATGAGGGCAATATAACAGGAAGGGAATACATACGATTTACCGGCGGGCGGGATGCCAGCTGTCCATATCCCAACAGCAGCATCCCACCCACCATAATGCCGACAGCAGGGCGAGCGCAAAGAGTCCCCTTGCGGGCTTCCTGCGCTCACCACGCTGTGGGCTCGATGGCTTGCTGTGCTCTCCACAGGATATATTCCCACTCTATGGGTGGACACTCACGAGTGGGTTAGTCTTGCTTTGTTGGGATTCCGGCATCATTATCCTGACTGCCGGGATCCGGAGAGCCGGCAAATTGAATGGATGCCATAGAAAGTATTCATGTAAGCTAAGTTCAGTGAGGATGCGTTGAAGCTGTGTCGGCTATGCAAAGTTGGCCATATTGTAAGCATAACGAATTACATTTGCAATTCAATTCCAAACTAGCATTCCTTTTTCAGAGTAAACTCACCTGTTTTTGTCCGCACCCCCTGAGCAGGGTAAAAGGTAGGGACATTTTTTATTTCAAGGTAAAACTGTCGGGACCTGCTTCAGAACTCCTTGGACACCCTTATGCCCACCCCCTTATTTGGGGTCTAGGAAGGTCTTCCTACTTTTTCATGCTGTTTTCCCCAGTTTCTTTATTGGACAACATTCGCCAGAGTAGTGTGACTTGTCATTTCTAATACAATTGTGCAAATCTAAGGTGTGCACATGAAGGTGAAGTGTGCGTATGTATAGGCAAGCTGTGCAAGTTTATAGCTTTATGCAGACTCGCCTCTAAAATCCCCCTCCCCTCCTCACTCCCTGCCAAAATCTTCAATTGCACAAGGTTATGTTAAAACCAAATGAATTCAGAGTTTCCATAATACTAATCTTGTGTACTCTGCAATATTTAGAATTTTAATTTCTCTGACGTCCTAAGTGGATGCTGGGGACTCCGTAAGGACCATGGGGAATAGCGGCTCCGCAGGAGACTGGGCACATCTAAAGAAAGCTTTAGGACTATCTGGTGTGCACTGGCTCCTCCCCCTATGACCCTCCTCCAAGCCTCAGTTAGATCTCTGTGCCCGAACGAGAAGGGTGCACACTAGGGGCTCTCCTGAGCTTCTTAGTGAAAGTTTTAGATTAGGTTTTTTATTTTCAGTGAGACCTGCTGGCAACAGGCTCACTGCATCGAGGGACTAAGGGGAGAAGAAGCGAACTCACCTGCGTGCAGAGTGGATTGGGCTTCTTAGGCTACTGGACATTAGCTCCAGAGGGACGATCACAGGCCCAGCTTGGATGGGTCCCAGAGCCGCGCCGCCGGCCCCCTTACAGAGCCAGAAGGCAGAAGAGGTCCGGAAAATCGGCGGCAGAAGACGTCCTGTCTTCAACAAGGTAGCGCACAGCACTGCAGCTGTGCGCCATTGCTCTCAGCACACTTCGGTCACTGAGGGTACAGGGCGCTGGGGGGGGGCGCCCTGAGACGCAATAAAAACACCTTGGATGGCAAAAAAAATGCATCACATATAGCTCCTGGGCTATATGGATGCATTTAACCCCTGCCAGAATCCATAAAAAAGCAGGAGAAAAGCCCGCGAAAAAGGGGCGGAGCCTATCTCCTCAGCACACTGGCGCCATTTTCCCTCACAGCTCCGTTGGAGGGAAGCTCCCTGTCTCTCCCCTGCAGTCACTACACTACAGAAAGGGTTAAAAAAAGAGAGGGGGGCACTAATTAGGCGCAGTATTAACTATACAGCAGCTATAAGGGGAAAAACACTTATATAAGGTTATCCCTGTATATATATAGCGCTCTGGTGTGTGCTGGCAAACTCTCCCTCTGTCTCCCCAAAGGGCTAGTGGGGTCCTGTCCTCTATCAGAGCATTCCCTGTGTGTGTGCTGTATGTCGGTACTTTTGTGTCGACATGTATGAGGAGAAAAATGATGTGGAGATGGAGCAGATTGCCTGTAATAGTGATGTCACCCCCTAGGGGGTCGACACCTGAGTGGATGAACTGTTGGAAGGAATTACGTGACAGTGTCAGCTCTGTATAAAAGACAGTGGTTGACATGAGACAGCCGGCTACTCAGCTTGTGCCTGTCCAGACGTCTCATAGGCATAGGCCGTCAGGGGCTCTAAAGCGCCCGTTACCTCAGATGGCAGATATAGACGCCGACACGGATACTGACTCCAGTGTCGACGGTGAAGAGACGAATGTGACTTCCAGTAGGGCCACACGTTACATGATTGAGGCAATGAAAAATGTTTTACACATTTCTGATAATACGAGTACCACCAAAAAAAGGGGTATTATGTTCGGTGAGGAAAAACTACCTGTAGTTTTCCTGAATCTGAGAAATTAAATGAGGTGTGTGATGATGCGTGGGTTTCCCCCGATAACAACGGATAATTTCTAAAATGTTATTGGCATTATATCCTTTCCCGCCAGAGGTTAGGGTGCGTTGGGAAACACCCCCTAGGGGGGATAAAGCGCTCACACGCTTGTAAGGGCTCTACCTTCGCCTGAGATGGCCGCCCTTAAGGATCCTGCTGATAGAAAGCAGGAGGGTATCCTAAAAGGTATTTACACACATACTGGTGTTATACTGCGACCAGCAATCGCCTCAGCCTGGATGTGCAGTGCTGGGTTGGCGTGGTCGGATTCCCTGACTGAAAATATTGATACCCTAGATAGGGACAGTATATTTTTGCCTATAGAGCATTTAAAAGATGCATTTTTATATATGCGTGATGCACAGCGGAATATTTGCCGACTGGCATCAAGTCTAAGCGCGTTGTCCATTTCTACCAGTAGAGGGTTATGGACACGTCAGTGGTCAGGTGATGCGTATTCCAAACGGCATTTGGAAGTATTGCTTTATTAAGGGAGGAGTTATTTGGGGTCGGTCTTTCAGACCTGGTGGCCACGGCAACAGCTGGGAATTCCACGTTTGTACCCCAGGTCGCCTCTCAACATGAGAAGACGCCGTATTATCAGGCGCAGTCTTTTCGTGGACATGCGGGCAAAAGGTTCCTCATTTCTGCCCCATGACAGAGGGAGAGGAAAAAGGCTGCAGAAATCAGCCAGTTCCCAGGAACAGAAACCCTCTCCCGCCTCTGCCAAGCCCTCAGTATACGCTGGGGCTTTACAAGCAGAATCAGGCACGGTGGGGGGCCCGTCTCAATGAATTTCAGCGCGCAGTGGGCTCACTCGCAAGTAGACCCCTGGATCCTTCAGGTGATATCTCAGGGGTACAAATTAGAATTCGAGACGTCTCCCCCTCGCCGTTTCCTAAAGTCGGCTTTACCGATGTCTCCTTCTGACAGGGAGACAGTTTTGGAAGCCATTCACAAGCTGTATTCCCAGCAGGTGATAATCAAGATACCCCTCCCGCAACAGGGAACGGGGTATTATTCCACACTGTTGTGGTACCGAAGCCGGACGGCTCGGTGAGACCGATTCTAAATCTAAAATCTTTGAACACTTACGTACAGAGGTTCAAATTCAAGATTGAGTCACTCAGAGCAGTGATTGCGAACCTGGAAGAAGGGGACTACATGATGTCTCGGGACATCAAGGATGCTTACCTTCATGTCAAAATTTACCCTTCTCACCAAGGGTACCTCAGGTTTATGGTACAGAACTGTCACTATCAGTTCAGACGCTGCCATATGGATGGTACACGGTACCCCGGGTCTTTACCAAGGTAATGGCCGAAATGATGATATTCCTTCGAAGGAAGTGAATTTTAGTTATCCCTTCTTTGGACAATTCCCTGATAAGGGTAAGATCCAGGGAACAGTTGGAGGTCGGTGTAGCACTATCTCAGGTAGTGTTGCGGCAGCACGATTGGATTCTCAATATTCCAAAATCGCACCTGGTTCCGACGACGTGTCTTCTGTTCCTAGGGATGATCCTGGACACAGTCCAGAAAAAGGTGTTTCTCCAGGAGGAGAAAGCCAGGGAGTTATCCGAGCTAGTCAGGAACCTCCTAAAACCGAGCCAAGTCTCAGTGCATCAATGCACAAGGGTTCTGGGTAAAATGGTGGCTTCCTACGAAGCAATCCCATTCGGCAGATTCCACGCAAGAACTTTCCAGTGGGACCTGCTGGACAAATGGTCCGGATCGCATCTTCAGATGCATCAGCGGATAACCCTGTCACCAAGGACAAGGGTGTCCCTCCTGTGGTGGTTGCAGAGTGCTCATCTTCTAGAGGGCCGCAGATTAGGCATTCAGGACTGGGTCCTGGTGACCACGGATGCCAGCCTGCGAGGCTGGGGAGCAGTCACACAGGGAAGGAATATCCAGGGCTTATGGTCAAGCCTGGAGACATCACTTCACATAAATATCCTGAAGCTAAGGGACATTTACAATGCTCTAAGCTTAGCAAGACCTCTGCTTCAAGGTCAGCCGGTGTTGATCCAGTCGGACAACATCACGGCAGTCACCCACGTAAACAGACAGGGTGGCACAAGAAGCAGGAGGGCAATGGCAGAAGCTGCAAGGATTCTTCGCTGGGCGGAAAATCATGTGATAGCACTGTCAGCAGTATTCATTCCGGGAGTGGACAACTGGGAAGCAGACTTCCTCAGCACGACCTCCACCCGGGAGAGTGGGGACTTCACCCAGAAGTCTTCCACATGATTAAAAACTCGACAGGTATTGCGCCAGGTCCAGGGACCCTCAGGCAATAAGCTGTAGACGCTCTGGTAACACCGTGGGTGTACCAGTCAGGGTATGTGTTCCCTCCTCTGCCTCTCATACCCAAGGTACTGAGATTGATAAGATGGAGAGGAGTAAGCACTATATTCGTGGTTCCGGATTGGCCAAGAAGGACTTGGTAACCGGAACTTCAAGAGATGCTCACGGAGGATCCGTGGCCTCTACCTCTAAGAAGGGACCTGCTCCAGCAAGGACCCTGTCTGTTCCAAGACTTACCGCGGCTGCGTTTGACGGCATGGCGGTTGAACGCCGGATCCTGAAGGAAAAAAGGCATTCCGGATGAAGTCATCCCTATCCTGATCAAAGCCAGGAAGGATGTAACCGCAAAAACATTATCACCGCAATTGGCGAAAATATGTTGCGTGGTGCGAGGCCAGTAAGGCCCGACGGAGGAAATTCAACTAGGTCGATTCCTACATTTCCTGCAAACAGGAGTGTCTATGGGCCTGAAATTGGGGTCCATTAAGGTTCAAATTTCGGCCCTGTCAATTTTCTTCCAAAAAGAACTAGCTTCAGTCCCTGAAGTTCAGACGTTTGTAAAAGGGGTACTGCATATACAGCCTCCTTTTGTGCCTCCAGTGGCACTTTGGGCTCTCAATGTAGTTTTGGGTTCCAAAAGTCACATTGGTTTGAACCACTTAAATCTGTGGAGTTAAAATATCTCACATGGAAAGTGGTCAAGCTGTTGGCCCTGGCCTGGTCCAGGCGCGTGTCAGAATTGGCGGCTTTATCCTGAAAAAGCCCTTATCTGATTTTCCATTCGGACAGGGCGGAATTGAGGACTCGTCCTCAGTTTCTCCCCAAGGTGGTTTCAGCGTCTCACCTGAACCAACCTATTGGTGGTGCCTGCGGCTACTAGGGACTTGGAGGCCTCCAAGTTGCTAGACGTTGTCAGTGCCCTGAAAATATATGTTTCCAGGACGGCTGGAGTCAGGAAATCTGACTCGCTGTTTATCCTGTGTGCACCCAACAAGCTGGGTGCTCCTGCTTCTAAGCAGACTATTGCTCGTTGGATTTGTAGTACAATTCAGCTTGCACATTCTGTGGCAGGCCTGCCACAGCCAAAAATCTGTAAATGCCCACTCCACAAGGAAGGTGGGCTCATCTTGGGTGGCTGCCCGAGGGGTCTCGGCTTTACAACTTTGCCGAGCAGCTACTTGGTCAGGAGCAAATACGTTTGTAAAATTCTACAAAATTGATATCCTGGCTGAGGAGGACCTGGAGTTCTCTCATTTGGTGCTGCAGAGTCATCCGCACTCTCCCGCCCGTTTGGGAGCTTTGGTATAATCCCCATGGTCCTTACGGAGTCCCCAGCATCCACTTAGGACGTCAGAGAAAATAAGAATTTACTTACCGATAATTCTATTTCTCATAGTCCGTAGTGGATGCTGGGCGCCCATCCCAAGTGCGGATTGTCTGCAATACTTGTACATAGTTATTGTTACAAAAATCGGGTTATTATTGTTGTGAGCCATCTTTCAGAGGCTCCTCTGTTATCATGCTGTTAACTGGGTTCAGATCACAGGTTATACGGTGTGATTGGTGTGGCTGGTATGAGTCTTACCCGGGATTCAAAATCCTTCCTTATTGTGTACGCTCGTCCGGGCACAGTATCCTAACTGAGGCTTGGAGGAGGGTCATAGGGGGAGGAGCCAGTGCACACCAGATAGTCCTAAAGCTTTCTTTAGATGTGCCCAGTCTCCTGCGGAGCCGCTATTCCCCATGGTCCTTACGGAGTCCCCAGCATCCACTACGGACTATGAGAAATAGAATTATCGGTAAGTAAATTCTTATTATTTATGTATTTGG
Source organism: Pseudophryne corroboree (assembly GCF_028390025.1). NCBI lineage: Eukaryota > Metazoa > Chordata > Amphibia > Anura > Myobatrachidae > Pseudophryne > Pseudophryne corroboree. The sequence goes on along the minus strand of NC_086447.1, from coordinate 470,824,715 downwards.
TCAAAAAAACATGTTGAGTGTATTTTTATTTTCATGTAATTAAAAATTTTTTTACATAGACTAAATGCAGAGTAATGAATTTTAAATGAATTTTATATTTAATATTGACACGAAATCCTAGAACATAGGTATATTTTACAGCAGAAAAAGGGCATCTTATAATGAGGAAGAAAGTGTAATGCTTCCAGTGATTCATCATGATAGCTGTAAGCCCCAAGATTTGTGCCAATAGATAAAATACTTTTGTTTGCGAAGTGATTTATGTGAAATTTAGAAGGAGGTCAGTGAGGAGTGACCAGGGCTTCCTGCTGCTATCTTGACAGTATATTAGTACATTCTCCTGCAATGGGCTCTATCCTTTTTCCTGGCTAGATTACTTTGCTTAGCAGAACATGACTAACTGCACCATAGGGCATCTCGCTCATGCAGCGCGGCAAGACAAGAAAAATAGATATACCACTAATTTGTTATAGAAATATTATCTCAGAACTAAGTCACAGGAGTGGAAATGGGCCATTATATTGGTGTAAAATTAAGGGGCGAGAATATAATGTATTCTCTCAGCTAATAATATATGCAGTTCCTTTCAAGGGTGTTGATTGATTTTAATTAATGAATTTATTTTTATTGTTTATCATAGAACGTGTCCAAATTTGAGTTATCTCTAGTGCTCTAAATGCCTGTATGGTTTTAATTAGACCAGTGATCTCCAACCCATAGCTCGCGAGCTACCAGTAGCTCGCCGTAGTATTTTCGGTAGCTCACAGAGCGCACGGGCTTGGGCGGTCACTGGCACTCCTCCTCCCTTAATTTTTAATATGGTGGACCGGCAGTGGCGGCACCTGATTGGTTGCCGGACCGCGAGTTTTGATTGGCTCACTTACCGGCACCATATTTTAAATGCCCGCCGCTGGAGACTCTGTCACCCTCACCGTAGCCACACTCCGGACTTCACAGGAGAGGCGCGCGCTGCACTCTCCTCCCTTTCCGTCCCTCATACAGGAGGAGCAGCAGCGGGGACAGTAGAATATGCCAGCAAGGGTTAGCACTGTGTGGGGCACTGTATCGGACACTGCGGGGGAACATTTTATCTGGCGCTGCGGGGGGCATTTTAAATGGCACTGCGGGGGGATTTGTATCCGGCACTGCTAGGGGGCATTATTTGTGTATCTGGCACTGCTGGGAGGCATTATTTGTATATTTGGCACTGCTGAGGGGCATTATTTGTATAATTGGCACTGCTGAGGGGCATTATTTGTGTATCTGGCACTGCTGAGGGGCATTATTTGTGTATCTGGCACTACGCGGGGGGGGGGGGCATTACTTGTAATTGTGAGGCCACACCCACTTTTGCAGGAACGCACGCGCATTGGGGGTAGGGGGTAGCTCCTTCAGAGGTTTTATTTTCCTAAAGTAGCTAACACCCCAATTAAGGTTGGAGACCACTGAATTATACTGTAGTTATGTGTTAAGGAATTCCTGACAAATACCTCTCTCCACTCCAATCTATCCTCAAAGCTGCTGCCCGGCTCATTTTCCTCACCAAACGCACTACGTCCACCTCTCCTCTCTTACAAGACCTTCACTGGCTCCCCTTCCCTTTCAGAATCCATTACAAGCTTCTCACACTCACTTACAAAGCCCTCACCCACTCCTCTCCCATCTATATCTCTGACCTTATCTCCCTTTACACTCCCACCCATTCTCTTCGCTGTGCTAATCCACGCTGACTCTCCTGCCTACGGATTACTTCCTCCCACTCCTACCTCCAAGATTTTTCACATGCTGCACCACTTCTCTGGAATTCATTACCTCTCCCCCTCAGACTCTCCACAAAAACTTCAAACGGGCTCTCAAGACCCACTTCTTCACCAAACCCAGCCAAATCTCATCCTAACCCTCTGTTCCACGCTCTCTATGTACCCCATCTGTGTCACCCCTGTCTGTCTACCCCTCCCCTTTAGAATGTAAGCTCTCACGAGTAGGGCCCTCTTCCCTCATGTGCTTATCCTTTTTCTTACTTTAATATTCTTCAACTGCACCAAATCCAGCAGTCTTCTACCACCTGATACTTATTCCAGTGTCACCTGCTGATGTAGCTATGTGTATTTACCCTGTACTTGTCCTATACTGTCATCAACTGTAAGTTGCTGTTTTCCTGTTTGATTATTTTTTTATGTACTCTGTAATTGGGTGTTGCGGAACACTTGTGGTGCCATATAAATAAAGGATAATAATAATATATTGAAGATATGTGTTATTCCACATCAACTGAGTTCCTATATACCGTGCAGATTGGGAGTGGAAATGGAATCTGAAATATATATACACAATAAACAAACTCACTCATATACATAAGGAAGTTAAGTTACACACATCAGCGGTGTCCCTGCCTACGCAGCTATGCTGCATAGGCAGGGGTCAACCTCTATTTGATTTTCTCTGACGTCCTAGTGGATGCTGGGAACTCCGTAAGGACCATGGGGAATAGCGGCTCCGCAGGAGACTGGGCACAAAAGAAAAGCTTTAGGACTACCTGGTGTGCACTGGCTCCTCCCCCCATGACCCTCCTCCAAGCCTCAGTTAGATTTTTGTGCCCGACCGAGCAGGGTGCAATCTAGGGGGCTCTCCTGAGCTCTTTAGAAAAAAGATAGTTTTAGGTTTTTTATTTTCAGTGAGACCTGCTGGCAACAGGCTCACTGCATCGAGGGACTAAGGGGAGAAGAAGCGAACCTGCCTGCTTGCAGCCAGCTTGGGCTTCTTAGGCTACTGGACACCATTAGCTCCAGAGGGACCAAACACAGGCCCAGCCTCGGAGTCCGGTCCCAGAGCCGCGCCGCCGGCCCCCTTACAGAGCCAGAAGCAAGAAGAGGTCCGGAAAATCGGCGGCAGAAGACATCAGTCTTCAACAAGGTAGCACACAGCACTGCAGCTGTGCGCCATTGCTCCTCAGGCACACTTCACACTCCGGTCACTGAGGGTGCAGGGCGCTAGGGGGGGCGCCCTGAGCAGCAATAAAAACACCTTGGCTGGCGAATATACATCACATATAACCCCCAGGGCTATATGGATGTATATTAACCCCTGCCAGAATACAGCAAAAAGCGGGAGAAAAGTCCGCCGAGAAGGGGGCGGAGCCTATCTCCTCAGCACACTGGCGCCATTTTCCCTCACAGCTCCGCTGGAAGGACGTCTCCCTGACTCTCCCCTGCAGTCCTGCACTACAGAAAAGGGTAAAACAAGAGGGGGGGGCCACTAATTTGGCGCAATAATAATATAAATAGCAGCTATAAGGGAAAAACACTCTTTATAGTGTTATCCCAGTATATATATAGCGCTCTGGTGTGTGCTGGCATACTCTCCCTCTGTCTCCCCAAAGGGCTAGTGGGGTCCTGTCCTCTATCAGAGCATTCCCTGTGTGTGTGCTGTGTGTCGGTACGATTGTGTCGACATGTATAAGGAGGAAAATGATGTGGAGGCGGAGCAATTGCCTGTAATAGAGATGTCACCCCTTAGGGAGTCGACACCTGAGTGGATGGGCTTATGGAAGGAATTACGTGACAGTGTCAGCTCTTTACAAACGACGGTTGATGACATGAGACAGCCGGCTACTCAGCTTGTGCCTGTCCAGGCGTCTCAAAGGCCATCAGGGGCTCTAAAACGCCCGTTACCTCAGATGGCAGATACAGACGCCGACACGGATACTGACTCCAGTGTCGACGATGAAGAGACGAATGTGACTTCCAGTAGGGCCACACGTTACATGATTGAGGCAATGAAAAATGTTTTACACATTTCTGATAGTACAAGTACCACTAAAAAGGGTATTATGTTTGGTGAGAAAAAACTACCTGTAGTTTTTCCTGCATCTGAAGAATTAAATGAAGTGTGTGATGAAGCGTGGGTTTCCCCCGATAAAAAACTGATAATTCCTAAAAGGTTATTGGCATCATACCCCTTCCCGCCAGAGGATAGGGCACGTTGGGAAACACCCCCTAGGGTGGATAAAGCGCTCACACGTTTGTCTAAACAGGTGGCACTACCGTCTCCTGATACGGCCGCCCTAAAGGAACCTGCTGACAGAAAGCAGGAGAATATCCTAAAATGTATATACACTCACACGGGTGTTATACTGCGACCAGCAATCGCCTCAGCCTGGATGTGCAGTGCTGGGGTGGCTTGGTCGGATTCCCTGACTGAAAATATTGATACCCTAGATAGGGACAGTATATTACTGACTATAGAGCATTTAAAAGATGCATTTTTATACATGCGTGATGCACAGAGGGATATTTGCCGACTGGCATCAAGAGTAAGTGCGCTGTCCATCTCTGCCAGAAGAGGGTTATGGACGCGGCAGTGGTCAGGTGATGCGGATTCCAAAAGGCATATGGAAGTATTGCCTTATAAAGGGGAGGAGTTATTTGGGGTAGGTCTATCAGACCTAGTGGCCACGGCAACTGCTGGGAAATCCACATTTTTACCCCAGGTAGCCTCTCAACATAAGAAGACGCCATATTATCAGGCGCAGTCCTTTCGGCCCCATAAGGGCAAGCGGGCAAAAGGCTCCTCATTTCTGCCCCGTGGCAGAGGGAGAGGAAAAAGGCTGCAGCAAACAGCCAGTTCCCAGGAACAGAAGCCCTCTCCCGCTTCTGCCAAGTCTTCAGCATGACGCTGGGGCTTTACAAGCGGACTCAGGCACGGTGGGGGCCCGTCTCAAGAATTTCAGCGCGCAGTGGGCTCACTCACAAGTGGACCCCTGGATCCTTCAGGTGGTATCTCAGGGGTACAAATTGGAATTCGAGACATCTCCCCCTCGCCGTTTCCTAATGTCTGCTTTACCGACGTCTCCCTCCGACAGGGAGGCGGTATTGGAAGCAATTCACAAGCTGTATTCTCAGCAGGTGATAATCAAGGTACCCCTCCTGCAACAGGGAAAGGGGTATTATTCCACGCTGTTTGTGGTACCGAAGCCGGACGGCTCGGTGAGACCTATTTTAAATCTGAAATCCTTGAACACTTACATACAGAGGTTCAAATTCAAGATGGAGTCACTCAGAGCGGTGATTGCGAACCTGGAAGAAGGGGATTATATGGTGTCTCTGGACATCAAGGATGCTTACCTCCATGTCCCAATTTTACCCTTCTCACCAAGGGTACCTCAGGTTTGTGGTACAGAACTGCCACTATCAGTTTCAGACGCTGCCGTTTGGATTGTCCACGGCACCCCGGGTCTTTACCAAAGTAAAGGCCGAAATGATGATACTCCTCCGAAAGAAAGGAGTTTTAATTATCCCTTACTTGGACGATCTCCTGATAAGGGCAAGATCCAGGGAACAGTTGGTAGTCGGGGTAGCACTATCTCAAGTAGTGTTGCGGCAGCACGGTTGGATTCTCAATATCCCAAAATCGCAGCTGATCCCGACGACACGTCTTCTATTCCTAGGGATGATCCTGGACACAGTCCAGAAAAAGGTGTTTCTCCCGGAGGAGAAAGCCAGGGAGTTATCCGAGCTAGTCAGAAACCTCCTAAAACCAGGCCAAGTCTCAGTGCATCAATGCACAAGGGTCCTGGGAAAAATGGTGGCTTCTTACGAAGCAATCCCATTCGGCAGATTCCACGCAAGAACATTCCAGTGGGACCTGCTGGACAAATGGTCCGGATCGCATCTTCAGATGCATCGGCGGATAACCCTGTCACCAAGGACAAGGGTGTCTCTCCTGTGGTGGTTGCAGAGTGCTCATCTTCTAGAGGGCCGCAGATTCGGCATTCAGGACTGGGTCCTGGTGACCACAGATGCCAGCCTGCAAGGCTGGGGAGCAGTCACACAGGGAAGAAATTTCCAGGGCTTGTGGTCAAGCCTGGAGACATCACTTCACATAAATATCCTGGAGTTAAGGGCCATTTACAATGCTCTAAGCCAAGCAAGACCTCTGCTTCAGGGTCAGCCGGTGCTGATCCAGTCGGACAACATCACGGCAGTCGCCCACATAAACAGACAGGGCGGCACAAGAAGCAGGAGGGCAATGGCAGAAGCTGCAAGGATTCTTCGCTGGGCGGAAAATCATGTGATAGCACTGTCAGCAGTGTTCATTCCGGGAGTGGACAACTGGGAAGCAGACTTCCTCAGCAGGCACGACCTCCACCCGGGAGAGTGGGGACTTCACCCAGAAGTCTTCCACATGATTGTAAACCGTTGGGAAAAACCAGAGGTGGACATGATGGCGTCCCGCCTCAACAAAAAACTGGACAGGTATTGCGCCAGGTCAAGGGACCCTCAGGCAATAGCTGTGGACGCTCTGGTAACACCGTGGGTGTACCAGTCAGTGTATGTGTTCCCTCCTCTGCCTCTCATACCCAAGGTACTGAGAATTATAAGACGGAGAGGAGTAAGAACTATACTCGTGGCTCCGGATTGGCCAAGAAGGACTTGGTACCCGGAACTACAAGAGATGCTCACAGAGGACCCGTGGCCTCTACCTCTAAGAAGGGACCTGCTCCAGCAAGGACCCTGTCTGTTCCAAGACTTACCGCGGCTGCGTTTGACGGCATGGCGGTTGAACGCCGGATCCTGAAGGAAAAAGGCATTCCGGAGGAAGTCATCCCTACCCTGATCAAAGCCAGGAAGGATGTAACCGCAAAGCATTATCACCGCATTTGGCGAAAATATGTTGCGTGGTGCGAGGCCAGGAAGGCCCCAACGGAGGAATTTCAACTGGGTCGATTCCTGCATTTCCTGCAAACAGGAGTGTCTATGGGCCTCAAATTGGGATCCATTAAGGTTCAGATTTCGGCCCTGTCGATTTTCTTCCAGAAAGAACTGGCTTCAGTTCCTGAAGTTCAGACGTTTGTCAAGGGGGTGCTGCATATACAGCCTCCTTTTGTGCCTCCAGTGGCACCTTGGGATCTCAATGTAGTTTTGGGGTTCCTCAAATCACATTGGTTTGAACCGCTTAAATCTGTGGATTTAAAATATCTCACATGGAAAGTGGTCATGCTGTTGGCCCTGGCTTCGGCCAGGCGCGTGTCAGAATTGGCGGCTTTATCCTGTAAAAGCCCTTATCTGATTTTCCATTCGGACAGGGCGGAATTGAGGACTCGTCCTCAGTTTCTCCCTAAGGTGGTGTCAGCGTTTCACCTGAACCAGCCTATTGTGGTGCCTGCGGCTACTAGGGACTTGGAGGACTCCAAGTTGCTAGACGTTGTCAGGGCCCTGAAAATATATGTTTCCAGGACGGCTGGAGTCAGAAAATCTGACTCGCTGTTTATCCTGTACGCACCCAACAAGCTGGGTGCTCCTGCTTCTAAGCAGACCATTGCTCGCTGGATCTGTAATACAATTCAGCTTGCGCATTCTGTGGCAGGCCTGCCACAGCCAAAATCTGTAAATGCCCACTCCACAAGGAAGGTGGGCTCATCCTGGGCGGCTGCCCGAGGGGTCTCGGCGTTACAACTTTGCCGAGCTGCTACTTGGTCAGGGTCAAATACCTTTGTAAAATTTTACAAATTTGACACTCTGGCTGAGGAGGACCTTGAGTTCTCTCATTCGGTGCTGCAGAGTCATCCGCACTCTCCCGCCCGTTTGGGAGCTTGGGTATAATCCCCATGGTCCTTACGGAGTTCCCAGCATCCACTAGGACGTCAGAGAAAATAAGAATTTACTTACCGATAATTCTATTTCTCGTAGTCCGTAGTGGATGCTGGGCGCCCATCCCAAGTGCGGATTATCTGCAATACTTGTACATAGTTATTGTTAACAATTCGGGTTATTGTTGTTGTGAGCCATCTATCCAGAGGCTCCTCTGTTATCATGCTGTTAACTGGGTTCATATCACAAGTTGTACGGTGTGATTGGTGTGGCTGGTATGAGTCTTACCCGGGATTCAAAATCCTTCCTTATTGTGTACGCTCGTCCGGGCACAGTATCCTAACTGAGGCTTGGAGGAGGGTCATAGGGGGAGGAGCCAGTGCACACCAGGTAGTCCTAAAGCTTTTCTTTTGTGCCCAGTCTCCTGCGGAGCCGCTATTCCCCATGGTCCTTACGGAGTTCCCAGCATCCACTACGGACTACGAGAAATAGAATTATCGGTAAATAAATTCTTATTTTTTTTGCGATGTGATCACAATTGAATTACAAACGCTTCTCAGGGCAGCACCACACATGCTGGGTGGCCTTGCCGTGTGCTGGGCGGCCCCCAGCATGTGATTTCAGTGGTCGCAGATTTTGCTAAAATAGCAAAATTTGCGACTAACTCTGAATAACCCCTTATGTGCTAAATTTATCAATTGCCACCGATAGAAAGAGGTACTTAAAATACTATATTGCTACATACTGTACCACAGATGAGGGGCTTAGTTTTGCCTCAGATCTTCCAACCAAGTTCAGATTTTAGAGCGAGACTAAATAACCTTTTTCAGAGGCCATGCATGAGCTTTCTGTAAATCTAGGCTCTCACGTGTTTTTTGCTCACATGTAACATGCAAATGAAAACATACTAGAGCTGAGATTTTTGGACAGCTGAACCAGGACCTCAGAAAGATGAATTTCTGAGATCAGAACTTGGCAAGAAGATCAGAAACAAATCCAAACCACTCATCTCTAGTATGAGCTTCATTACTTACAGATATGCAATGTAACTCCGAAAGCTCCCATCTCCGACCCCCCTCGCCCTTCGCCCCTCCTTGGGATCTCTTCATTGGCCAAAAGCACAGTGTTCTTAAAAAAAGTTATTTTTTAGTAATGGATACACTTAAGGGGGAAATCAATTAAGTGATATCACACCCTCTTTAAGGCTGTGAGCATAAAATGTGTGATTCCAGCGCAAGCCACAAGGGGAGGAGATCCAATGTCATTGCTGGCATTTTAATACCATTGCAACTCGCCTTCCTTGTGTGCAGAGGTGAGTTAATTGAATTCCCCAAAAATTAATTAACTCACCACTGAGAGACTGCACGTGCCCATGAAAACCTGTGTCTTTAGTATGTTGTAGCACCCCCTTATTGCACTTCTGTGATGCAGAATCAGAGTTAATTTGCTTCCTTTTTATCCTAGTCTTGTTACCTGTTACCCTTCCCCCTTTCTTGTAGTTAGTAGACATACATACACGTTACCCCTGTTTGAGTCACTTACTGCTGTAAACGTCTTACGCATTCTGCTTACATTTTGCCTGTTCTGCACTTGTTTTATCTCATTCTGCTGACCCGTCATCATAATGTATTATAAAAAATAAAATAAAAAAGCCTGTTAAATTATGAAAAAAATAGTTTTTTTCTTTATTGAAATGTCAGTCCTGGCCCTTCAATCCTATTTTTTGTTATGGTGTTGTTGTTGTTGGTCAGCTTTTATGTTTAGTACTTACAAATGCCACAATTTGCAGATTCTTGAAATTCGTAAACCTTTGTGAAATGAGATAAACCATATTACAGTTAGATTTGAGACCCTTCCATATAGTAATACTAGAACACTGTACGATGTGGTATTATTTCCATTTCTTTGTCATCACCCATGTAAAGCTCTGTTATTGTCGAATAAATTACTAGATATGAACAAATTTGTTTTAATCTTTGTTTTAGTAATGAGAAGTTAATATGTTACTTCAGGTCAACATTGCTAGGGAATTCATGAAATGTAAAGGTTTAGCCAGGCCACCATCAAAGATTGTTTAGTTAATATAAATAACAATATAAATGAAATACAGATGATAGCTTTTTGTATAAATGTCCATTTAGATTTAGATTGGTCAGACTAAGCAGGAGTGTTGAGTTCTGTCCTATGCAGTGATGAGTGTACACTAAGGGGGTTATTCAGGTTTGTTAGCAAACCAAAAGAGCACAATAATGGTCAAAACCATGTTGCACTGTAGGTGTGGCAGATGTACAGAGAGATTTACATTTGGGTGGATTATATTGTTTCCGTGCACGGTAAATACTGGCTGTTTAATTTTTACACTACAATTTAGATATCAGTTTTAACACACCCCACCCAAATCTAACTCTCTGCACATGTTACATCTTTACATCTACTCCACCTGCAGTGCAGCATGGTTTTGCCCAGTTGCTTGCTTTTTTAGTTTGCTATTAAACCTGAATAAAGCCCTAAGGTACAAGTTAAGCCATTTCGCAGGCCTCTCTTAAAGCTAGATGAATTGTTTCTTCTCAATACATTTACAACAAAAAAAATGGGGAGTGCTGTCCGCACTATGAAAATAAATTAGTCTGCAGAAACCAAAAAATTATAGCAGTTTATTATATTGAAAATAAAGAAATATCAATCAAGTTTGGTTTAATAATAAATGGCTGTCACAATACCTCTTGCAATAAAGTCATGCACACAAAATATGTTAGTATTGGGTGTAAATCAGAAAAAGGTGAAAACGACTATGTTTAATAATGCAGTCCCTTTGACTTATTTGGCCTAAACACAGTGTAAATCAGTTTCACCCACGAAACATCTTCAGCTGCCATTATTATTATTATTGCTATTATTATCCTTTATTGATATGGCGCCACAAGGGATCTGCAGCGCCCATTACATAGTACATAATCAAATGAGCAAACAAGAAAACAGCACTTACAGGTCAAGACAATATAGGACAGGTATGGAAAACCCGGGGTTAGGTGCCATTAGAGTGAGTATGGAGTATAAGATACTGTCGGTTAAGTAAGAAAAGGAAAGGCACATGAGGAAAGAAGTCCCTGCTCTTGCGAGCTTACAATCTAAATGGTGAAGGGCTGATAGACTAGGGTGACACAAAAGGGGCAGACAGTGAGCATAGACAAGAGGGTTAGGAGGAGAGTTGGCTGGGTTTGGTGAAGAAGTGGGTATTGAGAGCCGTTTGAAGTTTTGTAGAGAGGTGGACAGTTGGATGGGGAAAGGAAGAGAATTCCAGAGATAGGGAGCAGCACATGCAAAATCTTGTAGGTAGGAGTGGGAGGAGGTAATCAGTTGGCAGGAGAGACGGCGTGCATTAACAGAACGAAGAGGACAGGTGGGAATGTAAAGCAAGATAAGGTCAGAGATGTAAAATGGAGAAGAGCGGGTGAGGGCTTTGTAGGTGAGAGTGAGAAGCTTGAATTGGATTCTGAATGGGAAAGTAGTCGTTGAAGGTCCTGCAAGAGAAGGGGAGGTGGATGTAGTATGTTAGGTGAAGAAGATGAGACTGGCAGCAGCATTGAGGATAGATTGGATTGGAGAGAGGCCTTTTCAGGGAGGCCAGATAGGTGGAGATTACAGTAGTCTAATCTGGAGATGACCAGTGAATGGATGAGGGTGTTAGTAGCATCATGGGTGAGAGAGCCTAATCCTGGAGATGTTTTTGAGATGGAAACAGCAGGTTTGTGAGAGGTACTGAATGTGTGGTTAAGGATTACTCCCAGACAGCGCAGTTGGGGGCTAGAGGAGATAGAAGATAGAAGTGCCATCAATGGATAATTAAATTGTGGGAGATGAGGTTATGTGGTAGGGAAGATAATCAGCTCAGTCTTAGACATGTTAAGTTTAAGAAAGCGCTGGGACATCCAGGAAGGGATAGCAGAGAGACAGTTGGAGATACGAGTGAGGAAAGGTAGATTCGGAGTTGATATAGGTGTATTCAGTACGTTGCAAGCATGTAGTAGTGATATGTCTGATCTGCTTGGGCAATTATTGACCTTCCTTAATACAATACACTGGCGATTGTCGGTTTGTGACTACTTGGCAGTAAAAAGGTTTATAGTCTTCAAATACAAAAACAAAAAAATGACAGCAACCTTGATGCTCTTCTCTGGCTTGGCGTTCGTTTCCTCAGCAGGGTAGAAGCAGTCATTTCTAGACAGTGGTGGAGACGAATTTTCTAGAGATAATTTTTTAAATAATTAACTAGAAAGTAGGATTAACGAATCAAAAAATAAACACAAACATAAGAGTGTAGAATAATTTGGGGAAGAGGTAGTAATTAAGCGGATTATTAGGCCATGTAGTAAACAAACTAATAAAACAATCATGCAGGTATTATATACAGTACATATGATGCCGTCAAAAACTTCATTTAATGTACAGATTGAGTATCCCATATCCAAATATTCCAAAATACGGAAGTTTTCGAGTGAGACTGAGATAGTGAAACCTTTGTTTTTTGATGGCTCAATAGGGGTTATTCTGAGTTGATCGCAGCAGTAAGTTTGTTAGCAATTGGGCAAAACCATGTGCACTGCAGGAGGGGCAGATATAACATTTGCAGAGAGAGTTAGATTTGGGTGGGTTATAATGTTTCTGTGAAGGGTAAATACTGGCTGCTTTATTTTTACACTGCAATTTAGATTCCAGTTTGAACACACCCCACCCAAATTTAACTCTCGCTGCGCATGTTATATCTGTCCCCCCTGCAGTGCACATGGTTTTGCCCAACTGCTAACAAATTTGATGCTGCGATCAACTCAGAATTAGGCCCAATGTACTCAAACTTTGTTTAATACACAAAGTTATTAAAAATATTGTATTAAATGACCATCAGGCTGTGTGTATAAGGTGTATATAAAACAGAAATGCATTCTGTGCTTATACTTAGGTCCCATCGCCATGATATCTCATTATGGTATGCAATTATTATGGAAAAATCTGATATCCAAAATACTTCTGGTCCCAAGCATTTTGGATATGGGATACTCAACCTGTAATATATTCACTTGTGAAAGCAGATATCAGATTGTTGGTGTGGTTTACATTTTTGCTGTTTACACTTTTAGTATAGCATCCTGTGACCATGTAACTATAAGGTTTAATTAATTATGAAATTAGATTGATGCACTGTAGTCTTATCTCTTGCTCTCCTTCCATTTTTTTATACAGATGGATGACATTATTGGAACTGTAAGGGATTCCAACCTGAAGCTCACACTTGCATTTGGCATTGGAATGCACCATGCTGGCTTACATGAAAGGGATCGAAAGACAGTAGAAGAGCTTTTTGTTAACTGCAAAATTCAGGTATATACTTCACAAAATTTCCTGGAAATTTGTGATTAATCATGAACAGAATTATTTAAGTTCTACGCTTATGTTTTGTTTTTTAACTAGGTTCTTATTGCAACCAGTACTTTGGCATGGGGTGTTAATTTCCCTGCTCACCTAGTTGTTGTCAAGGGAACAGAATTTTATGATGGAAAAACAAGGAGATATGTGGATTATCCCATCACAGGTACTACAGTATGTTGCTTCGCATGTACAGTGTGGCTTTAAACTGCCTTATAAGCCTATTCCTTAATATGTAGAGTAGACCATTTCACTAGCACCCAAATTACCTAGTTTACATTGGATAATATGCCAGATGTGCAGAATGCTTTCTTTATGCTACAGTTTATCTGTTTACATATATTTACTGTAAAACTACAACCCACAGATTACATAATACCATGGAATCCACATAATCAGAGCCTGTCCTGCTCACAAGAGCCCTACGTGCTTTTGGAGCTGTGGGAAGACACTTCTCTTTTTCTTTTTTTTGCCTAGGCAAAAAAATAGGACTTTTCGCTATTTTTAGGGCAAATTGGGATTCACCCTATTCAATAGCAGGGCTGTCTTTTTTTCACCAAGGCAAAAAATTCAGCAGGAGCGAAAAACATGTGGATCAACAAATCGTGTGTGTGTCCCCCCCCCTCCCCCCCTGCGCCGGCAAAAACGCTGGCTGTTTTCACTGATTTTGAGGCATTTTTCACCAATGCCTTTTCACACAAAAAAAAGTGAAAAAGCATTGGCGAAGATGCCTTAAAAATGGGTGAAAATGGGCCTCAATTGAATAAACTGGTGGGAGAATTCAATAGCTCTGAGATTACCGGAGCTAATTGAATACCCCCCATAGTGGGAGATATAAGCAAAATTGGGTATTGCAGAGATGGAGGAATGGTGGTAGGCTTCTAAGAAAAATGGTGGTTGATTACGTAGATATTTTTAGAACAGTACCATTTAGTAGCCAGCCTGTACTTAAAAATATGAAAGCTTTAGAAGAATACATTTAAAACACTTGTTTTAGTTTGAATAAATCTGCAAATTAATATAGTTTTCTCTAACGTCCTAGATGATGCTGGGGACTCCGTAAGGACCATGGGGATAGACGGGTTCCGCAGGAGACATGGGCACTTTAAGAAATAATTTAGTTCCTGGTGTGCACTGGCTCCTCCCTCTATACCCCTCCTCCAGACCTCAGTTTGATACTGTGCCCAGAGGAGCTGGGTGCTTTTCAGTGAGCTCTCCTGAGTTTACTGATAGAAAGTATTTTGTTAGGTTTTTTATTTTCAGGGAGCTCTGCTGGCAACAGACTCCCTGCATCGAGGGACTGAGGGGAGAGAAGCAGCCCTACTCTCTGAAGCTAGGTCCTGCTTCTTAAGCTACTGGACACCATTAGCTCCAGAGGGATTGGTACGCAGGATCTCACCCTCGCCGTCCGTCCCAGAGTCGCGCCGCCGTCCCCCTCGCAGAGCCGGAAGATAGAAGCCGAGTGAGTATGAGAAGAAAAGAGGCGGCAGAAGACTTCATGATCTTCACTAGAGGTAACGCACAGCACTGCAGCTGTGCGCCATTGCTCCACACACCTCACATACTCCGGTCACTGTAAGGGTGCAGGGCGCAGAGGGGGGCGCCCTGGGCAGCATTTGGGACCTCATGTTGGCAAAAGTACACATTTATACAGCTGGGCACTGTATATATGTATGAGCCCCCGCCAAAATTACTGTACAAGCGGAACAGAAGCCCGCCGTCGAGGGGGCGGGGCTTCTCCCTCAGCACTCACCAGCGCCATTTTTTCTCCACAGCACTGCTGAGAGGAAGCTCCCCGGACTCTCCCCTGCTGATACACGGTAGAAGAGGGTTGAAAAGAGAGGGGGGGGGGGCACATAATTAGGCGCAAAAACTATACATACAGCAGCTACTGGGTTAACATTAAGTTACTGTGTATTCCTGGGATATTATAGCGCTGGGGTGTGTGCTGGCATACTTTCTCTCTGTTTCTCCAAAGGGACTTGTGGGGGAACTGTCTTCAGAAAGGACATTTCCTGTGTGTGTGTGTGTGTGTGTGTGTGTGTGTGTGTGTGTGTGTGTGTGTGTGTGTGTGGTGTGTCGGTACGCTTGTGTCGACATGTCTGATGAGGAAGGCTATGTGAGAGAGGAGCGGGAGCAAATGAATGTGGTGTCTCCGCCGACGGCGCCGACACCTGATTGGATGGATATGTGGAAGGTTTTAAATGATAATGTTAATTCCTTGCATAAAAGATTTGACAAGGCTGATGCATCGGGACAGTCAGGGTCTCAACCCGTGCCTGACCCTCTGTCGCAGGGACCGTCAGGGTCTCATAAGCGCCCACTATCCCAAATTGTTGACACAGATACCGACATGGATTCTGACTCCAGTTTCGATTACGATGATGCAAAGTTACAGCCAAAATTGGCTAAATCCCTTCGATATATGATTATAGCAATAAAGGATGTTTTGCACATCACAGAGGAAACCCCTGTCCCTGACACGAGGGTGTATATGTATAAGGGAAAGAAGCCTGAGGTAACTTTTCCCCCCTCACACGAACTGAATGAGTTATGTGAAAAAGCTTGGGAATCTCCAGATAAGAAAATGCAGATTTCCAAACGGATTCCTATGGCGTATTCTTTCCCGCCAACGGATAGGCTACGATGGGAATCCTCCCCTAGGGTGGACAAAGCTTTAACACGCTTATCCAAAAAGGTAGCCCTGCCGTCCCAGGATACGGCTACCCTCAAAGATGCTGCTGACCGCAAACAGGAGGTTACCCTGAAGTCCATTTATACACATTCAGGTACCTTACTAAGACCGGCAATTGCGTCGGCCTGGGTGTGTAGTGCTGTAGCGGCATGGACGGATACCTTATCGGAGGAATTGGATACCCTAGATAAGGATACTGTATTATTGACCCTGGGGCATATAAAAGACGCTGTCCTACATATGAGAGATGCTCAAAGAGACATTAGTCTACTGGGTTCTAGAATAAACGCTATGTCGATTTCGGCCAGAAGGTCCTGTGGACTCGACAATGGACAGGTGATGCCGACTCAAAAAGGCATATGGAGGTTTTACCTTACAGGGGTGAGGAATTGTTCGGGGAAGGTCTCTCGGACCTGGTCTCCACAGCTACAGCTGGAAACTCAAATTTTTTGCCTTATGTTCCCTCACAGCCTAAGAGAGCACCGCATTATCAAATGCAGTCCTTTCGTTCACAAAGAAACAAGAAAGTCCGAGGTGCGTCCTTTCTTGCCAGAGGTAGGGGCAGAGGAAAGAAGCTGCACAACACAGCTAGTTCCCAGGAACAGAAGTCCTCACCGGCCTCTGCAAAAACCACCGCATGACGCTGGGGCTCCACTGGCGGAGTCGGGCCCGGTGGGGGCACGTCTTCGGAATTTCAGCCACATGTGGGTTCACTCCCAGGTGGATCCTTGGGCAATAGAAATTGTGTCTCAGGGTTACAAGCTGGAATTCGAAGAGGTGCCTCCTCGCCGGTATTTCAAATTGGCCCTACCATCTTCCCCCCAAGAGAGGGAAATAGTGTTAAACGCAATACAAAAATTGTATCTTCAGCAGGTGGTGGTCAAGGTTCCCCTCCTTCAACAGGGAAGGGGTTATTGTTCGACCATGTTTGTAGTCCCGAAACCGGACGGTTCGGTCAGACCTATATTGAATTTAAAATCTCTGAACCTATACTTGAAAAGGTTCAAGTTCAAGATGGAATCGCTAAGAGCGGTCATCGCAAGCCTGGAAGGGGGGGATTTTATGGTGTCACTGGACATAAAGGATGCGTACCTTCATGTCCCCATTTATCCACCTCATCAGGCGTACCTAAGATTTGCGGTACAGGATTGTCATTACCAATTTCAGACGTTGCCGTTTGGTCTCTCAACGGCCCAGAGGATTTTCACCAAGGTAATGGCGGAAATGATGGTGCTCCTGCGGAAGCAAGGGGTCACAATTATCCCGTACTTGGACGATCTCCTCATAAAAGCGAGATCAAGAGAGCAGTTGCTGAACAGCGTATCTCTTTCACTGAAAGTGTTACAGCAACACGGCTGGATTCTATATATTCCAAAGTCGCAGTTGGTTCCTACGACTCGTCTACCCTTCTTGGGCATGATTCTGGACACGGACCAGAAGAGGGTTTATCTCCCGATATAGAAGGCCCAGGAACTCATGACTCTGGTCAAGAACCTATTGAAACCAAAACAGGTGTCAGTGCATCATTGCACTCGAGTCCTGGGAAAGATGGTGGCGTCATACGAGGCCATTCCCTTCGGCAGGTTCCATGCGAGGACTTTCCAATGGGACCTACTGGACAAGTGGTCCGGGTCACATCTTCAGATGCATCGGTTGATCACCCTGTCCCCCAGGGCCAGGGTGTCACTTCTGTGGTGGCTGCAGAGTGCTCACCTTCTCGAGGGCCGCAGATACGGCATTCAGGACTGGATCCTGGTGACCACGGACGCAAGCCTCCGAGGTTGGGGAGCAGTCACACAGGGAAGAAATTTCCAGGGTCTTTGGTCAAGTCAAGAGACTTGTCTTCACATCAACATCCTGGAGCTAAAGGCCATATACAACGCCCTACGTCAAGCGGAGACCTTACTTCGCGACCGACCAGTTCTGATCCAGTCAGACAACATCACCGCAGTGGCTCATGTTAACCGCCAAGGCGGCACAAGGAGCAGAGTGGCAATGGCGGAAGCCACCAGAATTCTTCGCTGGGCGGAGAATCATGTAAGCACACTGTCAGCAGTGTTCATTCCGGGAGTGGACAACTGGGAAGCAGACTTCCTCAGCAGACACGACCTACACCCGGGAGAGTGGGGACTTCATCCAGAAGTCTTCGCAAAGATTGTGAGTCGGTGGGAACTGCCACAGATAGACATGATGGCGTCCCGCCTCAACAAAAAGCTACAGAGGTATTGCGCCAGGTCAAGAGACCCTCAGGCAGTAGCGGTAGACGCCCTAGTGACACCGTGGGTTTTCCGGTCAGTCTATGTATTTCCTCCTCTTCCTCTCATACCAAAGGTGTTGAGGATAATAAGAAGAAAAGGAGTGAGAACAATCCTCATTGTTCCAGATTGGCCAAGACGGACCTGGTATCCAGATCTGCAGGAACTGCTGACAGAAGATCCGTGGCCTCTTCCTCTAAGACAGGACCTGTTGCAAAAGGGACCCTGTCTGTTCCAAGACTTACCGCGGCTGCATTTGACGGCATGGCGGTTGAACGCCATATCCTAGCAGAAAAAGGCATTCCGGTTGAGGTTATCCCTACGCTGATAAAGGCTAGGAAGGAAGTAACAGCAAAACATTATCACCGTATATGGCGAAAATATGTTTCTTGGTGTGAGACCAAGAATGCTCCTACGGAAGTATTCCATCTGGGCCGTTTTCTTCACTTCATACAAACTGTAGTGAATTTGGGCCTTAAATTAGGTTCCATTAAGGTCCAGATTTCGTCCCTATCCATTTTCTTTCAAAAAGAATTGGCTTCTCTCCCAGAAGTTCAGACTTTTGTAAAGGGAGTGCTGCATATTCAGCCTCCTTTTGTGCCTCCGGTGGCACCTTGGGATCTTAACGTGGTGTTAAGTTTCCTAAAGTCACACTGGTTTGAACCACTTAATACGGTGGAGTTGAAATATCTCACGTGGAAGGTGGTCATGTTATTAGCATTGGCTTCGGCTAGGCGAGTGTCTGAATTAGCGGCTTTGTCTCATAAAAGCCCCTATTTGGTTTTCCATTTGGATAGAGCAGAATTGCGGACCCGTTCGCAATTTCTGCCAAAAGTGGTTTCATCTTTTTATATGAACCAACCTATTGTGGTGCCTGTGGCTACACGTGACTTGGAGGATTCCGAGTTACTTGATGTGGTCAGGGCTTTGAAAATTTACGTAGCCAGAATGGCTAGAGTCAGGAAAACTGAAGCGCTGTTTGTCCTGTATGCATCCAACAAGAATGGTGCCCCTGCTTCAAAGCAAACTATTGCTCGCTGGATTTGTAACACAATTCAGCAAGCGCATTCTATGGCTGGTTTGCCGTTACCAAAATCGGTCAAGGCCCATTCCACTAGGAAGGTGGGCTCTTCTTGGGCGGCTGCCCGGGGGGTCTCGGCACTACAGCTGTGTCGAGCTGCTACTTGGTCGGGTTCAAACACTTTTGCAAAATTCTACAAGTTTGATACCCTGGCTGAGGAGGACCTCATGTTTGCTCAATCGGTGCTGCAGAGTCATCCGCACTCTCCCGCCAGTTTGGGAGCTTTGGTATAATCCCCATGGTACTTACGAAGTCCCCAGCATCCTCTAGGACGTTAGAGAAAATAAGATTTTACTTACCGGTAAATCTATTTCTCGTAGTCCGTAGAGGATGCTGGGCGCCCGTCCCAAGTGCGGACTTCTTCTGCAATACTTGTATATAGTTATTGCTTCAATAAGGGTTATGTTATAGTTGCATCGGTGTGGAACTGATGATATGTTGTTTTCATACTGTTAACTGGGTAGTTATCACAAGTTATACGGTGTGATTGGTGTGGCTGGTATGAATCTTGCCCTTGGATTAACAAAATCCTTTCCTCGTACTGTCCATCTCCTCTGGGCACAGTTTCTCTAACTGAGGTCTGGAGGAGGGGCATAGAGGGAGGAGCCAGTGCACACCAGGAACTAAATTCTTTCTTAAAGTGCCCATGTCTCCTGCGGAGCCGTCTATCCTCGTGGTCCTTACGGAGTCCCCAGCATCCTCTACGGACTACGATAAATAGATTTACCAGTTAGTAAAATCTTATTTTCTCTATGGGTTTCTTTTTACTCAGATTTTGAGAATTTAGGGTTATATAATTTAAATAAGGAACCAAGGTGTTTAGCCTGTATCATTATATTGGTAATGCTAATCTGTATTCTTCTGTGAAGAGTGAATCGATTTGTTCGTTCCAGCAGCATTTTTTTAACCAATATCAGAAGAGCACAGTTCTTTAATTATCATCAATACAAATAAAAAATGACCTACATTTTTTATATGTATTCAACAGTGTGCAACTTTCAGGTAAGTGTAACTGTTTTGTTACTTTTTAATCAGATGTACTTCAGATGATGGGTCGGGCTGGGAGGCCTCAGTTTGATGACCAAGGCAAAGCTGTGATTCTAGTTCATGATATAAAGAAAGATTTCTACAAAAAGTTTCTTTATGAACCTTTCCCAGTGGAATCTAGGTAAGCACATGGCTGCATGCCAGATAACCTGTAGTAAAATTACTTATTTGTTTTTACTTAGAATTTGGAGGTTGGAGTATTGACAAACTGATGGAACTTTTTGTTTTTGCTTGCTTTGATAAAGGAACATGACTAGCAACAACAAAAAATTGTAGCACATGATGTTGATAATATTAATATAATCTAGGATTCTGTATAACCTTTATGAGTAGTCTAAACAGTTATAGAAATGTATGAATTAAATTGCTGTGATTGACTCTTCAGCCTTTAATGTTTTATATTTGATATGGTGTATGAAAATTATTGAGCCCACTGCCTAATAAACAAGCTTACAGTTTTTAGTCATATGTGATGAAAATTATAGCACTATTGTTACAAAATTTGTTGAATTGCAGATTTGTGTCATAGCAAAATCTGTTTCTGTGTCAAATATAACTGCACACTTGCACGTGCTTCCTTCTAGCTTGCTGGAGGTACTGTCTGATCATTTAAATGCAGAAATAGCAGCTGGAACCATCGCATCCAAGCAAGATGCCATGGACTATATCACATGGACTTACTTCTTCCGTCGCCTCGTGATGAACCCCAGGTGAGATATCTTGAAATAGTTGATAACTTGTCAATGGTACGCCATGGTTATTGTGTCAATTTAAATCAACTTTGTCATTTGGATGGGATACATTTTTAGACATTGTTAAATATATCTTTCATTATATTCTCTTTTTATGTTTTTTTCACTGTTTCGTGTCATCTCGGCGAAGTCCATATTTTTAGATGGCATGTAAAAATAACAGGTTGTGTATGTTGTAGCAAGTAGTAAAATAATGATATATTGGTGTATATTTCACCAAAAAAACAATGTTTTTATGAAAACATAGACTTCCCTGACCCAACTAGTAAGAAATGTTTCTATTCATTTGCCATATTATAACTTTTCATGGTACAGAATACCCCTAGGAATGTAAATGGATTTATTTTGTTCCATTTGTTAAAGGCCTGTAAGGGTTGCTAACTTGCTAGTCTGGTGTACTGTAGCTACTCTTTTCTTCTAATAAGGGGATTTACGTTACATTGTTCAGAATCTGTAAGTGTTATATCCCTATTTGTTTAACTACTTTGTTGAACGTTTTCCAAATATGTGGATGCACAGTGTGCTATTGTCTGCGAGATGGATTCTTAGCTGCTCTAGTTAGGGTGTGTAATTGAGCTCCTGATTTGGAGGGTGGAGCGACTGGCAGGTGGTATTATACATAGGAATGTGAAGTGGCACTTGCTGGATAGTCTAATGATGCACACAGGAGGAAGGCTCTACAGCAGTAATACCATTAAATCACCACATGACTGGCTTCTAAGAATGGTTCACTTATTTATTAGTGTATTTGTACACATACATTTCGTAGTGTTGTCTCCAAGTTTAGTGGGTGATGTACTAAATGTTTTTCCCCAGCTCCTAGGATCTGTGACAGATGAGGATAGTTGTTGTAGTAAACTATCTTATGCAAGTAGAATAATGATATGTTACATACAGATGTGCACACATTAAGCATGCTTTTAAATTATTTCAGTTCATTTTGAAAGACCATTAAATTCTGATTGTTGGCCCTTAGCAATTGATGGATCATATTTGACTGGTCAGATGAATGTGCAAGAGCCTACTGGATTAATGAGGTTTTAGTAGCAGAAAGGGGATGGTAAGAAACACTATCTTAACGCTCCAATAATTCTCACATACTGCTTGCCAAGCTTTACCCCAGCAGCTGCTTAGTGATACCCTTCATAACTGTGGGCAAAGGGACAGGGGTGAATGTGTTATGACCGGAGTTAGGAAAATATTAATTGAGGGTTTACTGATCCTTTAAATACCAAAATTAAATCCTCCTAATATTTATTTATTGAC
Source organism: Pseudophryne corroboree (assembly GCF_028390025.1). Taxonomy (NCBI): domain Eukaryota; kingdom Metazoa; phylum Chordata; class Amphibia; order Anura; family Myobatrachidae; genus Pseudophryne; species Pseudophryne corroboree. The sequence continues at coordinate 470,802,609 of NC_086447.1, read as the reverse complement.
AAACTGCAGTACAAAGGAAATGTGCCCCTTACATCGCTGAAGTACCTTTCTATGATATTTCACATGCAGTTACTGAAATGCCCATTTACTTGTACACTAAATAGACGCACCACTCCATTTACTGCTAACCCAGTTAGACAGATGCAGTAAACAGTAGAGGAAACCATCTTATATGAATATAAAGGTATTTGTCTTTATGAAAAGTGGTACTCCGATCACAAACTCACAAATGTCTATAGGCACACAAAACATCAGTAGCATAAATCCATATAAAAATATAATTAAAAAAACGGTTAGCTTACAATATTTCTTTTGAATGTCAGTTCTAGATCTTGTCCACCCACCACCAGCTAACAAGCAGGATAGTCTGCAACTGACACCGCTGTCCTTGTCGCACTGATAATAGGAAGCAACAGTTACTTCTTCTTAGCCGTATGAGATGGCAGGTCAGCAGTGGCCATGTTGAAGATAGTGCCTCTATGTCCTCAGTAAGCCAATGTATTGTAGAAGGGGCATGTAAGGTGAAGTGGATGTAACATTGTGTGTGCTAGCAATGGACTGTATTTTGCTGTGTATATAGATATGGGGCTAAGCAAATACACTGGGTGATTATTTCTGTTGTGTACAGTAGTTCACAATTTTTTGTGACACATTGTCCTGATGACGGGGCTTCGTACCCTGAAACGTAGATGAAGTAAACACCAGCCTTTTCCACTACTCATCAGACTCCTGAGTGCCGCCGTTATTTATCCTTATTATATATATATATATATATATATATATATATACTCATACATATATTTATATATATATATTACAAATTCTGAGGGCGCACAATAGACAATTTAAAAAAAATCAATTAAAATTCAATCCAGCTACCAAATACAAATAGCACAAATATAAAATGTATTGTACACTTAATGATAGTACAAATTCATAACTGATATAAATATAGGCAAACCCATATATGACAATCCATTTCTAGGGGTTGTTGCCTTTAAGAAGAGAATACTCTGTAACCGACGCGTTTCATCCTTAAAAAGACTTCATCAGGGAAAATCAGTTTGGAGAAATAGATCTTTGGACCACCTTCCAGGAATAGTGCGGCAAATCCTCTACTGGTGAGGAAGATCCACATATAAGCTGGACATCAAAATGCTAATAATACATTTTATATTTGTACTATTTGTATTTGGTAGCTGGATTGAATTTTAATTGGATTTTTTTTTAATTGTCTGTTGTGCGCCCACAGAATTAGTTTGTAACGTGTTTTCTGGAACCCTATTCTAGCAGTAGGGTTATTCTAGAGGTGCTGCCCCATTATAGCGCAAGATAAGGGTAAAATCGATACATTTGATATATATATATATATATGTGTGTGAAGTAACAAAACCAGGCGCTCAGGTACAGACGTGAATTTGGAAGCAATATTGTCTATCCAGTGCTTAGGAGAGAAGGATAGGTATACTCGATATTCTTATACACTGCTATATGAGTGGCAGCTCATAAAATGAAGTAGGTGCGTGGTGGGCACATAGAATTAAAATGTGAGAAATAGTGGATATAAGCGCCCAAGAGTGTAGGTATATCATTGAGTATATAAGGAAATGTGATAATGGTATAGATCCAATACACTTATCTGCTTGATGGAACTTCAATCATATGACCGTCATATTGAACATAGAGTATGCAAAAGAAAAAAACAGCAAACATAGTGTGTACCAATATTGTAAAAATGTCACTGCAAAAATAACATGAGGCGAAATTAGGGAACAGGCTATTCCCAAGAAACACTTAGCAGCCTCAATATTAAAAAGTTAAAACACACGGTTTAATGAACAATGACATACAATGGCTGAAAAACAAACGTACAAGATTAAAAGCAAAGAGAGCTTATCTGTCCATTATATGGAGGTATCAATAGGCAGTCCCAACCAGTTTCGTCCGTCAGTGTCTGGACTTTATCAAGGGGATATATATATATATATATATATATCTATATATATCTATATATATATCACAATAAATTCTTTAGGTGCGCCAGTGTAATCAGGATATATTTTATAACTATCCTCTATGAACTTAATGTCCTTTTATATCACAAATGTCAATGTCTTAATTTAAAAAATGTATTCCAATGTTCATACAAATGTTAAAACATTTACATAAAATCAAAACATCAGAATACAATGAATAATATAATTAAGACCTGTTTTACATTTCAGAGGCTAGTTGTTCATATGCTACACCCTTACGGGTATGAGCCCGCACGTGGAGGACCTCTGTATATTTCCAGGTCGTTTAGAAATCCAACGCATTTCGTTTATTTAGTTGGACTTCCTCAGGGGTATATATCTTTCAAACAACCTATATTACAACATACATAGGGTAAATTACCTAAAAAAACATAATAAGACATATCTCAGACATTTGATATCGAAACATACTCAATTTGAATATAGAATGATAGTCAAACAATATTGACTGAACATATTAGGAGGATTGTAAACAATTGTTATTGAGACTGGTTACCATATCATAAGTCAAAAGGGATATTGACTAAAAAAGATCTTTATTCATAATTTCTCTTACGTCCTAGAGGATGCTGGGGACTCCAAAAGGACCATGGGGTATAGACGGGATCCGCAGGAGCTTGGGCACACTAAAAAGACTTAATCTGGGTGTGAACTGGCTCCTCCCTCTATGCCCCTCCTCCAGACCCCAGTTAGACTTTGTGCCCAGGAGTGACTGGATGCACACTAGGGGAGCTCTACTGAGTTTCTCTAGAAAAAGACTTTTGTTAGGTTTTTTATTTTCAGGGAGACCTGCTGGCTACAGGCTCCCTGCAGCGTGGGAGTGAGGGGAGAGAAGCAGACCTACTTCTTCTTAGTTTAAGGGCTCTGCTTCTCGGCTACTGGACACCATTAGCTCCAGAGGGTTCGATCACTTGGTGCGCCTAGCTGCTTGTTCCCGGAGCCACGCCATCGCCCCCTCACAGAAGCCAGAAGTCGGGTGAGTATGAGAAGAACAGAAGACTTCAGGACGGCAGAAGACTTCAGTAAAGGTACAGCACAGCGGCAACGCTGTGCTCCATGCTCCCACACACATCACCAACGGTATTTCACTGGGTGCAGGGTGCTGGGGGGGGCGCCCTGGGCGGCATGTTACTGGAGTTGAGGGCGGCATAAAGAGATTGTAGGTGCCTCGGCACCCTTTACAGACCCCCGCCGGCATTTTCTTTCAATTTTGAAATTGGCGGGCCGAAGCCCGCCGGGAAGGGGGCGGAGCTTCGTCCCGCAGCTCACGGGCGCCATTTTCTCCCTACACGCAGCTTAGGGATAGACGCTGCCAGGACCTACACGCTTCTCTACAAAGTAACGGGGGGCATTTCCAAAGGGGGGCCACAGTGTGGTGCTTGAATTTAACAAAGGCAGCGCTGGGTACATATATCGTTTGTGTCGATATATGGGCGCTGGGATGTGAGCTGGCATACTCCCTCTGTGTCCTCTCTCTGGGCTTCATTGGGGACCTGTCACCTAGCTGGGACGTTCTGTGTGTTGGGGTGTGTCGGTACTACGTGTCGGCATGTCGGAGGCTGAATGTTATTCACCAGAGGAGGTTATTGGGGGTGTGGATGCGGGGCTAGAATTGGGACTGTCGACGCAGCCGACACCTGATTTGCTAGCACTGCTCAATACGATAAATTCCAATGTAGCTTCCTTATGAAAGAGGTTAGATAAGTCTGATTCACAGACGCAGGTGTGGAAAAAGTCCATGGAAGAGGCTTTGTCTCAGGTACAGACCCCAACCGGGTCCCATAAGAGGCCATTTACTCAAGTGGTAGATACTGATACCGACACGGACTCTGATTCCGAGGTCGATTTCACTGAGGCAGTTTTACATCCACGGTTAGTTAAGAGTATTCAGTACATGATTGTGGCTATAAAAGATGTTTTACACATTTCTGATGAACCTGAGGTACAGGAAACAAGGATTTGCTTGTTCAAGGAGAAAAAACCTGAGGTGAAGTTTCCCCCCTCTCATGAAATGAATACTCTTTGTGAAAAGGCTTGGGAGTCGCCGGATAAGAAATGGCAGATTCCCAAGAGGATTTACATGGCGTATCCTTTCCCCTCTGATGACAGGGAAAAATGGGAGACATCTCCAAATGTTGATAAAGCTCTATCCCGTTTGTCTAAGAAGGTGGCACTTCCGTCTCCTGACACGGCAGCTCTCAAAGATCCGGCGGATCGCAAGTTGGAGACGTGTCTGAAGTCCATTTTCGCTAATTCGGGGGCTTTGCTCAGACCCGCTGTGGCGTCGGTATGGGTGAGTAGTGCTATTGCTAAATGGGCTGACAATTTAGCTAGTGATATGGATACCCTTGACAAAGATAATGTCCTTTTAACTCTCGGTTATATTAAGGACGCTGCAGATTACCTAAAGGACGCGTCGAGGGATGTCTGTCTCTTGGGTTCAAGAACCAATGCCATGTCGATATCTGCCAGGAGGGCCCTGTGGATCCATCAATGGAACGCTGATGCCGACTCCAAGAGGTCTATGGAAGCACTACCCTTCAAAGGTACTCTCTTGTTTGGGGACGGCTTGGCAGACCTGGTCTCGACCGCGACTGCGGGTAAGTCCTCCTTTCTTCCTTATGTGCCCACACAAAAGAAAAAGGCACCGCATCAGCAAATGCAGTCCTTTCGTCACAATAAATACAGGCGTGGAAAAGGTTTGTCCTTCCTCGCTTCAAAGGGTAGAGGAAGGGGAAGGAAACCTCCTGCAGGCTCAGGCGCACAGGACCAAAAGTCCTCCCCTGCTGCTACCAAGTCCACCGCATGACGCTGGGGCTTCCCTGGGGGAGTCCGGACCGGTGGGGGGCCGTCTTCGGATATTCAGTCAGGTCTGGATTCAATCAGACCTGGATCCTTGGGTGTTAGAGATCGTGTCTCAAGGATACAAACGGGAGTTTCAGGAGATGCCCCCTCACGGTTCTTCATTTCGGCATTACCAGTAGTTCTTCCGGACAGGGAGGTGGTGCTAGCAGCAATTCAAAAATTGTGTCTACAGAGGGTCATTATTCCCGTTCCCTCGTCCCAGCGGGGGGAGGGGTTCTACTCGAGCCTCTTTGTGGTGCCGAAACCGGACAGTTCGGTCAGACCAATTCTAAATCTAAAATCCCTCAATCCATACTTGAAAGTGTTCAAGTTCAAGATGGAATCCCTTCGAGCAGTGATTGCCAGCCTGGAGGGGGGGGGATTTTATGGCGTCAGTCGACATAAAGGATGCCTACTTACATGTGCCGCTATATCCTCCTCATCAGGCTTTTCTCAGGTTTGCGATACAGGATTCTCATTACCAATTTCAGACGTTGCCGTTTGGGCTTTCCACGGCTCCGAGGATTTTCACCAAAGTCATGGCGGAAATGATTCTTCTTCTTTGAAAACAAGGGGTTTCAATTATCCCGTACTTGGTCGATCTCCTGATAAAGGCGAGGTCCAAGGAACGGTTGCTGAGAAGTGTAGAGTTGTCACTGTCGGTTCTGCGACAGCACGGTTGGGTGCTCAATTTGCCAAAATCCCAGTTGATTCCGACCACTCGGCTTCCTTTTCTGGGCATGATTCTGGACACGGATTTACAGAAGTATTTCTTCCAGAAGAAAAGGCTCTGGAACTGCAGATGATGGTCAGGGAACTTCTGAGGCCGACAAGTGTGTCGATCCATCATTGTACTCTGGTTCTGGGGAAGATGGTTGTGGCGTTCGAAGCCATACCATTTGGCAGGTTTCACGCCCGGGTGTTTCAGTGGGACTTACTGAGCAAATGGTCCGGGTCTGAACTGCACATTCACCGGAAGATAAGTTTATCTCCCAGAGCCAGAATTTCTCTCCTGTGGTGGCTACAAGGTCATCACCTCCTAGGGGGATGCCGATTCGGTATCCAGGATTGGGTACTTCTGACAACAGATGCAAGTCTCCGAAGCTGGGGCGCAGTCACCCAAGGAAGAAACTTCCAGGGAAAATGGTCGCTCCAGGAAGCCTGTCTCCACATAAATATTCTCGAGTTAAGAGCCATTTACAACGGCCTGCTACAAGCAAGAAGCCTTCTTCAGGGTCGTCCTGTCCTGGTACAGTCAGACAGCATCACAGCGGTGGCACATATAAACCATCAAGGTGGAACAAGGAGCAGAGCGGCAATGGCGGAGGCCACAAAAATCCTTCGCTGGACGGAACAACACGTGAGCGCACTGTCAGCGGTCTTCCTACCGGGGGTGGACAACTGGGAAGCAGATTTCCTCAGCAGACACGATCTCCATCCGGGAGAGTGGGCTCTTCACCAAGAGGTATTTGCAGAGGTGACAGAACGCTGGGGAATTCCGTTGATCGACATGATGGCGTCTCGTCTCAACAAGAAGCTCCCGAGGTATTGTTCCAGGTCAAGCGACCCGCAAGCCAGTGCAGTGGACGCCCTGGTGTCTCCGTGGGTGTTCCAGTTGGTGTATGTGTTCCGTCCACTTCCTCTCATTCCAAAGGTACTGGGGATCATTCACCGTGCAAGGGTTCAGGCGATTCTCGTCGTCCCAAACTGGCCAAGAAGGGCCTGGTACCCGGATCTTCAGGACTTACTGGTGGAAGATCCTTGGCCGCTTCCTCTAAGAGAGGATCTGTTGTTGCAGGGTCCATGCGTGTTTCCAGACTTACCGCGACTGCGTTTGACGGCATGGAGGTTGAGCGCCAGATCTTAGCTCGTAAGGGTATTCTCAGGGAGGTCATTCCAACTCTCATTAAGGCTAGGAAGGAGGTCATGGTGAAACATTATCACCGTATTTGGAGGAAGTATGTTTCCTGGTGTGAGTCTAAAATGGCTCCTGCGGAAGATTTTCACTTGGGTCGCTTCCTCCACTTTTTACAGGCGGGCGTAGATGCAGGCCTGAAATTGGGTTCCATCAAAGTGCAGATTTCGGCTTTGTCTATTTTCTTTCAAAAAGAATTAGCTGCCCTTCCAGAGGTTCAGACCTTTGTGAAAGGAGTAATGCATATCAATCCTCCGTTTGTACCTCCTGTAGCTCCATGGGACCTTGATGTGGTCTTACGGTTTCTCATGTCTTCCTGGTTTGAACCTTTGTGTAAGGTTGAGTTGAAGTTTCTCACTTGGAAGGTGGTTATGCTTTTGGCACTGGCATCTGCCAAGCGGGTGTCAGAGTTGGCGGCTTTATCTCATAAGAGCCCGTACTTAATTTTTAATTCGGATAGGGCGGAATTGAGGACTCGTCAACAATTTCTACCGAAGGTGGTTTCTTCATTTCACATTAACCAACCTATTGTGGTTTCCGGTGGCTACGGAAACGGTGGCGATTCCAAAATCTCTGGATGTTGTAAGAGCGTTGAAGATCTACGTTTCTAGGACAGCTGTTGCTAGGAAGACTGAGGCGTTGTTTGTCTTGTATGCTGCCAACAAGATTGGTCATCCCGCTTCAAAATAGACTATTGCACGCTGGATTTGTAGTACGATCCAGCAGGCTCACTCTTCGGTCGGACTACCGGTGCCGAAGTCAGTAAAAGCCCATTCTACCAGGAAGGTGGGCTCATCTTGGGCGGCTGCCCGAGGCGTTTCGGCGTTACAACTTTGCCGAGCGGCTACTTGGTCGGGGTTTAACACATTTGCTAAGTTCTATAAGTTTGATACCCTGGCCGATGAGGACCTTGCGTTTGCTCAGTCGGTGCTGCAGAGTCGTCCGCACTCTCCCACCCGTTCTGGAGCTTTGGTATAATCCCCATGGTCCTTTTGGAGTCCCCAGCATCCTCTAGGACGTAAGAGAAAATAGGATTTTGGTACTTACCGATAAATCCTTTTCTCCTAGTCTGTAGAGGATGCTGGGCGCCCGTCCCGGTGCGGACTATTACTTGCAGTATTTTTCTTGCTGGTTAAATTGGTTTATTACACGGGTTGTGTATTGTTTATTGCAGCTTGTTGCTGGTGTTAATGCATACTGTTATCTGGTTTAAAGTTACTCCGGTTGTACGGTATGTTTGTGGTGTGGGCTGGTAGTTTTGTAGCCCTTAGTTTAAACAAAAATCTTTCCTTGAAATGTCCGTCTCTCCTGGGCACAGTTCTTATAACTGGGGTCTGGGGGAGGGGCATAGAGGGAGGAGCCAGTTCACACCCAGATTAAGGGGTATATGCAATTAGCGGCGAATCGCGGCAATTTTTCGGCCGTTTTTTAATTCGACACAATTCGACCGTCTAATTTTGGCAAGTGGGTGCCGAAATTGACCATATTCAATAAAAAAACGGATTTGACAGTCCCGCTGACAAAAAAACGGCCGATTTGACGGATTTTGTTCCGATTTTTTAAAAACGAGAAAAAAAAAACAAAAAAAAAATGGCGTGGGGTCCCCCTTCCAAAGCATAACCAGCCTCGGGCTCTTCGAGCCGGTCCTGGTTCTAAAAATCCGGGGTGGGGAAATGGACAGGGGATCCCCCGGATTTTTAAAACCAGCACCGGGCTCTGCGCCTGGTGCAAAAAATACGGGGGACAAAAAGAGTAGGGGTACCCCGTATTTTTTACACCAGCATCGGGCTCCACTAGCTGGACAGATAATGCCACAGCCGGGGGTCACTTTTATACAGCGCCCTGCGGCCGTGGCATTAAATATCCAACTAGTCACCCCTGGCCGGGGTACCCTGGAGGAGTGGGGACCCCTTCAATCAAGGGGTCCCCCCCCCCAGCCACCCAAGGGCCAGGGGTGAAGCCCGAGGCTGTCCGCCCCATCCAAGGGCTGCGGATGGGGGGCTGATAGCCTTGAGAAAATGACAAGAATATTGGTTTTTCCAGTAGTACTACAAGTCCCAGCAAGCCTCCCCCGCAAGCTGATACTTGGAGAACCACAAGTACCAGCATGCGGGAGAAAAACGGGCCCGCTGGTACCTGTAGTACTACTGGGGAAAAAATACCCAAATAAAAACAGGAGACACACACCTTGAGAGTAAAACTTTATTTCACACCTGCCGACACACACATACTTACCTATGTTGACCCGCCGACTGCCACGTCTCCTGATCCGACGATCCGGGGAACCTGTGAATAAAATTATACTCACCTCAATCCAGTGTCCAGATATAAATCCTCGTACTTGGCAAAACAAATAAACGAACACCCGGACCAGCGGACTGAAAGGGGTCCCATGTTTTCACATGGGACCCCTTTCCCCGAATGCCGGGACCCCACGTGACTCCTGTCACAGAGGTCCCTTCAGCCTATCAGGAAGCGCTACTTCGTTGCACTCACCTGATTGGCTGTATGTGCGTGTGACCTCAGACAGCGCATCGCACAGCTCCCTCCATTACTTTCAATGGTGGGAACTTTGCCGTCAGCGGTGGGGTTACCCGCGGTCAGCCGCTGACCACGGGTGACCTCACCGCTGACGCAAAGTTCCCACCATTGAGTATAATGGAGAGGCTTTGCGATGCGCTGTCTTGACAGCTCAGACGTGCAGCCAATCAGCAGAGTGCCAGGACGTTGCGCTCGCTGATTGGATTATGAGACCTTTCTGTGACAGCAGTCACGGGGGGGTCTCTGCATTCGGGGAAAGGGGTCCCATGTGAAAACATGGGACCCCTTTCAGTCCGCTGGTCCGGGTGTTCGTTTATTTGTTTTGCCAAGTACGAGGATTTATACCTGGAAACTGGATTGAGGTGAGTATAATTTTATTCACAGGTACCCCGGATCGTCGGATCAGGAGACGTGGCAGTCGGCGGGTCAACATAGGTAAGTATGTGTGTGTCGGCAGGTGTTAAATAAAGTTTTACTCTCAAGGTGTGTGTCTCCTGTTTTTATTTGGGTATTTTTTTTTTTCAGTAGTACTACAGGTACCAGCGGGCCCGTTTTTCTCCCGCATGCTGGTACTTGTGGTTCTCCAAGTACCAGGTTGCGGGGGAGGCTTGCTGGGACTTGTAGTACTACTGGAAAAAAACAATATTCTTGTCATTTTCTCAAGGCTATCAGCCCCCCATCCGCAGCCCTTGAGGGGTGATTAGTTGGATATTTAATGCCACGGCCGCAGGGCGCTGTATAAAAGTGACCCCCGGCTGTGGCATTATCGGTCCAGCTAGTGGAGCTCGATGCTGGTGTAAAAAATACGGGGGACCCCTACTCTTTTTGTCCCCCGTATTTTTTGCACCAGCACCAGGTGCAGAGCCCGGTGCTGGTTTTAAAAATATGGGGGATCCCCTGTCCATTTTTTCCCCGGATTTTTAGAACCAGGACCGGCTCGAAGAGCCCGAGGCTGGTTATGCTTTGGAGGGGGGACCCCACGCCATTTTTTACCGGGATTTTACCATTCCATCTAAAAAAAAAAAAAAAAAAAATATTTTTAAAAATATATAAATAATACTTGTGCCTCACAAAAAGACAAACCAAGTACCTAATTCCTTCTAATATAAATAGATATGCTATTACCAATAAAAAAAAACACAAAAAAAAACATGTTTTAAATTTTTTTTATTAGATTCACCCACCAAAGTGTGGCGGATTGAAAATGACGAATTTACTGTCTAAAAGCACTGTTGTCGAATTTCCAAACTTCAATTGAATATACTTTTGTCGAATTGCCGCATTTGTACCATTGCAGAAAAGTCGAATTTGACAAATGTCGAATTTCAAAAAGTCGAATTTTGAAAGTCAGTTTTTTTGACGGAAAGTACTGAATTGCATTGTCGAAATTTTTTTTTTTTTGCGAAAACGTCCCGTTTTTCGACAATTTCGGGAATTCGACCGCAATTGCATATACCCCTTAGTCTTTTTAGTGTGCCCAAGCTCCTACGGATCCCGTCTATACCCCATGGTCCTTTTGGAGTCCCCAGCATCCTCTACGGACTAGGAGAAAAGGATTTATCGGTAAGTACCAAAATCCTATTTATTATTATAACTGGTAAGTCGAAGGGAATATTGGCAAATAGAAAAACTTATTTAATTCATAATTGGTAGGATTAGTATCATTTCAAATATACATACCGATATTATGATGTATTGAGAGTAGATCTGATTTTACACGATAGTGTTCATGATAATCATAGATTCTGATAAAAATGTCTCTAAGGTCCTAATTTATAAATAATTTTATTAGTAAATTAGTATTAATTACTACATACATATATGTCAATACATGTAAATTCAAAGGTGCCTACCGTTTAGGTTCTTATCTTTAAACGTATAGTATAGATGGATTATACCATAACCGGAAATCTCTGTAGACTCGGTCTCTACGAAATATATTTATTGATACCTATTATTCCCATAAATGTTTAATTAAAGGGTGGTATCATCTTTATAATGGACAATTACCATTAAGATTATTATTGTAAAAGTAGTACATACCAAATCAGAAATTAATTATAATTAATTAATGCCTAATTTCACAAGGCATCTTTAGGGAACATGCTTATTCCCAATTAAACTCAATTATCAGCCTCAGCAGTGAAAAGTTAAAATACATAGATTTATTATAAACAATGACATAAAAATGGCTGGAAAACACACGTGCAAGATTTAAAAATATATAAAGCTTTTCTGTCCATAAAGGAGATATCAGCAAGCCGTCCGAACGCGTTTCGTCCGTCAGTTTCTGGACTTCATCAAGGGGATAAACACAGTGAGCCTGAAAGCTCTATTTATACCTAAAGGTGGTGATTGTCTATGGCCAGTGATTATGACATCACTTCCTGTAATCATGATCATTTTAAAAAATAAGTTGAAAGGGTCATACTATTTTATATCCCACCCAGTTGTGAAATAGGTGATTAAATATAACCAGTGAGTGAACTAGAATAGAAGATGAGCCCATATACAAGGCTCATGTGCAAAAAGACGGCGGTGGAACGCACCGCCGTCTCAAACAGCGATGGAATGCACTGCCATTTTTATTACATCACTTCCTCCGCGAATAGAGAAGTGGCCAGAGGAGTAATACTAATGAAATCAAGTGATACTAGAGGAACTGTGAACATAAGATGTGACTAAATTAAGAAACAGTACAGAAATGAGTTATTAGAATCGTGACATATAGAAAGATGGAAATGATTAAACGTGAATATAGCAGTGGAATGCACCGCCATTGTGATCACATCACTTCCGCTGCATATAAGGAAGTGACCGGCGGAGCAGTGTAAATGTAATGAAAGAATTACAAGATAACTGTGGACATAAAATATAGTTCTGAAAGGACTGGATGGGTGCTGTATTGTGAAAGAATGTGACATCGAATAAGAAAAAGTGATTAGAAAACGATTATAGTGGTAGAACATAATGGAACGCACCGCCATTTTGGATATCGGTGGTGGAACACACTGCCATTTAAAAAAATATATAACTAGTATAAAAGTATCAGTGATAGTGCTAACAGTTAGAAAGGCACTACAGATTGACCAGTAGTGATGTTTATAAATTATGAGGTGAAGTCAAGAGTGCAATAGGGCCCAATATAAAAAGAATATGAAGGGACTGTAAATAAATGTCCTTTACGATAACCCCAATTTAGGGCAAGTGTCCATAATAAATCCAAAGAAGGGATCCAATAACGGAGGTCCATGATGTTTTGATAAAACACTTTCTATATATAAGTTTGTTAGACCAACAAAAAATTCTAATATGCACCAGTTGGTCACATGCTGAATTTAGTGACTTTCACCAGACAAGCTTTCTGGGTTTGTTGGTTACATGTAAGGTATTCATTCACTAGTGGTGTAGGCCTGGATGGAAGACCACTGGGGAATGGTTAATAGGCCCGGCATACTGTTTGTGGTGGTACAGGTCCAAAGTAGGGGGACACTAGCTTGACATTACTATGCAGGTATTTTAGACTATGTAGTATATTATATCTTATACCTTTATCTCTGCTTTCTGTGTGTCCAAAGCACTGCAAGTTGTTCCTGATGTTTTGCCATGTCTTCGCCTGCAATTTGATTGATCATTTTGCCATTCCTAGCTTTAGCATAATTCAGGATTCCTTTTATATTTGACTCCACATTTCTCTACACTCATTCTTTGGCTCGGTGACATAGAATAAAAAAAAATCTGTCAAATGAACTGTCCACATAAATACCCCCAGTCATCACTTATTCCCATTGGGCTCTTGTATTCTCTAAGATGCCATCACCATATTTCTATGGGTTTCTCTCTCTCTCTGATAAACTTTAGTACGTATCCACTAACTGTAGTATTAAAATCTGTATAGGCAACATATGTCTTAGAAAGTGACACCTACCGTATTTGAAATTGTCATGATGAAGTTAAATGAGCATACAGTAGTATAGTGTTTCCTTTACATTATACACATTGTACTAAGGCCTTTAAAAGAACAACACTATGGTGGAAATGTAATAGGGTGTGAGAACTAGAAAGTGAGAGATTTGGGTAAAATTCTCCTGTTTTTTTTTTTAAAGTGGCAATCATTGAGATGGCAAAATCAACCTGGTTTTGCAATGTAAATGATTGCCACATAAAAAAAAACCAGGAGAATTTTACCCAAATCTCTCACTTTCTGATTCTCACACCCTATTACTTTTCCCCCATTTTGTGCATTATCATTCGTCATCTCAGTTTGCACTTTGGAACTGTTTATGGCAGTTATGCGCTATTGATGTATGGCGATTATCTTTTTTTAAAGTTTTGTTTATAGAATGAAGTAATGTCATCTGTGACATGTCATAAGGAATAGAAAGCATTACACTGACTACACATTTCACAGTGCGTAGTTGTAACTGTAAAGTATACATAAGTGCATTATTTTAGTATAAATATTAAAACTAATATTGTTGACTTTTGTATAGCCTGTGTCAATATTTTTTGTGGTCAAAGGCTAAAAAATATTATTTTTCTTTGCTATGTGTTATCCTATGTTTTGTGCACATTACTGTAATAGAATGTATTACAGACATCATCGTCTCATTCACATACTTGTGGGAGAGTAGATTAATTTGCTTAATCCAGTCATTGTCAATTTACGCTTTCTTGTGATCTTTTTGTCTCACTTCTCAAACCCAATTTTATAGATTGTTAGGTATTAATTTAGACAAACAGGAAAACAAAGGACATGATTGCCCTTAATGTGACTGAAAGAAAAGAAGAGCAAGTAAAAAGCACTACTAAATATAATTTGCAAGTAGATAGTATATGCAAGGAATTGATTTACTGTTTACCTTAAGATTTACTGCAGTTCGGGATTGTGATCTTGATATTGTAGTGCTGTGTTTGTGCTTCATCTGGGTACACACACACTCGCAGATCAATGTTCTGACCTGACAGAGTGATTATCCAATCAGTGAGCATGTACCCTGTACACAGTGTGCAATTTTTATCTCAGGTTTGTGGTTTCTTCAATAGGATCGAGAGGCTAGGGTTTGGAATATTTAGGTGCCATAGAACCCTGATCTGACAGATGCAGGAGCGCTTGAATCGGAATGCAGTTAAACTCCCAACAGTCAGAAGACCGACAGTGGGATTCTGACAGTCAGAAACCCAGACGGATCCCTGTGGTAAAAGCAGGGATTAGGGTTAGGTTATAGGGGTTGGGGAGATTAGGACTAGGCTGAAGGAAGGGGAGAGGGACTAGTTAGGGTTAGACAGTGGGAGGGGGAGGTTAGGATTAGAGGCGGGTTAAATATACTTATTGGTATTTGTTGGAATTACGTTGTTGGTCTTCTGACTGTCGGATCTGACTGCCACCATTTTGTATCAAACCCCTTAATCAGTGTATTGGCTCCACTCCTGCATACAGACAATTATAAGGCCCATCATACAAATTTCAGCTAATCTGTCCGATAATTGTATAGTGTTTAGCCAGCGTAACTCTTCATTCCATATCACTGTTGGCTCAATAAAACATATAATTATGTACATTTCTCACTTGCTACTGTTTACAGTAGACCTTATACCTGTAGGTTTTCTTTTTTCACTCTACACATTTCGAGTGTTTGTATTTTTGTCAGGGCACAATAAAAGTAATGTAAGTATTTACAGTTAAAAGCAAGTTGTAGTAACGTCAAAAATCGGATGGTTGTGGGACAGAGTAAGGCTGTGTATATAAGACAAAGGAACTCTGATCTTATCTTCTCTGATGGTCTGTACATACCAGGCAGTGTAAGTACAGAGTTCCTATAGCGCAAGCTCAATGAATTCTGCAGGTATGTGAATTTTGAAGTCTCTTTGTTAGTAGACAATGGTAGAAGAAAGATTGCAGGTGGTTCTGAATACCATTCTGACACTTAAATAGAGAGTCTATATTTCTGTCAATTTTTTATTTGGTACATTTGAACTCTATGATGTAATTTTCATTATTGTATTATAGCTAAACCTTTATTGAATAAAAATAGACTGTATTAAAGAACCACAACGTCTAAAAAAAAAATATAGTCCACCTTATGTAAAAATGGTGTTTTATCCATGGTCATAACTAAACATTTTAGTACCCTGAGTAAGAGAAGACTTGTGCCCCCCTCCCCAAAATCGGGTATGGGTCATTGGATAGACACAGCTTAGGTTGACAGTCATTAGGTCGACCACTGAAGATCGACATGCATTAGGTTTAAATGGTCGATAGGTAGACATGTACTAGGTCGACAGGTCGACATGAGTTTGTAATTTTTTTCCCCATTTTTTTGATATTTTCATACTTAACGATCCACGTGGACCACGAATTGAACGGTAACCTGTGCCGAGCGAAGCTGTGTCGACCTAACGACTGTATCTCCCACAATCTTGGTGGGAGGGATATATAGTTGATGCAGCCTTTGGGTTGTTAAATATACAGTAGTAACTTAGTCAATAAGGTTGAAAAAAGACAAAATTTCCATCGAGTTCAACCTGTATTATAATTATTAAATTATTTAGTACGTAACTAAAGATTTACTATAGTGACCCGGATGAAATTATGTTTTTAAGTCTAACTAACAACTATAATTAGTTTCTAAAACACATTAATTTTAAATGCTATAGCCTTGGATATTTTTTTCAGTTAGAAATTTATCTAATCCATTTTTAAACATATTGACAGAGTCCACCATTACTACCTTCTGTGGCAGACAGTTCCAAATCCTCAATGCCCTTACTGTGAGGAATCCTTACCTTAGGTGGGTATAAAATTTTCTATCCTCTAACCTTAGAGGATGTCCGCGTGTCCTGTGTAGAGATTTTTTAATAAACAAATCGCCTGATAGCTCCGTGTTGTGACCCTGTGGCGTTGCTACCGTGGGTGCAGGAGGTGCAGCTGTTATGGGGCCTGGGCTGCTGCACCCTGCCACTGAGTACCTCTGAGGCCCTGCCGCTCCGCTCGTGGAGGATGAAGCAGGGGAGTGGGGAGGCCCTTCCTGGCAGAATCTCAGCAGCAGAGCATTGCATGGCCACGATTTGTGGGGATCTATGGGGTGGGGCCTAATGTTGTGAAGCCCCACCTTCATCAGAGACCTCTGCTGTAGGAGATATTGTATCTCCTGCTTGCGCCCCCCCCCCTTTCTCTTTACTGACACGGCGGTCATTCAGAGTTGGTCACTCGCTAGCTGTTTTTTGCAGTCTTGCAATGGCATAGTCGCCGCCCACCGAGGAGTGTATTTTAACTTTGCAAGTGTGCGATTGTATGTGCAGCCGAGCTGTACTAAAAAAAATTGTGCAGTTTCTTAGTAGCCCAGGACTTACTCAGCCGCTGCGATCACTTCAGCCTGTCCAGGACCGGAATTGACATCAGACACCTGCCCTGTAAACACTTGGGAACGCCTGCGTTTCTCCAAACACTCCCAGAAAACGGTCGGTTGATACCCACAAATGCCTTCTTTCTGTGAATCACCTTGCGATCAGCCGTGCGAATGGATTCTTTGCACAAACCCATTGCAGAGCAACAAACTGTTTTGTACCCCTGCGACATGCCTGCGCATTGTGGTGCATACGCATGCACAGTTCTGACCTGATCGCAGCGCTGCAAAAAATGCTAGCGGGCGATCAGGTCTGAATGACCCCCACTGTCTTTCTTCCTGGCACTATCTCCCTTTTCTCCTTCCCTCTGTCTCTCCCTGTCTACCTGATACTGTCTCTCTCCCTCCCACTCTCTCTGCCTGGTTCTGTCTCTCCCTACCTCTCTCCCTGACACTATCTCTCTCCCTGGGACTGTCTCACCCTTCCTGATATTGTGTTTCTCCCTGACTCTCTCACTCGTTCTTTCTCCCTTTCTGTCTCTCCCCTTCTCTTTTGCTCTCCCTCCCTGACACTCTCTCTCCATCTGACACCCTCTCTCCTTGATACTCTCTATCTCTCTTCCCCTCTCATCCCTTTTTCTCTTTCTCCCTGACAACCTCTCTTTTGCTCCTTTCTCTCCTTCTCTTATTCCATCTATTTCCATGAAACACTCTCTCCCTCAAACTCTTTCTTGCTCCTCTCTGTACATACCAGGCAATGTAAGTAAGTCTTATTAATAACCTTGGCGGTTTCCAAGTACTCCTGTATGCTTTCCCTTATTATTCCTTCCAATATTTTGCCCTCTATAGATGTCAAACTTACCGGTCTATAGTTACCGGGATGAGTTTTAATTCTCTCTTTAAATATTGGCACTACCTCTGCTATATGCCAGTCCTTTGGTACCATACATGATGTAATTGAATCATAGACAATCAAATATAAAGGCCTTGCTAGTTCTGACTTAAGCTCCTTAAGTACCATTGGGTGAAGTCCATCCGGACCAAGTGATTTATTTATCTTAATTTTGCTTAGTCTCACCTGTACTACTTCCTCATTTAACTAAGTACTTCATAATTGGACATTATCATTGCTTTTGTTGTCCACTAATCTCCCATCTGGTCCTCTCTAGTAAACACTGATGAAAAACATTAATTTAATATTTCTGCTTTATCTTTGTCATTATGAATCAAGACACCCAACTCACTTTTAGTGGTCCTAGATTATCTTTTTTCAACCTTTTACTGTTTATTTACTTTAAAAAAAACAACAATATTTTAGGGTTAGTTTTACTCTCCTTAGCGATTTAGAATTTTCTATTTTAGCTGCTCTGATTTCTTTTTTGCAATTTCTGTTACATTTCTTGTAGTACTGGAATGACCTAACCATTTATAACTTAACCTCCCACAAGAAATAACCTCACTATAGGGATCTATTTACTAAGCCTTGGTTGGGATGTAATAGGGTGTGAGAATCAGGAAGCAAGAGATTTTGTGAGAGTTCTCCTGTTTTTTTTAAAGTGCAAATCATTTACATGGCAAAACCAGGTTGATTTTGCCATGTAAAGGATTGCCACTTTAAAAAAAAAAAGGAGAAAACCCACAAAATCTCTCGATTCCTGAATCTCCCACCCTATTACTTTCCCCCCATTGGAGAGAGATAAAGTACCAACCAATCCGCTCCTGTCATTTTTCAAACACAGCCTGTACAATTGCAGTTAGGAGTTTACTGGCTGGTACTTTATCTTTCCACTTTATCACTCCCCAAAGCTTAGTAAATAGACCTCTGAGTCTGCTGTTAATTGGCACATATTTAGATTCCTTCTCAAATGCCACAATTATGTTCCACAAACAAGTTTAATAGAAGCATAAGTGAATCAGTTGAAAGTGTACTTTGTTGGCGGCTTAGGTGCACCAGTGCAAATCATGGCGTAATTTGTTTTATGCTGGATTTATGTGTTCCTTCTTAATTTTGTGTTTCGTACATTTTCAAAGCAGGATATATAAATGGTTGTTTTTTTTACTGTGTTATTAATAATGCTCAGCATTCAGTAAATGCAACCTAAAATACAAAGCTAAAAACTCTTCAGGAATAAACATTAATTTGAAGCAGTTTCCTTTTGTTCTGTAGAAGACATACAAAATTAATGTTGTGTATTTTTGTAACATTGTTTATATTTTATATAGTTCTGTAATTTTATGGTAGAGGGGCTTGTTATTTTTTTCCCCATTGGAATACTAATAGAAGTTTGACTGTCTAGCCCATGTGCTAGATGCTGTTAGTATAAAACTGCCTTTGACTTTCACATCTCTCAGGGGACGAGTAATTGTTGTGTTCAAACAGCCTGTAATTGTGATCCCGCTGGCTTTCTCAGTACGCTTCTGGCTATTAGAGTCATTAAACAACTCAGCACCTGTTAACAGCATTGTAAATATTCAACCCTGCTTGTATGCTGCTTGAGACCAATATCGAGAAGGCTGGCAGAGCCCAGCTTTATAAATTAGAGCTTCTGACAAGTCAATTATTGTAAAACTGGGTTTCATTGTGAATTAAATGAAATAACATGCTGATAAAAAAATGGTGGGCTGTCTGTTTACTGCATGGACAGAATAATGACTGGATGATTCAATGCAACTAGTATGAAACTTCTTTGTGTTCATTCTTTAGTAATAATTAAACAATTCTTGTATTCACATATATCACTTTAAAAGTAAGTTTCATAGGTTTCTGATCCATTGAAATGTCTAGCTATTGTTATGACCACTATTTGTTTGTTGCCAACACTTAATAGGGAGTCTGTGTTTACGTTATCTGTGCACAAATATTATTTCTGGCGTTCATTTGTGTTACCATTGTGAAGAGATCAGGACAGGGGTGCATTTCCTGTGGTACATGGCCACTTCCAAACACGTAGCAGCCAGGAAAACAGCACACCAATCCATGGTCTTCATGTAATGTAGCCTTGGCTAGTTTTATTGTGCAGTACAAAAACAAAACCTAAAATTAAATCCTAGCCACCTGGGCACTAAGTAAACATCATAGATTCCCTCTCTAATTAGTAGGACTTAATGCCCCTACCACACACACAGGCATATGCACAGTACTTACAGTAAGTAAATCACAGTGTCTCATAAAAGGCCTGCTGCCTATTTCCCTAGGTAGTGAGAGCCAAGCCCTGACAAAGCTTATGGGGTATATGCAATTCCGGGCGAATTGCAGCACTTTTTCGGCCGTTTTTAAATTCGACACAATTCGACCGTCGAATTCCGGCCGGCGGGTGCCAGAATTCGACATATTCAATAAAAAACGGATTCAACAGTCCCGCTGTCGAAAAACGGACCAATTGACGGATTTTGAATCGACTTTTCAGACGGTACAAAAAACGGTAAAAAAAAAAACCCTCCTAAGCATAACCAGCCTCGGGCTCTTTGAGCCGGTCCTGGTTGCAAAAATACGGGGGAGAAAATGACATGGGATCCCCCGTATTTTAACAATCAGCACCGGGCTCTGCGCCTGGTCCTGGTGCAAAAAATACGGGGGACAAAAAGAGTAGGGGTCCCCCGTATTTTTAACACCAGCACCGGGCTCCACTAGCTGGACAGATAATGCCACAGCCGTGGGACACTTATCCCCGAATGCTGACACCCCCTGTGACTCCTGTCACAGAGAGTCCCTTCAGCCAATCAGGGAGCGCCACGTCGTGGCACTCTCCTGATTGGCTATGCGCGTCTGAGCTGTAACCTCACCGCTGACCGCAAAGTTCCCACCATTGAATATAATGGAGGAGCTGTGTGATGCGCTTCTGTCACCTCAGACGCGCACAGGCAATCAAGAGAGTGCCACGACGTGGCGCTCCCTGATTGCCTGAAGGGACCCTCTGTGACAGGAGTCACAGGGGGTGTCAGCATTCGGGGAAAGGGGTCCCATGTGTAAACATGGGACCCCTTTCAGTCCGTGTGGATCGGGTACATGCGTATTTTTATTTTGCCAAGTACGTGGATTACAAATATCACTGGACACTGGATTTAGGTGAGTATAATTTTATTTTCAGGTACACCCCGTGGATTCTACTTGGACAAGTGGACCGAACGTTGTGTCAACATAGGTAAGTATGTGTGTGTGTCGACATGTATGTAATAAAGTTGTACTTTCAAGGTGTGCATGTCCTGTTTTTATTTGGGTATTTTTTTGCAGTAGAAATACAGGTACCAGCGGGCCCGTTTTCCCCCCGCATGCTGGTACTTGTGGTTCTCCAAATACCAGCTTGCGGGGGAGGCTTGCTGGGACTTGTAGTTCTCCTGCAAAAAAACAATATTCTTTCATTTTACTCAAGGCTATCAGCCCCCCATCCGCAGCCCTTGGATGGGGGGGACAGCCTCGGGCTTCACCCCTGGCCCTTGGGTGGCTGGGGGGGGGACCCCTTGATTGAAGGGGTCCCCACTCCTCCAGGGTACCCCGGCTAGGGGTGACTAGTTGGGTATTTAATGCCACGGCCGCAGGGAGCGGTATAAAAGTGTCCCCCGGCTGTGGCATTATCTGTCCAGCTAGTGGAGCCCGGTGCTGGTACAAAAAATACGGGGGACCCCTACGTCTTTTGTCCCCCGTATTTTTTGCACCAGGACCAGGCGCAGAGCCCGGTGCTGGTTGTTAAAATATGGGGGATCCCCTGTCATTTTTTCCCCCGGATTTTGGCAACCAGGACCGGCTCAAAGAGCCCGAGGCTGGTTATGCTTAGGAGGGGGGACCCCACGCATTTTTTTTTCCTTATTTTAACCCATTCCCACCCCTTCCCACTAAAAACCATGCTCTCTATTTTAGTCATTTAAAAAAAAAACTTTTAAAAAATATAAAAATAATACTTGTGTCCCTCTAATAGACAAACCAAGTACATAATCCCTTCTAATATAAATAGATATGCTATTAGCAATAAAAAAAACACACAAAAAACATGTTTTAATTTTTTTTTATTAGATTCCGCCAGCAAAGTGAGGCGGAAGGAAATTGACGATATTACTGTCGAAAAGCACTAAAGTCGAATCGACATTCTTCAATTGAATATACTTTTGTTGAATTGCCGCATTTTTACCACTGCAGACATGTCGAATTTTCAAAATGTCGAATTGCAAAATGTCGAATCTGAAAAGTCTGTTTTTTTGACGAAAAGTATTGTATTGCATTGTCGATTTTTTTTTTTGTGTCGAAAATGACCCGTTTTTCAAAATTTTCGGGAATTCGACCGCAATTGCATATACCCCTATATCAGCCTCTTACATGTGCAGTTACTTAATTAGCCTGCTCTCAGGCGGAAGGCCTAAAAAACAGAAATTGGCTTCACGGATGGAGCCTGCCCTTCTTTCTCACACCCATGCCCCCAGGACCCCTTATCTGGCTTTTAGTAAATTCCCGAACTCTAATCAAGCCTGTTTAACAGAAACAGACATTTCCTGGGGGTTTAAAGTACATAGGCCAGAAACCTAGGACAAACATGTCTCCCGTTAATCACTTTACCAGTGCTTTTTTCACACCATGTATATGCAGCTAGATGAGTAGGTTATCCAATATCGCAGCCAGTACAGGTTGAGTCTCCCATATCCAAAATGCTTGGGACCAGAAATATTTTCATTTTTAATTTTTCTGTATTTTGGAATATTTGTTTACCATAATGAGATATCTTGGAGATGGGACCTGAGTTTAAATACAAAATGCATTTAGTTTTTAAATACATCATCATATACATGTATGAAGATGTTTTTATATAATTTTTGTAATACTTTTGTGCAGGAAATGAAGTTTGTGTACACTGAACCATCAGAAAGCAAAGGTGTCACTATCTCAGTCGCGCTCAAATAATTTTGAATTTCGGATATCGGATTTTCAGATATGGGAGATTCAAACTGTAGCCAGTGTGTGTACAATAGTATAAAACACTTGCAGTCCAATATTGGACATACATATGATAACATCTCAAGAGACCTGTTAAGTATCCTGTCTAAATATACATCTCTATAATACATTATTTGCACTAGTCCTTTAAAACCTAGAATTGAAGTCCTGGGGGATCGGTGTACAGGTAAGTGTGTTTAGCTTTTTAGGGATGCAACTGCAACAGGTCTTAGTGGATCTTGCTTATTATTATCTTCAGGCACTATTCATTAAAACTGACCCAACACATCACATATAGGTGGAGGAATGGCAGGCATATTCATAGGTAAGACTGCCAGCTGCATCTCCTCCATGTCTGAAGCAGGTGCTTTGTGTTCAGATGCCACAGGGTGATCATACTGGAAGAGTGACCTATTTTGCCTTATATATTCTTTTAAGTGCACCCTAACCATTGTGCCTATGAATGATTTTCATGTATTTAAAATCGATGAAAATCGGCCTTTAGTAGAAAGTGATGGCTGCCCACCAGCATGAAGTGGCCAGCCACTTATTGTTGGTGGTTGGATGTTGCAATACACATTGATTCACATCATCAAGCACTCCTCCCCACTGTACTGTTGTACAGTATGCTGCAGCTTTGATCAGCAGGGGCTAAATGACGTGATAATAGCTAAATGCATTTCCCACATGGTTACCCTGGAGGACGCTTTTGAAAAGTTGGCAAGCTTGGTGGTTTGTTCCAGAAATGGCAGTTAAGCAACCAATCTGCATTGTTATCCCAACAGTGTATGGACAGTATATTAAAAATCCAGTATGGGTGTCCCGTATAACATTGATTTTTTTTTGTATGTTTTTGTGATATTTCTTATTTGTACATTGTATTAAGTTTGTATTACTTATCTTCTTAACATTTTAGCTACTACAATTTAGAAGATGTTGGACATGAAACGATGAATAAGTTCCTTTCTAATCTGGTTGAGAAATCACTCATTGACCTGGAATGCTCATACTGCATAGAGATTGGTGAGGTGAGGTTCTCTATTTATCCAGCTTTTACATGTGGAAGCCTGCAGTATAATTCCTGAAGTGTACTTAATATTGAAGAAATATACAAATAAAAATATTTTTTACAAATAACCCCCCCAAAAAAATCTAAAATTGGTATAAGCAGCTGGCTAACATACCACAGCCATTTCTTGCAAGTCTTGCTTTAGGCAGGACAGTCCCAGTTTGAGGGCTTTGTCCTACAGTACCTTCCCAATCTGGGCAACTTTAGAGGTATGTCCTTTTCACTACTACTCAGCATAATATTATTATTTTTTTAGTTTATATCAGGAACCCCAAGGGTCCTGCAGCACTGTACACAATGCATAGAAAAGTATAATACAACCATAACAAGACATAAAGTGCATGCAAAAGTGTAATGCAAACCTATTAGGACAAAAACGTCACATGTAAATACATTTACTGTAACTAGAATACCAGCAATGGCTGAATCTGGACCCCAGTTGATAGGTGCTATAAACAGTTTCAGAGTTACTGATTTCAGAAAGAATACCAAGGTGAAGGAGATGGCCAAGGCATAGGTATTGAAAGGAAAGGAAGAGTACATGAGGGATGAGGGCACTCCTCATGAGATTTTACAATCTATAAAGGAGCAGAGCGGCGGTGAACATGGTGTGCATGCTATGCAATTAATTTTTTCAAGGTAGGGAAGAGGAAAGAGGGCAGTCCAGCACATCAGAAGTGATGCATAATCATGATTCTGTGACTCATGACCACACCGATATGATGCTTGGTCACACCCCTATTTTGTGCAGTGTCAGCACGTGTCCCATTGCCCAACAATAAATGTTGGGAGGTATGCCAAAGCTAATTACAAAAAATATGGATGGATTAAATTATACAGGTTCCCAAAGGGCTAGAAATTAGGGATCTGCCACTTTTATAGTGCCAACCTATACTGTACAGTTAGTAGCAAATGTTGATATACTTGCTCCAAGTTCACAGGAAGGGGAAAATAAACATTGTGTTAGAATTTTAATATGGCCTATATGGTCACTTTTAAGGTTGTTTGTTGCTAAAACAGTATGCTGAGTTGATAGTACCACCTTTATTAGATACTGACATATTGTTGTTGGGACCATCCCTTCTCCAATTTGTTAAAACCCATGCTTTTTTAACTTCTCACCCTGCACGTCAACTTGGGACAAGAACCATTGTAACTTAGATGGGAGCAAGTGCATGGGTGCTTGTTATGCAACATCCACAGTACTGCTATGGGGAGATGAGAGTAATGTTGGGTGGAAGTTATATTTTGGAACATGTCCTAGTCCAATCTGATGCAGGTCAAAAAGATAGTCCTGCAGTCATTTCAGTTGCTGGTTCATCCCCAAGACACTGCTACACTAAAGGTGTGTAATAATGATAGCATTGAAAGCTCTTTTTATTAGTTGTTGCCCTTTACCTATGGCTCTACCTGCTTCTTCCTTGAACCTGAACCGGAAGTATGATCATATATTAAGTAGTGCTGTGCAACAATTCAAGTTTTAGTCGTGATTAATAGCATAATTTTCTGCGATTAATCGTATTGTTATGTGCAAAATTCAATAATGAATTAAAAAGTAGTGTATTGCGCACACACACATAAAGCATGTAAGTGTTCTATAGTGAAAAATTGGATCAACAGCCCTTTGCTTGACCCTGTGCATACAGTATATAAGTAACAAGTCAAAGTCTAGTCCAAGTCCCCTGGATACTTACATTCTGTGAGTATAATATATTATATATATATTTTTTTTATGTATATCCAATTTAAAAAGATCTACAGCAATAATTATTTACAGATGTACTTTATTCATGGATACAAATGAATCAATGACAGGTTAAGCTAATGCCAGACGTTTCTGTACAGCACTGACCCATGTATAACACTGAGCAGTGTACACTACCGGCATGTAACGCGTCACTTACTAAGACCTACAACAGCAGCAGGCATACTGAGGTACAGTCATTGTATAGCACCTTACTTTGTATGATTGCTGTAGTCAGTGAGCCTGTGCTCCGGGTAAGGCTGCCCCCTCAGTGTATATGTGTGGTTACCTAATCCATATGCCTGTGCTGCAGGCGGGCTGCTTAGCTGTCTGTGTCCCACAGATAAAGATGTCGCTTACTGGCTTCCAATTCACAACCCAAGGAGATCATACTACGGAGGAGTGGAGCAGGGCTAAGCACTCGCTGTAATGGAGCAAATTATGGTGATGGACGGAGCTTGTTGATAGAGCGAGGCTACCGATCAACATGCTCAGTGTTGTGGGAGCGGGGACATGAGCGTTTTTGCCGCTGACAGAAGGGGAGTGGACAGGGCTTCAGCGTCACTGCAGGGAGGTGGAGAGGAGCTGCACGTCTTCCCTGATGGCCACCAAGCATTAATGCTCAATAAAATAATTGTCAGCATTAATTAGTAAATGTGTTAACGCGATATTAATGCATTAACTTGCCCAGCCCTAATATTAAGAGATCTTAGATGACATTTACACTTCGTTATATGTGGCTGATGAAGTTAAGAATCTATTGATTAGAGGTGGTAATATACTGTAGATAATTGATTGCAAGACATTACATTTAATGAATTTTAATTACATCTACGATAAGAAAAATTCTCAGTGTTTTTGTGCCCCAAGCCTTCAAGTTTCATGGCAGCCATTCATTCTGCTTGGTTATGAGATTTTACAATGTCTGTGCAGGCTGGTCATATTCATACTTCAGCAGAACAACTTTTGAACATCCCTGCTACTTTGTGCAAGTGACCTCCAGCGTATCAGGCATAGAATGAATCAGGATATGACTCTCTATCTCATGAGGAGGGCAAAGTGATGCCCAATTCAAACTTTGAATTTTTCTCTTAGTTTAAGAATGAGACCAAATATCGGAAGGTGGAGCGCATCTTTAAGTAACTTTTTGTTTTGGCTTTGGCCTCAACAACTGGTTAGTTAAGGCAGTGGACAAATAGATGTTTCTCATCTCTGAAGATTTATTGTCCAATTTCTGAGTTGCCCAGTTTAGTAGAGCAAGATCAGGGCATCCTAGAGTGGATGCAGTTTTGGACGTTGGTCATGTCGGAGCAGAATTTTGGCATTTGCACTTCTACAGTTTGGGCTCAGATCCTAGGACATGCATATGTATTAGAAAAATACTTTTGAATCGCATCTTTTCTTCAGTGTTATTTTATTGGATTCTGACCTGGGTAAGATTAATTTACAGACCGAAAAAGAGGGGTGTGTTAAGAGTTCTTTCTTGGCAGTTAATGCCCCTAGACCTAGGAGTCACTTGTTTCGTCCCCCAAACAATGCAAAGGATCTGTGCTTTCCAGGTCAGCTGTGCATCCCTTGCTTGGTCAGCCACACATCAAATATGCTTATATAGCTCATTGTTTGGTTTCTAAGAAGTCTGACTAACAGTCTGTATGACTGGCGATACTCTGAGCCAGGATTTCTTGTGACCGAATCCAGTCTACTTCTCTTCTGAAATTATCGGAAAGTTTGATTCCACTACAGATGCCTGTTTGAGAAACATCATAAATCCTAAAATATGTCACAGATCTACTGAGCACCCTTCCTAGACAGGTTTTCACAGCAGGTCTTTCAGAGACAGGGCAAACCATCTTGCTTTGCATGAAGTCATTCAGTCTTCACTCTTCTCTGGATGGAGTTTTACTTTAATATTTTTGTGCTGAAACAAAAAGAGTGCTTTTATATCATTCTAAGCATACAGTACAATCTTTGAATACTCACTCTAGGGTTGGCAGATTCAAATGTACTACCTGAGATCTGACATTCACAGCATGGAGAATGGAGAGTTTATATGGTCTGTGGACACCAAAGAATCTTATTTGCACATTCCCATATGTGAAAGATATCATAGCTTTAGAACCATCCTTACCAGTTCACAGTATTTTTGTTTGGTATAGAGACATTTACATGAATGTTCACAAAGTTCATGCCTGTGTGGTCAGCTCTTCTATGGTCCAAGGAGGTGACTATCAACCCGTACCAGAACAATCGTTTAATGAAGACCAGTTAAAAAATTTTGCTTCAGTCACATGTGCTGGACACAGTGCAGATGTTGGAATCCTACAGTTCGATTGTCAAGTACAAGAAAACAAAATTGACCCCTGCACCGTGTATGGATTTCCTTGGCCACTGTTTGCCACCAGGGTTGAATGAGCGTTTTTGCCAGCGGAAATTATCCTTTAGTTACAGGTGCAGTCTTCTCATTCACAAACAGAGGTTTCTTCATTTTTTATGAGACTTTTGAGGAGATAGTTTCAACCTTCAAGGCTGACCTGTATCTGCAGTTTCACTCAAGGCAGTTTAAGGTTAAGCCTTCACTCAAGGCAGTTTTAAAGTCCAGCTTGGTTATATGCACAGATCCTTAATTGAGGACAGCCTTTCAACATTTGGATTTGGATGCTCAGGATGACAGATGCCAACCTTGGTCTTGGGTAGTAGTTATACTTCAAGCTTACTTTCAGGGTTTTTGTATCCTGAAGAAGTTCTACACCTTTGTAAGTAGATGTTATTTTGTGATTTGCGGAGCGAAAAGTTTCAGCCATTTAGTTTGTGTTCATTCCAGGGACATATAAATTAGATTTGCTCTTTCCCTAGGATCTACATTTTCGGAAGTGATCCCTTCTTCTGAAGCCTTTCTGAAGCCTGTGAAAGGTGGAGTCAGCCAGATGTCAACATTATGGCCTCTCTGTTAAACCACAAGGTGCAAAAGTTCTGCATCAGAGTTATGTAACTGAGGACATATGTGATAAATTCCACATGTGGGCAGTGGTAGTTCGGTCACATTTCCTAGAGTGACAATGCTCCTGAGGGTGCCAAAGATAGTAAAATGGGAAGACGTTGCAGTCATCCTGGTTGCTTCAGATTGGCCACACAGTACGTGTTACACAGTAAACTTCAACATGGTGGAGAGTGCATCTTGGAGGCTTCCACCAAGGTCAGACCTGGTAAACCAAGACTCCTTTCTTTACATGAGTTTACAGTGGTGTATTTAATGGGGTGACTTTTTACGAAATTGTCCTCAGACGAAAGTGTACTAAGCAGCAGATAAAAAATACTATCAGGATTGTGGTGGTTGTGTATTCCACTGATTAACTAATCTGAATCCTATTCCAGAACCACGCTTAGACCAGTGGTTCTCAACTCCAACCCTCAAGTACCCCCAACAGATCATACTTTGAGTATTTTTGTCTGTGGAAGCAGAAAGGATAAGAGCAGATTAAAGAAATCCACAAAACATGACCTATTGGGATTATTTGAGGATTGGCATTGGAAACTACTGCTTTAAACCAAATTTTCTCCATCAGAAGTATAAAAAACATCTGATTTACCAAGAGGTGAGTGTTCAACCTGCTTGAAAAGAATGAAGACACCTTTGACAGATGTTTGTGTAAAGAACTGCACAGATCCCTAGGATCTGTCCAGCTTTGTGTATATATTTGTTAAAATGGAAATACCTACTGTAAAAAAATAAAAACCCAAAAACCCATGTAGCATAACCAGTCAGGGATGGTGGCATTTTAACCCTAAGACTGTTATTATAGGGAAGTGAACCCTCAGGGGAAAAAAAGGTGCTCATCCTGACTTTCCTGGTCCTTTGATGTTACAGTTATAATCCGTGTGATAATAAAATTTATATTTTAATTGTCTAGTGTCAAAAAATAATTTGTGGTGTTTGTTTCACCAGTAATCCAACTTTTCAGAACAATAGAAAGCAGGATTCTGTGTGTAGGTTTTTGAAGAAAAAATATATGCACTTGAAATGAAAATGTTTTATTTTTCTTTGAATTTTTTCTGTCTCAATTTAAACCCCTACTATGTGTAGGAAGAATAAGGTAGCCCAATAAGGCCTACTACTTTATAAACTAGACAACCTATCGCATCAAATGAGGATCAAGTATTTGTATTTGGCACAAGATGGTGGAGATATGAGCAGACAGTAATTACTAAGGAGCACATTGTTTGAAAGAGGAGACCCCCCTCTTTCAGGACAGGGTGCACCCATGTGTGTGGGTCAGTATGGGGGAGACAGACCACAATGTGTCCTTCCCCAATTCATTGAAAACTTTTATTTTCCTTAGGACTGAGCGATAACACAGCTGATCACCAGGTGATAGCTGCTATTGGGGCCGCATAATTTGAAAAAGGTGACTCCTCTCTTTCATGTGTGAGCGACCCTACATTTACAGGTGGCTTTCTAGAACACTTAGTGCCCTCCCACCAATATATGGAAAATGTCTATTTTCTGTAGTGCAGTGCATTATTTTCTGGTGACCACAGGTGAGTGTGGCTCAAAAAGCATTATAAGATTAAAATAGCATTCAACAGTAGCTATGTTTAGGAAAAGGCACAAGTTGGAGTGCAGTCCTAACTGAGACTATTTCAGGACTGACATGGGAGACAGTAAAAAGAGAGAGCTTAGGATTTTTACATTCATTTAAGGTACAAATGAAATATGGACCGTTTATGCAGAATAATAAAAATTAGATCAAGATGCTAAACTGCACTGTAGCACAATGCTTCTGTATTAAAATTGATTTCCATAAACCTAAACAAAACTACACTCAGTATATACAGAGAAATCTACCATATTGCATGAACCCCCACATCCTAAAGATAACAGAATACTACATTAAAATGATTGTGCAAACCATACTCTGTATACACACACACACACACACATATATAATTTATTTTCAACCTAGGCAACTATGTATCCTCTGTTTCCATGTTTGCTGTATTTAAAATCCTAAGAATGTAACTATTGTCCAGTGAAACTTGATTGTGCTTCCATTTATATTTGTACAAATTGTAGAAGTGCAGACCCAAATGTATCTGCTTATTTTGTGCACTGTTCCTATTAAATTTAGTGCTTACAGAAACCTACCACTTCTCATAGAAACTAGCCATCTGGGCTATAGTTAGGGAAAGGCTGAACCACTGAGAAGTGCTGTAATAGGGTCATCTGGTTCAGCATGGATAAAGCACGCTTGAATTCTGGGTCACCTCGCTTTGTTCCCAAGCAATCATAGCCCAGTTTGTATAAATTAAGAAACACAGCTCAATAAGCAAACTGGATCACAATACATTGGCAGACTTATGGGAGATACATTGTAGTGTTATATGGTGAATATACCCTCTTTATCTGTTCACTCATCCTTTGTGTTCTATGAGCTGCAGTGTATCACTATTCAGATCTAAAACGTATGCCATACCATATAGTGCGACCAGGCATCTAATATCATTCTGTGTTTGGGTTACTGTACTTTAGTTAGATGTCTACATTTTAATGAGTACATTGTCATCATCTACTATACTAATATATTTAAAATATAGCTGACCAGAAGGAGAATAACATAATTATCTAGCATAAATTATTATTTTCATTCTTTAAATTGCTGTGCTTTAGACATCTCTATGATGATGTGGAGGCGAAGAGGTCATAGTTGTTGTGGGCTATGAATTCCATTGTTTTGCTTTTTTTAAACGTAAATAGCGTCTTCTATAGTGACTCTTCATCTATTACAGGTTACAACTGTATTTGTATTCCAAAGTGATTGAAACAAATAGATGATCTAAGTGCAGTAAAATACACGTGTTCGTGCCTATTTAAGATTAGTTGAAGATTTCACAAAGTACAGACTGTACAAAGGACTGTAGTTGTAGAGGTAATGGGGATTGTTAATGTCTCCAAGGTACAAATTAAACAGGCAATTTGCACAGCAAAATATAAAGCAGAACAAAGTGTTATACTGTTATGTAACAAAAAACAGCTGTGCAGGAAAAAGTACTGTAGAATTTGAACATAATTTGGACATTATACAATATAAATCCTAGGTTCTTAGCAAACTCGAGGAGACGTATAATGCACTAACATATTCTTGCCGTTTGAAAACCCCAGAGTTCATAGTTACATTGATAGAATGTATGTGTGTATTTGTATTTTACTATGTGATCTCGAAAAAACAGGGCTGGTAACCGGGGATGTTGTTTTGTGTGCCTGAGGCATCAGGGACAATTGAATATCCTGCGGGGAAGGGGGAATTTCGGAGGGGCAACAACAATTATCCATGGTAAATTACTGCAGCTAATTGAATATCCCCCTAAATCTTTTACCATATAGTGTACTGTCATTTTAGTGTCAAAAAGTGTGCACCTGCATTTTGGATTGATAAGAAACTTCTGCAACGGCAGCTGTACTTGCCCACCTTGTGGCCCGATCTCGCCCTGGACTTGCTGAGTTTTTGTTTACCCTGCACAGAAAACATATAAATGTATTTGCTCCCCTTGCATGGCAACATGGTTTGTTCCAGAAACAAAGTTGCCTGCTTTTTTGGCTTTACTTCCAAATCAGAATCAGGCCTTTACTCACACAAACTCACTGAGGGTGAAATAATTGAATTGATCCCATAGGGTGATTAAGGTATTAGCTCTCAAAGGCAAAGACCTTCCTCAGCATATGCTTATTGACCTCTTCTGTCATCATAATGTGGGCTCAGACCCTTTCTATCTGTTTTGGTTTCTATTGCATGTATATGGATAGTAGTTCTGCCAAAGGATCAAGTTGTTTTTGGTTAGAAAATAGAAGAAATGGATCTATATCTGTCCTACCTGTTCCCTATTTTCAGTCCCTCTTTTTAAAAAAAAAACCCCATATATTTTAAAGTAATAAGAAAAAATATGGAACCCTTGTGTAGCATATACAGTAAGTATGCAAGCGGAAGATCACATATGGACCCAACGTGCATTTCAGTTAAGAGTGATGTTACTTTTCCATTAAAGGACACTTATTTCTTCATTATTGTAAATTGTGTTTACATATCATTGGTAAGTATATATGCTATTTTTTATGTTTTTTGCACAACTGTTCATTTTGGATGTGCAGTTTTGAGTGCTGCCATTCTTACCTTGCTAATATACACAGTGCAAGTTGATACACGCTTTACAGTAGTTTCCACACTGGACAAGTCTTCAGATACTTATTTTATTTACTTCTAAGATTATTTCACTGATCTATTTGGAAGTAGTTATAAATATGAAACAGTATATATATTGAATACATGACTTAGCATAAAACATTCATGTATTGTTATTTTAACAGTTTTCTGCTTCTTTTTAGGATAACCGTGGTATTGAGCCACAAACTTATGGACGCATTTCCTCTTATTACTATCTGAAACACCAAACCGTTCGGATGTTCAGGGACAGATTAAAGCCAGATTGCACTGTTGAAGACCTGCTTTCCATTCTCACCGTAAGTGAATACAAATTTGTTTAATGTTTTTTGTGTATTATATTCTGTATTGTAGCCATCTATCCAGTTTTCCCTTCTAAATGTGTTGGGTCCTCGAGACTAGGTTATGTGGATGGGTAGGCTTTGATGAACAGGTGGGTTTTCAGTGCCTGTTTGAAGCTTTGCAAGATCGAGGGGAGTCTTATAGAGCAAGGGAGCTCGTTCCATTGGAAGGGGGCAGAACGGGCAAAGTCTTGGATTTGCACATGAGATGCAGTGGCCACGGTAGAGGAGAGGTGACGGTAATTGGCTGACTGGAGGGGGCGGGAGGGAGTATATAGGGAGATAAGGTTGGAGATGTAAGGAGCAGTGGAGTTAGAGAGGGCCTTGTATGTGAGGGTGAGGAGTTTAAAGAAGATTCTGTAGGGGAATGGGAGCAAGTAGCAGGTTTTTTCGAAGGCGAGTGACCGATCTGAAGCGCAAGGAGAGGAAGATAAGTCTAGCTGTGCAGTTGAGAACAGATCTGAGCATAGCAAAATGGGAATGTGGGAGGCCAGTGAGGAGAATTACAATTATTCCAACACGCACCTATATTACTCCGCACCTCCCCTCTCCCATCCCGCATCCCCTCTCCAAAAACATACGGGTATGTCAGATAGATGTAAGTCTGAGTTCTGGGCATGCGCAGATGATTTTATGTATCTTACGCTATGGCAAAAAACTGGCAGAACTTTTTATCTACATCAGCCCCTGTGTTACAGTATCTGTTTCTGAATTGCATTTTTATTTTGCAGACATTTCCTAGTGCCTCTAGATCATTTGCATTTTGGGATAAAAAGCAAACCGCACTTCCTGTGTTTAAGCAGCTCAAATGTTTTTTTTATTTTGCTTATCTGAAATATACCCTTTTTGTTTTAAACTTCTTTTTTCAATTTTATAATTAAACTTTGTCTTGCTATTAATCATATTTTCTACAATTATAATACTGAACATAATTCAATTGTTTGGAGCCTTTAACATTACGTTTTCATGTTTGCAAATACAGCTACTGTATATGAGACTCTGTGGAGTGGAATCAGTACACAATGTATTCTTTATATAGATCTAAATTTTGTGGTAATTAGTCTTAAAGTTGAGTTTTTAGTGTCTAGTAAATGTGTGACCTGAAAGTTTTTGTCAGTCTGGAACTCATAAAAAGATACATCATTTTGTGTTCCCCTCCCCCCAACAATTGGCTGTTTTTCATACACTGAATTAATGAGCTTAGTAATTAAGGCAATTGCTTCACACCTCCATTGTCGGCCAATAACACTGCATCTGTCTGGTGCTAATGCGTTCTCTTCACTTATGCTGGCATTTAACAGTTTTAGCAATAGGGAATAACATGTCATAGGCTAAATAGGATAATTAGTTATAAGTGAAATTGTCTAGGGAATATTAACTTCTGAAGTAATCTAACAATGCTATATTGATGTGAACATGCAAAAAAGTTAACATAACAATGAAGGTCCATTTATTGAAAACATTTTATATATATATATATATATATATATATATATAATTTATTTAACAAGTTTCTTATATAGCGCAGCAAATTCCGTTGCACTTTACAATTAGAAATAAGAATAATATAACAAAACTGGGTAATAACAAACAGTCACAGAGGTAGGAAGGCCCTGCTCACAAGCTTACAATCTATAGGGAAATAGGCATGGATACACAAGGATAGGTGCTATCTATTGCAGAGTCATCCACCAGATTGCAAAGGTTCTTGATGGGCTGTATGATATGGTCACACAGCAATGATGAACCGGGGTCGAGAGGAAGGGATAGTGAAGAGTGAGAAGACATGTGAGGATATGTGTGGATGTAATTTGATAGGAAAGTTTATGAAAGTTACGTGTGCGGTTCTGGAATTTGATAGGCTTGTCTGAAGAGGTGAGTTTTCAGGGACGCTTGAAGGTTTGGAGACTAGAGGAGAGTCTTATTGTGCGTAGTAGGGCATTTAGCATATATTATGTTAAATGGTAAATAATCTTTGCTGTACACATACAGGTACACAAAATAATTGAAGCGCTGTATAGTCAGAATATATATTTCATGCATTTATTACCACATATAAACAATTATACATACAACATACAATATATACACACGGCCGGTGTTAAAATTAATAAAAACCAAGTACACTCGGTATCGATTCAAAATACACATTCCTTAAGCTATTAGTATCCAATACCATCAAATTATCTTGGCTCCAAGTGATGTTAATGGAACAATCAATTAGTAATTAGTGAATCACTCAAATATATATTAGCAATTGATTAGTATGAGTCCTTAATGATACTGTTAAAATATTGATGAAATGTATTAGCAATCAATTAGTATGAGCCTTTAGTGATGATCATATTTGGCTCAATAGCCATCCATTTCTCAGAAGACACAGTCCTCAGTAGACTCAAAATTAATTAGTAAACAGCAACTGTTTTCAATCAGAACTCCGTCCACAGCTGTTAGTAAGGTTTTGTCACATGCATAACTGGGTGTTTTAATCAATGCTCTATCCACAGCTGTTAGTGGGATTTTGTCACATGCATAGCTGGATGTTAGTTGTTGAAATAGCCAGTAATGTCCATGCTAAAGATTGCAATGATATATTATAAACACAGTCAATGCTTCTCTTATATACTGAAGTTGTTATGCATCAAAAAACACCCATAACTGATCATACAGCCATTCGGCATAAGAATAACTTCACTCTATTCTGGGCATTTAAACACCTCTGTCGGCTTACTATATAGTAATCTCCGCCGTGCACCTGCAGCTGGTGCTGGATTAGCTTCCTTCTCGGGGTACCGCCGCACCAGAGGTCCGCTCGTTCAATGTCCCATTTAAGTGTGATCAGGTACCGGATCCGTGCAGAAACAATCTCAACGCGTTTCCCCGCCTTTAGAATCGGCGGCTTCCTCAGGAGTAGTAATACTCATGCTCCCGTATATTCACTTTAAATAGGCCACTGCATACCCACTTCTGGGCGCTAAGCTGTCACGTATGCGTACTACATACAGACCAATACACTTATACCCTTTTCAGACAGAAAAGTTTGAAAGTCCCGGCAATTACCCGGCATTTTAGTGTCGGGTCGTTTTGCCGGGACCTGCCTGACCCCCCCCCCCCCTTCACACAGACATGCAAATTACCGGGTCAAAAATTTCAACACGGGTATTTTGTCTGTGTGAAAGGGTCAACCCGTGTCTTAATTCCCATGTCTTCGACCCTGGTAAATTCCTGGGTCAAAGTCCCGGGAATTACAACACGGGTTGACCCTTTCACACAGAAAAAGGACCCGCGTGTTTCATGAAATAACCGGGTGGAACTGCTTCAGACGGTAATTTAATTTTCTGTCTGAAATGGGTATTAGCCAGCCACCTTGCCTGTTAACCTGACCCTCCATGTTTTTCCATCTGTTGTGAAATCACTGCAAGTTTCTTACCACAGCTAGACAGACATATCAGATGGGCAACCACTTCCAACAACTTTATAAGCATACTGTACATTCTAACTCCACTCACATTGTCAATATTTTATTTTTTAGGGAAAACTAGATTTTAACATTGCAATTAGTTTTATTATTTAAGGTAACTGCTAACAACTCAAGACACAATGCACTAATGATGTGATTATCGTTTCCTGCAATTTGATTACTTTAAATGTACCTAAGTGTTCTTATTTAATAATTTGTCCCACATTTTAAACTAATTATTTATTGCATGTGTATGCTTCTTGTTATACACATTGAATGAAACCTACAATCATTTATTATTTCATTGACTGTTAGTCTGTCCCAAGGCCTCCAACCTTTGTACAACTAATGCAATCAGAATTACCTCCAGTGCTGAAATGAAGAACCATTGACAATACAATTCTATGGTGTCGTCATGACCCATACATTTGCAAACCCTGAGTGCATTTATTAGCTCTAATTCAGGGTACTTATAGGACCTACTATATATATATATATATATATATATATATATATATACTTCCCAACATCGAGAATGCAGGGGACGGAACTTCTGCCGAGCCCTTCCGAAAAGGGACTCATCAAAAGGTGACTTGGCTTCACAGCAATGCTGCGATCGCGAGCCATGCCCCGGTATTCCGTCACTGTGGGGGCATGCCCCCCAATCCTCCAGTCTCCCGTGAATAGACGCTGAGCATCTGTCTATTCACCACTGCTCTGCTCTGCACTAAGCAGAGCAACGAGTGACGGGAGTCTCCCAACTGCCCCCCCGCACACACACACACGGGGACATTGCGGCCATCAGATGGGACAGTCCCTAAAAAAAGGGACTGCCCTGCAAAAATCGAGACATTTGGGAGGTATGCATATATATAGAGAGAGAGAGATAAAATACTTGTTGATTTAAATACATGTATATGTTAAATGGGGGGGGGAAAACAATTAAAGTGAGCGAAAATCAGAACTGTCTTCATAACATGTCACTCGCAGAAGGGCAAATGTAAGGTCTAAAATGTGTCCTATTAAAACTACTCATAGTGGTAGAAAAATAAAGGTTATGTGAGAAGAAAGGGGCAGCCTCCCCTAGTCCATGAAGCTGACCTCTTATCTGACTTAAATATTCTTGTTCCAAGCAACTTCTCTCTTTTGACATACTGTTGCACCTGGATGTGGATCATTAGATCTACACTGAAAAGGTCTACAGTCAATAAGTCGACCACTACTGGTCTACATACATAAGGTCGACAGGGTCAAAAGGTCGACATGGAATAGGAAGACAGTAGAAA
Source organism: Pseudophryne corroboree (assembly GCF_028390025.1). Lineage (NCBI taxonomy): Eukaryota > Metazoa > Chordata > Amphibia > Anura > Myobatrachidae > Pseudophryne > Pseudophryne corroboree. Next base: position 470,764,896 of record NC_086447.1, on the reverse strand, counting down.
AGGTTGACGGGGTCAAAAGGTTAACATGAAAATGGTCGATACAAAAAGGTCGACACAATTTTGTAATAACAATTTTGGGGTGTTTTGTCACTTTTCTGCCACAAAATAGCCCCATTAGTGTACCGCGACCCCTCTCATGACGAGTGAAGGCACAGGTTACCACTGTGCTTGGCAAAGGTTACTATTCCCAATCGTAGTCCACATGGACGGTAAAGTATGAATACCTTGAAAAAAAATGGAAAATATTTTTTTCTAAATGTGTGGAACATTGTCATGCCGACCTTTTTACCCTTTTAGTGTAGATCTATAGACCGCATGCTCACTGCTATGCCTAATGCATACATACTGAACTAGGAATTTTGTGTACTAATTGTAACCAAAATTCAGTACACTAACCACTGCTACCTAATATTAATACTCAAAGCAATGACACAGTAAACACTGTGAAGTAATGTGAAATGTAATAAGATACACAATATAATTATGTTTAAGCGCTGTGTTCTTATGCTCCCCAAAGTGTTATTTTCTATTTAGATTCCCAACGTGTACAAATATGTAAACAAAATCAGAAGAAAAAAATATATAGTGCAATACAATAAATAATGATTACTCAATTGTGTCAACACTAAATCAGATTCTTCCACCAATAATTGATAGGAGTGTCCCTTCCACCAGCCTCATATAGGAATCACTAGATACTCTTATTAGCTCATGTAGTAGATTGGGGGGTATTTATTAACGTTCGCAGAGAGAGATTTAATTGTGAGATAGAAAGTTCTAGCTAATCAGCTTCTGCCCAACATTTTACAGGCTATGTTTGAAAAATGATTATGTATCACTTACACTTTTATCTCTCTCCTTTGATAAATATTCCCCTTAATCTCCCAATTATGCCTCCTTTTAGCCACCAATAAAATGTAATCCAAATTCATCCCAGAATTCTTGAAACATCAAAGGTCATGGTAAAAATAAAATATCAAAATAGTGACATACTACTTTGTAGTGTGAAAAAAAAAGATTATTTAATAGTTGCATATACAAGAAATAAAAGGTTAAACATATAAACATAAATGGATGCAATCATATGCTTGTACCAGTCAGATATATAAAGTCGGCATATCAAGTTTCGACATTCAGCTTTAAAAAAGAAGGACTAAGGGGCCGCCATTGGATCAACTAACAGACGGATTCCAACTTGAAGTAGGACTACATCTTACATTTGGATCCCGGGAATCCTGTTGTTTATTGTGATATGCCGACTTTATACATCAGACTGGTACGGGTCTATATGGTTTACACTACAAAGCATTATGTCACTATTGTGATATTTTATTTCCCACACAATCTTTGATGTTTTGGGAATTCTGGAGTGAATCTTCTATATATCTAATGTTAACATTATGTATCTGACATTATATTTACAGTTGTTACACACCTGACTACAAAAAGAGGAGAATTGCAGTGTTCTGCAATGGAAACCTTATTTGTCTGATGTGTGTAGGAAAAGGATTTCCCCCCTACTAGATTTATGTCAAACATCTGTAGCTATGATGAACATCCTGGAACTTTTACTTATATATTTGTGTATGTTTTTATTGAATTTTCATATTTTCTAGCATATGTCTTAGCATATGAATTTTGCATTACGATACAGTCTATTTATATGTGTGAATAATAAATAAATATATATATATATATATATATATATATATATACACGTTTTTGTCAAGGTGTGAACAAGAGTAAACAAAAGATTCTTACCTTATATGTGTGAGTAGCCCGCCAAAGTGTTCAGACATCGCCGGCGCTGTTCGCTGCAGCGGTACCCGGACGCCTTCCAGTGTCCCTGACAAGTGACGTCACTCTCTGTAGATACCGGGTTGCCACGGCAACCCCCGACGCTAACTCCTAGTGCTGGCTCTGTCATTAGAGAGAGACGGAAAAGTGCAATGATTGTTTAAAATACAGAGACCCGATTCCACTATTTAAAATGCAATACAGGTTGAGTATCCCATATCCATATATTCCAAAATACGGAATATTCCGAAATACGGAATTGTTTGAGTGAGAGTGAGATAGTGAAACCTTTGTTTTCTGATGACTCAATGTACACAAACTTTATTTAATACACACAGTTATTAAAATATTGTATTAAATGACCTCCAGGCTGTGTGTATACGGTGTATATGAAACATAAATGAATTGTGCGTATGTACACAAACTTTGTTTAATGCACAAAGTTATTACAAATATTGGCTAAACTGTGTGTATAAGGTGTATAGGAAACATAAATGCATTCTGTGCTTAGACTTAGGTCCCATCGCCATGATATCTCATTATGGTATGTAATTATTCCAAAATACGGAAAAATCCGATATCCAAAATACTTCTGTTCCCAAGCATTTTGGATAAGGGATACTCAATCTGTAGTGTGTTGCTACTACTAGCTAAAGCAATATAGTGGTTGCGGGAGAGGGGAGAGGAGGGGAGGAAAAAGAGGCCAGGGATGGATGTTGTAAGGAATAAAACTGTGGATTAAAGGAGAAAAGTGTGTTTCACAGGCTGATTTTCCATCCCAATCCGCCCCTGGTATAGTGGCATATAATGTGAACTGGGGACATGCATGCGAGTTGGCTAAAAGTTGCTTATCACAACTAAAAAAAATCCCATTGATGTGACATTTTGCTAGTTACCATGGGTCTCAATGGGAGTTTACAGGGATTTTTGTTTGTAGCCCCTGAGTATGTGAAAAGTCGGGGAAAATATCTTAAGGTTAAATGTTGAGACTGAGGGTTATATTTACTAGGTTGCAGGTATATAGAAGTGGGAAAGTTGCCTATAACAACCAATCAGATTCTACTTATGAATTATCTAGCACCTTCTAGGAGATACAGGTTGAGTATCCCTTATCCAAAATGCTTGGGACCAGAGGTATTTTGGATATCGTATTTTTCCGTATTTTGGAATAATTGCATACCATAATGAGATATCATGGCGATGGGACCTAAGTCTAAGCACAGAATGCATTTATGTTTCATATACACCTTATACACACAGCCTGGAGGTCATTTTAGCCAATATTTTTCGTAACTTTGTGCATTGAACAAAGTGTGTCTACATTCACACAATTCATTTATGTTTCATATACACCTTATACACACAGCCTGAAGGTCTTATAACACAATATTTTTAATAACTTTATGTATTAAACAAAGTTTGTGTACATTGAGCCATCAGAAAACAAAGGTTTCACTATCTCACTCAAAAAAGTCCGTATTTTGGAATATCCCGTATTTCGGAATATTTGGATATGGGATACTCAACCTGTAATAGCTTGAATCTGATTGGTTGCTATGAGCAACATCTCCACTTTAATAAACCCGCAACTTAGTAAGTATAACCCTCAGTGCATAAACTGTGATGTACCTCACCCAATAAATAATTATGCACAGGTAGCATTTAATTGGCTTAATTGGTCCAATGAAGTTAAGTAATTTTTTTAATTAGTGTTCTAGGTTTAATTATGAAGGACATTTATTTTGGGTTGTTATATAAATGGAAAACTAGTTAGTTTTTCAACTTGCAGCTGGGAGTTACAAGTGTTTTTATGAATATGGATTTGGAGGATAAAATCAGATGCTTTGCCTCAGCTAAAGCTAAAAAAGTAATTTTATTTATTGTTTTGTGTTTTGTGTGTGTGGGGGCACTGATTACAATCGTTCTTTAAACTGTTATTTTTGGATGTTCAGTCCTGTGTGAAATGAGTCAGGGATTGTCCTTCAGCTCCAAGAACATTTTTCTGAAACCATCCAGAATTTATTTTATCCAGACTTGCAAAAAGCAATAAGTTATGTTGCCTGTGATAAACTGTATTTAGTTTTTTTCAGTGCTGAAGATTTCTGACCATCACTTAACTGCTTCTATATGTAAATAATCTGTAGTCATAAATAGTGATGAGCGGATTCGGTTTTACTCGGTTTTACTCGGTTCTCAAAACGGCATCTTATTGGCTCACGGATGTCACGTGTTTTGGATAGCCAATAAGATGCCGTTTTGAGAACCGAGTAAAACCGAGTAAAACCGAACCTCGCTCATCACTAGTCATAAAATCATATGTACTTTTTTTCTGCCACTTATTATTTCCAGTATGTTTCATCTATCTAGGTACTATCAAATACTTGTCTTGGTGTATGTACTTTACTTCACAAGCATTACAGATATCCTCTTGTATTAACCGTTATTCTTCAGTAGAGGGCAAGGCTTCCTTTTATCTTTCCAGATGTATTTATATTAACACAATTATGCTCTCCCAAGCAGTGGCTACAGGATCACTGAATACTGCAAAATTCCATAAACAATGATTTAGGAAGTTTATCCCCACAGTATTAGATGTTGCAGGTACAATAGTAAACTTCCTGTGGAAAATAAAAGTCTATACAGGCATATTGATTTTGCGATGCAATGCCTGCAAGCAGAAAAATGCAAGTGAAAACCAAATAAACATATTGGTATAAAGGAGTGAAATACAAAACCTATAATAGACTGGTTACATAATGAGGCTTGTAGCTATGTTGAAATTTAATTAGCATATTCCTGTCAGGAATAAAGGTGGGATTAACCTCACATAAACATCAGCTGTTCCTGTAGGATTTCCTTGCAGTTGTCTTGGTAGCACCTGAAACAGACATGGGTCCTGATTCTAGTCGAACGCAAAGTCAATGTTGTGAGGAGACAGGGGAAAGGGACCGCTGGGACTTGCCTGCATTTTGGAAACGAAAGATTTAACCCTCTCGTCCAAGTTCTGTGTTCTTAGATTAAATTAAAGCCCTTAGTCTGCAGGAGTCCTACAGAAGAATGAAGTTAGAAACAGCCAGAAACTTCCTGGATCCACAGGAAGTCTTGAAGAAACATACAACAGTGGAGTGCTCCTTCTAGACATCCCTCCTTCTTTGCCTCAGGAAAGACTGACAGCAGGAATCCGCCAATCAGAAAAGAGGAAGCACCCAGGCCAAGCCCAGGGGACAGAAAACAACAGAGAGGGGAAAGGTATAAAAGGTTATCACCAGGACCTCTGTGTGTGAGTGTGGTACAGCTGGACCTACCTGAGGTTGGGGTGTCGTCCAACCTTAGCATAATTGCTGCAGCTACTTTGTCTGCACTGCTGCAGCTGTCATCTCTGGCCTCTCCGGGAGAAGTCATAGAGTAGCTGGGAGGACTTCGCTGAATCCTCTGTGGACTTTACCAGAACATTCCTGCTCTTGAGTTGTGGATTTTTTTTATTTCTTCTAATAAAGTTCACAGTGGGGGCAATTCACCCCCACTGTGTGATCTCTTGGACCCTAGGGTATTCAGGTCAGATGTAGTTGATAAATAATTTTCTACTGTGCATGTGTCTAAGTCACATTATGCATGCATGCAGGGTCCAGTTTTTACTGACATGCATGGCCTCAGAAATGTCTTCAAAATATGCTGGACATTCCCGGGCAGTGACTAGGAGGTGGCACTGCAGATGCACAGAGATGGTCTGTGTTCTTGGTATATTATGGGAGCGTCACAGGCTTGTCATTTTAGTGGATGCTTAATCAATTGTTGGAGGCCATGCTCTGATTCGGAATCTGCACCTTGCATTGGGTTGGTGTGAGCTTAGATGGTGCAACTGATGGTTGCGTCTAAAGATGCACCAAGCAGTATTAAAGTGTCTATAAATGCTTAAAGTGGGTGTTTCAGTCCTTCACCATTCAGATGCACACCTCTACACCAGGGAAGGGCTAGTAGCATTATTTTCATAACTTCACAGAGAAAGTACGCCAAAAGATGTACACTTGTACATTGCAGTGTCTGCCACAGAATCAGGCCCATGGTCTGCAAGTGGCAAAACATCTGTGGAATATTCTTTTTAAAAGCTACTGATCAAAAGAGGGCTATTCTCTGCATGCGACAGCAATCTACCACAATCTGCTCATGTCTGGACTCTTTGGTCAGGTGGCCAAACTAAAGGAATTTCTCACAAATATAGAACATCAAAATCCACCTACATTTTGCAAGTTAAAAGAGATATGTTTAGTGCAAATAAAACACAGCTCATCGCGCTAAAGAGAACTATACCCAATAATTTTATGTATATAGCGCTTTTCTCCAATAGGGCTAAAGGTAATTACAGGAACCATGCATCCAACATGCATGTTGAATTCCACTGATTTGGTTCCTGGTGAGACGGGTGAATAGTGGTACACAGAGTGGTCACATATAGCCAAAAGGAATAAACAGAATCATGGTCAGAAAACCCCAAAATAGCAATTGTTTAGTAATGGAGGACAGGCTAGCTAGGAGGTCAGGGACAAGGTCTGATACTCTGGCACAGTGCAGCACTCAGAGTAAGCTTAATTAGGCAAATCTGGAACCGCTGACATCAGCAGCTAGATGACCGTCACTATATTGTACACTCAAAGCTGTGCATCCACCATCCAGCCAACAGGCGAGGAGGATGGCAGCTCAGCACACAACAAGGCAAGCAAAGGACAAGAAACTATGCCATCGACCCAGTAAGATGGAACAGAGTTCCAATGCCAGACCATCTGGGATCAACAATTATTATTTATTATTTTATTTATTAACAGTTTCTTATATAGCGCAGCATATTCCGTTGCGCTTTACAATTAGAACAACAGTAATAGAACAAAACTGGGTAAAAACAGACAGACATAGAGGTAGGAAGGCCCTGCTCGCAAGCTTACAATCTATAGAGAAATAGGCATAGATACACAAGGATAGATGCTACCTATTGCATAATGGTCCACCAGATTGCTAGGTTCTTAATGGGTTGTATGATGATACCCCACAAAGTTACCCAAGTGTCAGGAGGGTGTGAGACTAAAGAAAGACAAGATATGTGATGTTATGAATACTCTACAGAGGATGTAATTAGATAGGGAAGCACTGAAGGTTATGTGGGTGGGTCTGGAATTTGATAGGCTTGTCTGAAGAGGTGAGTTTTCAGGGAACATTTAAAGGTTTGGAGACTAGAGGCGAGTCTTACTGTGCGTGGGAGGGCATTCCACAGAGTGGGTGAAGCCCGGATAAAGTCCTGTAATTTTGAGTGTGAACAAGTAATGCGTGTGGATGAGAGACGTAGATCTTGTGCAGAGCGGAGAGGTCGGGTAGGGAGATATTTTGAGATGAGTGAAGAGATGTATGTTGGTGCAGTTTGGTTAATAGCCTTGTATGTGAGTAAAAGTATTTTATATTTAATACGGTAGAATACCGGTAACCAATGGAGGGACTGACAGAGCGGATCTGCAGACGATGAACGTCTGGCAAGGAAGATTAGCCTCGCAGCTGCATTTAAAATGGATTGTAGTGGTGAGAGCCTATGTTTGGGAAGACCGGTCAGGAGACTATTACAATAATCAATGCGGGAGATAATGAGAGCATGGATTAGAGTTTTTGCTGTGTCTTGTGTAAGATAAGGGCGTATTTTGGATATGTTTTTTAGATGTATGTAACATGATCTTGAGACCGATTGAATGTGGGTAACAAAGGACAGTTCAGAGTCAAGAATGACACCTAGGCAGCGAGCTTGTGGGGTAGGGGTGATTGCAGAGTTCTCAACAGTGATAGAGATATCAGGTTGGAAACTACTATTGGCCGGTGGAAATATAATTAATTCTGTTTTGGAAATATTAAGTTTGAGGTGGCGAGATGTCATCCAAGATGAAATGGCAGAAAGGCATTCAGTGACACGGCCCAATACAGATGGTGACAAATCAGGGGAGGATAGGTAGATTTGAGTATCATCCGCATACAGATGGTACTGAAATCCGAAAGAATTGATTAGTTTGCCAAGAGATGTGGTATAGATAGAGAAAAGCAGAGGACCTAGGACTGAGCCTTGCGGTACTCCAACTGAGAGAGGTAGCGAAGTAGAGGTGGAATCAGAGAAACGAACACTGAAGGAGCGATTAGATAGGTAGGATGAGAACCAAGAAAGGGCTGTGTCCTGAATACCTAGGGATTGTAGTGTTTGTATGAGAAGAGAGTGGTCAACAGTGTCAAAAGCAGCAGAGAGATCAAGGAGAATAAGGAGAGAGAAATGTCCTTTAGATTTAGCAGTGACCAAATTATTCACTACCTTAGTCAGTGCTGTCTCTGTGGAGTGTTGGGCACGAAATCCTGACTGAAGTGGGTCCAATAGGCTGTGTGAGTTAAGAAAGTGTGTGAGGCGAGTGTAGGCAAGTCTCTCCAGTAGCTTGGAGGGGCATGGGAGCTGAGAGATGGGACGGTAGTTAGAGAGAGAGTTCGGGTCAGAGTTTTGTTTTTTCAGAATGGGAGTAATCACTGCATGCTTGTATAGAGAAGAAAAGATACCAGTAGACAGGGAGAGATTACAGATTTTCGTTAAGGTTGGGATGAGCACAGTAGACAGAGCTTTACTAATTTGTGAGGGTATAGAGTCAAGGGGAGAGGTATTCGAGTAGGCAGATGAAAAGAGTGCAGATACTTCATCTTCATTTGTAGGATCAAAGGAAGAGAAGGTGTTAGAGGGTTCAGGCAGGGAATTGAGCAGGTCACTTGCTGTGGAAGAGCATACCATTTCATTCCGGATCTTGTCAATCTTGTCCTTGAAATAGGGAGCAAGATCTTGCGCACTGACAGTGGCTGGTGGGTTAGGTGAGGGAGGGACAAGAAGTGATTTAAATGTATTAAAAAGTCGCTTGGGGTTAGAGGCTTGAGCAGAGATGAGAGATTGAAAATATGTTTGTTTGGCAGTGTCCAGCGCAGTACGATAAGAGTGGTAGGTGGTCTTATATGTGAGAAAGTCACTTGAACTACGAGATTTACGCCACTGGCGTTCAACTTTTCTTGAGAGTTTTTGTAAGTGTCTAGTGTATTTAGAGTGCCACGGTTGACATCTAAGTCTACGTGGAGTGTGATGGGTAGCTGGAGCCACTTCATCAAGTGCTGTTACTAGAGTTTGGTTAAGGTGTGACACAGCAGTCTCTGGAGAGGTGAATGTAGAAATTGGTGAAAGCAGTGGTTGCAGAGAGGTAGATAGTTGTTGAAAATTAATAGCGTTAATATTTCTGCGGGTAAGAGGTGTCCTTGTAGACTTTAGGGACATGGCGTTTGAAGTAATGGAGGAGAGCATGCATGTGATAAGGTTGTGATCTGAGAGAGGGAAAGGAGTGTTAGTGAGTTCAGAAACAGAGCATAGTCTGGTGAATACAAGATCAAGGCAGTGGCCCTCCTGATGAGTAGGGGAGTCAGTCCATTGGGAGAGGCCAAGAGAGGAGGTTAGAGAAAGTAGTTTAGAGGCATGGGGAGATTGTGGACTGTCAATAGAGAGATTGAAATCACCCATAATGATGGTGGAGATGTCAGAGGATAGAAAGTGAGGGAGCCATGCAGAAAAATCTTCCAGAAACTTTTTGGGTTGCCCAGGTGGGCGATAGATAGCTGCAACACGCAGAGAGAAAGGGGTGAAAATCCTAATAGAGTGTACTTCAAAGGATGTAAATGTGAGTGAGGGAACAGGTGGTAAAACAATGTGCGTGTAACATTTGGATAGTAATATTCCAACACCCCCTCCTTTGATGTTACCAGGCCTGGGGGGGTGTGTGAAGTGGAGGCCACCATGTGACAGTGCTGCAGGGGAGGCAGTGTCTGATTGTGTGAGCCAGGTTTCTGTTATAGCCAGCATATTGAATTTGTTTGCTATGAAAAGGTCATGAATAGCTGTTAATTTGTTGCAAACAGAGCGTGCATTCCATAAAGCACATTTTAGTGACTTGGAGGTAGATGGGAGACAAGTGATGTTGATAAGGTTTGTTGATTTTATATTCCGTTGTGAATCAGCTGAATGTGAGCGTGGTATGTGGATGGGACCTGGATTTGGGGATATGTCACCAGCTAGTAGAAGCAGAAGAAGAGAGCGATAGGTATAGTTAGGGGAGGTGTGTGATAGTTTCTTATGGTGACAGGTAGAGGATGTGACAGTTAGTGTACATAGATAGGTTAAAAGCTCATGAGTGTTAATAAGAGGGGAGTGGATTAATGAGGCTGCAATGTGTACAGAGCGATAAATAACAGGAATAGTGAAGGACGATGTCATTTTATAGAGGATACCATGAAGTGCTATGAGGAAAAAAAGTCTGTGGAGCATGGTGTTTATAAAGAGAAAAGTATAGATAGGAAAATGCTTATGGAAATTGTTAATCAAATGGTAGATTTACAATGGTATACAATGTGTGCAGCTTTTCTAATGGGACATCTCTTGGTATAATTGTATAGACCCCTATTAAATATGAAGCTTTTGTCATCACTTAACATTACCCCATTCCTCCTCATCGTGTGTGGTATATTTTTCAACTTTCACCATGTCAACTTGAGAATGTCGACATGGTCATAATATCAACATTGACTAGGTCGGCATTCATCATGTTGATACTGTTGAAGCATCAACATGATTAGAATTTTACAAAATGTCCCTGGTGGTCTAGTGGTGACTAACTTGGCACATTGGGTACAGAGGCTTCAGCTGTGTCTTCGGAGTCTGATGGTAACTTCCTGCATGAATCCTAATCCATAACCTTAGCCCTACAACTAGTGCCTAACCCTAACCTCTCCTCCAACAAAATATCTCTAACTCTCCCCCTAATGCCTAACCCTCCTGTAGCCTAACCCTAACACACACACCCTTCTTCGGTCTGTGCAAGATGATGGCATATCACGTTGACATTTTAAATATGACTGCATTCTACATATGCAGAAATGTTCAATGTCGACTTTTCAATATTGTCGGCATTATAGCTGTGGACTTTATGACTTCTTCCCCTCCTAATCCTAGGCTGGCTGCGATCCCTCTTCCATTCCATCCTCGTACATCCACTCAGTCCCAGGTAGTGCTTTTAACATTTTATGCTACCACTCTGCCATTAAGGATTCTGCAGTGTCTTTAGTAACTACTCACACATCCAAAGTGAATATGATAACTGCACTTTATATTTCGTTTTTTAGACCTGGCTCTATTACTAAGAGCAGGTCAGGCCTTACTATTGCTGTTTACTTGCATTTTCTTCTCTCGTCTCTTCCCTCTCCCACCCCGTTCCCACTTTCACACCACTGGAAGTCAATGTTACCTTTTGTATTGTGTAAAGAAGTGACCTTAAGCCCCAAGATCTACCCTACCAAAAGGAAATACCTGTATAATATTGAATAGCTTCAAAATACAGATATTATCCCGCTACTCACATGTGTATTGGTCATCATCATCAAATCGTAGAGTTCTCCTCATGGTGGAAAGTACCATATTCCAGTGGTTCCCAAATTGCTCTACATCGGAGACAGTGAGCACTTAGGGTAAATCTATTAATTAGCGGCACATGAGATCTAATGACAGAACTGGTCCAGAAATTATTGCATTATCATTGTAGTGATATTATACCATGATTCAAGATATGGTGGTGAATAAACAACTTTTATTTGTTCTATTTTGTAGATTCAAAGCATTCATTTGTTTAATAAAAATGTGTTTTTGTCTTGTGGCTTTTAATATGCTCGTACTATTGAGATATTGGTTGTTTATATTGGAAAAATTGAACTGTTAAGGTTTTGTTTTGGCCTAGGGGTGCCCTGAAATTTTTGCTATGGAATTAAGGGTGCTGTGAACCAAGAACGTTTGGGAACAACTGTCATATTCGTTGATCTGGCCCTTAATGCAATAGTCACTGATAAGAATGGTGATCAGAGGTACCTTCTGTAGAGGATTGACAGCACTCTACCACAACCCATCAGCCTTAGGTTTAGCGAATGTCATCTCCCTTTAAAATTAGAAATGGTACCAGACAGGGGTAATATTTATCTTTCTTAATAGTCGCATTCGGAATGGAGCATCTAGCAGCTTATATCCATCTCAATCCGGGCATTTCTGATGCCTCTGTTGGACCCTGTAAGCATAATATTGCTCTCTATGCCTATGATGAGATTCATGAGTGAGAATTCTAATATATGATAGGCATCTTACTTGACAGAATAATTTGCAACATTTCCAGTAGATTGCAGAGATAGTAATGAAGGGATATAGGTTTTCTTAGTCAAGATGTGTAAGATAATATGATTTACAGTGATCATAAAATGTAAATCCTTGTTAAGCCGAGGATGAGCGAACATTAACGTGCAAGAGAAACGAGAGACAAGTAAAAGTGTGTCAACAAAGGAGTCTGATAGAAATGACTGTCAGAAATATTTTCTATAAGAAGAATACATAAGATAGTATATTCCCATACTGTATAGCTTATTCATACTGCACAAATATATGAGCTTGCACTTAAATATAGTTCCAATATGTGTCATAGGGTTATTTTTCAGAAATCTGTAGCAGGAATGTTTGGTATATCTTTGTTGACTGCAAGATAATATTGAATGTAAATGTAAAAGGTAAAGACATTTTCTTTATCTCTGTGTCTCTGTATATTTAATGTTTCTATGGCCGTGCATAGTAGCCAACATATTAGTAGGGAGAGATGAAATAGTGTACCATTTAAAGGCTTGTGCAGAAAAGATGCTTCTTTTACAAGTGGTGGTGATATATAGTGACTCTCGTTCCCCATCTAATTAAAATCAAGCTATTTCCATGCAGATTCAAACTATATATTAAAAGACATTTAACTGTATATTGTAGTTATACACACATAAGACAATGGAGAGAGTGGAGAGCTTGTTTTGCTGGCAGTAAATGTACATGTGCAGGATCACATTTATACTAACATTGAGAAAACGGACAAACTGAATTGGTACTAGTGGATGCATGATACTGGTGTTGTCATGAAGCCAGGGAAGGGTCCCCTAATAAATAAACACAGTCCAATGAAAGCAATGCTTCAGCTGTATATAATGTCTACCTTGCACACATTGCCACCTGAGGCATGGTCCTCATCTTGCTATGCCTAAAGCTCTGCAAACACACTACAAATTAGATGAGTGTTCTTGAGTTGCGTTTTGACAACTCTGACAGTAATGATCTCCAAACCCACTCCACATAAAAAAATGTTTTCTTATAAATCTCTAATAATATATATATATATATTATATATATATATATATATATATATATATATAAAGGCACTCGCTTTTCCAGCTCATTGGAAAAAGCAAAACAAGCCAGCACTCACGGTTTAGATGAGAAAACGAAGAAGATTTATTCCATATCAAGGCGACAAGTGTACATACAGGCACAGCCCAACAGCTGTTTCAACCGATACAGGTCTTCCTCAGCCCCTGATGGCAGAAGACTTCAGCAACGGAGGTACAGCGCAGCGGTCGCGCTGCGCTCCATGCTCCCACACACCAACGGCACTCACAGGATGCAGGGCAGCAGTTACCGAGGGTCTTTTTTCACTGACAAGATGCGTATTCGGGGCCCGGGAACCGTATACGATACCCCCGCCAGTATAAATAAATTCAAATTTAAGCGGGACTACAGCGCGCCGGGAAGGGGCGGGGCTTAGCCGCACAGCTCACCAGCGCCATTTTATCTCTCCACAGCCGCTGCAGAGACGCTGGCCCGGACCTCCAAGCTCCTTACAAGTAACAAGGGAGCAAAACGGGGGGGGGGGGGGGACACAGGCAATTTGGTGCTTTATATGTTTATATTTTACAGCGCAACCAACATATATTATTTGTTTAGTAGTATATGGGCGCTGGGGTGTGAGCTGGCATACTCCCTCTGTGTTCCCTCTACAGGCTTCCCTGTGGGTCTGTCCCCTTTCTTTGGACAGTGTGGGTGTGTCGGTACTGCGTGTCGACATGTCTGAGGCTGAGTGTTCCTCCCCGGAGGAAGTTACTGGGGGCGTGGAAAAAGATTTGGGAATGACTCTGTCGGCACAGCCGACTGCTGATTGGGTGAATATGTTGAGTACATTGAATGCAAATGTGGCATTATTGTCTAAGAGGCTAGATAAATCTGATTCTCAGACACAAACATGGAGGAAATCCATGGAGGACACTTTGTCTCAGGTACAGACCCCCTCAGCGTCACAAAAACGTTCATTTACCCAGATGGCAGATACAGATACCGACACAGACTCTGATTCCAGTTTCGACTTCAGTGAGGCTACTTTACATCCAAAAGTAGTTAAGAGTATTCAGTACATGATTGTCGCTATTAAAGATGTTTTGCATATTTCTGAAGAGCCCCCTGTTCCAGATAAGAGGGTTTGTTTGTATAAGGGAAAAAAGCCTGAGGTGACGATTCCCCCTTCTCATGAACTGAACGCTCTTTGTGAAAAGGCTTGGGAGTCGCCTGACAAAAGGTGGCAGATTCCCCAGAGAATTTTTATGGCATATCCTTTCCCCTCTGACGACAGGGAGAAATGGGAGTCGTCTCCCAATGTGGACAAGGCTCTGTCACGACTGTCCAAAAAGGTGGCGCTTCCGTCTCCTGACACGGCTGCCCTCAAGGATCCGGCGGATCGCAAGCAGGAGACGACATTGAAGGCCATTTTCGTTACTGCTGGTGCTCTACTCAGGCCTGCTGTGGCGTCGGCGTGGGTAAGTAGTGCTATTGCTAAGTGGGCTGATAATTTAGCTTCTGATATAGATACCTTTGATAAGGTTAATGTTCTTTTAACTCTTGGTAATATCAAGGACGCTGCAGATTACCTAAAGGATGCGGCGAGGGATATTGGCCTCTTGGGATCAAGAGCCAATGCCATGGCGGTCTTGGTCAGGAGGGCGCTGTGGATTCAACAATGGAATGCTGATGCCGACTCCAAGAAAGCTATGGAAGCTCTTCCTTTTAAAGGTAGTGTCTTGTTTGGTGAGGGCCTTGCTGACCTGGTGTCTACCCCTACTGCGGGTAAGTCATCTTTTCTTCCTTATGTTCCCGCACAACAGAAAAAGGCGCCCCATTCTCAGATGCAGTCCTTTCGGCCCAATAAATACAAAAAAGGAAGGGGTTCGTCATTCCTCGCTTCAAAGGGTAGAGGAAGGGGAAAAAGGTCACCTGCTGTGTCTGGCGCCCAGGACCAAAAGTCCTACCCCGCCTCTGCCAAGTCCACCGCATGACGCTGGGGCTTCCCTACGGGAGTCCGTGCTGGTGGGGGGCCATCTCCGGATCTTCAGTCAGGTCTGGTTTCAATCGGCCCTGGATCCTTGGGTCTTAGGCATAGTGTCCCAAGGGTACAAACTGGAGTTTCAGGAGATGCCCCCCCCCGCGCCGCTTTTTCAAATCGGCCTTGCCAGTTTCTCTTCTAGAAAGAGAAGTAGTAAACACTGCGATAAAAAAGCTGTGTCAACAGAGGGTCATTGTCCCCGTTCCCCCGTCCCAACGGGGGAAAGGGTTCTATTCGAGCCTTTTTGTCGTGCCGAAGCCGGACGGCTCGGTCAGACCGATTCTGAACCTAAAATCCCTCAATCCATACTTGAAAACTTTCAAGTTCAAGATGGAATATCTTAGAGCTGTGATTTCCAGCTTAGAAGGGGGGGATTTTATGGCGTCAGTTGACATAAAGGATGCCTACTTACATGTCCCGATATATCCTCCTCATCAAACCTTCCTAAGATTTGCGGTGCAGGATTGTCATTACCAATTTCAGACGTTGCCGTTTGGGCTTTCCACGGCCCCGAGGGTCTTCACCAAAGTGATGGCGGAAATGATGGTACTCCTACGCAAGCAGGGTGTCACAATTATCCCGTACTTGGACGATCTCCTGATAAAGGCGAGATCAAAAGAGCAGTTGCTAAGAAGCGTGGAACTCTCCCTGATGATTCTGCAACATCATGGTTGGATTCTCAATTTGCCAAAGTCTCAGTTGATTCCGACAACTCGGCTGCCCTTCTTGGGCATGATCCTAGACACGGAACGGCGGAGAGTGTTTCTTCTGGCGGAAAAAGCTCTGGAAATCCAGACCATGGTCAAGGAGATTCTGAAACCGGCAAGAGTGTTGATTCATCAATGCACTCGAGTGCTAGGGAAGGTGGTTGCGGCTTACGAAGCCATTCCGTTTGGCAGGTTTCATGCCCGGGTGTTTCAGTGGGATCTGCTGAACAAATGGTCCGGTCTCACCTGCACATGCACCGGAAAATAAGTCTATCTTCCAGGACCAGAATTTCTCCTGTGGTGGCTGCAAAGTTCTCACCTTCTAGAGGGACGCAGATTCGCGATCCAGGATTGGGTCCTGCTGACCACGGATGCAAGTCTCCGAGGCTGGGGTGCAGTCACACAAGGAAGAAGTTTCCAGAGAAAATGGTCAAGCCAGAAATCTTGTCTCCACATAAATGTTCTGGAGTTAAGAGCCGTTTACAACGGCCTTCTGCAAGCGAAGAACCTTCTTCAAGGTCTACCTGTCCTGATCCAGTCGGACAACATAACAGCGGTAACGTACGTAAACTGCCAGGGCGGAACAGAGAGCAGAGCGGCAATGGCGGAGGCCACAAGAGTTCTCCGCTGGGCGGAAGGGCACGTGAGCGCTCTGTCAGCAGTTTTCCTTCCGGGTGTGGACAACTGGGAAGTAGACTTTCTCAGCAGACACGATCTCCATCCAGGAGAGTGCACCCTTCATCCAGAGGTGTTTGCAGAAGTAACAAGGTGTTGGGAAATCCCTCAAATAGACATGATGGCGTCTCGCCTCAACAAGAAGCTTCCAAGGTATTGTTCCAGGTCAAGAGACCCCCAAGCCAGTGCAGTGGACGCCCTGGTAACTCCGTGGTTGTTTCAGTCGGTATATGTGTTCCCTCCACTTCCTCCCATTCCAAAAGTGCTGAGGATCATAAGACAAACAAGGGTTCAAGCAATACTCGTCGTTCCAGATTGGCCACGGATGGCCTGGCATCCGGATCTTCTGGAATTGCTCATAGAAAATCCTTGGCCGCTTCCTCTAAGAGAGGACTTGTTACTGCAGGGGCCATGCGTGTTTCCGGACTTACCGTGGCTACGTTTGACGGTGTGGAGGTTGAACGCCAAATCCTAGCTCGTAAAGGTATTCCCGGGGAAGTCATCCCCACTCTCCTTAAGGCTAGAAAGGAGGTCACGGCAAAACATTATCACCGTATTTGGAGGAAATATGTGTCGTGGTAGGAAGCCAAAACGGCTCCTGCGGAGGACTTTCACTTGGGTCGTTTCCTCCATTTTTTGCAGGCAGGTCTGGATGCAGACCTGACATTGGGTTCCATCAAGATGCAGATTTCGGTTTTATCTATTTTCTTTCAAAAAGAATTGGCCGCCCTTCCTGAGGTACAGACTTTCGTGAAGGGAGTGCTGCATATCCATCCTCCATTTGTGCCACCCGTGGCACCGTGGGATCTTGAAGTGGTGTTACAGTTTCTTATGTCTCACTGGTTTGAATCTTTGCGAAAGGTTGAGTTAAAGTTTCTCACTTGGAAAGTGGTCTTGCTTTTGGCTTTGGCGTCTGCCAGACGAGTGTCAGAATTGGCGGCTTTGTCTGACAAGAGCCCATATTTGATTTTTCATGTGGATAGAGCGGAATTGAGGACTCGTCAACAATTTCTGCCGAAGGTGGTATCTTCGTTTCACAATAATCAACCTATTGTGGTGCCTGTGGCTATGGATGCCGTGACGGTGCCAAGATCTCTTGATATCGTGAGAGCTTTGAAAATTTATGTCGCCAGAACGGCTCTTGTTAGGAAAACGGAGGCTCTGTTTGTCCTGTATGCTTCCAACAAGATTGGAAATCCTGCTTCCAAGCAGACTATTGCACGCTGGATTTGTAATACGATTCAGCACGCTCATTCTACGGCTGGATTGCCGTTGCCGAAGTCAGTGAAGGCCCATTCTACCAGGATGGTGGGCAGATCTTGGGCGGCTACCCGAGGGGTCTCGGCAAAGTTTGCCGAGCAGCTACGTGGGCGGGTTCAAACACTTTTGCTAAGTTCTACAAGTTTGATACCCTGGCTGATGAGGACCTTATGTTTGCTCAATCGGTGCTGCAGAGTCATCCGCACTCTCCCGCCCAGTCTGGAGCTTTGGTATAGACCCCATGGTCCTTTTGGAGTCCCCAGCATCCTCTAGGACGTAAGAGAAAATAGGATTTTAATACCTACCGGTAAATCCTTTTCTCCTAGTCCGTAGAGGATGCTGGGCGCCCATCCCAGTGCGGACTGTTACTTGCGGTTGTATTGATACTTGTTGTGTTCGGTTACACGAAGGTTGAGTATCAGTTATATTCAGCTTGTTGCTGTTGTTAGTTCATACTGTTATCTGGTATTCCTGCTAATCCAGTTGTACGGTGTGTTTGTGGTGTGAGTTGGTATGTATCTCACCATTAGTTTAACAAAAATCCTTTCCTCGAAATGTCCGTCTCCCCTGGGCACAGTTCCTATAACTGAGGTCTGGAGGAGGGGCATAGAGGGAGGAGCCAGTTCACACCCAGTTAAAGTCTTTTAGTGTGCCCATGTCTCCTGCGGATCCCGTCTATACCCCATGGTCCTTTTGGAGTCCCCAGCATCCTCTACGGACTAGGAGAAAAGGATTTACCGGTAGGTATTAAAATCCTAGTTTTGGCCTAATTTAGTCTATATCAGCATAATTTGACAGATGACATTTCCATGTGTGGGTTAGCTGTACCATACCTCACAACTTCTATCAGCCAGAGATAGAGGGGTATGGACTTTCAACCAGAGCCGTAACTACGTGTGTGCCAGGTGTGCCTGGCACACAGCGCAGTCGCCCTGAGGGCGCAACTGCCCACATTCTCTAAAGTCATCAGCGCGGCATTGTAATGAGTCAAATTGACTCATTACAAGCCGCCTGTGTGCGTGTGCTGCCGCCGGAGAGGAGCAGCTCCGGGGGCTGGTGAGGAGGAGGGAGGGGGACTCTGGAACCGCAGCAGCACTATGTAATTGGTGGCGGCGCTGCTGCAGGTGTCCCTCTCCTTCCGCATTGGCTGACCGCCACCGCTGTGAATGCTGGGATGCGCTTCCCTCATCCCAGCATTCACAGCGGCGGCGGCCAGCCAATGCGGAAGGAGAGGGACAGCTGCATGCGGCGCTGCCACCAATTACATAGCGCTGCTGCGGCTCCCATGTCCCCCTGCCTCCAGAGCTGCCAGCACGAGGACCCTGACTGCCTGAGCCAGCGGAGAGATGGTAATTATTATCTATTCTATCTATCTATCTATCTATCTATCTATCTATCCTGGCTGCCGTAATGTGTAAAAAGGGGGACTGGCTGCCGTAATGTGTAAAAAGGGGGACTGGCTGCCATAATGTGTAAAAAGGGGGACTGGCTGCCATAATGTGTAAAAATAGGGACTGT
This sequence comes from Pseudophryne corroboree, assembly GCF_028390025.1. Classification (NCBI taxonomy): domain Eukaryota; kingdom Metazoa; phylum Chordata; class Amphibia; order Anura; family Myobatrachidae; genus Pseudophryne; species Pseudophryne corroboree. The sequence goes on along the minus strand of NC_086447.1, from coordinate 470,745,629 downwards.
CTGCCGTAATGTGTAAAAAGGGGATGCTGTCTGCCGTAATGTGTAAAAAGGGGGACTGTCTGCTGTAATGTGTAAAAGGGGCTCTACCTGGTGTAGTGGCGCTACTGTGTGGCGTAATTTGAATAATGGAGACTACTGTGCACCGTAATATTAATTGGTATTATTTTGTGGCCACACCCCTTCCTCATGAAGCCATGCCCCTATATTTGTCACACGCGCCTGCGGCGTGCACTGCCCTTATTTTACATAAGGTTGGGGGGGGCGATGCTGTTTTTTGCACACAGTGCTAAAATGTCTAGTTACGGCACTGCTTTCGACTAGGGGGCATGGCCTTGTGGTGAATGCTGTGCCTGTTTTTCATCACTGAGGAGGCATGCTCAGGGAGCTGCTGGTCATGCCGCTATTATCTCTGTCCCATGAATAGATGACGTGCACACATCAGTCATAATCGCTGATATAACACTACTTTTTTTGCATATCATAGTAAAGAAAAATAATAACAATAAATATTAAAACTAGTATTACCTGTAAACTAAATGTTGACAGGTATAATTGGTTGTTCTTGATCTGCACAACTCGAAACTGGACATATTGATAAAAAAAAAAATTAGTAACAGGGTTTAAAGCTTTACTAAAACATAATTTTACAGCAAAAAAATTTCACTTATAGTCTCAAGATCATTTTCTACAATCTTGTTACCTCTCACCAGCAATATCACCAGTGATGGTCTGTATCAAATGGGTACTGTGTGTCCGTTGTTACATAAATTCTGTCAATGGTGTCTCAACATTGCTTGGAAACCAGGGTTGGGGAAAAAACAAAAAAAAATTTGTATAAACATTTGTTTTTTGTTTAAACTTTTATTTTTTATTTTTTTGCATTACTGTGTAGATGACAAAATTTTTTATATTTGATGAAAAAAAATGAATCCTGCTTATTTTATGAATACTGTGAGATATTGCTGTCTATTAGAAACCTTGATCAATCATGTTTTAATGCTTTTTTAACATTAACAGCCCAGTTGAATTGTTAATGTTAGAGAGCATTAAAACATGGTTGATCAAGGTTTCTAATGGTTGTGTTTCATAGTATTAATATAATAAGCAGGATTCATGTTTTTTTTTAATGAAAACATTAATGCAAAAAAATAAAATCTGAACAAAAAAAAAGTAATTTTTTTCCCCAGCCCTGCCGGAAACTGTTACATAGTTAGAATCATCGATGGTTGCGCATGCTCACAAAAAAACTGTGGTCAGAGTAGGTAAGATGGTTTATTGCTAATATGCAGACAATAACGAATATCATGACAGTGCCCTCATTGAGACTCTAACTGCAGTCTGAGGCTCCCAGCACTACCTGCCTCTCTGTCATGCTGAGGGGGTTTGACTGTCTGTGGTTTAGAAGGTGCCTTAAGATGCCTCCAGTTCTCAGAGATGGGTAATAAACTCTGTATCCTGGTGGTATCCCCTGCATGGGGTGATCAGTCAGACACCAGCTCTACACCCATGTGTGGTGCAATGGTCAGGGCAAAGTATTCAGGGCCTACTGGGGTAATGCAGAAGAATTTTTAGCTTGTGCCACAGCCCTTGGAAGATAGACTACAGGGAAGAAGAAAACACCCAAAAGCAGCTTTGCAGTCTGTGTGAGATCACCCCACAGCACCACCCTATGCATGGTTACCTGAATCATATCTTCAGTCAGTTGTAAGCAGTTTAATGTTGGAAGTGGAGAGGGAGAAAGGGAGAAAGCCCTCTCTGGAGTCTATTCAGGATGCAGTGAAAAGAGTGGAGAAGTAAGCCAGTGCTGGCGTTGCATATGGCAACCAATCAGAGGCTATAATATAATTTTATAGAATGCTCTTGGTAAATATTACTTCAATGCTGATTGGTTGCCATGGGCAACTTCTTCACTGGCTCACTTCTTCACTCTTTTCAGTGCTTCATGAATAGACCCTTCTGTCTCCTGCTCTTGCAAAGCAATTAAACACTGATCTCATTGATGTTATGCAGGAAGAGACGATGGGAGAGGGCGAGTCTGGAGCAGGGCTCTCAGCAGCTTCTCATAGTGGAGGAAAAAACGCACCTTTGCAACATTTTTGGATCCCAATTAGTCATCATAACAGAACATCATAATGATATTCCATTTCATGCAGTTTAAAACCATCAATAGTTTGTAAACGTAGATGCTTAATGGCTTTCCCTAGGCATCACCTTTGAAGGCAGATCATTAAAACAGGGAAGGGAGATACATTGCAACTACTGTATGTATAAGAAGAAACTTTATTCTTCGTATATAAGGTTTTTCTTTATTACCAGTTACTAATATAGCATACACACATTATAGCACTTTACAGATACTATTTAGCGATTGACATCGGTCCTTACATCAATGGAGCTTACAATTTATATTCCCTACCACATATACCCACACACATACAGTAGGGTTAATGCTTTGTCAGAACCCAAATAACCTACCAATATGTTTTTGGACTGTGAGAGAAAAGCACAGTACCCAAAGGAAACTTGCGCAATCACAATAAGACTATACAAGCTCCACACAAAGAGCCTTGGCAGCGATCAAACCCAAGACCTCAGTGCTGTCAGTAATGCTAATTGTTATGCCAGCCTATTGCCCTAAAATTTCTAAATTCGATACTAGTACTATTAAGCATATACTCTGTTATACAATACCATACTGCCTGACACAGTACACCCAGGCCATAGAAATCTCAAGCACAAACTTCACCTTTATGTCACAACATTTAGGATATTGAGGGAAATATGTTGTTTCATCAGCTCATGGCTCCTTCATCCCCTCTTTAAAGCTGCACTACAATCTAATCTAAAACACTTTCATATTCAAGTTATTTGAGTTATCACCATTGTACTGGCACTATGCTTGTATATTGTTTGAAAACATTCTCATGACTAGCACAGTTATCCATGCCTTTAGTCAGGATTTCTTCTGTGCTATCCATGATCTCTGTAATGGCCTACCATACTTAATTTACCCCGCTCTAGCTCCCTATCATCCATCTTGCCCCTCTTCTGTCAGTTCTTAATGCTTCAGACATCCTTATTTTCTTCTGTCATTGCTATCCTGATCCCTCTATCTGGCTCCACCAGCTCCCAGTCTCCCACAGAATTAATTCAGACTTCTGTGACTCACCTTCAAAGCCCTCAACCATTCCTCTCCTGCCTACATCTCCAGCCTCATTTCTGCTCACACTCCTGGCCACTTCACTCTGTCAATGCCTGCCCAAGTTTCTCCTCGATGAGATATATATATATATACATACGTTACTCACCTTGACAAAGGGGCATGTGAGCCCCGAAACGTCGGCTGTATGTAAACTTCTTTTTTGAATACATTTTGTTATTTACAAACCCTCGAGTGCCGCTGCCTTCTTTTGGAACCTATATCTACATACATATATACATACAGCGGGGCAAAAAAGTATTTGGACAGCCACCGATTGTGCAAGTTGACCCACTTAAAAAGATGAGAGAGGTCTGTAATTTCCATCATAGGTACACTTCAACTGTGAGAGACAGAATCTGAAAAACAAACTAGGAAATCACATTGTATGATTTTTAAACAATTTATTTGTATATTCTTGCGGAAAATGAATATTTGGACAATCAAAAATTTTAACTCAATACTTTGTAATATAACTTCGGTTGGCAATTACAGAGGTCAAACGTTTCCTGTAGTTCTTGACCAGGCTTGCACACACTGTAGCAGGTATTTTGGCCCACTCTTCCAAGCAGATCTTCTCTAGATCTGTCATGTTTTGGGGCTGTCGCTGGGCAACACGGACTATCAACTCCCTCCACAGATTTTCTATTGGGTTGAGGTCTGGAGACTGGCTAGGCCACTCCAGGACCTTGAAATGCTTCTTATGGAGCCACTCCTTAGTTGCCTGGGCAGTGTGTTTGGGGTCATTGTCATGCTGAAAGAACCAGCCACGTTCCATCTTCAATGCTCTTACTGAGGGAAGGAGGTTTTTGCCCAAAATCTCATGATACAATGAGGTTTCCACCCCCATGTTTCACAGTGTGTATGGTGTTTTTGGGATGCCACTCATCATTCTTCTCCCTCCTAAACACGGCGAGTGGAGTTTATACCAAAAAGTTAGATTTTGCTCTCATCTGACCACATTACATTCTCCCAATCCTCCTCTGGATCATCTAGACGGTCACTGGCAAACTTTAGATGGGCCTGGACATGTGCTGGCTTAAGCAGGGGGACCTTTCGGGCGCTGCAGGATTTCAATCCATGACGATGTAGTGTGTTACTAATGGTAACCTTTGTGACTGTGGTCCCAGCTCTCTTGAGGTCATTGACCAAGTCCCCCCATGTAGTTCTGGGCTAATTCCTCACAGTTCTCAAGATCATTTAGTGTTCCTTCTAGAAATGAAATGGGGCAGGACGCCGGACTCTGGGGGCATCGCGCCCGAAATGGGGGCACGGTCATGTAAATTAGGGGGCGTGACCACGCTAACATCATTTTAGTGGGCGGCGCGGCCCACAGACGTTGCTGTAGGGGGCGTCTGTGGCCGGCGATGTCACTGTTGGGGGCGTGCCCAGCACCTCCGTCGGTGCTGGGCTTCCCCCAGCTCTCTCCCGTAGCGTGAATGGATGCCGTGCGCATGTGCACGCCATCTTTACAGGAAGCGGACGGCTTTTCTAGCAGGACGCCGCAAAAGGGGCAGGGCGGATTTTGCCTTTTAAAAATCAGGCAGGGCGCAGCGCCCTGCTAAAACAGCCTAGAGTGAACACTATCGTTGATACCCCACGAGGTGAGATCTTGCATGGAGCCCCAGGTCGAGGGAGATTGCCAGTGATCTTGTATTTCTTCCATTTTTTAATAATTAAGCCAACAGTTGATCTCTTCTCACCAAGCTGTTTGCCTATTGTCGAGTAGCTCATCCCAGCCTTGTTCAGCTCTACAATTTTGTCCCTGGTGTCCTTAGACATTTCTCTGGTCTTGGCCATGGTGGAGAGGTAGCAGTCTGACTGCTTGAGGGTGTGGACAGGTGTCTTTTATACAGATAACCAGTTCAAACAGGTGCCATTAATACAGGTAACGAGTGGAGGATAGAAGAGCTTCTTAAAGAAGTAGTAACAGGTCTGTGAGAGCCAGAAATCTTGCGGTTTGGTAGGTGTCCAAATATTTATTTTCCACAAGAATATACAAGTAAATTGTTTAAAAATCATACAATGTGATTTCCTGGGTTTTTTTGCAGATTCTGACTCTCACAATTGAAGTGTACCTATGATGGAAATTACAGACCTCTCTCATCTTTTTAAGTGGGTCAACTTGCACAATCGGTGGCTGTCCGAATACTTTTTTGCCCCACTGTGTGTGTGTGTGTGTGTGTGTGTGTGTGTGTGTGTGTGTGTGTGTGTGTGTGTATACATATCTATATATATATATCTATATATATATATATATATATGATAATAATAATAATGATGCTTAATACATCCTCATAGGAGCACAATGTAGGCCTTGGGTCTGGAGGTAATGAAGATGCGTTGTTGGGTCTCCTACACAGACCAGGATATTTTCTGTTACACCCCTACACCAGGGTGGGCTAATTTGAACACATCTACTGTACCTAATTTAATAGCATGTCAAAATCTGTCTTGTTTTGTGTATAACTGATGTAAGCCTTTCTGCAACATATGCTTCTGTCTTTCTATTCTGTAAGCATGCTATGACGACTACAGAGACCCATCAATGTAACAAGACAGCAGGGTGAAATTCAAACAGGCATAAAGAACAACCTCTGGTTTACAAATCTCCCTTTTCCCTAATAACAGATTAAATAAAAGTCATAAGGTTGCCATACCATATATTTTCAAACCACATCAAATATTTACATGACTTTGGAGCACTCCCTGTGGATGGAACAGCTTGGTACCTAATACCTTCAGTTGGAATGGCACATACTGCAGTTCTTAAATGCCATTGTGTATTCTTAATTGCAGGAATGCTACAGTTGTTTTAGTCTTGAAGCAGACCTTTCTTAGTGGCAGCGAGGTAGTCTTTGTGTAACTTTCCATCCTGAAACTATGCTTAAATTAACACCACCTGATGCTAGCCAGTCCACCAGGTTCAGGCTTTTATATGGCAAGTTACAGCAGTAATAGCCATATGTTATAGCTGTAATAAATACAGTAAGCCTATTCATAGCATTATGTAGTCTACTTTCAGATGATATTACAGTATGCTCTTACGCATCTGTATGTGAAATCCCTTTAATATAAAAAAAGAAGAAGAAGCACTCTGTCTTATTTCCCACGATTGTGCATGTGTGAAAGCTTGGTACTGTATCCCACGTGATTGTGCATGCGTGAAAGCTTGGTTCTATATCCCACGTGATTGTGCATGCGTGAAAGCTTGGTACTGTATCCCACGTGATTGTGCATGCATGAAAGCTTGGTTCTATATCCCACATGATTGTGCATGCATGAAAGCTTGGTTCTATATCCCACGTGATTGTGCATGCGTGAAAGCTTGGTACTGTATCCCACGTGTTTGTGCATGCGTGAAAGCTTGGTACTGTATCCCATGGGATTGTGCATATGTGAAAGAGTCCGTGCGCCCCATGCAAAGTAAAGTACTGGAACCCCCCCCCCCCTCTTCCCCATACTTGAAATAGGGAAGGCGCGTGTGTCATAAAAAGTGGTGTGGCCACTCAATAGTACCCCAATTCAAATTACACCACACAGAAGTGTCCATTACTCACATTACACAGCACAGTTATTCAATACCCTGGTGCCTTCCGTGTGTGTGTGTGTGTGTGTGTGTGTGTGTGTGTGTGTGTGTGTGTGTGTGTGTGTGTAAATGTGTCACAGGGCCCTTCAGGGTCTCAAAAACGTTCTCTATCCCAAATAGCAGACACAGATACCGACACGGATTCTGACTCCAGTGTCGACCAAGGGTGGCCAAAAATATTCATTATATGATTATGGCAATAAAAGATGTTTCGCATATCACAGATGACCCCTCTGTCCCTGACACGAGGGTGCGCATGTATAAGGAAAATAAACCTGAGGTAACCTTTCCCCCATCTCATGAGCTTAACGAGTTATTTGAAAAAGCTTGTGAAACTCCAGACAAAAAACTGCAGATTCCTAAGAGGACTCTTATGGCGTATCCTTTCCCTGCACAGGACAGGGTACGGTGGGAATCCTCGCCCAGAGTGGACAAGGCTTTAACGCGCTTGTCCAAGAAGGTGGCGCTACCGTCTCCCGACACAGCAGCCCTCAAGGATCCTGCTGATCGCAGACAGGAGACTACCTTAAAATCTATTTATACACATACGGGGGCTTTACTCAGACTGGCAATAGCATCGGCATGGGTATGTAGCACGGTTGCAGCTTGGACAGATACCTTGTCCGCTGACATTGAGACCCTAGATAGGGATACCATTTTATTGACCTTGGGTCACATTAAAACGCAGTCTTATATATGAGAGACGCTCAGAGAGACGTTGGGCTGCTAGGTTCAAGAGCCAACGCCATGGGGATTTCTGCTAGGCGAGCCCTGTGGACCCGCCAATGGACGGGGGATGCCGACTCAAAAAAGCATATGGAGGTTTTACCTTACAAAGGTGAAGTTTTAAGTGGGGAAGGTCTCGCGGACCTGGTATCCACAGCTACCGCGGGTAAATCTACTTTTTTGCCTTTTGTTCCCCCACAGCAAAAGAAAACGCCACAATCTCAGATGCAGTCCTTTCAGTCGCATAAGTCCAGAAGAGGTCGGGGCTCATCCTTCCTTGCCAGAGGTAAGGGTAGAGGGAAAAGAATGCCTGCTTCGGCTAGCTCCCAGGAACAGAAGTCCTCCCCGGCTTCTACTAAATCCACCGCATGACGCTGGGACTCCACTGGGGGAGTCCACACCGGTGGGGGCACGTCTTCGACTCTTCAGCCAGGTCTGGGTTCTGTCAGACGTGGATCCTTCGGCGATGGAAATTGTATCCCAGGGCCACAAACTAGAATTCGAGGAGGTGCCCCCTCGCCGATTTTTCAACGCGGCCTTGCCAGCTTCTCCCCCAGAGAGGGCAGTAGTGTTAGCTGCAATTCGAAAGCTGTGTCAACAGCAAGTGATTGTCACGGTTCCCATAGTCCAACAGGGAAAAGGGTACTATTCAACCCTGTTCGTGGTCCCGAAGCTGGATGGCTCGGTCAGTCCCATTTTAAATCTGAAATCCCTAAACCTGTACTTGAAAAGGTTCAAACTCGAGATGGAATCGCTCCGGGCAGTGATCTCCAGTCTGGAAGGGGGGGATTTTATGGTGTCATTGGACATAAAGGATTCATACCTTCATGTCCCCATATATCCTACTCATCAGGGGTACCTGAGATTCGCTGTACAGGACTGTCATTACCAGTTTCAGACGTTGCCGTTTGGGCTTTCCACCGCCCCAAGGATTTTCACAAAGGTGATGGCGGAGATGATGGTGCTCCTGCGCAGGCAGGGAGTCACAATTATCCCGTACTTAGACAATCTCCAGATAAAAGCGAGATCGAGAGATCAATTGCTGAAAAGCGTGTCGCTCTCCCTGAGAGTGCTACAACAGCACGGTTGGATTCTAAATCTGCCAAAGTCGCAATTGATTCCAACGACTCGACTATCATTCCTAGGCATGATTCTGGACACAGAACAGAAGAGGGTTTTTCTCCCAATGGAAAAAGCCCAGGACCTCCAGAACATGGTCAGAGACCTGCTAAAACCAAAAAGAGTGTCGGTTCATCAATGCACTCGAGTTCTGGGAAAATTGGTGGCGGCCTACGAGGCCATCACCCTTCGGCAGGTTTCATGCGACGACATTTCAGTGGGACCTTATGGACAAGTGGTCGGGGTCCCACCTTCAAATACATCAGAAAATAAGCCTGTGTCTCTCCTGTGGCGGCTGCAGAGTGCTCACCTTCTAGAAGGTCGCAGGTTCGGCATTCAGGACTGGGTTCTGGTGACCACGGACGCGAGCCTCCGAGGATGGGGAGCAGTCACACAAAGGAAGGAATTTTCAGGGACTGTGGTCAAGCCAGGAGGCTTGTCTACACATAAACATACTGGAATTAAGGGCCATATACAACGGCCTACGACAAGCGGAGAATCTTCTTTCGCGACCTGCCGGTTCTGATTCAATCAGACAATGTCACAGCCGTGGCTCATGTAAACCGCCAAGGCGGGACAAGGAGCATAGTGGCAATGGCGGAAGCCACCAGGATTCTGCGCTGGGCAGAAAATCACGTAAGCGCTCTGTCAGCGGTATTCATTCCGGAAGTTGACAACTGGGGAGCAGACTTCCTCAGCAGACGCGATCTCCATCCAGAAGAGTGGGGTCTTCATCAAGAAGTCTTTGCAGAAATAACAAGTCTTTGGGGACTTCCTCAAATAGACATGATGGCATCACGCCTCAACAAGAAGCTTCGGAGGTATTGTGCCAGGTCAAGGGACCCTCAGGCAGTAGCGGTGGACGCCCTGGTGACACCATGGGTGTTTCAGTCGGTCTATGTGTTCCCTCCTCTTCCTCTCATCTCAAAATTATTGAGAATCATAAGACGAAAAAGAGTACGGACAATACTCATTGTTCCAGATTGGCCTCGAAGGGCCTGGTATTCAGATCTTCAGGAGATGCTCACAGAAGATCCGTGGCCTCTTCCTCTCAGGGAGGACCTGTTGCAGCAGGGACCCTGCGTGTTCCAAGACTTACCGCGGTTACGTTTGACGACATGGCGGTTGAACACCAAATCCTATCGGGGAAGGGTATTCTGGAAGAAGTCATCCCTACTCTGATAAAGGCTAGGAAGGAAGTGACGGCGAAACATTATCACAGTATCTGGAGGAAATATGTATCTTGGTGTGAAGCCAAGAATGCTACTCTGGAAGATTTCCACTTGGGCCGTTTTCTCCACTTTCTACAGACAGGAGTGGATATGGGCCTAAAGCTAGGCTCCATCAAAGGTACAGATTTCGGCCCTATCTATATTCTTCCAGAAGGAATTGGCTTCTCTCCCAGAAGTCCAAACTTTTGTAAAGTGAGTGCTACACATCCAGCCTCCTTTTGTGCCCCCAGTGGCACCATGGGACCTTAACGTGGTGTTACAGTTCCTAAAATCTCACTGGTTTGAACCTCTTCAAACAGTTGAATTAAAGTTTCTCACTTGGAAAGTGGTCATGTTGTTGGCCTTGGCATCTGCAAGGCGGGTGTCCGAATTGGCGGCCTTATCTCATAAGAGCCCCTATCTCATTTTCCGTGAGGATGGAGCAGAGTTGAGGACTCGTCCTCAATTTTTGCCTAAGGTGGTGTCATCTTTTCATATGAACCAACCTATTGTGGTGCCTGTGGCTACGGGAGACTTGGAGAATTCCAAATCCCTAAATTTACGTAGCCAGGACGGCTCGGGTTAGGAAAACAGAGGCACTGTTTGTTCTATATGCAGCCAACAAGGTTGGCACTCCTGCTTCTAAGCAGACTATTGCTCGCTGGATCTGTAACACGATTCAGCAGGCTCATTCTACGGCTGGATTGCCGTTACCATATTCAGTAAAGGCCCATTCCACTAGCTAGGTGGGCTCTTCTTGGGCGGCTGCCCGAGGCGTCTCGGCCTTACAGCTTTGCCGAGCAGCTACTTGGTCGGGTTCAAACACTTTTGCAAACTTCTACAAGTTTGATACCCTGGCTGAGGAGGACCTCATGTTTGCTCAATCGGTGCTGCAGAGTCGTCCGCACTCTCCCGCCCGGTTTGGAGCTTTGGTATAATCCCCATGGTCCTTACGGAGTCCCCAGCATCCTCTAGGACGTAAGAAAAAAAAAAAAGATTTTAAACCTACCGGTAAATCTTTTTCTCCTAGTCCGTAGAGGATGCTGGGCGCCCATCCCAGTGCGGACATATTTCTGCATGACTTGTATATAGTTATTGCTTACATAAGGGTTATGTTACAGTTAAGATCAGTCGTTGGCTGATACTGTTTTGTTCATACTGTTAACTGGTTGCGTATATTCCATATTATACGGTGTGGATGGTGTGGGTTGGTATGAATCTTGCCCTTAGATTAACAAAAATCCTTTCCTCGTACTGTCCGTCTCCTCTGGGCACAGTTTCTCTAACTGAGGTCTGGAGGAGGGGCATAGAGGAAGGAGCCAGTGCACATCCATTCTAAAGTTCTTTATAGTGCCCATGTCTCCTGCGGAGCCGTCTATACCCCATGGTCCTTACGGAGTCCCCAGCATTCTCCACGGACTAGGAGGAAAAGATTTACCGGTAGGTTTAAAATCTTATTTTTTCTAGCTACCATTTTAAAACAAACAAACAATGTATAATATTGCACAGTATTTTGTGAATTGATTTGAGATGGAGAATTCAACAGTGTTTTTAGGTGCCCATCTGAGGTATTTAATTGCTGTTCCCAGGGCTGCCATCAGAAATTGTGGGGCCCAGGAATGACAAAAGAGACAGGGACTGACTCCCTCCCCCCCACACCCCCAAATAATTAATTAATTCTGCTGCACCGCTCCACCCCTATGTGATGTCATACATTGTGAAGTTACATATGGGTGGAGCGTTATGGACCTGCAGGAGCGATTCAGAGGGTGCTGATGAACGGGGAAGACTTGATTTAAGTCCTCCCTGCGCATCAGCCTGCTGTTGTTGTACACACCTGGTGCAGCTCTCCAGGTATCGTCAAATGGAGCCAGGGGTGGGCCCCTCTCTCTGTAAAGGCCCGGTACAGCAGTCCCCCCCTGATGGCTGCCATGGCTGTGCCATATGCGGGTGCTGAGGCTCTTATTATTTCTGCTCGATCCCTCCTGAGGTCGCGCTCATAAATGTGCAACAAATGCAGCTTCCTGGCGCCCAAACTACATTTTCTGGTGCGTGCCCTATAGTTTAGACAGGTTTAGCCACTTTACATGAGTAAAGCAAGCGCAAAAGTATTGGGCGCCCAGTTACTTGCAGCAATTGACAAAACAATTGAATATCGCTCCTTCACCTAAGATAGAAAGCTTGGGCACGAGCGGGCACACCAAAATAATTTAACTGTTCCCGTAAAATCACTTCATGTGTTCATATTTGTTTGGGTCTTCATGCATGGATAATAGCGTAATTTACTAGTTTTGCTAGCTGGGAAGTAGCAAAGTTTTATACTTTCACTTGGCAGGAAACCAGGTTGAAACTTTTTAAGTTCATTTAATTAAGAGCCCTGCGAAATGAAAATTTTCTGTCACTTCTCATAACAGCAATAGAAAATCTTCTTTCCAGCTATATTTTATCATAAAAAGGTTAGTGGTTTGCCCCTGAGTGAAGGCTATTCCCTGTGATAGCCTTCACCAGGGGAGCTTTATACCCCTTTTCAACTGCCACAATAACCTGGGTTATTGCTGGTTTTAACCAGGCTGAGCTTAGTGTAAAAGGGTCCTTGAAAAATAACATGGGTTGATTGACCCGGGAATCCGACCCTGGTAGCTAGCAGGGTCAAACCCGAGTAAGAGTGCACTGTAAAAGGTGCGACCCAGGTTAACTGATTCGGGTTATCCTTAAAAGCTGCTGACTGGCTGTGTATACAGAGGTCAGTCTCAAGGGAGTGTCTGTGAGTGACATGCAGGGCAGACCCGGAATTAGTGTGCAGAGGGCTGCCTGGGAATAGCTTGGGTCTAAGGTGCAGTGTAAACGGGGTCGGCTTAATTAGTCATAAGCCTTGAAGGAATATTTGTCCAGGATTTACTGTTTTATGAGAAACAGACCTCTAAGGGCCTAATTCAGCATGAATTGCTATTCAGAGAAATTGCAAACTGAGCGATTGTTGAGCGACTGTGCATGCATATCGTTCACACTGCGCACACGTGAGGGGTAATAGCGACAGAAATTGTGTACAGATCCTAATCGGAATGTAGCCGCTGTTTGACTAACAGGAAGCCGTCGTTTCTGGGCGGAAACCTGACATTTTCTGGGTGTGTCAGAAAAAACACAGGAGTCTTTGAGGAGGGTTTCTGATGTCAGCACAGACCACTTCCGGGCCGTCTCAGTCGCACATTACCGGCAGCCTCAGACCTACTCACATTTGTCTAGACGGCAAATATTCTTTGATGTTCCGGGAATTGCGAATGCATTTGCGAGTGGATAGCGATCTACGATGCATTTGCAATTTTGCACTGGGGGGGGGGGTTTCTTCCTGTCAGGGCGGCGCCTTTCTACTCGCAGACAACTGCAATTTCTCGGAGTAACGATCCATGCTGAATTAGGCCCCAAATCCAAATGAGTGTGTCTACTTTTTTTCTATTATAATAGTGCTTGCATGTTTAAGTCCCTGCAAGATTTCCTTAGTCGTGTGTATAGATATATATATATATATATATATACATACATAGTATATTATTATTATTATTTTATTTATTTATTTTCCTAGTAGATGTAACATTACGTAAAGTGAATATTTTTTGTATCTTCAGTGGGAGGCGCTATGCATACCTCTGACCCCCGCCATCACTACTTCATCAGCCTAGCATTTAACTGGACTAGAAACCACTGATATCATATCTCCCGGTTTGCATCATTGTACTTAGGTCTATATGACCAGAGGCCTGAAACGCCAGTAACTATGACATATGGACATACATAGAAAGATCACTAACTGAACAGCGGTACACAAATAAACATGATAAATGAGCACATAAACAGAAGGTTCTCTCATGGCGTACAAATGAAAAATAGACTTACAGAAACATGGACAATAGTGTGTTAGATATAAATAATACTAATTTTATTATTTTAATGTTTTATTATTTTTTAATTGTCTGAGCAATAATTTTTTATTTGGTCCTATTTTTTAAGTGTTTTCCTTCAAATCTACGTAGTTAAACAAATCCTTCTAACTACGAATGAGTACAACAGCTACTTTATGTGCAACTCTCGTTATGACCTGAAAGATTATTACATAAGGCATTATATATACAGTAGTCATTCTAGCATACATAGTTTTCACAGTATCCTATGATATCACCATCAGTTTAAATGTTTTATGATATAGAGCAATGTATGTCTGGTCTTTTCTGTCGAGAATAGCAGATGGATGTTTGGCTGGTTGCTAATCCACAGCTGGATTGGTTTCAGCAGCCCCTACATTTTTAGGTTAGAGTGGCTTTTCTGTCGGACTGAGAGGGCAGCTAGAGAGGGATATCATTATTCATTAGGGTCCCAGTGGGAGCGCTGCCAGCAGAGATTAATTTTTTCTGTTATGCTTGTAAAACAAGCTCAGGTGGAGTCTGTAATCCTCAGGGCACGGGTGGCAGATCAAGGAAGATGCTACAAAGCTAGTTAATTTTCTGATTTCAGAGGAAACAGAAGCTCAGTTAGATGTATAAAAACATGATTGCAAATCTAAGTAGCTAAAATCCAAATGGGATCTTTGAAAACATCTGGCATCAAAAATCTTTTTTTTTTCTTTTTTTTTTTATAAAAGTCCTTGAAAGTTTCTGCACAAGCCAAATAATTTGCAAATTAACTTGCTTTAGCTTTCCTAAGTAACTAATGTATAACATTTTTTTTTCTTTTTGCCATTTAAAGATGGAATACATTTTGAGTTTGGCTAAGAGAAATTATACTGAAAAAGTATTCTTTTTTAAAACTATATTTGACTTACAGATTTTTTTCCCTGCTGAGTAATGAAATGATGAAATGAGTCAATGAAACCACCATGTCTGAGAGATGCCAAGCAACCGCTGTATAATTTTCTTGTCATTGGAATATAAATATTCAAAGCATTGTTTCATTAATGTCTCAGGGTAACATTTAAATGATGATGATAACAGTTACTACTATAAGTACATATCTCTATTGTGTCCTTTATTTTAGTGAATTCATTAAGAAAACTGAAGTGAAGTATCCTTAGAAATAAGGGGTATTTCCCTCATTACTGTTAGCTATAAGGCATGGCACAACATGTATATTTTTCCAAATTTCCAATCTGCGGCGGTCTCTGTCATTGTACAGCGTATGTACACATACATGTCTGGCTATTGTTATTCTATGCAATATAAACTTTCCTGCTTCCTAACCACCATCATATTGTCTGTGGATGTGTATATTAAATAGATTAATACCCCTATATATGCCCATCTCACATCTATATTCCTTTATATATTTAGATTGTACCTTATTTATTATTTATTTATTACCATTTATTTATATAGCGCACACATATTCTGCAGCACTTTACAGAGAATATTTGCCCATTCACATCAGTCCCTGCCCCAGTGGAGCTTACAATCTATATTCCCTATCACATGTACACACATTCACACCAGGGTTGATTTTGTTGGGAGCCAATTAACCTACCAGTATATTTTTGGATTTTGGGAGGAATGCCAACTGACTATCAGCAAGGTCTGATATAGGGTTGGATTGAAGTAGCCATGGTAATTAACTGCAGGCTAATTGGTTAGCTATTCATGTACAGCCCACAACTGCCCACAAGTTGTCGCAAGTGGCCCGAACGCGTTAATCCATAGCTCCAGGTACTTATCCCAGGATCTATGGGTTAACACGTGTTAGCTGCATATTTACCTGCAAGCAAAACGGTCTGTAATTGAATAGCCTCAGACGTAAAAGCCATGGGCTACCACCCTTTTCCTTGCGTGGTAAATTATTGAATCGTAATGAATTCACGTCCACTGGGTTTAACTATATTATTTTTCCTGAATAATGTAAAGGTTCAGTGCATCCTCTACTGCCATCCTTGCTGCCTCTTTTGACACACTAAGATATTGGGATCTGGAAAAGTGAGCTTCTCCGTAAAATTGTATAGTATGCAAATTATAAATGATACTTCAGTGCTGATTGGTTGCCATGGGCATCTTCTCCACAGGCTCTCTTCTCCACTCTTTTCACTGTATCATGAATAGATCCCTTTATTAGATAATATTCATGAAGGTTATGGTATAAAAATATAAAACATTTAAAAGAAAAAAATGAGCAGTGTGTCATCATGGTTTGAATGTGAATATTGTAAATGTCAACATTCTGAACGTATACCTTTTATGGATTTGAAATGTTTGAAATGCACACCAGTTACATCACCATTTGGGAGTTTGTAGTCTAGAAAGCTATATCTGGAAAGTATCATGTGTGAGAAGCTTAGTTGCACTTGCTCATGAGTAAAATGTTTCCCCTTTTTGTAGTGAAACTTTTTGTGGCCAATAAATGAAATTACAAGCACCACTACTAACATGAAATCAATGTTTATTATAAATGTACTAGTACAGAAGACAGTCAACAGTTTAGTTATATATAATAGGTAAATAAATAGCAATGTAAAAATGTCACCCATTGCTGTCAATCTCTCCCTGGCATCACCCTCTTCCTGTAACTCACTGCTGTCACCCTTACCCTCTTCCGTCGCCCACTTCTGTCCTCCTCTCCCTGTCAGCCACTGTTATCACTCTTTCCCTGGCATGACCCTCTCCCTGTCACACTACTGTCACCAACTAAGGGGTGTCAAGCAGGGCTCATGCACTGGGCGCTTTGGCAGGCCCAGCAGAGGGGGCACCGCCTGCGGCCAGGGCATCATGATCACTCACCCCCCTACTGTTGCTCTGCCCCTGGGCTGTTCCCCCATCCCGCTGCTATGTCATATTGTGAAGAGAGGAGAGCGCAGCGCTTCTCCTACCCCTCAATGTGCTCACTGTCTGGTCTCCACTCCCTGGCAGGGCCGGGGCAAGACTCCTTGGTTTGCTAGCCAATCAGAGCTCGCGGACCGGCTTCTGATTGGCTGCCGGTCCACGAGCTCTGATTGGCTAATGAACCGGCGCTAAGGTACCCGCAGCCAGAGACTGGACTTCATGGTGCATTGAGGCCGGGCAGGAGAGGCGCTGCGCTCTCCTCCCCTCACATTATCACATATCAGCGGAGCGGTGAGCTGGAGCGAGGGGGGTGGGCACAATGTGTATCTGGCAATGTCAGTGTGTATCTGGCAGTGGCACTGTGGGGCAATGTGTATTTCTGGGGCAATGTGTATTTGGCAGTGGCACAGTGGGGCAATGTGTATCTGGCAGTGGCACTGTGGGGCAATGTGTATCTGGCAGTGGCACTGTGGGGAAATGTGTATCTCTGTGGGGCAATGTGTATCTGGCAGTGGCACTGTGGGGCAATGTGTATCTGGCAGTGGCACTGTGGGGCAATGTGTATTCTGTGAGGCAATTTGTATCTGTGTATCTGGCACTGTGGGGGCATATATGTATCTGGCACTGTGGGGGCATATATGTATCTGGCACTGTGGGGGCATATATGTATCTGGCACTGTGGGGGCATATATGTATCTATATGTATCTGGTACTGTGGGGTAATATGTATCTGGCACTGTGGGGGCATATATGTATCTGGCACTGTGGGGTAATATGTATCTGGCTCTGTGTGTACTGTTTAAAAAGGGTACTCTGTCTACGTACTGTGTAAAAAGGGGACTCTACAGCCGTAATGTGCAAAAATTGAATGAAGGTGTGCTGAGAGACGACACAAGGGGGAGGGGATAGTGTGCTGAGAGGCGACACAGGGGATAGGTGATAGTCATGTTGGCACGTCCCATTTTCAGTGGCCACGCCCATCTGGCGCATGGCCATACCCATTTTTTCAGGTACATACTTGAGTTTATGGGGGGGTTTTGTTTTGGTTTTTTTTTTTTTGGGGGGGCGCCACTCTTCATCTTGCACTGGGCTCCGAAAATCCTAGTTACGCCTCTAGCTGTCACCCTTTCCCTAATGTCACCCTCTCCCTGTCACCCACTGCTGTCATCCTCTCTCTGGCATCACCCACTGCTGTCACCTTTTCCCTGGTGTCACCCATTGTTACCCACTCCCTGGAGTCACCCATTGTTGTCACCCTCTTCCTGGTTTCACCCACTGCTCTCACCCTCTCCCTGGCATCACCCACTGCTTTCACTCCCACTCTGGCATCACCCTCTCCCTGGCATCACCCACTGCTGTCACCCTCTCCCTGGTGTCACTTTCTTGTCACCCACTGTGATCAGCCTCTTCCTGTCACTCACTGCTGTCACCCTCTCCTTGGTGTCACCATTTCCCTGTCACGCACTGCTGTCACCCTCTCCCTGCACCCACTGCTGTCACTCTCCCTTCTCCCCCTACTGTCACTCTTTCCCAGTTACCCACTACTGTCACCCTTTTGCTGTCACCCACTCCCTGTTACCCACTGCTGTCACCCCCATCCTGGTATCACCCACTGCTGTCACCTTCTCCCTAGCATCACCCTCTCCCTGTCACCTACTGCTGTCACCATCTACCTCTCCATGGCGCTTCTCACTGCCTCTCCCTGTCACCGTATCCCTGGTGTCACACACTGCCTCTCCCTGGCATCACCTTCTCCATGTTACCCACTGCCTCACCCTGTCACTCACTGTTTCCCCATGGTGTCACCCACTGCCTCTCTATGTAACCCCCTGACTTGCCCTGTCACCCTCTCCCTGGTGTCACCCACTACCTCACTCTGTCACTCTCCCTAGCATTACCCACTGCTCCTCTCTGGCGTCACCCACTGCCTCTGTAACCCATTGCTTTGCCCTATTAACCTTTCCCTGTCACTCACTGCCTCTCCCCGGCTGCACTCGCTGCCTCTTACTGTCACCCACTGTCTGTCACCTACTGCATCTCCTTATCATCTACTGTCTCTCTCCTGTCACCCTCTGCCTTTTCAAGGCATCATCCTCTCCCTGTCATACAGATATGGCATTCCCTTTGAGGCCATTCCTTGTGCAAGACCGCGCCCTAGTTGCAGGACCACACCCAATTTTCCAAATGCACATACGTCTTTGAAAATGCCCCCAGTTTTGACTGTCATGGTGCCCCCATGTCATTTTGTTCTTTATCCGCCCCTGCTGCTGTATAGGTACTCAACCAATGTATTTCCATTTTCCACATTAAGGGAACAATTGCTGCAGTCCCTATGGTGTCTGGCACCCACATGACTTGAAGTGAAATAGGAAGGCAATAGCTCACATGCAGAAATCATGGTGTCTGCGTGTACTAACATAGGGATCACTATGATATTCTAACAAAAGATCTTGATTTTCGGTATCAATACAGGGACTGCAGAAGATATTTTCAATATATGCTGCGCACCTTCCGTTTCTGACAGCAGAAGCAGCCTCCATAGGTATTTATGGGGGCTGCTAAGCTGTCAGATTTGCCAATCTTCAGATGCTTTTAGCCACTGTAGTCTTTGGGCTACACTTAACAAAAATCACAGGGAGATGGTTCCATAGGAACTCTCCCCAGCATTGATTGCTGCACATGCATGGTCAGCAGACTGCGCAGTAACGATGTGGGTTCTCGTATTTGAAGTAAAAGGATCACATTAGCGATCATTTCACTTACACATCTCAGGGACGGGCTTCTTTCGAAGCTCCTGTCCCTGAGTGTGAGTTTTACTATATCTGTGCAAATAACATTAGACGATACGTTTGTTGTCCAATATCGGGGATCGGAGCGACATATCTTCTAATGTGTATGGACGCTGGTACGCTCCCACCTGCTGACATTGGGGTCGTCCCATCTTCTGTGCTGCATGGCAAATGGGACGACCTAGCTGACAATAGCATACAGCTAAATGCAACCATGAGCTGTATATTGTGCGGGTGTGTGCTATATCATTCAGTGTGTACAGGCGTCTGATGTATCTTTACATTGGTCATCCTGTTGACTGCGATCTAGGTCGTCCTAGTGTGTACCTGACCTTCATTTTTTATTGCCTTGAGTAGCAGAGAGAAGAAATTATAATTATCAGGTCCAGTAATTGATACATGTGCCCTTAATTAGTTTAACAATCGTCATTTTATAAGTATTTACCTTCTATATTAAAATTAATTTACCAAAATATTGTCACAGATCGTTTTTAATGTAATTTCGCTTTGATAAACTCCTAATAGTTTTGCTTTTGTCGTAGTTTTTAAACAAAATAAACTCCACAAACTTTAAAAATAAAAATCCTAGAAAATCGTTTTAGAAGAAATCACACACACATCATACAGTATACTCTCTTCTCAGTATTGGTAGAAGTGAGTTACCTCCTATTACTATGTAGATAGTGGCAAAGGTCTCTGGGCTCTTGACCCCGCATCATCAGGAATGCAGTCAGTAGTGTGTACCTTAGTGATTTAAGTAAAAAGGTGAATTGGTGAAACCTATGCCCTTCAGAATTTTTAAGTGATCACTGACCCGTTTGACTGCCCCTGACCTGTGTTTCACACTGGTTATCAAGTGTTGTTTTCACAAAACCTTAATCTAAATAACGTCCTGAGTGTTAAAGTGGAAGGTGTGTTCATTTGTTTTTATATTGCCTCCTGTTCATGCTGGCTTTGAAAACAGTATGTAAAAACGGAAAATGTAGTTGTAAACTGTATGTATTACTATGGTATAAGTATATCAATAACTCGTATTACTAATAGGGTTGTATGAAGACACAGAAATTCTGTTCAAAACCATTCGATGTTCAGCTGAGTGTTTGTTAACCTGGTTGGAAATAGCAAATAGCTCAGATTTGTGGGATCCCAGCTCACATTCACATTGGGATTCTCTGCAGCAGCAGAGACTGTAAAAGTTACATTTCACAACTTATTTAGAGTTGGCTTGTTACTGTTTTAGGATTGGCCACGCATTTAGTTTAATACTGTACATAGCCAACTAGGTACTTGCCATTTGGTTCTGTACATACTGCAGTTTGTTAATTTAGAGCAGGGGTGGTCAATCAGTCAGAGGCAAAGAGACCCAAAATATCATTAGTCAAGTAAAAAGGTGCGTTTTAAGAGAGGAGGAGACTCGTGTTCAGCCTCCTCCGTCGGGCCCCCTCCTCTCGGCCCGGAGCACTGTAGAGTCTGAGCACTAGAGGGCTCAGACTCTACTGCGCATGCGCAGATCTCCGGGAAAATGGCGCTGCGGCCATTTTCCCTGAGGTTTCTCTACTGTGCATGGGCAGAACTTCGTGAAAATGGCCGCTGAGCCATTTTCACTCTGTTCTAACAGCGCTGCGGATGCCGGCGCTGGACTTCGGAGGGGTGAGTATTTTAAAAATGGGTGCAGTGTGTGCGGTGGGGGCCCCCTCTGGACTCAGGGACCACACTGCACCCATTATCCAGGCGGTCCTGGCATAAACAGTAGAAAAATTTGGGAAAATAGCTTCCACTACATGCGCACTAGACTTGTGCACGGTTGTACTACGATATACCGCACAGCGCCAGAGCCTACTTACTTGTGCTGCCAGCTAGAGAGGAGGTAACTTAGAAAAATGTAACTTTATAGCAGATATGAACCACTTGGCTTATCTAGCCCTAAACACATGTACAGGCACACACACACTAGGCACTAGAGCAAATGTTTTGTTGGAAGCCAATTAACCTACTAGTATATTTTCGCTTGTGGGGGGAAACCAGAGTACCTGGAGGAAACCCACGCAAACAAGGGAAGAATAAACAAACTCCATCCATACTATACCTTTCCTTTCTTAATACACCCCTGCCCAGATGATTATTTCTTCTCCACCTAACTACAGTTGACAGTATGCATTCGAGCAGAAAGCAGTCTCCTTGCATCTTTGAACCCAGATTCTCCATCAGTCTGCCAGATAAACATATTTATTCACTACAGAAAATGTGTTTCCACTGATATTATGCACATGTGAGCAACAGGTGTGCCTGAAATGGCCAAATACCCTGATTAGAAGGAAGGGGCATATTAAGAGAGGAGGGACCTGTATGCAGTCTCCATCTGGGTCCCCTCCTCTCTAGCTGGCAGTGCAGTAAGACTCTGAACACTAGGGTCACCAGTAGACCCTAACGCTGTGTCAGAATCTTGTGTGTATGCGCAGGTCTCCCGGGCATGATGGCCATTTTCCTACCGTACATTAGCAAAACACTGAAATTGGCCACCATGCCATTTTCCCTGTGATTTGTGCATCGCTGCTGCTGGCGAAGTGGGACTCCGAAGCAGTAAATATTCAAGAAATTAGTGCAGGGTATGCGGTATGAGACGCACACGTTGGATTCATTATAGATACGCCACTGTCATAAGGGGGGTCAAAATGATCTTGGGGATGTTGTTTAGTGGCTGCTGTTACACCATGAGTATGTTACAATTACAATACTGTACAACCTTTTATGCACCAACTTTGGAATATAAGGTAAGTGGGTGTGGTATGGAAGGTCGACCACACTTAGGTCGACAGTGTCTAGGTCGACCAGTATTGGTCGACAGGGATTCTAGATCGACAGGTCAAAAGAAAAATTGGTTAAAAAAAAAATTGGTGTCGTTTTTTGCCGTACAGTGACTGGGAACCCCAATTAGTGTACCATGTCCCCTCGCATGGCGAGTGCACTTTAGGCAGGTTACTATTCTCAATCGTAGTCCATGTGGATCGTTAAGTATGAAAAAGTTAAAAAAAACAAATTGAAAAACTCATGTCAACCTTTTGACCTGTCGACCTGGAACATGTTGACCTAGAGACTTTGTCTATCTAGAAACCCTGTTGACCTAGTTACTGTCGACCAATAGTGGTCGACCTAGACATTGTCGACCTAAGTGTGGCCGACCTAAAGACCGGACACCAAGGTAAGTATAGTGGTTCTCTTAAATAATATATACATAAAAAAAAAATATATATATATATATATATATATATATATTCTGAAGGTAATGTAAATGTTTTATATTTATATATAAAGAGATATATATATATATATGTATATATATACGTGTGTGTGTGTGTGTGTGTGTGTGTGTGTGTGTGTGTGTGTGTGTGTGTTTCCAAGCAAGTTTTTGTGTGATAAAGAATATAATACAATAAAGAGCAGCTTATTAAGCATAAAGTAAATGTGAGCCTCTTTTACGGATTATGAATGTGAATAGTGTATATTCCTAACTATTGATTAGAAAGACTTTGTTGCACTGAAAGATTCTTTCCAGCCTGTTTCCCATGTCAGATGAATGTTCTGTTACTTTATGGAATCACAATATATAGACATGCCTGTCTGACCATGAGAGCATGCATAATTTCTCATAACTAGGGCTAATGTTGCAGACTAAGGGGATGTGTTGATATATTTATATAGGCAGGTTTTTCACTTCCACTGAATATTAATGCATTACAGTCAACTTTTAAGTCTTTCTTACTGCCGGCAACAATGACTGCTTTGTTTCCATTGTTGATTTGTGTTTCTACAAATCACTTGTGATGAAAATGTTATTTATTTATTATTATTCATTGCTTCTGATACTCATTGAATTCCACTAAGACAGAAAATGAAGTACATGATTAATTTATTGAAGCTAGCTAATTTCACATGTAAAATTATTTACATCATTCAAACTATTTTTAGATTTATTTTCAGAGACTCTATGTTGCCAGTTGTGTCTAATGTGAGACATGTAATATACTCATAACAATTAACCTAAGCGATGTAGGATTATTAATATTTATTAGCCTTTACATAACACCAGTGGAGCTTGCAGTCTAAATTCTTTACCACAAAAACACACTGTAACCTTAACCAACCGGTATTTTATTAGAATATGGGCCTAATTCAGACCTGATCACAGCAGCAAAATTGTTTTCTAATGGGCAAAACCATGTGCACTGCGGGGTGGGGGGGCAGATATAACATGTGTAGAGACAGTTAAATAGGTTATTTTGTTTCTGTGCAGAGTAAATACTGGCTGCTTTATTTTTACATTTAAGATTTTTTATTTTCTAAATTTAACACATCTATGATAATTTTCTCAGACATGCGGGGGCACGCCCAGCACAGGGCTAATCCGCCCCGCATGTCTGGCCCTATCCCCCCCTCCCCCCATTGGTGCAAAAGCATTGCACGGCGGTGATGCTTTTGCACCCGGCGAGTAGCTCCCTGACTGCGCAGCACCTGCACTCTGGCAGGGAGCTGCCCGCCGCGTTCCGGGTCACAGCAGTTGCGTGTGACGTCACGCAGCCGCCGCATGCCCCCTCAGCGGTCCGGGCCGCACTCCGCAATCAGCGTTCTAACGCCGTTGGCACACCCCCTGCACGCCCCCTCCAGCCCCACGACCGTCTTGGCCTGTCAATCATACAGAGGCGATCGCAGCCCTGAGATGCTTTTAGCATCTCACTGGGATCCCGGGGTGTGCGTGCGCACCCCCCCTTCCCCCCCAAAAAATAAAAATAAATAAACATTCAGACTGCGATCGCTGCCCTATGTCTGTAAAGAGAAGCATTTGGAGGAAACCCACACATGGGAGGGTCACACAAATGCCACATAGATATTACTTGTGCAGGCATTCCCAACTTCGGTCCTAAATGCACACTAACAGTCCAAGTCTTAGTGATATCCAGGCTTGATCACTGGTGACTTAATTAGTATCTCAGTTATATTGATTTACCCATATGTGCTGAAGTCTGGATATCACCAAAACGTGGACTGTTAGTGTGCCTTGAGGATTGAGGTTGGGAATGCCTGCCCTTGTGCTTTGAGGCCACGTTACTGATCACTGTGCAACCAATAAAAGGAAACAATATTGAAAATGGACAAACAAAAAGTAACAGTCAAGAGCAGAATTCCAGTAAAATAGAAAAAATAAAATTGGCATGTATGGAATTCTTTTAAAAGTTGAAGATGTTCAGAAAAGAGTTCTGAGCATCTCAGGTCAATATACTAATAAATGTCAGGATTTGGAATTGGAACAGAGCATTTATGCATCACTTCAGATTGGTCAACAAATAAATGCAAGGTATAATACAAAATATAAAGGGAATGATACAAAAGTGTATGGTATATGAGGCTAAGCAAGTTTAGGTTTATATGGTCTTGTAAATCAAAATAAAAAACTGTTTGCACCAATCTCGCTTCAGTGCCAAAGGATATCTGATCATTTTGTTGGTTTAATCCTTTAATTTACTGTAATTTCATATAATATAATTTCATATAATACTTTGGCCACTCCACATATTTCAGCTAAGATGTACAGAGCACAAATCTAGAACAGGCCTGTTGCTTCAAGATCTGTCTGGATATCAATATAACGCAGTTCCATATTGTTTGTTACATTTTCTTGTGCATTTAAATATTCATTAAAGTAATTAAAGAACCCTTTTTATATTTTTTTATTTTGTGTAATTCTTACTGTTCTGGGCCACTGGCTCATTTCTGCTTCTCCACATATCAACATTTAAAACTTCTTTATAAATCTATAAGAAATCACTGGAGCAAATGTAATTGTACATTTTCTTTTAACTTAGTTGCCTTACAGTTCTAACCACACCAAAAATGGTCCTACTATTTTCAAGTAAAAAAGCTACAATTTTGTTGTGATCTGTTAAGCCCAAACGATTACCAACACCTTTCGTGCTACTGTTTTATTACCAGTGAAGAAATGTAGCAAAGTATGCTTACTGTTATTTAAGGACTGCTAACACCCAGCTGTTCACCATGTGGCCAGCTCCTGTGTGTGGGGGAGAGCTCTTTCCCAATGCTCTTATTTGTTTTCCCCACATAAATCTGAGCTAGCATAAACTCTGTGCACATGCCATGAAGCCATCTGTGAAAGTGTTGGCTTTCTTTTGATTTCAACTGAACTAAAATCTTAATTAAGAGATTTTACAAAGTATTCCAACAATACACACTTCCTGTGTTGGTCACTACAGGACAGGGACACAAAATTCTAAATATTTGTATTAATGAGCTATTTTAGTTATTAACTTACTCCTCTGTCTTCCAGGTTTGTAATTTTAATAAGACTTTACAGCACAATATTGGCAGTTTGCAATAGGAAAATAGTTTGCGAATGTCTATAATCACTTCATGTTTTTGTAAACTATTATGAAAATCAAAATGTGAAAAACTGTATATTTGTAACCTTTATGTGCTAAGTAACTTCCACTTTCAGTAGTGTGATGGAAATATTTATCAAAGCGTTAAAGGCAATATCATAGGTCTATATATCCCGAATCCCAGGATTGAAAAAATGCCCCGGGATTGGCCTCCCTAAAAGCAATCTACAAATGCAACACATTTGTATGAACTTCTGCAACAGTGTTTGAAAAAAGTTCCCAAACAATATTTGATTTCCATGCAATTGCTGTATGTATCCATGGAAAAGCTCAGAATTCTCCAGATTCTACAAATCTGCTCTAAGTCACTCCCCCAATGCGTTTCATCTTTGGACTTTATCAGGAAGGATGACGTGTTAGCCTTTTTCAATACTGGATCAGTTGGTGATAATAGCTTTAAGCTGCCCATAAATAGATTATTTTTATATTAAACTATTCATATGTTTATGTGAGGAAGGGCTATTGAATGATCCTTAGACATAAATTATCCAAACACATCTTTTCCTAGAGTATTCTCTGGTAGAGGCTCTGTATGTCAGGACCAGATTATCCACAAGGCAAACTTGGTGAATGCCTAGTGATCTGTAGGTCCTAGGGGGCCTGCCAGCTGCCCAAAGGACAATAATTTTGTTTTCTCTTTGTAACTATAAAAGGCCCTGAGACCCTTGATTCCAGGAGTAGTGTACGGGGTCTTAATTAGATAGTTGTGTCAGCACCCGCACTTCTAGGGTACTGGTAGGCTGCGTGCATGACGGCTCTCCTCAAAATGACAGTGTAGTAGGGGTAGAGCTTCTTGCATAGCACTCTTGTACTCTCAGCCAATCACAGTCGTCAGAGGAGCTGACCTCTTACAATCAGGGTTCAGCACATATTCCTATGATTCCTCCTGTTCAGCAGCATGGTATTGAAGATGAAAGTTACTGACATAGCTGTGCATCTGTATGACCTGTGTATAGTGATTAGTGTGTATCAAAAGTGTAATATCATTAAGACCAATGTATAGTGATCAGCAAGTACCAGGTGTGTATAGGATAAGTAAATAAAGTGGTATCAGAGAACAAGGCCCCAAACCATTGTCTTGCCTAGGGCCCCATTGAGTCTTAATCCGGCTCTGCCTTATGCTGTCTAACGATGACCTCCATGTACTGCATAATATGTCCAGCATGGCTTGTGTGAGTATTAGGGCCTGATTCAGTGCTGATGATTATGAGCCCCACTGCGAACATACGGTTATAGATTAGTGATTATTTGTTTGCAAAGTAAGGTACAGGTAGTGAGCCTTTGTGGGTGGTAACCTGGGGACTGGCTTCAAAACTGCAGGTGTGTTTGAGCCTGTGACTGGATATTTTACTCGGTTCTAAAGGTTTATTTGCAATGGACATTTTGAGCAACCATGGGTGCATCTTTGTACGCAATTGCCACATCAAAGATGCCGTCAGTGAGTATTTTCGTACAAATCCCTGCAGCAGCATCATCAGCATATTATCGCAGATCCGCTGCATGTGAGAACTCAGTGCAAATGCAACTGCAATCATCTCTGAATCAGACCATTAGTTTTCTAATCTGATTAGGGTCATGGGAAAATGATTATAAAGAAAGAAGTGATAAATATCTATGCACAATTACCATTTAATATTTTGCTGCTGATCCTTTTTGAGTGTACTTGTTGTTGCCTACACAACTGCGGATGAAGCTATTTTATCACCTGAGCCGGTTTTCATGACTCAGCGGCGTTAATAGTCCTTACTGAATTGTAGCATCGAGTACTCAATACCATTTGATATATTGGGGTGATACGGTTATTACATGTGCCCAGAATAGTGGTTCAGCCCACGAGCTATTTGCCCCCAATGTGTGTACATGACATGATGGCAATCCTCTAATTAATGTTTATGGAAGTACATTTTGCTTAGAATTTCATTTTTACATACATTTTTGCAGTAAGTTAAATATATCTTATGGCCGGGATCCTGGCCGCCGGTGAAACAGCCCCAACCCATATATTCACCCTTTTTTTTTTCAGTTTTAAACTTAATAGGTACAGGTGAAACTCAGAAAATTAGAATATCATGCAAAAGTTAATTTTTTTCAGTAATTCAATTTAAAAGGTGAAACTAATATATTATATAGACTCAGTACATGCAAAGTGAGATATTTCAAGCCTTTATTTATTATAATTTTGATGATTGTGGCTTACAGCTTAAGAAAACCCCAAATCCAAAATCTCAGAAAATTAGAATTTTACATAAAATCAATAAAAATAGGATTTTAAATACAGAAATGTCGACCCTCTGAAACGTATAATCATGCATACAGTATGTACTCAGTACTTGTTTTGGGCCCCTTTTGGATTAATTACTGCCTCAATGCGGCGTGGCATGGATTCTATCAGCCTGTGGCACTGCTGAGGTGTTATAGAAGACCAGGATGCTTCAATAGCGGCCTTCAGCTCTTCTGCATTGTTCAGTCTTATGTCTCTCATCTTTCTCTTGGCAATGCCCCATAGAGTCTCTTTTTTCTTTAGCCCAGGTAAGGGGATTGTGAAATACCTACAATCAAAATCCCGACAACAGTTGACCGACAGTAAAAATCCCGACAAGGGAAAAATACTGACAAGGTCAAAATAGCGTCATTTAAAATACAGACAATGTCAAAATACCGACATTTAAAATGTCGACAGGTCAAAAAGTCAACACAAGTTTTTCATTGTTTTTGTTGTGTGTGTTGACATAGGTTGACGTGGACACCGTATAAGGGTACCGCGTCCCCTTGCATGGCTCGCTGCACTTGCCATGCTTCGGGCACTATTATATTCCCCCTCCAGGTCCATTGGGATGGTAAAGTATGAACAAGTCGGTTTCAATAAAAAAAAATCATGAAAAACTCATGTCAACTTTTTGACCTGTCAACATTTTCCAAAACACCTCAGCAGTGCCACAGGCTGATAGAATCCATGCCATGCCGCATTGAGGCAGTAATTAATTTAAAAGTGGCCCAAACCAAGTACTGAGTACATATGCATGATTATACTTTTCAGAGGGCTGACGTTTCTGTATTTAAAATCCTATTTTTATTGATTTTATGTAATATTCTAATTTTCTGAGATTTTGGATTCGGGGTTTTCTTAAGCTGTAAGCCACAATCATCAAAATTTTAACAAGTAAAGGCTTGAAATATCTCACTTTGCATGTAATGAGTCTATAGTATATATTAGTTTCACCTTTTAAGTTGAATTACTGAAATAAATGCACTTTTGCACGATATTCTAATTTTCAGATTTTCACCTGTATGTGTAAAAAAGTCTTGTAGGGCAATTCAATTAGCCGTGAGGTTCCATCATCGCCGTAAAATTGCAATAACAATAATGGTATCATTGGTTATTTTTGTTTGTACCACTTTACTTACCCACAAGGCTACTACGGACCCTCTCGGTTAATTGAATTGCCCCTAGATTATAAAATTTGTTGTGCTCCTGTCGATGATTTATATATGCACAGTTATGATTGCTTAAAACATTATTTTATATGTCAGCTTCTTTGTAAAATATCAAATCTAACGTACTGTATTAATAATAAACATTTGAGCAGCTATTTCAAGCATTCTGCTTGTACACAAGCAGCATATTGTATACAATTTTAGCACAACTATAAAATAGGCACACAGACAAAATGTGCTCAGATAAATTCATTCTTCCTTTTGTTACTACTGTTGAGTCCTTGGCATTTGCAGAACAGATTGTCATTTGTAATGAAAAGGGAAACGAAAATGAAAAATATTGAGTGAACAGCAGGGTCCATTTGATGTGATTATGAAGAATGTTTCTTGATTCTGTCTTTTCTGCTGCAATCTGAAAACAGTAGCAGGGGGTTACAGGCAGACTTCATCGTATGATTGTCAATCACTGTCATTTAACATTTGCAACAGGGAGACATCTTTATGTTAGCCTGCCTGGTCAAATCAGAGGTGGAGATTTGCAGTTAGTAGTCCGTCCAGCCTCCACTAAACAAACAAGGACTGGGCATTCGCACCAGCATCTCACATAAGAATATAATGGACTCTGCTGACCTTACCGCCCTCCATTCATCTTCGCCTGTATCTGAAGCAAAGCTTCACTTGCTATTCTCAATTTCCTTTAATTACTGCCCACATGAAGACGAGAATTAACAATTTGCTCTTAAAAGTTTCAAACAGGAAATTAGGTAAACCAATTACTCCCGTTTAAAAATGCAATCTCTAAGTAATAAGATTGAGTTTGTTTGTGTGTGATTGAGTTTTGGAAACCACAGTGTGTCTTTATATGGTGTACTTTGTCTTTTTAGTGAAGTGTGTTGTGTGATTCTAGTCATTTACTTGCTGTATTTCACTGAAGTGTCATATTACTAATAATCAGGTAAAGCATGGGAAAAATAGTCATAGAATCCAGAAATGTAATTTGTAAATGTAGTTTCATGTGTAATTGGGTTTTATTTTTATATTGTTTTATTAGAACAGTGGTTTTTCCCTGAGATGACTTTAAAGTCAAAATCGCAAGATGGTCAAAATGTTTAGTGGATTTCAGCAGTCCCAGAGGGTATTTGATAATAATAGATTGGAAATCATTTTAGGTACTTGCCAATAAAGCTTGCTTTGTGCAATGTTATTAAAGAAATAAAGAAATCCCAAACCCTGTTTTGACACTGTGGGCGGTATTCAATTCTTTTCACCCTCTTCCACACCTCTTCTGTTTCTGCTGACTGGTGTGGTATAATCATTTCAGCTCGCTACCCCTGCGGGGTACCCAACCCGTTACACAGCTAAACCTTACTACTATGGGCGCTATCTGCGCGATAACGGGAACCACATTAGAGTGGAAATTGGGCGTGATATGTCATTTGAATTCCCCCTAGTCTGTCTAGCCAGGACTGCCATCAGAAATTGTGGGGCCCAGGACTGAAAAAATAGACAGCCCCTACCAAAAACAAAATGTATTCTGCCACACCGCTCCACCCCTATGTGATGTCACACATCATGATGTTACATATGGGTGGAGCATTGCGGACCTGCAAGAATGATTCACAGAGAGCTGGTGCGCAGGGAAGGCTTGTTTTAGGTCCTCCCTGCGTATCAGCCCGCTGCTGTAGGAGCCAGGGGTGGGCCCCCTGCTACATAAGGGCCCAGGACTTCAGTCCCCTGCGATGGCTGCCCTGTGTCTAGCTATGACTTGATATACAACTGTGTCCCACTTTGATCATATACAGGCTGGTAGGATATCAATGTTTTGTCGATTATAATGACAGCGACAATAACCACAACACTTTAAGGCTTAGAGACACTTGCCAGAGGCTGCTCAACAGTTGTAGCCTTATAGGAGTTTTCTTAAACTCTGTGTAGACGTCACCTTACAGGGTTTCCAGAGAGGGGTGCAAATTCATTAGAGAAGGCCGGAGGTGAAATAGTGGTTGCCGTACCCCACCTACACACACACACACACACACACACACACACACACACACACACACTTGCACATCAGGGACGTGCAGTCAGGGGAGGCAGGGGAGGCAGTGCCTCCCCTGTCATTAATGATTAACATAATACAAAGAAGATACTTATGGCACATATTATGTGTCATAAGTATCTGCTTTATATTATGTTAATCATTTTAGGCATAAATACCTGTTTAAACTTTATTTCTGTCATTGTCTGCGGCACCGAGCTAGGTGCCTCTCGCTCACCATTGTAAAGTCCGGAAGGAGGGGACGGTCGGGGGGCGGGGCCATGGTGAGGGCTGAAAAAGCCCATTAAAAAATGCACTTGAAGCGGCACCGATACAAGTGCCTCAGAGCAGCAGGGACGTGCTTTCAGCCATATGAAAGCACGCCCCTGTCACTGTGATTGGGCACTGGGCAGCAGCTGCAGCACTGACAGTGACCTGCATCCTGCTATCACTATCAGTGCTACAGTGGGAGAGTAGGAGAGAGATCGTGTCTGCTGCAGTGTGTCAGTGCATGTAAGTGTTTAGTTACAGTACACTCACACACACTGTCACACAGTTACGCTACAACTCCCTATATTGCTGTCCAGGTCTTTCATTAACTCAGTGCAGCGCTATTAAGTTAATGCATGGAAGCCCTGGACAGCAATATTATATCAATGTTCTCCCCCCCCCCCTCCCCCCTCTCCCCTGTTCCACACAATAACGGTTTAAATGTATTTTATGAAAAAAATCCACAGCACTCACACAGATGGTTAATGCCTGCTCATCACGTTCGATGAGCAGGCACACTTTGCTGTGTGAGACCCGGCATAGAGGGCGGTAGCGGGCGGACGCGGCTGCGGTGTCTTTTTTTTTTTCATTGATTTAAAATCCGTGTGTGGCTTGCGCTAAACGGGAGCCGGCCACGGCCCCATCACATGTTCCCTCAGTAGTCTTCACAGTCAGAGAGGCTCGGAAGCCGGGAAGGGAAGCCCCGCCTCCTACCCGCACAGCTCCGTCTAATTGATGGTGCCTTCCTAAACCCGGCGCTTCTCCTCCCAGCGAGCTGTACCGCACCACACTGCACCGCACCACCAGCATGAAGCAGTGATCCCTGGAGCACCTCACAAACACCAGCCTGCCAGATCCCAGCAGCAGCCGAAGCGGAGGGGCTGCTCAGCAGGCTGCTGTGTAATAGTGCAGTGCTGCAGCCAGTGTGCTGGGCCAGGCATTGACAGGAGCAGCAACCCGAGATCAGTGCTCCCTGCCCAGTGTCCCCACCATTACTGCCCCCCATCCCAGTGTCTCCCACCCTGCCGAGTGTCCCCCCACCATTACTGCCCCCCATCTCAGTGTCTCCCACCCTGCCCAGTGTCCCCCATCATTACTGCCCCCCATCCCAGTGTCTGACACCCTGACCAGTGTCCCCCACTATTACTGCCCCTCCATCCCAGTGTCTCCCACCCTGCCCAGTGTCCCCCACCATTACTGCCCCTCCATCCCAGTGTCTCCCACCCTGCCCAGTGTCCCCCACCATTACTGCCCCCCATCCCAGTGTCTCCCAACCTGCCCAGTGTCCCCCACCAATACTTCCCCTCCATCCCAGTGTCTCCCACCCTGCCCAGTGTCCCCCACCATTACTGACCCCCCCCATCCCAGTGTCCCCCACCATTACTGACCCCCCATCCCAGTGTCTCCCACCCTGCCCAGTGTCCCCCACCATTACTGCCTCCATCTTAGTGTCTCCCACCCTGCCCAGTGACCCCCACCATTACTGCCCCCCTATCCCAGTGTCTCCCACCCTGCCCAGTGTCCCCCACCAATACTGCCCCTCCATCCCAGTGTCTACCACCCTGCCCAGTGTCCCCCACCATTACTGGACCTCCATCCCAGTGTCTCCCACCCTGCCCAGTGTCCCCCACCATCACTGCCCCCCCATCCTAGTGTCTCCCACCCTGCCCAGTGTCCCCCACCATTACTGCCCCTCCATCCCAGTGTCTTCCACCCTGCCCAGTGTCCCCCACCATTACTGCCCCCCATCCCAGTGTCTCCCACCCTGCCGGCCCAGTGTCTCCTCCTTTCCCTTCCCAACCAGCCCACTGCACTTCTCTCACTGCTCCTGCACCTTGAAAGCCCCCATCTAGTATAGCCACAATGTCCACACCTCATGCACATCAAAAGCTTGCTTTACCCACCACATCCAGTACCTGTCAGGCGCTTATATTGTGTGTGTACCTTTCTGTGCATTCTCATTGTGTGTCATTATTATTATTTTAAGTACAGTGACTTTTTATTCTTTAAATTCAAGATACAGTACATGTAATTTTTGTTCGGTGTTTTGTGTGTGTGTGTGTATATATATATATATATTCACATTCATTTACAACAGTGCCTCCCCAGTCATTGACCTCACCGCACGTCACTGTTGCACATATTAATTACTCCCAGCAGCAATGAATCCTCACCCTCTTTTACCAACGACACACAAGAAGCACTCAATTAACCATCCTTCATTCACCAACAACAACATTGAGCCCAGAAACACCCTTCATATTCACTACTACCAACAGCCCTGCAACACTCAGACAATGCCCCTGGCCCTTCATTCACTACCAACAGCCAAGTAGCACCAACCCCCATACATTACTAATACCTCTGCAGCACCCAGACACCTTCCCCCAAATACACTACAACACCCAAAATAAACCCTCATACACTACTACACCCAGACACCCCCCACATGCACTACAACACCCAGACACCCCCCACATGCACTACAACACCCAGACACCCTCCCCCTTGTGCACTATAGCACCCATACACCAGCCTCAAACACTACAACATCCATACCCCCCCCCTCATACACTACACACCCAGACACCACCATCATGCGCTACACACCCAGACATCCCCTCATACATTACAACACCCAGGTTCCCCCTCATACACTACACACCCAGACACCCCCCTCATACACTACACACCCAGACACCCCCCTCATACACTACACACCCAGACACCCCCCTCACACACTACAGACCCAGACAGCCCCCTCATACACTATACACCCAGACACCCCACTCATGCATTACAACACAGAGACACCCTCACGCTCATGAACTACAACACCCAGACACCCCACTCATACACTACTACACCAAGGCAAACTCCCTCATACACTACAGCACCACTTAGACCCCTCCCATACACTACAACACCCAGACAAACCCCTCATACACTACTACACAAAGATACCCCCCTCACACACTACAACACACACACACACACACACACACACACACACACACACACACTACTACATCCAGACATCACACCCCTTCAAGCCCACTGGTCGGCCTGGGCTTCTGACTGCAACTTGATGCACTGCTCCCACCTCGAGTCTAGAGCAGAGGGAGCAGGTCCCGCCTTGTATGTAAGAGAGCTGGGGAAAAGAGGAGCAGGAACCGATAGAGGAGGTAGTGTCGGGCATGCATTATTACATATGCAGGAGCCCCTTTAACTGCCTGCTGCAGAAGAATGCAGATCCTCTCCGCTTTCCATCCCAGAGGGGGACTCCTTGCTCTGGGACTCTTATGGTGGAAACAGTGAAGGAGGTTAGAGTGCCCAGGTGCCCAGTTCATGGCATGTGCCTCCATTATCTAATTTGTTTCGCCACTGCTCCCAGGAATATTCAGAAATGTAAACTCTGCAAAGACTTTTAAGCAGGGCACTCTACATGACTGAAGAGTGGTGGACACAACTGCTATCATTGAAAGCCTGGGGGGGTAATGGATTGAGCTAGTTACTGAAAGAAATAAGCTAATTAAATTTTGGGTTAATTTCATGGGGTTTGACTTTTTTTTTTTTTTTCAAATAGTGATTTTGTTTTACTTTTTTATCCGGCATGTTTGTCCAAATATTAATTAAATGAAACCTTTTCTTCCATTATGTTTACAAAGCAAAGTCATATTTCTCCTGAAATAAAAAAATAGAAAATGTACTTTATAAAAACAATAGCTGCAATCACTGAGGCTACTCCTGCTGCTGCATATTATGCTTCGGGTGAGACTGGAAAACTTAGTCAAATTTCTGCTAAACGTTTCATATTTTGCTGCCAAAAGCATAATAAGGCATTTACTTTCCTCTTAGAGGTCAATTAATTAGGCAAAAAAAAAAAAATTCATATCTTCAGCTTTTGTAGCTTGAGATGGTGTTTATTTTGCTACTTAACAAAGGAGTCACTATTCCTTAGTATCAGTGATCTTCCCAGATAATAGCTGCCCCATGCTTTTGTCACGATGATGATAGCGGGTGCAATAAGGAAAACATGCTTTATTACAAAAATAAAACCCTTTATTCATTTGGTAAATAAACCACTTATTTACTTTTGGTGATGGTGGTGTCACACAACAGCTTTCTCTGCTGCATCTCTTCATCTTCCTCCCACAGATCCTGTTATATGAACTTTGGGTTCCTTGTAACTATGGAGTAGGTGCACCAGTAGTTTTGGTGTTGTGAAAGAATGCAAAACTGATATTCCATATTGCAGAATGACAAACTACACAAAGTGTTGGAGTTTTAGGGATGGTCCTTGCTTTGCAGAAGGGCACATAGGGGGTCATTCCGAGCTGATCGCTCGCTGCCGATTTTTGCAGCGCAGCGATCAGGTAAAAAAAACGGCAAAACTGCGCATGCGTATGCACCGCAATGAGCAGGCGCGTCGTACAG
The DNA here is from genome assembly GCF_028390025.1 of Pseudophryne corroboree. NCBI lineage: Eukaryota > Metazoa > Chordata > Amphibia > Anura > Myobatrachidae > Pseudophryne > Pseudophryne corroboree. The sequence continues at coordinate 470,709,576 of NC_086447.1, read as the reverse complement.
GTACAAAGCTAATCGGTGCTGGGCGATGGATTTAACAAAGAATCCATTCGCACAGTCGATCGCAAGGAGACTGACAGGAAGAGGGCGTTTGTGGGTGGCAACTGACCGTTTTCTGGGAGTGTTTGGAAAAACTCAGGCATGTCCAAGCATTTGCAGGGCGGGTATCTGACATCAATTCCGGGACCAAAAAGACTGAAGTGATCGCAAGGGCTGAGTAAGTCCAGAGCTACTCAGAAACTGCAAAAAACTAAAGCTAAAATACACTCCCCTGTGGGCGGCGACTATGCGTTTGCATGGCTGCAAAAAGTAGCTAGCGAGCGATCAACTCGGAATGAGGGCCATAGTCATATCAGCAAAAACAGTGACATTTTCTGGCAGCTAGGAATGGGCAGAGAATGCTCTCATACTGTCCATTAGCACCTTCCAGTTGCACTATTGCAGAATACATCATTTTTAGGTACACTTTGCCCAATGCTGTATTAAGAAACACATAAAGGAAGCATTTTCTCTTACGTCCTAGAGGATGCTGGGGACTCCGTAAGGACCATGGAGTATAGACTGGCTCCACTGGAGACATGGGCACTCTAAAGACTTTAGATGGGTGTGCACTGGCTCCTCCCTCTATGCCCCTCCTCCAGACCTCAGTTAGATCCTGTGCCCAGAGGAGACTGGATGCACTGCAGGGGAGCTCTACTGATTTTCTCTGAAAAGACTTTTGTTAGGTTTTTTAGTTTCAGGGAGCACTGCTGGCAACAGGCTCCCTGCATCGTGGGACTGAGGGGAGAGAAGCAGACCTACTTAACTGATAGGCTCTGCTTCTTAGGCTACTGGACACCATTAGCTCCAGAGGGTCGGAACACAGGTGTCGTCCTCGCTGTTCGTCCCGGAGCCGCGCCGCCGTCCTCCTCACAGAGCCGGAAGATAGAAGAGCCGGGTGAGTATAAGAAGAAAGAAGACTTCACAGGCGACAGAAGACTTAAGATCTTCACTGAGGTAGCGCACAGCGGTAACGCTGTGCGCCATTGCTCCCACACTCACACACACAGAAGGCACTGTAAGGGTGCAGGGCGCAGGGGGGGAGCGCCCTGAGCAGAAATAATAACCTCAAGGGACACTGGCTAGCATGTTAGATACTGCGGAGGCAGTATATTAGTAAACCCCCGCCAGTATAAAGAATTTGAGCGGGGCCGAAGCCCACCGTCGAGGGGGTGGAGCTTGATCCTCCAGCACTAACCAGCGCCATTTTCACCACAGCAAGCTGCAGAGAAGCTGCTCCCCGGACTCTCCCCTGCTGAGCAAGTACAGAGGGCAAAAACGAGGGGGGGGGGCACATTTAATTGGCGCAGTAAGTGTATTATTTATCTATAAAAGTGCTGTACAGACTGGGATTTTGTTCCAGTGTCCAGTGGCGCTGGGTGTGTGCTGGCATACTCTCTCTCTCTGTCTCTCCAAAGGGCCTTATTGGGGGGCTGTCCCCATATTTGTATATCCCAGTGTGTGGGGGGGTGTCAGTACGTGTGTGTCGGCATGTCTGAAGCGGAAGGCTCGTCTAGGGAGGAGGCAGAGCAGATGATTGTGGTGTCTCCGTCGGCACCGCCGACACCTGATTGGTTGGATATGTGGAATGTTTTAAATGCAAATGTGACTTTATTACATAAAAGATTGGACAAAACAGAGTCCAGGGAAATAGCAGGGAGTCAATCCATGGCTTTGACTGGCACAAGGCCCTTCGGGGTCTCATAAACGTCCCCTTTCCCAGGTAGCAGACACTGATACCGACACGGATTCTGACTCCAGTGTCGACTATGATGATGCGAGCTAACACCCACGGGTGGCCAAGAGTATTCATTATATGATTATTGCAATAAATATGTTTTGCATATCACAGAGGACCCCTCTGTCCCTGACACGAGGGTCTGCATATTTAAGGAAAAGAAACCTGAGGTAACCTTTCCCCCATCTCATGAACTGAACACCTTATTTGAAAAAGCTTGGGAAACTCCAGACAAGAAACTGCAGATTCCCAAGAGAAATATTATGGCATATCCTTTCCCCTCCCAGGACAGGTTACGGTGGGAATCCTCGCCCAGGATGGACAAGGCTTTGACGCGCTTGTCCAAAAAGGTGGCGCTACCGTCTCCGGACATGACAGCCCTCAAGGATCCTGCTGATCGCAGACAGGAAACTACCTTGAAATCGATTTATACACATACGGGTGCCTTGCTCAGACCGGCAGTAGCGTCGGCATGGGTGGGTAGCGCAATTGCGGCATGGGCAGATAACTTGTCATCTGACATTGACACCCTAGATAAGGATAGCATTTTATTGACCTTGGGTCACATTAATGACGCAGCGTTATATATGAGAGAGGCTGCGAGAGATTGCGCTGTTGGGTTCAAGAGCCAATGCCATGTTAATTTCTGCTAGACGGTCCCTGTGGACCCGCCAATGGACGGGTGATGCCGATTCAAAGAGACATATGGAAACTTTACCTTACAAGGGTGAGGTTTTATTTGGGGAGGGCCTCGCGGACCTGGTTTCCACAGCTACCGCGGGTAAGTCTTCTTTTTTGCCTTATGTTCCCCCACAGCAAAAGAAAACACCTCAATATCAGATGCAGTCCTTTCGGTCGCATAGGTCCAGAAGGGGTCGGGGCTCTTCCTTTCTCGCCAGAGGTAAGGGTAGAGGAAAAAGAACGCCTGCTACGGCTAGTTCCCAGGAACAAAAGTCCTCCCCGGCTTCTACAAAATCCACCGCATGACGCTGGGGCTCCACTGAGGGAGTCCGCGCCGGTGGGGGCACATCTTCGACTCTTCAGCCAGGTCTGGGTTCAGTCGGATTTGGATCCTTGGGCGATCTAAATTGTATCCCAAGGATACAAACTGGAATTCGAAGAAGTGCATCCTCGCCGATTTTTCAAATCGGCTTTGCCAGCTTCCCCAGAGAGGGAAATAGTTTCAGCTGCCATACAAAAGCTGTGTCAACAGCAAGTGATTATCAAAGTTCCCCTAATGCAACAGGGGAAAGGGTACTATTCAACCCTATTTGTGGTCCCAAAGCCGGATGGCTCGGTCAGACCCATTCTGAATCTAAAATCCCTGAACCTGTATTTGAAAAAGTTCAAATTCAAGATGGAATCTCTCCGGGCAGTGATCTCCAGCCTGGAAGGGGGGGATTTTATGGTATCACTAGACATAAAGGATGCATATCTTCATGTCCCCATTTATCCCCCTCATCAGGCGTACCTGAGATTCGCTGTACAGGACTGTCATTACCAGTTTCAGATGTTGCCGTTTGGGCTTTCCATGGCCCTGAGGATTTTCACCAAGGTAATGGCGGAAATGATGGTGCTCTTGCGCAGGCAAGTAGTCACAATTATCCCATACTTGGACGATCTCCTGATAAAAGCGAGAACGAGAGATCAATTGCTGAAAAGCGTGTCGCTCTCCCTGAGAGTGCTGCAGCAACACGGCTGGATCCTAAATCTACCAAAGTCGCAGTTGATTCCAACGACTCGGCTATCATTTTTAGGCATGATTCTGGACACGGAAAAAAAAGAGGGTTTTTCTCCCAACGGAAAAAGCCCAGGAACTCAAGAACATGGTCAGAGACCTGCTAAAACCAAAAAGAGTGTCAGTTCATCAATGCACTCCAGTACTGGGAAAAATGGTGGCGGCCTACGAGGCCATCCCCTTCGACAGGTTCCATGCGAGGACGTTTCAGTGGGACCTTCTGGACAAGTGGTCGGGGTCCCATCTACAAATACATCAGAAAATAAGCCTGTCCCCCAGGGCCAGGGTGTCTCTCCTGTGGTGGCTTCAGAGTGCTCACCTTCTAGAGGGTCGCAGGTACGGCATTCAAGACTGGGTTCTAGTGACCACGGATGCGAGCCTCCGAGGATGGGGAGCAGTCACACAAGGAAGAAATTTTCAGGGATTATGGTCAAGCCAGGAGGCTTGTCTACACATCAACGTGCTGGAATTAAGGGCCACATACAACGGCCTACAACAAGCGGAGAATCTTCTTCGTGACCTACCCGTTCTGATTCAATCAGACAACGTCACAGCCGTGGCTCATGTAAACCGCCAGGGCGGGACAAGGAGCAGAATGGCAATGGCGGAAGCCACCAGGATTCTTCTGGGCGGAAAATCACGTAAGCGCTCTGTCAGCAGTCTTCATTCCGGGAGTGGACAACTGGGAAGCAGACTTCCTCAGCAGACACGATCTCCATCCTGGATAGTGGGATCTTCATCAAGAAGTTTTTGCAGAGATAACAGGTCGTTGGGGACTTCCTCAAATAGACATGATGGCATCACGCCTCAACAAGAAGCTTCGGTTGTATTGTTCCAGGTCAATGGACCCTCAGGCAGTAACGGTGGACGCCCTGGTGACACCATGGGTGTTTCAGTCGGTCTATGTGTTCCCTCCTCTTCCGCTCATCTCAAAAATATTGAGAATCATAAGACGAAAAAGAGTACAGACTATACTCATTGTTCCAGATTGGCCTCGAAGGGCCTGGAATTCAGATCTTCAGGAAATGCTCACAGAAGATCCGTGGCCTCTTCCTCCCAGGGAGGACCTGTTGCAGCAGGGGCCCTGCGTGTTCCAAGACTTACCGCAGTTACGTTTGACGGCATGGCGGTTAAACACCAAATCCTAGCTAGGAAAGGTATTCTGGGGGAAGTCATCCCTACTCTGATAAAAGCTAGGAAGGAGGTGACGGCGAAACATTATCACCGTATCTGGAGGAAATATGTATCTTGGTGTGAAGCCAAGAATGCTCCTACGGAAGATTTCCACCTGGGCCGTTTTCTCCACTTTCTACAGACAGGAGTGGATATGGGCCTAAAGTTAGGCTCCATTAGGGTGCAGATTTCGGCCCTATCAATATTCTTTCAGAAGGAATTGGCTTTTCTCCCAGAAGTCCAGACTTTTGTAAAGGGAGTGCTGCACATCCAGCCTCCTTTTGTGCCCCCAGTGGCACCATGGGACCTTAACGTGGATTTACAGTTCCTTAAATCACACTAGTTTGAACCTCTTCAAACGGTTGAATTAAAATTTCTCACTTGGAAAGTGGTCATGTTGCTGGCCTTGGCATCTGCAAGGCGGGTGTCCGAATTGGCGGCTTTGTCTCACAAGAGCCGCTATCTGATTTTCCATGTGGATCGAGCAGAGTTGAGAACTCGTCCTCAATTTCTACCTAAGGTGGTTTTGTCGTTTCATATGAACCAACCTATTGTTGTGCCTGTGGCTACGGGTGACTTGGAGGATTCCAAGTCCCTTGATGTAGTCAGGGCCTTAAAAACTTATGTAGCCAGGACGGCTCGAGTACGGAAAACAGAGGCACTGTTTGTCCTGTATGCGGCCAACAAAGTTGGCGCTCCTGCTTCTAAGCAGACTATTGCTCGCTGGATCTGTAACACGATTCAGCAGGCACGTTCTACGGCTGGATTGCCGTTTCCTAATTCGGTAAAGGCCCATTCCACTAGGAAGGTGGGCTCTCCTTGGGCGGCTGCCCGAGGCGTCTCGCCTTTACAGCTTTGCCGAGCAGCTACTTGGTCGGGTTCAAACACTTTTGCAAAATTCTACAAGTTCGATACCCTGGCTGAGGAGGACCTCATGTTTGCTCAATCGGTGCTGCAGAGTCATCCGCACTCTCCCGCCCGGTCTGGAGCTTTGGTATAATCCCCATGGTCCTTACGGAGTCCCCAGCATCCTCTAGGACGTAAGAGAAAATAAGATTTTAAACCTACCGGTAAATCTTTTTCTCCTAGTCCGTAGAGGATGCTGGGCGCCCGTCCCAGTGCGGACTAATTTCAGCAAGGCTTGTATATAGTTGTTGCTAACATAAGGGTTATGTTACAGTTGAGATCAGTCTCTGGCTGATGCTGTTTGTTCATACTGTTGACTGGTTTCGTATATTCCATGTTGTACGGTGTGGATGGTGTGGGCTGGTATGTATCTTGCCCTTAGATTAACAAAAATCCTTTCCTCGTACTGTCCGTCTCCTCTGGGCACAGTTTCTCTAACTGAGGTCTGGAGGAGGGGCATAGAGGGAGGAGCCAGTGCACACCCATCTAAAGTCTTTAGAGTGCCCATGTTTCCTGCGGAGCCCGTCTATACCCCATGGTCCTTACGGAGTCCCCAGCATCCTCTACGGACTAGGAGAAAAAGATTTACCGGTAGGTTTAAAATCTTATTTTCACTCTCATAATTTAAATGACTTAACTTAGGCCATAACGTTTGCTATACTGAGAAAAACAGAATTTTTTTTTTACATGGACATAAGTGTGTCCATGTAAAGTGGTGGTTGAACTTTGATGTAACATTTACACTATGTAATATTTATACTATTTCGCCCTTCTACAGTATCCTGAGGGTAAAGAGTAGGCATGTCCCTTGAAAAGTGCTGTGCAGACGGTCTGAGTCCATCCGTTCACCACTGAACACCAGTGACAGGCTACTTTTCCTTTTTATTGTTGTACAAGCAAAGCTTTTCAGTGACAACATTGTCTTTTCACATCCCCTCGCTGTAAAGCTATGTTTCTATTTCTCACTGCACAGCACTGTACTTTGTTACATATCACTGCATGTGATGTGTTTGTCATGTCATGATGCCCTCAGAGGGTAAAGGTGTCCTTGTCCAAATGAGCTTGCAATCTAAGATTTGTGCACAACACTTGATATCTAAGGTAGCGAAAAACAAAAAGAATTGTAGCGGCTGATGTGCTAGCGCATGTGACTTCTGTACAACAGACGTAATTTTTGCCTTCAATAATAAATCATCCACTGTTAGTAGGTATTCCTATGTAGCTATCTGTGGTAACTAGTAAAGACAGTGAAAGGTAACAACCCGAAATATGAGTCAGTCACTAGAGAAGTCTTAAAATAGTCAGGTATTGTCCACCATAACTGTCTTTCACCATTTATCTTAATTGAAACTCCTAGTTCTGACAAACTCTCTTGCCTTTGTACTGAGTGAGTACTCTTCTGGTTAAAGCCATATTGTTATTGTGTGTTTTGTGTTTTTCTATTCCTCTCTGCTGGAAACATCATTCATAATTGCCAATTTCTAGATTAATTTCCAGGGACGCTTTTCTGCATTAAAGCATACCACATGTGACAAAGCCTTGGTGGACATTGGACCACTACACTTCCCACCATGTTAGGTTTTGGAATTTTAAGGTATATGTTTGCATTTTAAAAACACTTCTTCAATGAACATTGACTTAAAAGTAGATATGAGCGAACCCCCCCGAACTTCATGCTCCGAGCCCAGGTACGAGTCTGACTCAGGACTTCCCGCCAGACTCGGAAAACAGAACGAGGCAAAACGTCATCATCCTACTGTCTGAATCTTGCGGGATTTGGATTCCATATAAACAGTCGCGTGTCGTTGCCATTTTCACTCCGGACTTGGAGAGTGCGGGAGACAGACCTCTGTCTCTCTCTCTGTGGGTGGTGGCGTCGGGTGGGGTTATTGTGTGCTCTGTAGGGGTGGTGTATCTGTGCTGTGTTAGGGGTGCTGTCCTGGCTGTCATTGGTGTTTTATGTGCTGCAGCTGTACATGGGTGTTGCTGTCCTGGCTGTCACTGTGTTGTACAGGGTACAGGGGCACTGTCCTCCTGTAGGCTGGAAAATATAGGGGTGCTGCAGGCCCTGTATGTTGCAAAAATGCAGGGGTACAGTTTAAAATTAAAAGCACACTGCTGTATGCTGTAAAATTTAGGGGTGTTGCTGTTCAAATAACGTTAAATTGGCCCTGTGTGTTGTAAAAATTCAGGGGTGCAGTTGTTAAAAATTAAAAGCACACTGCTGTATGCTGTAAAATGTAGGGGTGCTGCGGGCCCTGTATGTTGTAAAAATTCAGAGGTGCAGTAGTTAAAAATTAAAAGCACACTGCTCTTGTATGCTGTAAAATATAGGGGTGTTGCTGTTCAAATAACATTACACTGGTCCTGTATGTTGTAAAAATTCAGGGGTGCAGCGAAAATCAATGTTCACTGGACCTGTCTTGTATGCTGTAATTTTTAGAGGGTGCAGTGAAAATCAATGTACACTGGCCCTGTCTTGTATGGTACACTGGCCCTGTCTTGTATGTTGTAATTATTCTAGGGGGCTGTATGCTGTAAAATTGCAGGGGTGTTGTGAAAATACAGGGGTGCTGGCACTGTCTGCGGTTGCAATGTCTAGGCCTGACCTTCACAACACTATATGCGAAGAGATGGCTCCTACCACCATTTGCACGCCCCCTGCAAGTGCTGGTAGGAGCACCGCCAGTCCAGTTGCTGATATTGAGAATGAGGATGTCACTGTAGAAGTACACCAGGATGAGGAGGATATGGGTTTAGCTGGCACTGTGGAGGAAGTTGACGATGAGGAGTCTGATGGTGATGTGGTTTGTTTGACTAAGGCACCAATGGAGACAGTTGTTGGCCATGGGATGAAAAAGCCCATTGTCATACCTTGGCAAAATACCAAAAAAGCCACCTCTTCGGTGTGGAATTATTTCTTCACAAATCCAGACAACAGGTGTCAAGCCATCTGTTGCCTTTGTCAATCCATAATAAGTAGGGTTAAAGACGTTAACCACATAGGAACATCCTCCCTTATACGTCACCTGCAGCGCATTCATCATAAGTCATTGTCAAGTTCAGAAACTTTGGGTAATAACGTAAGCAGTCCACTGACACCTAAATGATGTGGTCTTGTTGGAATATTATTTCTCTGTGAGGATGAGGATGTAAACACTAAAAGGGGGGGGGGGGGGGGGGGGCTGAGGTTGAGGATGACATCTTGCCACTGTTGAGCCAGTTTGTGCAAGGAGAGACTAATTGTTTCTTTTTTGGTAGGGGCCCAAACAAAGCAGTCATTTCAGCCACAGTCGTGTGGCAGACCCTGTAGCTGAAATGATTGGTTTGTTAAAGTGTGCATGTCCTATTGATACAATATAAGGGTGGTAGGGCCCAAGGACAATTCCATCTTGCACCTCTTTTTTTTCCCGCTCTGCATTATGTGCTCTTTGGGGCCTAGTTTTTAAAACTGTCATCCTGTCTGACACTGCAGTGCCACTACACGTCTGCCAGCGGACACCTGATGCTTTGTCTCTCTCTGATACACAGTAAGTTGTGGTGATTCCCAACTTTTTAAAGTGAATTCCAACTTTGGTTCACTTGTGACTTGGAGCAATTTATGGGCTTTCAAGAGTTTTTAACCTGATATAAGTTCTTAAAGGACACTTCAAGATTTTTGGACTTCATATTACCTTATATCTTATACCTATTTTAATGGATATAATTATTTGGCATTGAAAAACCTGTTGCCTTTTATAGGTGAATAATTCGCTGAGGCGTTTCACCTATCCTATCAACTGTATGTTATATGTTGTTTTGTCTATATGTTAGTATACCGGTATTAGGAATCACCTATTCATAGTTTTACTTTTTAGATTTATGGAATAAATGAAATTTATGCTCAGTTTTTAATAATAAAAAATAAATAACTACTACTTACCATAAGGATGTGTAATTAATATATTTATAGCATAGGTTCTCAAACTCGGTCCTCAGGACCCCACACGGTGCATGTTTTGCAGGTCTCCTCACAGAATCGCAAGTGAAATAATTAGCTCCACCTGTGAACCTTTTACAATGTGTCAGTGAGTAATTAATACACCTGTGCTCCTGCTGGGTTACCTGCAAAACATGCACTGTGTGGGGTCCTGAGGACCGAGTTTGAGAACCTGTGATTTATAGTATAAGTGCAAACACCTGATATTCTAGCGCTTGGAGGTTATTTTGTTTTGTCTATTCAGGTATTTGTGCTGCCCACTTGTGTCGCTTAGCTTAGTCATCCAGCTACTTCATTACACCTCTTTTTTTTCTTTGCATTATGTGCTCTTTGGGGCCTAGTTTTTAAAACTGCCATCCAGTGCCACCCCTAGATGGGCCACGTGTTTGTGCCGCCCACTTGTGTCGCTTAGCTTAGTCATCCAGCTACCTCTGTGCAACCTTTTAAAAACAATATTGTGAGGTGTTCAGAATAGACTGGAAATGAGTGGAAATGAATGTTATTGAGGTTAGTAATACCGTAGGATCAAAACTACCCCCAAATTCTGTGATTTTAGCTGTTTTTATGTTGTTTTTTTTCAAAAATCAACCAGATCCAAAACCCGAAAGGGTGGTTTTGGCAAAACCAATCCAGATCCAAAACAAGAGCAGGGATCCAGATCCAAATCACAAAACCCGAAAAGTGTCAGCCGCACTTCTCTACTTAAAAGGCTAGACAATATATACGTTGTAACAATTAGAACTGACATCCAGAAAATGAGAAATGTTATTGTGCAATTGGTCAGTGCTGATAAATAGGGACATATAGAAATCATAAAATCCTAGGAGTTCCTCTGAAAATGAAGAGCAGTTGGCAATTAGGATACTTAATGGCAGCTTATGTGTAAGAAACCTTTAGCAAGTCAGTGGGCAGTGATTAATTGTACATCTAGTGCATGAAGAAAAGGAACAGAAGAATAGCCATATGGTAGTACATCTCTATGGCTTAATTGGGAAGACCCCTCTGCAGGGCAATAACACCAGAGTCGTTAGCAGGAACTGTGAGGAGAAACTGTGTTTACTCCTGGCAGGCATCATGAAGGCTTGCCAGATCACCCACCACGTAATAACAGCAAGTCACTCCTACTAATAGCCAATCTCACTATTGCAGCCCGTGTTATTTCTTCATACAGATCTTTAAAAAATATTGACTGATATATTATTTTAAATATCGTACAGCTCCGCCTATGGTGCCTGTGTAATGTCATTTTGTGAAACCAGCTTACTGCTGTGAAATGTGAAATTATTATTTGCTGTGTTTGTAGTATGCCATTTGTTTGTTGTGTAACAATCATTTAAAAAGAGGGAAATTCAGTGGATAAATACTATGAGTCTGGCAAGTGTTTGGCTCATGAGGTTCTATTTTATTTGTATCTATGGATATATTTTAATAGTTTGCAGCCATGAAAATGATGTTGCAATGGAGTTTTGCATATTGTCACCAGTCTCCCCAACATATTTTGGCTTTTATTCCCCATACAGTGGTTACATTAAAATGAATGAATCTGTCAATTATGGTGTAGTTTTGTGATTTGAAAGCTTGCAAATTATGTTTCTACTTGCTCTCATTTTGTATCTTAAAGGATGCTGAAGAGTACACAGATCTCCCCGTCAGACACAACGAAGACCAAATGAACAGTGAGATGGCAAAGCACCTTCCCATTGAAGTGAACCCTCATTCCATGGACACCGGACATACCAAAGCACACCTTCTTTTACAAGCCCATTTCAGCAGGTCCACATTACCTTGTCCTGACTATGCTACTGACACCAAAACAGTACTGGATCAAGCCATTAGGGTTTGCCAGGTAAGACCCATTGTGCACTATTATTTTTACTTTAGAATTTAACATTTGCATAGTACTTTTAATAAATCACACTTTTACATTAACCTGCAAGGCGATGCTTGTATAATACTGACACTTTATCATTTGTGGGTTATTTTAGGGAACTTTTTTGTTTCTTCTATAAAAGAAAATATAGTCATACAATCTCAGAATTGCGCAGTAAAAAGGAAGGAAGCTGCCTTGGTACACCTCCAGATTGGGAGGGAGGGGGGACATCAATTCCCTTTCAATAGATCAATAAATGGTATAGAGGGTGCCACTGGCGCTAAATCCTTACAGATAACCCCTTGTTTAGGGGTGATGTTATCCCAATAAATCTGTATGACAATGGGAAGATTATCCACAATAAAATGGTAAATAATCTTGAGAAAGGTTGATATAAGGACCGAAACACGTTGTTTGGACGGAGGAGTTACACAAGACGGACCCTGGTGACTATATGCTGAATAAATCCATTGTGGTGGTGCCGGACTGTTCAGCCTTGGACCGCATTTGCTTACTATTAAGCTAGCCCACCGCACTTTTGGAATATGGTGAGAGAGTTTTCCTTTTGATGCACCAGTCACTTTATCTGGACACTTCAGATTGTGTTGCACATCTATTGGATATCTTTTTGGTTATGACTTTTATCATTGTATGTTTTTATTGTGTGATTGTGATGTCATATTAAAATATTTTCCATTATTTACCATTTGATTGTGGATAATCTTCCCATTGTTATACGGATTTATTGGGATAACATCACCCCCTAAACAAGGGGTTATCTGTAAGGATTTAGCGCCAGTGGCACCCTCTATACCATTTATTTTTCTTCTATAAGAAAATCTATACAGATGTGTAAATACTTATACATGTGAATATTAAAATATTCATTTGTTGGTTCTGTTCTTTGCTAGTGTTTCATCTTGCTGGTTCTAATGTGGAAACAGGAAAAGCTCAGAAGTAATTTTTATATTATTTCACATTGTCTTGGGGACAATATCCCACTTTGTCCTTTTTTTTTTTTGCATTTCACACTACATAGTTGTCAATCCCATCCCTACCAAAGCTGCTATTATTGCCATGACTACCTTATGTTCCTTGTAAATGACAAAAATAAAATCACAATAAGCCAAATGTAAATAACAGTTGTAGTGCTGTTTCTGCATTACATTGTAATAATGAAGATTAACATTTATTTCTCTTACGTCCTAGAGGATGCTGGAGTCCACATTAGTGCCATGGGGTATAGACGGGTCCACCAGGAGCCATTGGCACTTTAAGAGTTTGAGAGTGTGGGCTGGCTCCTCCCTCTATGCCCCTCCTACCAGACTCAGTTTTGAAGATGTGCCCGGAGGAGCCGGTCACAGCTAGGCGAGCTCTACTGAGCTTTTCTAGTTTAAGTTAGTTTAGAGTTTATTTTTTGGCAACAGCCTGCCTGCAGCATGGGACTAAGGTGGAGAGCAGTGTCCGCCCTGCGAGGTCTGAGCCACTGACTCCGCTGACAGGACACTGAGCTCCAGAACAGGGGACCGCTCGTCCCAGCAGCATGCCGCCAACCCCTTACAGAGCTGAAGAGTGGTGAGTGAGTCACCGACCCCCCTAGCAAGTGGGGGGCCGGTGGGAAGATGGCAGCACAGGGGAGGGAGCGCAGTATTAAAATGGTGCGGCGCTGTGAGGGGCACCCTGGGCCAGCGCTTACCCCCACACTGGTCTGCAAGTCTGTCGGGGTACGCGGATCTCTGCCAGCACATTTCTCCTCAGGCCAGTATAATCTGTGAAGAGCGGGAAGACAGCGCCATTAAGTGGGCGGAGCTTCTCCTCAGAGCGGACCGAGCAGCGTTCCAGCGCCATTTTCCTGCCTGCACAGCATTGGATGGAAGAACAGGTCCCTCCACAGCAACTCCAGCTATCAGTACACGGTACCAGGGGGTTGTAGAAGTGAGGGGAGGCTGTAAAACGATTGTGTCTCCTAGGGTCACAGTCTGCGCTGGTAAGGGGTCTCCCTTTACTGAAAGCGCTGTGGTATGGGTTGGCTCCGATCTCTGTCTCTCTCTTGCCATTCTTGGGGGGGAAACTCTGTCTGCCCCCACCTGTGTGTTTGTGTGGAGTGTTTGGTGGTCTCCTTTAGCTATGTCCAGGGACACTGTGTCATATGCTGCAGATGATTTATCCTCCCAGGATGATCCCATTACATGTAATCAGGATAGCACTGGTTTAGAACAGAGTGGTTTTCCTCTATCAAATCTTGGATTTCTCATATTTCTGACAGGGTTGCAAGTAATGAATTTGCAACCCAGGTATTAAAGAGCTCTATGGCAGTATGGCCTGTTTCTGGTACCTCAGGACGCCCCGCAATATACCCCCACAAACGTGCGCTTGTGCATATCACAGAAGACGACACGGATACCGATTCTGACACTACAGATGGTGATGGGGATGTGTTGCGGGGGTCTGCATCTCTTGCAAAGGGGGTGCTATTGTTGATAGAGGCTATCAGGGATGTGTTAAATGTTAATGATACCACACCTGAGCAGGTTGAGGAGGCTTTTTTCACTGAAAATAAAACAGCCTTGCCAACCTTCCCTGCATCAAAGGAATTGAATGCTATATTTGAAGAAGCATGGGTAAACCCAGAGAAAAAATTCCAGGTCCCTAAAAGGGTCCAGGTGGCATTTCCTTTCCCTGAGGAGGATAGGAAAAAATGGGAAAACCTGCCGATTGTTGGCGCTTCTGTGTCCAGACTATCAAAGAAGATGGTTTTACCTGTTCCAGGGTCTACCGCCTTAAATGAGCCGGCTGATAGGAAAATTGATAACACGCTTAAATCAATGTACCGTATATACTCGAGTATAAGCCGACTTTTTCAGCACGTTTTTTTGGTGCTGAAAAAGCCCCCTCGGCTTATACCCGAGTCAGTGGAAGGAGGGACACGGAGGGCACAGCGCGCGGCTCTCCTGTGTCCCTCCTGCGTCTCCGTCTCCGGCGGCGTGTGTGTGTTAAATGAACTGCCCGTTCGTGAGCTCTGATTGGCTCACGAACCGGCACTTCATTTAACACATTACACGCCGACGGAGACGCAGGAGGGACACAGGAGAGCCGCGCGCTGTGCCCTCCGTGTCCCTCCTTCAGAAGACAACGCGGGAGCGATGGAGGGTAAGTACTCTTCCTGGCACTGTGGGGCATATCTGGCAGCATGAGGGCACATCTGGCACTGTGGGGCATATCTGGCAGCATGAGGGCACATCTGGCACTGTGGGGCATATCTGGCATATCTGGCAGCATGAGGGCACATCTGGCACTGTGGGGCATATCTGGCAGCATGAGGGCACATCTGGCACTGTGGGGCATATCTGGCAGCATGAGGGCACATCTGGCACTGTGGGGCATATCTGTCATATCTGGCAGCATGAGGGCACATCTGGCACTGTGAGGCATATCTGGCAGCATGAGGGCATATCTGGCACTGTGGGGCATATCTGGCAGCATGAGGGCACATCTGGCATATCTGGCAGCATGAGGGCATATCTGGCACATCTGGCACTGTGGGGCATATCTGGCAGCATGAGGGCATATCTGGCAGCATGAGGGCATATCTGGCACTGTGGGGCATATCTGGCAGTATGAGGGCATATCTGGCAGTATGAGGGCTGTTTACGGCTAGAGCTGCATTTCCCACCCTAGGCTTATACTCGAGTCAATGAGTTTTCCCAGGTTTTTGTGGTAAAATTAGGTGCCTCGGCTTATATTCGGGTCGACTTATACTCGAGTATATACGGTATACTGCTTCAGGGGCCATATTACGTCCCACTGTTGCTACAGCATGGATTGCAAAGGCAATAATAAAGTGGTCGGCTACCTTACTTGAGGATTTGGATACTATGGATAGGGATGACGTTGCTTTGTATTTACGCAACATACATGATTCTGCAGGTTTTATAGTAGAATCCATGAAAGACCTGGCTGCGGGAATTTCTTCTTTATCTGTTTCAGCTCGTCGAGGACTGTGGCTGCGCCAGTGGTCGGCCAACACGGAATCCAGAAGGAGTGTGGAGTCCCTACCCTATACAGGTCAGGCTCTCTTTGGGGAAGCTCTAGACGTGTGGCTATCTATGGCTACAGTGGGTAAGTCTCCGTTTGTTTCCTCAGCAGCCCCTGCTTTGAAGAAATCCTTCTCTTCATCTGCAACACAGTCCTTTTGGCCTAACAAGCCTAGAAAGGCCAGAACATCCAATACCTTCTTTAGGGGAGGTCGGGTTAAGTCCAAGAAACCTGCCGCTGCAGGTTCCCAGGAACAAAAGCCCGCTTCGGGTACGCCAAAGTCCTCCGCATGACGGGGGACTGCGCGCTCCGGAGGTGGAGCCAGTGGGAGCGAGACTCAGACACTTCAGTCATGTCTGGGTATCGTCCAGCCTGGATCCCTGGGTGATCTATATTGTGTCTCAGGGATCCAGGCTGGAATTTCAAAGTCTCCCTCCTCATCACTTTTTCAAGTCAGGCTTACCAACTCTGTTGGAGGAAAGCACGGTACTACAAGACACTGTCCAAAAAGCTGGTGGAGGCACAGGTGATTGTGCCAGTGCCACCTCACATGCTGACCAAAGGTTACTATTCGAACCTTTTCGTGGTACGGAAACCGGATGGTTCGGTCAGGCCCATTCTGAACCTAAAATCATTGAACCCCTTTCTAAGGGAGTTCAAGTTCAAAATGGAGTCTCTCAGGGCGGTGATATCAGGTCTGGAAGAGGGGGAATTCCTGGTATCACTGGATATCAAGAATGCGTACCTCCACATTCCGATCTGGCTGCCGCATCAGGCTTATCTCCGCTTTGCATTGCTGGGCTGTCATTTCCAGTTCCAGGCCCTGCCATTCGGCCTCTCCACAGCACCGAGGGTGTTAACCAAGGTGATGGCGGAAATTATGATTCTTCTCCGCAAGCAATGGGTGAACATAATTCCATATCTGGACGATCTGCTGATAAAGGCATCGTCCAAGGAGAAATTACTGCAGTCCATTGTTCTCACAACACGACTGCTCCAGAGTCACGGTTGGATTCTGAACCTTCCAAAGTCACATTTGGAACCAACCCAGAGGTTGTCATTTCTCAGAATGATCCTGGATACGGAAGTGCAGCGGGTGTTTCTTCCGCAGGAAAAGGCATTGGTGATACAAGCTATGGCCTGGGATGTCCTGAAGCCACCCCGGGTGTCGGTTCATCAATGCATTTGCCTATTGGGAAAGTTGGTGGCCTCTTACGAGGCTCTCCAGTACGGGAGGTTCCACGCTCGGACCTTCCAACTGGATCTCCTAGACAAGTGGTCGGAATCTCACCTCCACATGCACCAGAGAATTTGTCTGTCGCCAAGGGCAAGGATTTCACTCCTCTGGTGGCTCCAATTGCCTCTCCTTCTGGAGGGCCGCAGGTTCTGGATTCAGGACTGGGTCCTTCTAACCACGGATGCGAGCCTCCGGGGCTGGGGAGCAGTCACTCAGGGAGTAATCTTCCAAGGATGGTGGTCAAGCCTGGAAGCCGGCCTACCCATCAACATCCTGGAACTAAGAGCTGTCTACAACGGTCTTCTTCAGGCGGCCCCTCCACTAAGAAATCGGGGCATTCAAGTACAGTCAGACAACGTAACGACAGTGGCTTACATAAACCGACAAGGCGGAATGAAGAGCAGAGCGGCAATGTCAGAGGTGACAAGAATACTCCTCTGGACAGAAAAGCACGCGTTGGCGCTGTCAGCCATCTTCATTCTGGGAGTAGACAACTGGGAAGCAGACTTCCTCAGCAGACACAATCTCCATCCAGGGGTGTGGGGTCTCCATCCGGAGGTGTTCATGGAAATAACAGACCATTGGGGTTTCTCGTCACAGAAAGTCGGACTCTCTGTTTGTACTATATGATCCCAAGAAAATTGGGTGTCCTGCTTCTAAGCGGACGATCTCTCACTGGATCAGGTTCATTATCCAGCATGCTTATTCTACGGCAGGACTGCCGTGTCCAAAATCTGTTAAGGCCCACTCTACTCGTAAGATGGGGGTCTTCCTGGGCGGCTGCCCGGGGTGTCTCGGCATTGCAACTTTGCCGAGCTGCAACTAGGTCTGGGTCGAACACATTTGCAAAGTTTTACAAGTTCACTACTTTGGCCTCTGATCATCTGAAGTTCAGTCAATCAGTTCTGCAGGAGCTTCCGTGCTCTTCCTGCGAGCTTTGGTACATCCCCATGGTACTAATATGGACCCCAGCATCCTCTAGGACGTAAGAGAAAATAGGATTTTGGTACCTACCGGTAAATCCTTTTTTCGTAGTCTGTAGAGGATGCTGGGTGCCCGCCCAGTGCTTCGTTTTCCTGCAAATGTTATTTGGTTCAGTACCGCTTCGTTTAGTTGAGTACTGCATTGTTACTTGGTAAGTACTGTTTCAGCGGTTGCTGAATGTTCAAGCTACGTTGGCTTGACGTGCCTTGTATGTGTGAGCTGGTATGAATCTCACCACTATCTGTGTATAATCCTTCTCTCGAAGTATGTTATCTCCTCGGGCACAGTTTCTAGACTGAGTCTGGTAGGAGGAGCATAGAGGGAGGAGCCAGCCCACACTCTCAAACTCTTAAAGTGTCAATGGCTCCTGGTGGACCCAATGGTACTAATGTGGACCCCTGCATCCTCTACGGACTACGAGAAAAGGATTTACCGGTAGGTACCAAAATCCTATTTATAATCTCTGTTATACAAATGTTTGAAAGGAAAGTAAGGATGAACTTGTGAGCCATTAAAATAGAAAAAAAATGTAATTGATGGATAAAAATGGGAATAGGATAGTTTAATTCGTGCATTCTGTTTTTAGAAAATAAGATTCAAAATAAATATGTACATATGCTCTGTTTGTTACCATGGCACCCTTAAAAGGCAACTGTACTTAAAAACCCTTTTTAAAGTTTTGTGTACTACAAAGGGAATATGAGAACATCTTTTTTTTTTACTATGGCAGCACTTATTAGATTGATGTTGCAAGGGGGCTTTAACAATGATGTTTTAACCAATATTTTATCATTCCTATGTATATAACCTCTAAGAAAGCTTTGCAGGTGTGAGCAACAGTAAACCTTTCTGTTGTGCTACTCTTATGTATTTACTATAGTGCTTCACTCAAAGGATATTAGGTTTGGTGAAACAAAAATTATCTTCAGATGTGTCCTCCCTAATTGTTGCTGCAATCACGATAAGCAGCACTCCTGGTCTGTTTGTTTGTCCTTTTCCCCATAAATGTGCCCTATTCACATCGCTATGTGAATAAGACGCACAATCAGTCTATACTGATTAAAATGCTATGCGGCATGTGTATATTCTGTGTGCGACTGCGGCTGTATCTGCATACGAAATGCTACATTACAGTGTCAGTGGAAAACCCGTAGCATTTCGTATGCAGATACAGCTGCGGTCGCACACAGAATATACACATGCCGAAATAACCTCTTAATCAGCATAGTCTGCTTGTGCATCTTATTCACTTAGCGATGCGAATAGGGCACATTTCTTGGGGGGGTGGGGGGGGAAATGCTCGGCCCTAGCCGGGTGGCACAGGAGCTGGTGGCTTTCATGTGCCATGTGTGCCGTGACTTACTACGTACAGATGCTAGATGAGTAAGTACATTTTTATTTCCTTTTTAAAATTGTCAGTTTCTTTTTACAGACCAATGTGTTTAACTTAGTAAAATATATAGCTACATACAATGCCATAAATCGATTTCAATGGGCACCAGTTAATGTAGAAGTTCACTATCAATGGTATTTTTCCATTAGTATGGGAATGATAGAACCACAGTATATTCTATGGGTATAATGTAATTCCAGTCAGGATCCCAGTGGCTGGGATCCTGGCACTCAGAATACCAACACCGGAATCTCAACACTATTCGGAATGGCGACACCGGTATCCCGAATAGGGTCTCCAACTCGGTAGCAGAATCCCGACAGACCAGATCCCGAACGAGCAGGCACAGCTGCGCTGGAGAGCTAAGCGGCGCGTGGGGGTGGGGTGGGGGAATGGAGGTTTAGGCTGCGGGGGGGGAGATTTAGGGTTAGGCTGTGCCGTGGGGGGGGGGGGGAGTTTAGGCTGCAGGGTGGGGGAGTTAGGTTTATGCACCCCCCAGGGAAGGTTAGGGGTAGGCTGCAGGGGGGGGGGGGGGTTAGGTTTAGGCTGCAGGAAGGGGGGTTGTTAGGTTTAGGCGCCACAGGGTAGTGTTAGGGTTAGGCTGCATATGGGAGGGGGTTAGGTTTAGGCTACAGAAAGGGAAGGTTAGGGGGCTAGGGGAGAAGGTAAGTGTTCTTAGCTTTCCCTGTCGGGATTCTAATCAAGAGGATGCTGCTTCGGTTTTTTGACCGCCGGCATCCGGAAAGCCAGCAAATCATTCCCAACCCATAATACCTGTCCTTTTTGTCATTGGCTCAGGATGGCAAAAGCAGTCCTATGTATTTACCTTAATGTTTAATTTGCCCATTGTCTGCACAATTTAAATCACTACGACAATAACCAATGATAAAAAAAAATAGGGCTAGGTATTACATTATAGACTTTATTTTTTATTGTAAATTTTAGAAAGATATCAGTACAGAAGAAACAATGCTTCCATTGAACAACATGGTACTCTACTCTTCTATAGAACAGTTCTTACCCTATAAAGCACTGCATCGTCCAAACTATATTACAGTAAGATTGATAGAGTGTATTTAACGTAATGCTTTCTACATCATATGTACTTTCAGTTTGTGGGGCTAATTTCATAGTCTTTTTTTGTACATACATTAAGCATTATTTGGAATTTCACATATTCCCAGAGAAAGCATTAAAACATTTAGCAGGGGGGTATTTGGTAACTGGAGTGTAGTCAAACAAACACATTGATGTAGCTATTACAATATAAAAAAAAACTTTCAATGAAAAAAGCACACATGCACAGACTGGAAATAGTTGCTAAACATATATAATTTATTTGAGTATTTCAGTTAATACTGCTTGAAGCAATTTGCTTATTAGTTACGGTTTGTGAACAGAGGTTACATTTTTGTGAAGTTTAAGGCAATAGTAAATCTCTCCCCTCACCCCCCACTGACCTAATGGTGAACTCAGAGTAACAGGGTGCAAAGAACAGCTAACTTGTAGTAGTTCACTATACATACACTTTCTAAGAAAGTATATATTATTTTAATTTAAAACTAATTTGCATTCTAACATAGCTATTACTGTTTTACAAGTAATCTGAACTCGCTCGAGAAAAGAGTGGAATGTACAAAAATTCTATATATTTTAAAAGCTTTTGGCTAATTTATAAAAGTCATTAAGATGTCATGCACACATGAAAACCTTAAACCTGGAAGTCTTTTCCCACCTAAAAAAAAATGTATTCAGTGGGAGTGGGTAAAATGATTAGTGCTTAACCCATTTGGTGTGATCATTTCACTTAAGCATTAGCTGTGAAATGTTAATCACAACTTTAATTCATTTCACATTAGCATTTTGATTAGGTCGGCGCTAGCTGGTATACTTGAAGCTCTTACAGTCACAGATAGTGCTTGGAAATTACTTTTTCATTAATTAAGTTTGTTTGACAGCAGCTGATGTTATGAATAACTGTTGCAAGGGAAATTAATATATAAATAAATATTGTAATTTGTGCTGTGAAATTTACTTTTTTAATGCTTGGAAAAATGCTTAATAGGAGTGACATGGGTTTCATTGTCAAGCTGTTTTTTTTTTGTGGTTATTCTAAGATTTTAAGAGCGTATATATATTTATATATACATATATTTTCAGGGTGGTCTATTAATTCTATATTACAATCAGTGGCAGTAGGATTGCTGTGATGAAGTCTTATGGAATAAGATAACCTGGCATCTAACCTGCCTATTTGTATTTTATCAAGGTGTAGGAGGCATGTGAAGGTGTGTCTTTCAGTTATACAGTATTGTTCCTGCAGAACTTCTGTCACCTATGCGAGTCCTATATTCAGGGGTTAAAGTGGGCCATCACTGCTAATTGAAGGCCTCCTCCCGGCCACCAACTAAAGCATCCGGTCCTGGCTGCAGTGTAAAGTTGGCAGCAGCCGCCAGCCAATCCCGGCTCCCGGACCGGCTGCAGTGCCAATAAAAAGAAGGGACTTTTTTTTTTTTAAATCTGGTGTTAGCCGATCACTGCTGGCTGGCAGTCTGCAAAAAGTGATTGGTGCGCAATCAGCGCCATATTCAAATAGCGACCCCTTCTTTTTAATAGAAGCCAGTCCGTGGCCAACTTTACACTACATCTGGGACCGGATGCTCCAGGTTCTGCCTCCGACACAGTGGCTGAGATGGGGTGGGGGGTGAGAAACAGGGGACACAATGCTCTGGGTTCTTGCGACGCAGGGGGTGAGATGGGGGGTGAGAGAAGCAGAGGATGAGATGGAGGGGTGAGAGAAGCAGAATGTGAGATAAGGGAGTGAGAGGAGCAGGGGGTGAGATGGGGGATTGAGAGGAGCAGGGGGTGAGATGGAGGAGTGAGAGGAGCAGGGTGTGAGATGGAGGAATGAGAGGAGCAGAGGGTGAGATGGGGGAGTGAGAGGAGCAGGGGGTGAGTTGGGGGAGTGAGAGGAGCAGGGGGTGAGATGGAGGAGTGAGAGGAGCAGGGGGTGAGATGGAGGAGTGAGAGGAGCAGGGTGTGATATGCGGGAGTGAGAGGAGCAGGGGGTGAGATGGGGGAGTGAGAGGAGCAGGGGTTGAGATGCGGGAGTGAGAGGAGCAGGGGTTGAGATGCGGGAGTGAGAGGAGCAGAGGGTGAGATGGAGGAGTGAGAGGAGCAGAGGGTGAGATGGAGGAGTGAGAGGAGCACAGGGTGAGATTGAGGAGTGAGAGGAGTAGAGGGTGTGATGGAGGAGTGAGAGGAGCAGGGTGTGAGAGGAGCAGGGTGTGAGATGCGGGAGTGAGGAGCACTGGGGTGAGATGGAGGAGTGAGAGGAGCAGAGGGTGAGATGGGGGGAGTGAGATGGATGAGTGAGAGGAGCAGGGGGTGAGATGGAGGAGTGAGAGAAACAGGGTGTGATATGGAGGAGTGAGAGAAACAGGGTTTGAGATGGAAGAGTGAGAGAAACAGGGTGTGAGATGGAGGAGTGAGAGGAGCAGAGGGTGAGATGGGGGACTGAGAGGAGCAGGGTGTGAGATGGATGAGTGAGAGGAGCAGGGGGTGAGATGGAGGAGTGAGAGAAGCAGGGTGTGAGATGCAGGAGTTAGAGGAGCAGGGGGTGAGATGCGAGAGTGAGAGGAGCAGGGGGGTGAGATGGGGGAGTGAGAGGAGCAGGGGGTGAGATGGGGGAGTGAGAGGAGCAGAGGGTGAGATGGGGGAGTGAGAGGCACAGGGGGTGAGATGCGGGAGTGAGAGGAGCAGGGGGTGAGATGCGAGAGTGAGAGGAGCAGGGGGGTGAGATGGGGGAGTGAGAGGAGCAGGGGGTGAGATGGGGGAGTGAGAGGCACAGGGGGTGAGATGGGGGAGTGAGAGGCACAGGGGGTGAGATGCGGGAGTGAGAGGAGCAGGGGGTGAGATGGGGAAGTGAGATTTGCAGGGGTGAGATAGAATCAGAAACTGAAAGCATAGCAGGGAGTGAGAGGTATAGGGGGTAAGCAAAGGACTGAATGATGAGACACAAAGGAAAGTATATGGGGAGTAAGGGTTACCTAGAATGAAGATATGAACACATGAGGTGAGTGACAAAGGAAACAAGAAAGCAGAAGGGACAAATGGAAAACATAATAGAGGAGAGCAAATGTTGTTCAAAATATCCTGCTGCCAGGGGCGTTTTAAGAGAAGAGGGGACCCGTTCGCAGACTCTGTTGGGACCTAGGGGCCCATGTGCACCGCACACACTGCACCCATTATAGAAACTCCTGTGCCCGCTATATTGAGCATGGCAGCTAAAATTAAACATGATCAAAATCCCTATAGCTTGGGGGGGAGCACTACTGTGGGCATTGTATTTGTAAAGGGTACTATTATGTGGCGCAGTGTGAATAAGATTGTGCTACTGTGAGGCATAATTTGAATTGGGGGTACTATTGTGAAGTCACGCCCCTTCCTTGTGAGGCCACGCCCCTTTTGTAGCATGCGCCTTCGTGGTGCATTGATCCTTTACAATGTATGTGACATAGGCCACAAATTTATAGTTTCCAGGGGAGGCGCCGAACACCCTAGCACCAGCCCTGGCTCCACCTAATGGGGGATGGGGGGAGTTTAGTGGGGGAGATGAGTTCCACCACCTCTCCGGTACCGCTTTAAGCCCTGGCTATATTAACAATAGTGTGATGGTTTTTGGCAAGGCTGCATCAAGCAATGTTTGATGCAGCCATTTATGTGCGACCAGACATTTCATTTGCTGACATAGCATTAATCCAACAGGCTCCTATATCTTACAGATATCCTGTAGTCATATTGTGATTGTGACTAACGTTGACACATAAACCTGCCACCTGCAGGCTATGCAGTACATTGTTACCTGTTCTGCAGAAATTCTGAAGTGCCCTGGCCAGTCAGGACCCACAGATGGCCAAAATACATACATAATTTCTCTTACGTCCTAGTGGATACTGGGGAATACTAGATTACCGTGGGGTATAGATCGGGTACACTGGAGCCTGACACTTTAAGAAACGAGTAGTGTGTGCTGGCTCCTCCCCTCTATACCCCTCCTAGCAGACTCAGTTTAGAAAATGTACCCAAGGAGCCAGGTGCATTCTGTTTGCTCTCCAGAGAGTTTTCTTCAGAAATGTATTTTAGTTTATTATTTTCAGGCACACTGATTGACAGCCATTCTGCCTGCGTCGTGGGATTTAAGGGGGGGACCGAACCAACTTCCTTAGAGTTAATGGTTCGTCATCCCAGCTGACAGGACACTGAGCTCCTGAGGTGATGTTCTCACACTCCCAGAGGGTGAGACCACGCCGGCAGCATGCTGCCACCCCTTAATAGATGCCGAAGACAAACGCGGTGGGGTGAGTGTTACACCGGGAACCAGGTTAGCGGGTCCCCGGTGCATGATGGCGGCATGAGGAACAGTTTTCACACGGCTCCAGGCCGCGGTGCACACTGACTACCCAGACTGGCAACAGTAAACGGGGGCTATAAAGTCTTGTTTTACACACATTATAAGGAGAACCAGTATAAAAATAATGCAGGGGCCGCGCGCCATTATGGGGCGGGGCTTCCCGGAGAGCGGGACCAGAAGCCAAACGGCGCCATTTCCTGCTGGTGCTGCTGCTACACAGGCTGCATGCGGAGACTGCTCCTCCAGGACCCACTGAATCACGATTGTAAACTGGTATCAGGGGGTTATAGTGAGGGGGGAGCTCATTATCAGCGGTTTTACTGCTGTGTGGATAATTACACTCAGAGGTCACCCAGCAGGGCGCTGCTCAGTCTGTGGTGTAGTGTGCTGGTTCCCATATCTCTCTGTGTCACTCCTTTCAGGGTGGTCTGGGTTAGTGTGCATATCTCACTAATACTGCTGTGTTTTTCATACTAATCTGTGTACTTTCTGCTCAGGCATGTCTGCTAATAAGTCTGTGTGTACTTTATGCAAGGCTAGGTTTACATTTTCTTCACAGGGGTCACTTATATGTACCCAATGCTCACTGCCTTCACAAGGTAGTGAGGGGCAGGCACCAGAGTGGATGAAATCGTTTAAAACTATGATTTCCAATATTAATTCAGAGTTAGCTATGGCTAAGCAAGAAAGGCAAGCCCTGAAACAAACTATGGACACATTTATGGTAACTGCTGCCGAACACAGACAGGCTCTCTGTCACAACTGAGGGCCTGAGCTGACGGGAGGCAGCCTCAGTTGTAGGGGCTGAGATGTAACGGAACCTGGGAGGTTGTATCAGACCCCTAGACATGTAAGTAACATGTAGAATAACTGCCCGAAGGCGTGACCACGACAACCAGGATAAAAGTCAATGATGTTTATTATGACAAACTCCGTAACACAGCAGCAGTAAAAGGAAACATAAAAGTCAACAGAGGATAAATACAATTCCTGGGTACTACAGGGTGGCAAGGGCCACAGGCACTGGTAGTGTGAGACAGTTCTTATAATCTTCTAGTTGGAAAGTCCTTACCAGGCCTGACTGTAGCAATGGAGAGAACCCAGGATCGTACCAGCTGATGTTCCAGGAAAGGCTGGGCTGCTGAAGGTAAAACGGCTGCTGTGGATACTGGCTGGAACCAGACTGTTGTTGGTACGGAGTGGATGCTGGCTGGAACCAGTTAAATAATAAACGAACTTGAGAGCGATGAAATAATAATGAAGTTTGGAGTTTGAGAGCGGTGAAATAATAATACCGGTGGAGAGTGGTAAACTGCAGAAAAGGACACCGGCCCTTTAAGAGAAGCTGTACACTGCTGGAAGCTGGGCTGGAAGCAGGTGATTGTTTGAGAGCGGTGAAATAATAATACCGGTGGAGAGTGGTAAACTGCAGAAAGGACACCGGCCCTTTAAGAGAAGCTGTACACTGCTGGAAGCTGGGCTGGAAGCAGGTGATTGTTTGAGAGCGGTGAAATAATAATACCGGTGGAGAGTGGTAAACTGCAGAAAGGACACCGGCCCTTTAAGAGAAGCTGTACACTGCTGGAAGCTGGGCTGGAAGCAGGTGATTGTTGTAGCTGGAAACAGGTGAGTCCAGAATGGATCGGAGAGTCAGGCTACACCGCAGATGGAATGCTGGTGCGGGTCTCTATAGCAGAAGTCTGGAGACAGGAGCTGGAACCTGGAAGACAACCACAGGAGAGAGACAAACTGGAACTAGGTTAGACAACCAAAGCACTGACGCCTTCCTTGCTCAGGCACAGCATACTTATACCTGCAGCAAGGAAGGGGTTGGCTAGGCAATTATGCAAATCAACAATACAGACAGCAGATTGGTGGAAATAATCAGATGACAAAATCCAAGATGGCTGCGCCCATGCAGACACTTGGAGGGAAGTTTGGTTTGTAATCCATGTGAGAATTGAAACAGTAATGGCGACGCCGGCCACAGGAGACGCCAGACTGACAAGCGCACATTTAACCACGCGGGCACAGCGGAGGCCGCGGCTGATGAAATCACCACTCTGACATTCTGCATGTGGAAACTCAGGAACAGCGGGATCCGGTCCTGGAACGCTGAGCCAGCCTTAGGAGGCATCTGAAGGGTAAGTAATGGCGTCCAGATACCCGGATCGTGACAGCACCCCCCCCTTTAGGAGTGGCCCCAGGACACTTCTTAGGCTTTAAAGGAAACTTTGCGTGGAAATTTCGGACCAAGGCAGGAGCATGGACGTCTGAGGCATTGGTCCAAGAGCGTTCTTCAGGACCATAGCCCTTCCAGTCAATGAGGTATTGTAACTGACCGTAACGGAAACGTGAGTCCAAAATCTTGGCCACCTCGTACTCGACTCCCCGTTGAGTCTGAACTTTGGGAGCTGGAGGAAGTGCGGAATGAAACCGATTCAGGATCAGCGGTTTCAACAAAGAAACATGAAATGTCCTGGGTATTTTCAAGAAGGATGGTAACTGTAACCTGTAGGCAACAGGATTGATGACTTGTTCAACCTTGAAGGGTCCGATGTAGCGAGGTGCAAATTTCATGCTGGGAACTCTCAACCTCAAATTCTTCGTGGACAGCCACACACGATCACCCACCTTGAGAGCAGGAACCGCTCTACGCTTCCTATCGGCAAACTTCTTATACCTGAATGAGGCTTTAAGCAGGGCTGCGCGGACGTTCCTCCAGTTATTTGAAAACTGACGCAAGGTGACATCCACTGCTGGAACAGAAGTTGCGGGAAGCGGTTGGAATTCTGGGACTTTAGGGTGGAATCCATAATTAATGAAGAATGGTGTAGAAGAAGATGAGGAATGGTATTGATTGTTGTGGCTGAACTCGGCCCAAGGAAGGAGTTGAACCCAGTCATCTTGAGAGGAAGACACATATATACGGAGGAAGGCCTCCAAGTCCTGATTCACCCTCTCGGTTTGACCATTGGTCTGAGGATGGTAAGCCGTGGAAAACTTTAACTTGACTTGGA
Organism: Pseudophryne corroboree; assembly: GCF_028390025.1. Lineage (NCBI taxonomy): Eukaryota > Metazoa > Chordata > Amphibia > Anura > Myobatrachidae > Pseudophryne > Pseudophryne corroboree. The sequence continues at coordinate 470,682,054 of NC_086447.1, read as the reverse complement.
GGGCTTGACACAAACTTCGCCAAAATTTGGCTACAAATTGTACTCCACGATCCGAGATGATCTCTTCAGGAAGACCGTGAAGTCGGAAGATCTCTTGTATAAACACTTGAGCCAACTTGGAAGCTGACGGAAGACCGGTGAGAGGGATGAAATGTGCCATCTTGGTGAACCGGTCAACTACCACCCAGATGGTATTAAACTTGTTGCAGATAGGTAGATCGGAAACAAAGTCCATCGACAAATGGGTCCAAGGTCGACGGGGAACAGATAATGAAACCAGTTGCCCCGCAGGCGACTGGCGGGAGACTTTGTGTTGGGCACACTTTGGGCAGGAGGCAATAAATTCCATAACGTCCTTCTTCAGAGTTGGCCACCAGTAGGACCTAGAAATAAATTCAAGGGTTTTCTGAATGCCTGTATGTCCAGCAAAACGGGAAGCATGGGCCCAATGCATGAGCTTCTTCCTTAGAACTGGCTTAACAAAACTTTTCCCTGGTGGAGGCGTAGAGTCCATCCCTACCGTGGAGAATGCCAACGGATTAATAATAGGATGCTTGTCTGCAGACTCGGACTCATTTTCTTGCTCCCATGAGCGGGAAAGGGCATCGGCCTTACGATTCTGAGAACCCGGACAGAACTGGAGTTTAAAGTCAAACCTAGAGAAGAAAAGTGCCCATCTGGCCTGACGAGGATTCAGACATTGTGCGCCTTTGAGATATAAAAGATTTTTGTGGTCGGTAAGTATGGTGATTGAGTGGGAAGCTCCCTCCAACAGGTATCTCCACTCCTCCAGAGCGAGCTTGATGGCTAGCAACTCCTGATCGCCAATGGCATAGTTGCGCTCAGCTGGGGAGAACTTCCGGGAGAAGAAACTGCAAGGATGTAGATGTCCATCTTTGGCCCTCTGGGATAACACTGCTCCTACTCCAACGGAGGAGGCATCTACCTCTAAGATAAAAGGAGAGTCGGTGTCGGGCTGTTTCAGAACTGGTGCAGAGATGAACCGTTGCTTCAGAAGGTGAAAGGCCTGTGTAGCTTCCTCGGACCACTTGGACGGATTAGCACCTTTCTTGGTTAATGCAGTGATAGGCGCCACAATGGTGGAAAAGTCTCGTATAAATTTTCTATAATAATTGGCGAACCCTAAGAACCTCTGGACCCCTTTGAGGCTTAAGGGTATAGGCCAATTCTGGATTGCTTGGAGTTTCTCAGGATCCATCTCTAGTCCGGAACCGGACACAATGTAACCTAGAAACGGAATGGTTTTAACTTCAAACACACACTTCTCCAATTAACAATAGAGGTGATTGACACGGAGACGGGAAAGAACCTCTTTTACCCAGAAACGATGATCTTCGAGATTATTAGCAAAGATGAGGATGTCGTCTAGATAAACCACGACATGGCGGTACAAGATGTCCCTGAAAATCTCATTCACGAAGTGCTGGAAGACTGCTGGAGCGTTGCTCAATCCGAAGGGCATGACGAGGTACTCATAATGTCCGTCACGGGTGTTAAAGGCGGTCTTCCACTCGTCACCCTCACGGATTCGGATGAGATTGTAGGCACCCCTCAAGTCCAGCTTTGTGAAAATAGTTGCACCACTAACTCTATCAAAGAGCTCGGTAATCAGGGGTAAAGGGTATCGGTTCTTGACGGTAATGTCGTTCAGACCTCTGTAGTCGATGCACGGACGCAGACCACCGTCTTTCTTCTTAACGAAGAAGAAGCCTGCGCCGGCTGGAGAAGAAGATGGTCGGATGAAACCCTTCGCCAGGTTCTCTTTGATGTACTCTTCCATGGAGTGTGTCTCAGGCAGAGACAACGGATAAGTTCGGCCTCGCGGTGGAACCTTCCCTGGAATGAGGTCGATTGGGCAGTCCCATTCTCTATGAGGAGGAAGGATATCAGCAGAGGCTTTACTGAACACGTCCGTGAAGTCTTGATATGGAGGAGGCGGAACATCAGATGACCTGGGGAAGGAAGAACAAACAGGAAGAACTTTGGCTAAACAAGTCTCAGCACAGGAGGGACCCCATGCCAGTATTTGCGTAGTCGTCCAGTCAATTGATGGGTTGTGGAGACGGAGCCATGGAAGGCCTAAAACCACTGGATGTGTGGCTCTTGGAATCACTAAAAAAGAAATATACTCAGAATGAAGAACTCCCACTCTCAGACGAACTGGAAGAGTCCTTAAGGAAATGACTGCGTCAAAAATCTTGCTGCCATCCACGGCAGTCAAAGAGATGGACGAGGACAGTCTCTCGGTGGGTAGGGACCACCGTTTAACATAAGCTTCGGTTATGAAATTCCCAGCTGCTCCGGAATCAAGGAGGGCAATGACGTTCCTGTAACGTTGAGCAATTTGGAGCGACACTGGGAGGTTACAGTCATGAGGAGATGGAGAGGAGATCATTACTCCTAGCCGGCCCTCTCCTTGGCGAGCTAGGATCTGGAGTTTCCCGGACGTTTGGGACAGGCATTGATAGTGTGCGACGGAGCTGCACAGTAGAGACAGAGAGACTCAGAGAGACGTCTTCGGCGCTCAGCGGGAGATAGACGGGAACGACTAATTTGCATAGGCTCATCCTTGGATGGAGATGGTTGACGAGGAGGAGGAGCAGAAGATTTAGGAGTAGATGATCTTCCTCGCTCGGTTGCTCTCTCTCTGAAACGTAGATCAACCTTCGTGCAAAGAGAAATTAGCTCATCCAACTTAGAGGGCAAGTCTCTGGTAGCTAACTCATCCTTGATGCGTTCTGATAAGCCATGCCAGAATGCAGCATACAGGGCCTCGTCGTTCCATGCCAGTTCGGATGCCAGGATTTTAAACTGTATAAGATACTGTCCCACAGTACGTGTTCCCTGGCGTAAACGGAGAATCTCAGATGAAGCAGATGTTATCCGGCCTGGCTCGTCGAAGATGCGCCTGAATGTAGCTACAAAGTCAGTATAGGAGGATAGCAGGGGATCAGACTTCTCCCATAAAGGTGATGCCCAGTCAAGGGCTGAGCCACTGAGAAGGGAGATGATATAGGCAATTTTGGTACGGTCACTGAAGAAATTGCCAGGTAGAAGCTCAAAGTGGATTTCACATTGATTGAGAAATCCCCTGCAGAACCTTGGAGATCCATCAAATTTTGCTGGCGTTGGAAGATGAAGATGTGGACTGGAAATGGGTAAGGTGGGTGGGGTTACAGCTGGTGTCACTGTAGTGGACGCACCGGACGTGCCAGGTCCACGGAGGGTCGTTTGAATCCCATCCAGCCGTGTAGAGAGATCCTGGAGACAGCGGATGATGTGGCCCTGTGCAGCCTCCTGATGTTCAAGTCGGGCTGCCAGTTCTTGCATCGGCCTGGCCGCTTGATCCTGGTCTCCGGCTGGATTCATTAGGTCAGTGCTTACTGTCACAACTGAGGGCCTGAGCTGACGGGAGGCAGCCTCAGTTGTAGGGGCTGAGATGTAACGGAACCTGGGAGGTTGTATCATACCCCTAGACATGTAAGTAACATGTAGAATAACTGCCCGAAGGCGTGACCACGACAACCAGGATAAAAGTCAATGATGTTTATTATGACAAACTCCGTAACACAGCAGCAGTAAAAGGAAACATAAAAGTCAACAGAGGATAAATACAATTCCTGGGTACTACAGGGTGGCAAGGGCCACAGGCACTGGTAGTGTGAGACAGTTCTTATAATCTTCTAGTTGGAAAGTCCTTACCAGGCCTGACTGTAGCAATGGAGAGAACCCAGGATCGTACCAGCTGATGTTCCAGGAAAGGCTGGGCTGCTGAAGGTAAAACGGCTGCTGTGGATACTGGCTGGAACCAGACTGTTGTTGGTACGGAGTGGATGCTGGCTGGAACCAGTTAAATAATAAACGAACTTGAGAGCGATGAAATAATAATGAAGTTTGGAGTTTGAGAGCGGTGAAATAATAATACCGGTGGAGAGTGGTAAACTGCAGAAAAGGACACCGGCCCTTTAAGAGAAGCTGTACACTGCTGGAAGCAGGTGATTGTTTGAGAGCGGTGAAATAATAATACCGGTGGAGAGTGGTAAACTGCAGAAAGGACACCGGCCCTTTAAGAGAAGCTGTACACTGCTGGAAGCTGGGCTGGAAGCAGGTGATTGTTTGAGAGCGGTGAAATAATAATACGGTGGAGAGTGGTAAACTGCAGAAAGGACACCGGCCCTTTAAGAGAAGCTGTACACTGCTGGAAGCTGGGCTGGAAGCAGGTGATTGTTGTAGCTGGAAACAGGTGAGTCCAGAATGGATCGGAGAGTCAGGCTACACCGCAGATGGAATGCTGGTGCGGGTCTCTATAGCAGAAGTCTGGAGACAGGAGCTGGAACCTGGAAGACAACCACAGGAGAGAGACAAACTGGAACTAGGTTAGACAACCAAAGCACTGACGCCTTCCTTGCTCAGGCACAGCATACTTATACCTGCAGCAAGGAAGGGGTTGGCTAGGCAATTATGCAAATCAACAATACAGACAGCAGATTGGTGGAAATAATCAGATGACAAAATCCAAGATGGCTGCGCCCATGCAGACACTTGGAGGGAAGTTTGGTTTGTAATCCATGTGAGAATTGAAACAGTAATGGCGACGCCGGCCACAGGAGACAGGAGACGCCAGACTGACAAGCGCACATTTAACCACGCGGGCACAGCGGAGGCCGCGGCTGATGAAATCACCACTCTGACATTCTGCATGTGGAAACTCAGGAACAGCGGGATCCGGTCCTGAAACGCTGAGCCAGCCTTAGGAGGCATCTGAAGGGTAAGTAATGGCGTCCAGATACCCGGATCGTGACACTCTCCAGCCCCCATCCCTGTTGGTCTCTCACAAACGCACTCTCCCTCAATTGTTACAATCTGATTCTGAACTACCAAAGCTTGATGAGGTAGAGGCTGAGGTGGACGAGGAGGATTCCCTGTCACTGGGTGTTGAAGCCCTCATTTATGCCAGTAGAGAGGTGCTTAATATCCCTAATGAGGAGGAAGAGCAGGCAGAGGAATTGTATTTTAATGTGAAGCCAAAGTCCTCTGCAACCTTTCCGAATTCTAAAGAGTTAGATTCCTGGCTAGGGCAGCATGGCTTAATCCTGAAAAGAAATTTATTACACCTAAACGGGTGTTAAATTCATTCCCTTTCCCTACAGAGGATAGGTAAGTCTGGGAAACCCCGCCGACAGTGGATACCTCTGTGTCCATGCTGTCACGTAAGATAGTTCTACCTGTACCTGGGGCTGTTTCCCTTAAAGACTCAGCTGATTGCAAAATTGAAACCACTCTTAAATCAATTTATACTGCAGCAGGTGTAGCCCAACGCCCTACCACAGTATGCGACTAGATTTCTAGAGCCATGGTAAAATGGTCTGATGAAATTTTGAAAGGTTTGCTCACACTACCTCAAGAAGAGATAGTTAAATTACTACAACACTTCCAGGATGCTGCAAATTTTATGAATGAGGCTGTTAAGGAACTCAGTATCAATAAAGGCCGTACCACTGCTATGGCAGTATCGGCTCATAGAGCCCTGTGGCTGCGTCAATGGTCAGCGGATGCTGATTCCAAAAAAGGAGTTGAAAACCTTCCTTTTACAGGTGATGCCTTGTTTGGGGAAGAACTGAACAAGTTGATATCTCAGGCAACTGCAGGTAAATGTACATATCTGCCGTCTGCTCCGCCACCTGCCAGGCATCCCTATCCTGGACCTTCCCTGCAGTCCTTTCGGGGTGGCCACATTCAGAGGCAGGGCCAGAGGTGCCTCCAATGCTGCTAGAGGATCTTGCGGTAAGTCCCATAAACCAGCTGCTGCTGGACCGGCAGACCATGCCTCAGGATCCTCTTCCACTAAGCCCTCCGCGTGATGGTGGGCCCCAGCAGCAAGGCGGCTTTAATGTAGGTGCTCGCCTTCAACATTTTGCCCACATATGGGTAGAGTCCTGCCCGGATCCTTGGGTGAGGAACCTCATATCCCAAGGATACCAGCTGGAATTCCAGGAACTACCTCCTCTCAGATTCTTCACGTCAGGCTTACCAGCTTCACAGGAAGCCAGGGTTTCCTTACAACAGGCAGGGCAAAAACTGCTTTCTACGGGAGTTACTGTTCCAGTGCCTCTTCAACTGCATGCAAAGGGGTTTTACTTGAGTATCTTTGTGGTTCCAAAGCCGGACGGCTCAGTAAGACTGATCTTGAATCTCAAATCTTTGAATCCGTATCGTTGGGTGTTCAGATTCCAGATGGAATCTCTAAAAGCAGTGATAGCGAATCTGGAGGAGGGGGAGTTTCTGGTGTCCCTGCATCTAAAGGATGCATACCTTCATATCCCAATTTGGCCCCCTCATCAAGCGTTCCTCAGGTTCACGATTCTGGACCTGCATTACCAGTTTCAGGCCTTACCCTTCAGTCTCTCCACAGCCCAAAGGGTATTCACAAAGGTTATGGCAGAAATTATGCTACAACTGCGCATGAGGGATGTACAAATAATTTTGTACCTGGACGATCTCCTGATAAAGGCGGTGTCCAGGGAACAGCTTCTGCACAGCATTGACTTGACTACTCGTATGCTTACGAAGCACGGATGGATACTCAATTTCCAGAAATCTCACTTGGAACCGTCTCAGAGAATTCAGTTCCTGGGGATGATCCTAGATATGGTGTCTCAGAAGGTTTACCTTCCCAGGGACAAGGCCTTGACTATTCAGTCTATGGTTCGGATGGTGCTGAAACCTTGTGTGGTCTTGATTCACCTTTGTATCCACTTGCTGAGCAAGATGGTGGCCTCCTATGAGGCGATGCAGTATGGCAGGTTCCACGCGCGACGGTTTCAACTGTATTTGTTGGACAAATGGTCGGGATCTCACCTGCACATGCATCAGCATATAACCCTGTCACCAAAAGCACGGATATCCCTACTATGGTGGCTACAAGTTTTTCATCTGATGTAGGGTCTGAATTTCAACACCCTATCATGGACGCTGTTGACAACGGATGCCAGCCTCCGGGGTTGGGATGCTGTGAATCAAAGGGACGTGGTCCTTTCAGGAATCTGCTCTTCCAATCAACATCCTGGAACGCAGGGCGATTTACAACGCTCTCATACAGGCCTCATCCCTCCTTCGGAATCAGGCCATCCAGGTGCAGTCGGACAACGCCACGGCGGTGGCATACATCAGCCGGCAAGGAACCAGAAGCAGGGCCGCGATGTGAGAGGTGTCAAGAATACTCCTCTGGGCGGAAGCCAACACAAGAGCCATCTCGGTCATTTACATTCCAGGAGTGTACAACTAGGAAGCTGACTTCCTAAGCATGCACGACCTCCATCCGGGGAAATAGAGCCTCCACCCTAAGGTGTTTCAACAACTCGTTCACCGGTGGGGTTTTCCACAGATAGACCTGATGGCTTCTCATCTCAACAAGAAGCTCCGTCGTTACTGCTCCAGAACGAGGGACCCGCAGGTGGTTGCAGTAGATGCTCTGACGACGCCATGGAATTACCACTTTGTTTACCTGTTTCCTCCGATTCCTCTAATCCCAAGAGTTCTGAAAAGACTCAAAAAGGAAAGGGTTCAGGCAATTATCATTGCCCCGGATTGGCCTCGGTGGGCCTGGTATGCGGACCTCCTGACCCTGTCGTTGGAGGAACCCTGGCCTCCTCCGCTTCTCGAGGACCTTCAACAAGGATCCTTCGTCTATCCAGACTTACAGTGGCTACGTTTGATGGCCTGGAGGTTGAGAGGGAAATTTTAACCAGGAAGGGTCTTCCATCCAATTTAGTTTCCACTAATGTTCAGGCCCATAAGGTGGTTACCTCCAAACATTACCACCGTATTTGGAAGAAGTATGTTTCTTGGTGTGAGGGTCGAAAATGTTCTCCTGTGGAAATCTGTCTGGGCCAGTTTCTACTGTTCCTAAAAGCAGGAGTGGATAAAGGCCTATGATTAGGCTCCATCAATTTTCAGATCTCGGCTCTCTCTATATTCTTTCAGAAACAACTGGTGGTACTTCCTGAAGTACAGACCTTTCTTAAGGGGGTGTTGCACATTCAATCACCCTTTGTTCCTCCCACTGCTCCGTGGATTGGTTTGAACCCTTACAGAGGGTTGACTTGACATACCGGACGTGGAAGACTGTTATGTTACTGGCCTTGACTTCGGCCAGGCTTGTGTCAGAATTGGGGGCCTTGTCTTGACAGTTTTTGCCGAAAGTGGTATCGGCCTTTCATGTGAATCAACCTATTGTGGTTCCAGTCTTGTCCGACACTTCAGTTGCTCCAAGGTCCCTGGATGTTGTACGGGCTTTGAGGATTTACATCAAAAGGATGGCTCGTCACAGGAAGTCTGACTCTCTTTTCATCCTTTATGATGCTAAGAAAATTGGTCATCCTGCCTCCAAACAGTCCATTGCTCGTTGGCTCAAATTGACTATCCAACAAGCCTATACTTCGAAGGCTCTACCGCTGCCGAGTTCTGTTCAGGCCCACTCCACAAGGTCGGTGGGTTCTTCCTGGGTGGCTCAGCATTACAGTTGTGCCGTGCCAACTTGGTCGGGTGTGAACACATTTGTTAAATTCTACAGGTTTGACACCTTGGCCAAAGATGACGTTCAGTTGGTCAGGCAGTTTTGCAGGGGTCTCAGCACTCTCCCACCCGTTCTGGGAGCTTTGAGAAATCCCCATGGTAATCTAGTATTCCCCAGTATCCACTAGGACGTAAGAGAAAATAGGAATTTAATACCTACCGGTAATTCCTTTTCTCATAGTCCGTAGTGGATACTGGGCGCCCGCCTCAGTGCTTTATTTCTGCTTACCTGGTTGTAAGTAATATGGTTGGGTTTGCTGTTGCTTTCCCTGTTCCATGTTTGATTAGCGTTGCTATCCTTATATAGTTAGCGTGGCTTACCTCTGTTCTAGTTAGCTCTGCTTTCTTATTGTTTGTGTGTTGGTTCGTCACCTCACGGCTTTTGTGTTATATCCTTCTCTCAAAGTATATCCGTCTCCTCAGGCTCAGTTTCCTAGAATGAGTCTGCTAGGAGGGGCATAGAGGGGAGGAGCCAGCACACTATTAGTTCTTAAAGTGCCAGGCTCCAGTGTACCCGATCTATACCCCATGGTAATCTAGTATTCCCTAGTATCCACTACGGACTACGAGAAAAGGAATTAACGGTAGGTATTAAATTCCTATTTTCTCTGACGTCCTAGTGGATGCTGGGAACTCCGTAAGGACCATGGGGGATTAGCGGCTCCGCAGGAGACTGGGCACAAAAGTAAAAGCTTTAGGACTACCTGGTGTGCACTGGCTCCTCCCCCTATGACCCTCCTCCAAGCCTCAGTTAGATTTTTGTGCCCGGTCGAGAAGGGTGCACACTAGGGGCTCTCCTGAGCTTCTTAGTGAAAAGTTTAGTTTTAGGTTTTTTATTTTCAGTGAGACCTGCTGGCAACAGGCTCACTGCATCGAGGGACTAAGGGGAGAAGAAGCGAACTCACCTGCGTGCAGAGTGGATTGGGCTTCTTAGGCTACTGGACACCATTAGCTCCAGAGGGACCGAACACAGGCCCAGCCTCGGAGCTCGGTCCCAGAGCCGCGCCGCCGGCCCCCTTACAGAGCCAGAAGCAAGAAGAGGTCCGGAAAAATCGGCGGCAGAAGACATCCTGTCTTCACCAAGGTAGCGCACAGCACTGCAGCTGTGCGCCATTGCTTCTCAGCACACTTCACACTTCGGTCACTGAGGGTGCAGGGCGCTAGGGGGGGGCGCCCTGAGCAGCAATAAAAACACCTTGGCTGGTGAAAATACATCACATATAGCCCCCAGGGCTATATGGATGAATTTTAACCCCTGCCAGATTCCACAGAAAAACGGGAGAAAAGGCCGCCGAAAAGGGGGCGGAGCCTATCTCCTCAGCACACTGGCGCCATTTTCTCTCACAGCTCCGTTGGAGGGAAGCTCCCTGGCTCTCCCCTGCAGTTACTACACTACAGAAAGGGGTTAAAAAAGAGAGGGGGGCACTAATTAGGCGCAGTATAACAATACAGCAGCTATAAGGGGAAAAACACTTATATAAGGTTATCCCTGTATATATATATATATATAGCGCTCTGGTGTGTGCTGGCATACTCTCCCTCTGTCTCCCCAAAGGGCTAGTAGGGGTCCTGTCCTCTATCAGAGCATTCCCTGTGTGTGTGCTGTGTGTCGGTACGTTGTGTCGACATGTATGAGGAGGAAAATGAGGTGGAGGCGGAGCAATTGCCTGTAACAGAGATGTCACCCCCTAGGGAGTCGACACCTGAGTGGATGAGCTTATGGAAGGAATTATGTGACAGTGTCAGCTCTTTACAAAAGATTGATGACATGAGACAGCCGGCGACTCAGCCTGTGCCTGTCCAGGTGTCTCAAAAGCCATCTGGGGCTCTAAAACGCCCGTTACCGCAGATGGCAGATACAGACGCCGACACGGATACTGACTCCAGTGTCGACGATTAAGAGACGAATGTGACTTCCAGTAGGGCCACACGTTACATGATTGATGCTATGGAAAATGTTTTTACACATTTCTGATAATACCAGTACCACTAAAAAGGGTATTAGGTTGGGTGAGAAAAAACTACCTCTAGTTTTTCCTGCATCTGAGGAATTAAATGAAGTGTGTGATGATGCGTGGGTTTCCCCCGATAAAAACTGTTAATTCCTAAAAAGTTATTAGCATCATACCCCTTCCCGCCAGAGGATAGGGCACGTTGGGAAACACCCCTTAGGGTGAATAAAGCGCTCACACGCTTGTCTAAACAGGTGGCACTACCGTCCCCGGTTACGGCCGCCCTTAAGGAACCTGCGGACAGAAAGCAGTAAAATATCCTAAAATGTATATACACTCACACGGGTGTGATACTGCGACCAGCAATCGCCTCAGCCTGGATGTGCAGTGCTGGGGCGGGCTTGGTCGGATTCCCTGACTGACAATATTGATACCCTAGATAGAGACAGTATATTACTAACTATAGAGCATTTAAAAGATGCATTTCTATATATGCGTGATGCACAGAGGGATATTTGCCGACTGGCATCAAGAGTAAGTGCGCTGTCCGTCTCTGCCAGAAGAGGGTTATGGACAAGACAGTGGTCAGGTGATGATGATTCCAAAAGGCATATGGAAGTATCGCCTTATAAAAGGGAGGAGTTATTTGGGGTAGGTCTAACAGACCTGGTGGCCACTGGAAAATCCACATTTTTACCCCAGGTAGCTTCTCAACCTAAGAAGACGCCGTATTATCAGGCGCGGTCCTTTCGGCCCCCTAAGGACAAGCGGGCAAAAGGCGCCTCATTTCTGCCCCGTGGCAGAGGGAGAGGAAAAAGGCTGCAGCACGGTGGGGGCCCGTCTCAAGAAATTCGAGACGTCTCCCCCTCGCCGTTTCATAAAGTCTGCTTTACCGACGTCTCCCTCAGACAGGGAGACAGTATTGCAAGCCATTCACAGGCTGTATTCCCAGCAGGTGATAATCAAGGTACCCCTCCTGCAATAGGGAAAGGGGTACTATTCCACACTATTTGTGGTACCGAAGCCGGACGGCTCGGTGAGACCAATTTTAAATCTAAAATCCTTGAACACTTACATACAAAGGTTCAAATTCAAGATGGAGTCACTCAGAGCAGTGATTGCAAACCTGGAAGAAGGGGACTATATGGTCTCTCTGAACATCAAAGATGCTTACCTACATGTCCCAATTTACCCTTCTCCAAGGGTACCTCAGGTTTGTGGTACAGAACTGTCACTATCAGTTTCAGACGCTGCCGTTTGGATTGTCCACGGCACCCCGGGTCTTTACCAAGGTAATGGCCGAAATGATGATACTCCTTCGAAAGAAGGGAGTTTTAGTTATCCCTTACTTGGACGATCTCCTGATAAGGGCAAGATCCAGGGAACAGTTGGAAGTCGGGGTAGCACTATCTCAGATAGTGCTGCGGCAGCACGGTTGGATTCTCAATATTCCAAAATCGCAGCTGATCCCGACGACAAGCCTTCTATTCCTAGGGATGATCCTGGACACAGTCCGGAAAAAGGTGTTTTCTCCCGGAGGAGAAAGCCAGGGAGTTATCCGAACTAGTCAGAAACCTCCTAAAACCAGGCCAAGTGTCAGTGCATCAGTGCACAAGGGTCCTGGGAAAAATGGTGGCTTCCTACGAAGCAATTCCATTCGGCAGATTCCACGCAAGAACTTTCCAGTGGGACCTGCTGGACAAATGGTCCGGATCGCATCTTCAGATGCATCAGCGGATAACCCTGTCACCAAAGACAAGGGTGTCTCTCCTGTGGTGGTTGCAGAGTGCTCATCTTCTAGAGGGCCGCAGATTCGGCATTCAGGACTGGGTCCTGGTGACCACGGATGCCAGCCTGAGAGGCTGGGGAGCAGTCACACAGGGAAGAAATTTCCAGGGCTTGTGGTCAAGCCTGGAGACATCACTTCACATAAATATTTTGGAGCTAAGGGCCATTTACAATGCCCTAAGCCAAGCAAGACCTCTGCTTCAAGGTCAGCCGGTGCTGATCCAGTCGGACAATATCACGGCAGTCGCCCACGTAAACAGACAGGGCGGCACAAGAAGCAGGAGGGCAATGGCAGAAGCTGCAAGGATTTTTCGCTGGGCGGAAAATCATGTGATAGCACTGTCAGCAGTGTTAATTCCGGGAGTGGACAACTGGGAAGCAGACTTCCTCAGCAGGCACGACCTCCACCCGGGAGAGTGGGGACTTCACCCAGAAGTCTTCCACATGATTGTAAACCATTGGGAAAAAGCAAAGGTGGACATGATGGCGTCCCGCCTAAACAAAAAAATTGGACAGGTATTGCGCCAGGTCAAGGGACCCTCAGGCAATAGCTGTGGACGCTCTGGTAACACCGTGGGTGTACCAGTCAGTGTATGTGTTCCCTCCTCTTCCTCTCATACCAAAAGTACTGAGAATTATAAGACGGAGGGGAGTAAGAACTATACTCGTGGCTCCGGATTGGCCAAGACGGACTTGGTACCCGGAACTTCAAGAGATGCTCACAGAGGACCCGTGGCCTCTGCCTCTAAGAAAGGACCTGCTTCAGCAGGGACCCTGTCTGTTCCAAGACTTACCGCGGCTGCGTTTGACGGCATGGCGGTTGAACGCCGGATCCTGAAGGAAAAAGGCATTCCGGATGAAGTCATCCCTACCCTGATCAAAGCCAGGAAGGATGTAACCGTGCAGCATTATCACCGTATTTGGCGTAAATATGTTGCGTGGTGCGAGGCCAGGAAGGCCCCTACAGAGGAATTTCAACTGGGTCGTTTCCTACATTTCCCTCAAACAGGACTGTCTATGGGCCTAAAATTAGGGTCCATTAAGGTTCAAATTTCGGCCCTGTCGATTTCTTCCAGAAAGAACTGGCTTCAGTTCCTGAAGTTCAGACGTTTGTCAAGGGGGTACTGCATATACAGCCTCCTTTTGTGGCTCCAGTGGCACCTTGGGATCTCAATGTAGTTTTGGGGTTCCTAAAATCACATTGGTTTGAACCACTCTCCACTGTGGACTTAAAATATCTCACTTGGAAAGTGGTAATGTTGTTAGCCCTGGCTTCAGCCAGGCGTGTCTCAGAATTGGCGGCTTTATCCTATAAAAGCCCTTACCTAATTTTTCATACGGACAGGGCAGAATTGAGGACTCGTCCTCAATTTCTCCCTAAGGTGGTTTCAGCATTTCACTTGAACCAGCCTATTGTGGTGCCTGCGGCTACTAGGGACTTGGAGGACTCCAAGTTGCTGGACATAGTCAGGGCCCTGAAAATATATGTTTCCAGGACGGCTGGAGTCAGGAAATCTGACTCGCTGTTTATCCTGTATACACCCAACAAGCTGGGTGCTCCTGCTTCTAAGCAGACTATTGCTCGTTGGATTTGTAGTACAATTCAGCTTGCACATTCTGTGGCAGGCCTGCCACAGCCAAAATCTGTAAAAGCCCATTCCACAAGGAAGGTGGGCTCATCTTGGGCGGCTGCCCGAGGGGTCTCGGCTTTACAACTTTGCCGAGCAGCTACTTGGTCAGGGGCAAACACGTTTGCTAAATTCTACAAATTTGATACCCTGGCTGAGGAGGACCTGGAGTTCTCTCATTCGGTGCTGCAGAGTCATCCGCACTCTCCCGCCCGTTTGGGAGCTTTGGTATAATCCCCGTGGTCCTTACGGAGTTCCCAGCATCCACTAGGACGTCAGAGAAAATAAGAATTTACTTACCGATAATTCTATTTCTCATAGTCCGTAGTGGATGCTGGGCGCCCACTGTGCGGATTGTCTGCAATACTTGTACATAGTTATTGTTACAAAAATCGGGTTATTATTGTTGTGAGCCATCTTTTCAGAGGCTCCTCTGTTATCATGCTGTTAACTGGGTTCAGATCACAGGTTGTACAGTGTGATTGGTGTGGCTGGTATGAGTCTTACCCGGGATTCAAGATCCTTCCTTATTGTGTACGCTCGTCCGGGCACAGTATCCTAACTGAGGCTTGGAGGAGGGTCATAGGGGGAGGAGCCAGTGCACACCAGGTAGTTCTAAAGCTTTTACTTTTGTGCCCAGTCTCCTGCGGAGCCGCTAATCCCCCATGGTCCTTACGGAGTTCCCAGCATCCACTACGGACTATGAGAAATAGAATTATCGGTAAGTAAATTCTTATTTTTACCTGTCCCTAAGATTTCTGTTGCCAGGACTGGCCATCGGTGCTCAAAGTAACCATACATGAGATCCCTGTCAGTTGATAGCCCCCATTACATACCTCCCACCATGGCCCTTTCCAGGAGGTACAAAATGCTCTGCTTCTGGACTTTTAATTTCTGATTGCCAGCACCTGTTTTGAACAGGTTAATGAATAAGAAAGGTGTTTCAACGCAGGTAAATTAAGAGGGAAGTCCAGGAGCAGAGCATTCTGTCCCTCCTGGAGAGGGTCATGTTGGGAGGGTATGCCCATTAGCAGAACAGACATTGAAAACAAGATAGAGGCCAACAAGAAAGGAGAATGAAGCAAATCAGAAAGAAACCATGAGGGTCACTCAGACTGGATCGCCGCAGCGGCAGCGATCACAGTCTGAAGCCCTTTGGGGAGTGTGCACGCACACCCCGTGAAGCCCCAGTGAGATGCGAAAGCATCTCAGGGCTGCGATCGCCTCTGCCTGATTGACAGGCGGTCGCGGGGTGGGAGGGGGCGTGCCAATGGTGTTAGAACGACGTTGGTGGGGCGCGGTCCGGACAACGCAGGCATGTCCGGACCAATGCAAGGGCAGGCAGGGAGCTACTCGGTGGGTGCAAAAGCTTTTGAACCCGCTGTAGCTCTTCATTTCTCTCACTTGAACTGCTGCTTTCAGTAAACTTGACTTCAGCTAGACAGCAGGGTACTTGAAAGCAGTGGTCCAAGTGGAGGCTATGCTACGTTGGTGTTCATATAATTAACAAGTAGCTTTTTTTTTTAATCAATAATGGTTGCTATGGTTGATTTTATAACCTGATCATTCTCCATACTGGGGCACCTTGCCTACTTCCAACTGCTTTTGGATTAGTTACTCCACCTTCCTAAAAATCATGCTGCAGTATAGTATTAGGTAATTGGTCGCACGGACAAAAAAAAAATGCTTTTATCTTGATTTTTTATTTTTTTTTGCCCAATAGTCATTATCTGGCTATCCAGTTATAGGCCTTTTTTTATATGCAGTCCTTAAAGCTTCATTCTACATGTCTTACTGCCATCATTAGTAAATTTTCCTTGGGGAAAAATTAAACCATTTATCTAGGGGACAATTTGAGAAACAGCTATCTTAAGATGTTAGTTAATAATAGGATTTTAATACCTACCGGTAAATCCTTTTCTCTTAGTCTGTAGAGGATGCTTGGGACTCCGTAGGGACCATGGGGTATAGACTGGATCCGCAGGATCACACTATAAGACTTATAGGGCACACTATAAGACTTTGAATGTGTGTGAACTGGCTCCTCCCTCTATGCCCCTCCTCCAGACCTCAGTTAGAAACTGTGCCCAGGGAGACAGACATTTCGAGGAAAGAATTTATTGTTTAAACACGGTGAGTGTCATACCAGCTCACAACACGAACATACCGCAGAACGTAGCATTCAAAAGAATACCAGCCAATGGCATGAAAAATACACAGCCACATGCTGAGAGAATATGTAACACAACCAGAGTGTCAACACAACCAATAAAAAAGCACCACCTGCCATGGCATGCAAAACATCAGCAGCAGCCTGACAGAAAAGAAACACCACAAGAGTGTAACCAGAACCAATTACTGCAGACACAGTACGCACTGGGACGGGCGCCCAGCATCCTCTACGGACTAAGAGAAAAGGATTTACCGGCAGGTATTAAAATCCTATTTTCTCATACGTCCTAGAGGATGCTGGGGACTCCGTAAGGACCATGGGGTTTATACCAAAGCTCCAGACCGGGCGGGAGAGTGCGGACGACTCTGCAGCACCGATTGAGCAACAAGAGGACCCCATCAGCCAGGGTATCAAACTTGTAGAGCTTAGGACAAGTGTTTGAACCCGACCAAGTATCCGTTTGGCAAAGTTGAACCGCCGAGACTCCTCAGGCATCCGCCCAAGAAAAGCCCACTTTCCAAATAGAATGGGTCACCACCGAATTCGGTAACGGCAATCCAGCCCTAGAACGAGCACGCTGAATCTGATCACAGATCTAGCGTGTAAACGACTGCAGAGATGCAGGGGCCCCAGTCACGCTGGGAGCATACCGGACAAACAGCGCCTCTGTTTCCACAAACTGAACCAAAATGGCGACATAAATATTCAATGCTCTGACTACATCGAGAGACCTTGAATCAGCTCAAGTAACCACAGGCATCAAATTGGCTGGTTTCTGCGAAACCCTAAACCACTGTTGGCAGAACTATTATCCGAGTTCTCAAATTCTCTCTATCCACCTGGAAGATCAAACAGGGGCTCTTGTGAGACCCAGCCGCCACTTCCGACACCCGCCTTGCGGACGCCAAAGCCAAAAGCATGACCACTCTCCAGGAGAGAAATTTTAACACAACCTTTCAGAAAGGTTCCAATCATTGTGACACAAGAAAACTCCACACCACGTCAAGGTCCCACGTTGCCAGTGGGGCACAAATGGAGGTTGGATGTGCAGTACTCCTTCCACGAAGGTCCGACCTTCCGGAAAGGTTGCCAATTCTTTCTTGAAAGAAAATTTATAAGGCCAAAACCGCACTTGAATGGAGCCTAACTTTAGGCCTGCACCCACACCTGCTTGCAAAGAATGGAGAAAAACGAGCCAGCTGAAGCTTCCGTAGCAGCCTTCTTGGATTCACACCAAGACACATATTTTCTCCAAACACGGTGGTAAGGCTACGCCGTTACTTCTGTTCTAGCCTGAAGAAAAGTGGAAATGACTTCACTGGGAATACCCTTTCTGGCTAGGATATGGTGTTCAACCGTCACGCCGCCAAACGCAGCCGCGGTAAGTCTTGATACACGCCCTGATCTTTCCGTAACAGTTCCTCACGTAGATGAAGAAGCCAGGGATCTTCTATGAGTAAATCTTGAAGAACTGGATACAAAAACTCCATGTTCAGACCGGAACAATGAGGATCATCTGAACCTTTTACGTCTTACGTCTATCACCTTCAGAAGAGTGAAAACGGAGGGGACAAATAGACCGACTGAAAACACCCAAGGTGTCCCGAGGATGTAGCTTGAGTGTCCACTGACCCGGAACAATATCCCTGAGATCTCTCGTTAAGGCGAGACGCCAACATTCCAATTGAGGCACTCCTCAAAGACTTGTCACTTCTGTGAAACTTCTCGATGACGACTGTATTTCTCCCGGATGGAGATCACGTCTGCAGAGGAAATCTATTTCTCCACCGTTTACATCCAGAACGAAGACCGCTAATATAGCGTCCACCAGTCTTTCCACCCAGCGGAAAACCTCTTGCGGCTTCTGCCATTGCGGCTTTGCTCCCTGATCCGTCTTAGGGGCTTACTTACACCACTGCTGTCAAGTCGTCCGACAGAATCAACACGGGCAGATCACTAAGCTTATGTTCACTGAAAATAGCTCTTAATCCAAGAAAACTTATTGCAGACAAGCTTCCCAGCTTGACCTTTTCCTCTGGCAATACTTCCCATGCAAGGACTGCTCCCCAGTCTCGGAGATCCGCATGCATGGACACCATGATCTCCACCTGGAATCCGAACCTTCGTCCCTCTAGGACAGGGGTGTCAAAGACAAGGCCCGCGGGCCAAATCCGGCCCGCCAGACCTCGTCTGATGGCCCGCGGTGCCGCCGCCATGAAACCCCCTTCTCCCGAGTGCCCAGCTCGGGGGGGGCGGGGTTTCGTGGAATGATGCGATTGCGTCGTGACGTCACGGCGCAAACGCGTCATTCAACGAAACCCCGTCGGAGGAGGGAGAAGGGAGCCGCGCAGACGAGGAGGGAGAGGCGGCTGAAGAGCGGCGAGAACCGCTTCAAATGTAAGTCAGCCCCTCTCCCTTCCTCTCTTTCTCTCTCTCTCCCTCCTTCCACCACCTGCCACAATGTGTAAAATGGGGACCTGTACCTGCCGCTATGTGTAAAATGGGGACCTGTACCTGCCGCTATGTGTAAAATGGGGACCTGTGCCTGCCACAATGTGTAAAATGGGGACCTGTGCCTGCCACAATGTGTAAAATGGGGACCTGTACCTGCCGCTATGTGTAAAATGGGGACCTGTGCCTGCCACAATGTGTAAAATGGGGACCTGTGCCTGCCACAATGTGTAAAATGGGGACCTGTACCTGCCGCTATGTGTAAAATGGGGACCTGTGCCTGCCACAATGTGTAAAATGGGGACCTGTGCCTGCCACAATGTGTAAAATGGGGACCTGTACCTGCCGCTATGTGTAAAATGGGGACCTGTGCCTGCCGCAATGTGTAAAATGGGGACCTGTGCCTGCCGCAATGTGTAAAATGGGGACCTGTGCACTATAAAAGGGGGCACATGGCTGGGCACTATAAAAGGGGGCACATGGCTGGGCACTTTAAAAGGGGGCAGATGGCTGGGCACATATAAGGCAGGTGGAGCGGTAAATTTTGGATAGACCTACAGATACAACCGGCCCTTTGATGGGGACCAAACTGCTGATGCGGCCCCCGATGAATTTGAGTTTGACACCCCTGCTCTAGGAGGTGAGAACTGAGCAGACACCACAGGAGCGAATTCCTGGCCATTAGGATTATATTCTTGCGCATGTGCCGGTGAGGCCTGGACCACATTTCCAACTGGCCCCGTGAAACCCACTCTGGCATTTGACCTGCTCACTGAAAAGCCTCTTACGCCGCACCATCTTCTTCACCAACGGAACATATTGATGGATTATCACTGCAAATCTGATCCGACTCTGGATCCTCAGACCTCTTTTCACAGGAAAACACAGAACCTCAACCGTTCAGTATCTACTCTGATACCCACCTCTGACATCTGCGTCGTTGGGAACAACAGCCATTCCCTGTGTTGAAGAACAGTCAGAGAAAAACATTGATTTGCACCACTTGTTTCTTGACCTCGCCTTAATCAGGAGAGCGTCTCAGTAGAGAATAACAATGGCTCTTACTATTGAAAGAAACCCATCATACTGCCATCACTCCGGTGAAATGGCAGAGACAATCCTGGATATCAACCTAGGTAAGCCAAATGCAGAGAAAAACGCATTTAACCCCTTTTCTACCTTTACGTGCTGAAGGTCCCTTCGTAAGTAGAAACTTAGATTATAAAAAAAAAAATTATTTTTTTTGGACAGCAGGACAATGTCCTGAACCTGACGCAACTCTGGTATGGCGTCGCGTACTACCTCCCCTTCCAGAGGGGAATCGCTAAGATCTATTCAAAAAATCAGGGGAATCATCTGTAAAGCCTAGCATGTCCCCTTTTGGATTCTATTAGTAACTCACAGGTCCAAGTCCATTCCCGGACTGACTGAAGAATAGTAGACGAGTTCCCACCGGAGTGGGCTCCAGCCAGATAGACCCAGCGGCATGCGGTGGATGTGGTAGAAACAGAAAACAACATCCGCTTCTGCGAACCTAACAAGGCTGCAGATCTCTTACCTTGTCACCTTCCACAGTCTGCACCGAAAAGGAAAAAAGAAAGGTATCAAACCGGTTAAAATGACTGCATCCCACAACCGAATGCGTCACCAACCGTTGTGAGGGAATCTAACTCACGAAGTTAGACTTACCCGCAGTAACTGCCGAGATTGACTGAACTGAGGCCTCCCCAGGGAAACACTCCCGTATCTCTCGGATTCACACACCGTCCCAGGGAAACACTCCCGTATCTCTCGGATTCAGCCTCAGCATTTCTTCTGCAATCGCACGGCAACCTGCCGCCATGTTATAGAGAAGGATCAACATAAGACACATCCCCTGTCTCTATAGGGTAAATCTATCGGATGCCTTTCCGAATACAAACATTCTCCCCATGTGCAGGCAATGTAAATAACTCAAAAGTAAAGAATAAAGAATAAAATATCACTTAGCTTCCTGTGTACGATCCTTTGCGACAGGGCCCCGTGTCGACCAGGAGTTGACTTTCACAGTATTCTATCCGCAGCGGGAAAAGAATAAACATTCGGACTTCTTTCTGAGACCAACTCGTCACGGCCGACCTAGAGCTTTACCAGCACATGAGAAGGAATACTATTATTTCAGCATCCATTAAAAATGTAATATGAATATACATAATGTAAAACACAACTACACACATATCCTAAATATATATATATATATATATATATATACACATACATACATACATATAAGTGGATTATCCGAAACCAACGGGTCCCTAGTGACATTAATGTGTTCTGAATGTGTATAATCATGTACTGAATGCCCAAGTTGTGGATCTACCAGGAAACATTATGGTCGACAGAAAACCTAGTATTCGTCGACAGCAGGGAGTAGTAATCATGCAAAATAACATTCTTGTAACTCCAAGGGGACTGAAGGATAACTCTTTCTGAAGGACTGAATATACATAAATAAGTTCAATAACACTCCCCTACATGTACTACCATGTCTGTGCTCGAGCTACAGGCCCATGGAACCGTACCCTACGTATACATATAAACATATATACTGGTATAAGGTAGTTACCGCAATTTAATTTACACCCAGTAATAACAGTTGGTGCCGACAGAGTCACCCACATACTACTGTCTCCCATACAGTGTTTACTTTGGACAAGTATACAACTGCCGACCTGCTGAAACTGCATCTACAGAATCAAGTACCAACAGCAGTCGGCGATGTCGACTGTGATCCGCATAAATGACAGAGCACTCACTCCTGTCGACATATGTCGACTAAAGCTATAGTGGGTATCCGACAGGGAACACACAGATATATATATAGATATTCATAACACACAGAATACAAGCCCATTTGTCTAAACTAGTGCTATATTCCTCTAAATAGCACTAAACATTGTGCCCCCTCATGCTTTTGGCGGGGACAAGTAGAAAATGACGCTGTAACCTGAAGTGAGGGCTAAGCCCCGCCCCCTTTCGGCGCGCTCCAGTCTGCAAAAAATATAGCTTTATGTATGCTATCAGGGGTCCCTATACAGTGTTTACATACTGTACAGATGTACTGTCACCCCCCAAGAGGTATATATATATATATATATATTGCTGCCCAAGGCGCTCCCTTCCTAGCGCCCTGCACCCTTGTAATAACCGTTGGCGTGTGGGAGCAATGGCGCGCAGCGTGACCGCTGCGATATCTGGTGGGGGTATAGTAAACAGTGCCCAGGTACCGAATCTGCACTTATGCCAGCGGTCAAAACTTCCAGTAACTTGCTGCACAGGGCGCACCCCCAGCCCCCTGCACCCTGTGAGTGCCGTTGGTGTGTGGGAGCATGGAGCGCAGCGCGACCACTGCGCTGTACCTCCGTTACTGAAGTCTTCTGCCGTCACTGAAGTCTTCTTTTCTTCCAATACTCACCCGGCTTCTTTCTTCTGGCTTCTGTGAGGAGGGTGACGGCGCGGCTCCGGGAACAAGCAGCTAGGCGAACCAAGTGATCGAACCCTCTGCAGCTAATGGTGTCCAGTAGCCTAAGAAGCAGAGCCCTTGAACTAAGAAGAAGTTGGACTGCTTCTCTCCCCTCACTCCCACGATGCAGGGAGCCTGTAGCCAGCAAGTCTCTCTGAAAATAAAAAACCTAACATAAAGTCTTTTAGAGAAACTCTGTAGAGCTCCCCTAGTGTGTGTCCAGTCACTCCTGGGCACAAAGTCTAACTGAGGTCTGGAGGAGGGGCATAGAGGGAGGAGCCAGTTCACACCCATTCAAAGTCTTATAGTGTGCCCATGTCTCCTGCGGATCCCGTCTATACCCCATGGTCCTTACGGAGTCCCCAGCATCCTCTAGGACGTAGAAGAAAATTTAAATGTCACGTGGTCTAGATAAAAATGAAGGCGCACTTGTTGTCTTAGCAGCGCTTACTTTTTCCTCCTTTACTTGTCCTCACCTTTTATTGTCTCCTCAAAATAACCCCACAAGATGCCAAGCTGTATTTTGTGAGAAAATAGGTACTTTGTCGTTAGGTCCCCAAATATCAGCCAATGGGCGGAATGTAATAGAGTCCGAGTTTGCCAAACATGCTGGATGCCGGTCGAACGCTGATGTTTTTTAAAGAGGCAGTCATTTACAGGGCAAAATCTTGTAAATTATTGCCCTTTTAAAAAACCTTTCGTGTTCGGCCAGCATCCCGCACGTCCAGTGAACTTGGACTCTATTACATCCCAACCTATAGGATGTCTTCCAAACTGATGCTACTGATGTGGTGTTTCGGGCTGCAGTGTGAAGACTTTGGTCCAGATTTATTTCGCTGCGATAAGCCCGCAGGCTGCACTTTGTATTTAAGCCTTAGGATCCCCCTTTTTCAGATTTACCATCAACCAACACATCTGCACCTCAGAGTTGCCTACCCTCCCTCATTCTGCAGGAGCCTCCTTGAAATAGTAGCAATCTCCCTCACTCCCTGAATAGATCAGCAATCTCCCTGATTTTACTTTACATTCTTAAGTTGTGTACACACGGTAAGATCTTTTCTTCCGATTCTGACTATATAGTCAGAATCGGAAGAAAAGATAGTGCAGATCGCAAGGTGACAGTCACCTTGCGATCCCGATCCGATGCGCGGCCCCGCGCGGTCGGCATTAGCCGAAAAAATAGGCTGTGCAGGCAAGTCAATCCTGACTATCTCTATAGAAGAGATAGTCAGGATTGACACTTAGCCAAAATCGCACAGAACTAGGATCGCAAGCACACTCATTATGTGCTTGCGATACTGGCTAAGTGCCGACCCGGCCCCCCGTCGCACAGTGAGAATCAGATAAGTCCGAATCTCACCGTGTGTACACGGCCTTAGAGTAAAAAAATAAATCAGAGATCCATACATTCAAATGAGGTCATCAGTGCCATTTCCCTGCATTGTTATAAGGCACAGTGATCCCTATAGCTAAATGCATTTGAAGTAAGGTTTCTCATGGCCACTTACAGTATATGGAAGCTCTTCTAAAACACAATACACGAACAATTCCTGAAAAATATCAGTGTCTTTTCTTCAACAAGTAGATCTTATTACCTTTGGTCTCATATACATTTGGATGGAAGTCATTTTATGACATGCCTCTCAGATGTAGCAGTACACGTCCGCGCTGATAGGTGTTACTTTCACAATCTCCCTGAAATGCTTTTTCAAAAGTAGGCAAGTACATACCTCCCAACTGTCCCGTTTTTCGCGGGACTGTCCCACCCGCGGGCCGCAGTGTCCCGCGGTGGGGGGAGCAGTTGGGAGGCTCTGTGTCACGCTGCCCTGCTTAGCAGAGCAGCGGTGAATAGACGCTGTGCGCATGCACACAGCGTCTATTCACTGGAGTCAGAGGGAGAGGGGGCATGCCAGCGGCTCACACAGCGCTGGGCATGCCCCCTCAGTGCCGAAAACGGGGCGTAACTCGCAATTGCGGGTCCTCCGTGAAGCCACGCCCCCTTTTATTAGTGTGTCCCTCTTTAGAGAAGGGAAAAGTTGGGAGGTATGCAAGTATACTGCACCTCAGTGTGTATTTTCTATCCAAGAATTATCTGGAGCTAGGGAAACCCTAATTGTCAGTGTTTTATCTTGAAGAGAGCCCCTGATTGTCTTGACTACTAACTAGTTAACTTGTTTAACTAGTTTATCTCACTTCACAGCCTGGACCCTTTGAAGCAAAGAGCATTCAGGCTGATTTGTTTCTTTCTTTTCAAATCCTATTCAACATATGTTTTATCAGGCCAGGAACAAAGGACTGGGTAATTAAGTCAGGAATGTTATATTTATTTTTTAGTCCAAATTGTGGTGAATATTTATTTATTTAGATGGGACAACAATTAAGTATTTGTATTAATAGGAAACGCTTCATTTTATATTGTAAAAAGTTAGCACTAATTTACTATTTAACATTTCTGAAAGACATTTATTATGTATTATTTCCCTGGTACCAGGAGGGGCCAAATGCTGTTTAGCAACAGGCTTGTTATTTCTAGTTTGGGAGCCGCATGATTATACACCCCTCTCCCAACTCCTCCACTAGTGGAACACACTTCATGCTGCAGCTCCAGCCTCCCCCTGCTCACTCTGCAACCTACCTCCCCCACTGCCAGCCAGCCAGCCAGAGTCCAGCCCAGGCGCGGGGTTCAAATGCCAGCATCGAGTAAGACTGTTACTTATGACGGCGCAGAAGGCTTCATTAGCCCTCACTGCACCGCACAGTTTCCCAGCACTTCCTCTTCCACTTCCTTTACCACCATTCTAGGTGCAGTCAAGCTCAGCTCAGCTTTGAGAAGGCGGCCCGTGTGATTGTGACAGGGCTGTCCTGCAGAAGTCTTATGCTGCTTGTTGGAGATCCAGCTGGCTGCTTCTGCTAATCAAAGATGGGCAGTTCGTGTCCTGCATTCTGAGTCTCACTGCAGTGCCCAAAGCAAGGTATGCTGCACCTGCCACCACCAACTAAAAACTATAATAATTATATTGTGCTGGGGTGCCTTCCAGGCTCCCATAACTAATGGAACAGGTGACCAACATTTCAAGGCCCAATCAGCCTTTTCATCAGGGTGAAACATTGGCAATAAACCAGGATGTTCTCCTACAGCCAATCATTACCTGATTGCGTATTCTGTGAGGCCACGCCCCCTGTGATACCACTCCTCTTATCTGGGAGCACACGTGCCTTAGGTGCATGTAAATATAACTATTACCGTTCCCCTATCATGGTGCCCCCCCCCCCCCCCTTTCATTTTCTTCTGGATCCGCCCCTGGCCAAGACCCAGCAGTAACATAGATAGACACTAAGCAACATAGAATTTGATAGCAGATCAGAATCACTTTGTCCATCTAGTCTGCCCCAGTAGTGCAAAGTCTATAGGTATCATCTATAAATCTTAGTTATAATATAAGTATAGGTGACAGGATAATATACATTTGTCTCTCGTTAACATTGTATTCATTCATTTTGATAAAGATGGGACAAAAGTACACTAAACAGTTTGTTTTTTTCTTATCAGCAACAGCATGAATGTACAAATGTGTTTTCATTATTGATTTTAGTGTATCTTCTAATCAAAATAATTAGTTAATCAAAATAAAAGTTAATGTGATCTGTTAAAATAATGAAGGTGGAGTACCCACTTTAAGCATTGTTTACTGTTATGTTCATGAAACCATTGTTGAAAGTTCTTGGAGTGTTCTCCTGAAAGCCCATGTACTGCTGCACCTGATCAACAGCAGTGTTGGTATACCCTGTAGCGTTCACATGTTATCAAGCGACCAACTGTGTGCAAAGAAAATATACTCACACAATAGTGTTGCTGCTCCATCCTCAGTCTGCATTGTCGTCACTCTGTAGACTTGATCAATGCAGTAATGCTGTTTTCTACAGCAGGGTACACTGTGTTCCACAGGGAAAACAGTGTGTGTAGAGTGGATCTTGAACCAGAGGCACCAACAGGATAAAGCTTTAGGCTGTCCCAGGATGCATTGGGGCATCCTCTGTAACCCCGCCTCCAGGCATTGTGAGCTCAGTTTTGCAGTTGGTGCTGCAGCAGCAGGTCACCATAACAGGAGAGCTGCACTGGGCAGCCCTAAAAAAGCTTTTTCTGACAGAAAATTTCTTAAAAACTGGGCTGTCAGCGCTGTATGTCATGGTGACACTTCAGCGCTGCAGCTCCATCACCTCCCAAGCGGCGTCACATACTCCCGCCGCTTGTTCCCGGATACTTGAAGCGGAGACTCTCCAGCTTTAGGCACACGGTCGCAGACGCTCTCCTGGTTCACGTGGCTGCTACGTGGAGGAGGTAAGAGTGTCCCACAGGCAGGACCCGCCATTAAATCGCATTCCGATTGCATGTCTATGGAGACGGACTGTGACCCTGGTGTGGACACTGTCACAGAGCAGTGACCCCACTATCTCCGCCAGAGCATAGGAGTACAGGTCGGGTGAGGTGTACTAACGCCCCTGTTAATAAGGCTCCGTAGTACCGGCGGTGAGGCCCAGCATATGGGCGTCGGCGCTTGACCTGTAGCCCGTCCCTGGCTCAGGGCGACATCTACTGCAGATTTTCCTGCCCTGGAGCTTCCTCACACACTCCCTCACTCCCTGGTTGAGATGCTGGGTGCCATCTTAGGTATAGCTGCGGCTGGTCTCCGGGACTGCAGGGCAAGGTCTTCCTTGTAAAGCCGCCTGTATACAGCGCTGTGACTTTACAAACACTTGAGTATTCTAAATGTCTTTTTACAGACAGCGTTAGTTAAGAAATAGTGTACTGATTACAGAATATATTGTACGAGTATTCTGATATATACCTCCGGTCTAGGACCGCGCTCTGTTTTATTTTTATATATATATATATATATATATATATACACACGTATATAAAGGCATATATGAGTTCAGTGCAGTTTTATTGTAATATAATAATAATTATCTGCATTGCTGATGTGACTGTGTGTGCTTGTATCTGCTGTGAGGTTTCACTTTCAATGTTTCCCAGAGATCTATCACTATATTCTGTATCCTGAGGGACTAGGTGCGTCAGGGTCGTTTATATAGTGCATCACAGTATTTACCTATTACGTGTATTCTACTGTATACTCAGTTACATAATACCAGATTTATTCGCAGCTAATATACTCTGTCTGGCTTCATCATACTAAACCGCTCTGTGTTGCATTTGTGTACAATGTCTAACAGAAAGGGCAGTAAGTCTATGGACGCTCCTGCATCATGCAGAGCATACACCAAGGATATACCAGAGGGGGAAGCCGTGTATGATGGTCTGT
This sequence comes from Pseudophryne corroboree, assembly GCF_028390025.1. Classification (NCBI taxonomy): domain Eukaryota; kingdom Metazoa; phylum Chordata; class Amphibia; order Anura; family Myobatrachidae; genus Pseudophryne; species Pseudophryne corroboree. The sequence continues at coordinate 470,654,638 of NC_086447.1, read as the reverse complement.
GTACTATGTGCCATACACCCCCTAGTCAGTCCGCGGCACCTGTAACCAATCAAGAGCCACCCTGGGCCGCGTTCTCAAACCTACTGGGTACTCTAGTGGAACGCCTAATGCCCCTATGGGACCACCTGTACCATTACAGCCTCAAATAGTCCCTATGGTCAATCCGCCGTGAGCGGACAATCTGTCTAACCAGTTGCAGCAGTTGACTCATTCCTTAGACAAAAATTTACCCCAGGTCAATCCCGTGTCTCTGGGTCATCTAAGCGGGCTGCTTCCTCCTCACAATCCACAAATCTCCCAGATGTTTCATCTGAGGAGGTGGGGGAACATAATGTCCTGTCAGACACTGAATCAGGCGGTTGTGTCAAGGATTCTACATTGCAAGTTGATGTCTGTTCTAGTGGTTGCTATTAAGCAAATCCTACAAATTACTGATGAGGATTCCACTACTGTCACCAAGAAAACTGACATGTTTAAACGGCAGAAGGTGGCTAAATATCTATTACCCCATTCTGACCATTTGGTAGACATCAGGCAGGAACCCTGGTCTAATCCAGGGAAGAAAATCCCTCTCTCCAAATGGGCCGTAGCTTTCTATCCTCGCCCGGCAGAGTTATGTAACAAGTAGGAAAATTCACCGCCGGTGAATTCAAATGTCACCCGCCTAGTGGTGTCATCCACTCTGCCTGTCACTTCATTGAAAGAACCAACAGATAAGCAGATGGAGGGCTGCCTGAAATCTATCTACTCCCTGACAGGTGCTGTACATAGACCCACCATTGCTGCCTCCTGCGCTGCTAAAGGTATTGAAGCATGGGTTCAGGCATTAGAGGGAGATCTGCCCGAGGATATATCTGACAATGCCAGCCAATACCTGTCTCAAATCACCACCGCCTCTTATTATATTCAAGAGGCGTCCTCTGAGGCGGGTGTGTTGGTGGCCAAGGTGTCGACTACGTCTGTCCTGGCTCGCCGCATTCTGTGGTTGAGGTCATGGAAGGTGGACCTGAACTCCAAAAAGACCTTGGAGGTACTACCTTTTAAGAGAGACATCTTGTTTGGGGGAAGACTTAAATAAAATTGTATCTGAATTGGTGGCCTTTCTCCCAAATACTAATCCTTCTGCACAGAAGGCAAAAGGTACCACTTTTCGTTCCTTTCGATCTCAAGGGAAAGCAAAAGGTCAGGCATACCCAATCAATCTTGTGCTTCCAAAACCTGTCAGCCTGCTCCTAAACAAGACATGCCTGCTGCATGACGGGGTAGGCCTTCCCCTGGAGGACCCCAGGGTGGGAAGCCGACTTCTGCAGTTCACCCAGGTCTGGTTAAAGACCACTTCAGACGCATGGGTGTGAGAAGTGGTCAGTCACGGGTAAGCAGTCTCTTTCAAGAGACGTCCTCCTCGACAGCTTTGCACCACGGTCATTCCTTCGGATCCACTAAAGGCGCAAACTCTGCAGCAGGTTGTGAGTTCCCTCCTGGATACAGGAGTGGTAATGCCAGTGCCTTTATCCCAAAGGGGCAGTAGTTACTACTCGACTCTGTTTCTAGTCCCGAAACCCAGTGGGTCATTCCGTCCTATACTCAACCTCAAATCACTAAACAAGTTTGTGAGAGTGTCCAAGTTCCGTATGGAGACGCTGCGCTCAATTGTTCTGGTGATGGATCCCGGAGACTATATGGTATCCCTTGATATTCAGGATGCGCACCTGCATATACCTATTGCCAAGTCACATCAGCAGTATCTGCGGTGTGCTATTGGCAAGCTACACTATCAGTTCCAGGCTCTGCCATTCGGACTGGCTGCAGCTCCTCGGATCTTCACCAAGGTCCTGCCGTATCTGGACGACTTGCTGATCCTACAAACTCCTACGATGTCCTCCTCAGTCATCTACAACTGATGGTAAGCTTCCTACAAGCCCATGGGTAGCTCATCAATTGAAATAAATCCTCGCTGGTCCCAGCTCATAGAAACATAGAATTTGACGGCAGATAAGAACCACTTGGCCCATCTAGTCTGCCCCTTTTTTATTTTATCCTTTTAGGCAATCTCAACCCTTTAACCTTAATTCTTTGTAAGGATATTCATATGCCTGTCCCAAGCATGTTTAAATTGCCCTACAGTCTTAGCCTCTACCACCTCTGATGGGAGGCTATTCCACTTATCCACTACCCTTTCTGTGAAGTAATTTTTCCTTAAATTTCCCCTGAACCTCCCCCCCTCCAGTCTCAATGTATGCCCTCGAGTTCTAATACTTCTTTTCCTTTGAAGAATGTTTCCCTCCTGAACTTTGTTAAGACCCTTGATATATTTGAAAGTTTCTATCATGTCCCCCCTTTCCCTTCTCTCCTCCAAACTATACATGTTAAGATCTTTTAGCCTTTCCGGTAAGTTTTGTGATGTAGGCCATGCACCATTTTAGTTGCCCTTCTTTGTACACTCTCTAATGTATTTATATCCTTCTGGAGATAGGGTCTCCAGAACTGGACACAGTATTCCAAATGGGGCCGTACCAATGACCTATACAGTGGCATTATCACTGCTTTTTTCCTGCTACTGATTCCTCTCCCTATGCAACCAAGCATCTGACTTGCCTTTCTCATTGCTTTGTTGCATTGCTTTCCTGCCTTCAAGTCACTTGAAATAGTGACTCCTAAATCTCTTTCCTCCTCAGTAGTTTCCATTATAGTACCCTTGATACTATACTTAGCCTTTGGGTTTTTGAGACCCAAGTGCATGATTTTGCATTTTTTAGCATTAAACTGTAGTTGCCACGTTCTTGACCATTTCTCAAGCCTACCTAGGTCATTAATCATTTGTTTGACCCCTCCCGGTGTGTCTACCCTGTTGCATATCTTTGTATCATCTGCAAAAAGGCATATCTTCCCTTCAATACCATCTGCAATGTCACCAAGCTCAAAGCATGGTGCACCTGGGGGCACTGCTGGACACACAGTCAATGCCTGTTCCTGTCTCGGGAGAAAGTCCTGAAGCTTCAGGACAGGATAAGATGCTTCCTCTGTCGCCCCAGAGTGTCGATACACTCGGTGATGCAAGTACTTGGCCTGATGGTGTCGGCAATTGACATGGTAGAGTACTCTCAATTTCAATCCCGCCCTCTGCAGAGGTTAATCCTTTCCAAGTGGGATAGCCTACACCATCGGATCAGATCTCACATGATTATCTTGACTCAGGAGGTTCGTCAATCGCTGTCCTGGTGGCTCCAGGACCAGCGATTGAGCAGGGGCCGTCCCTTCTGGATCCCTGATTAGGTACTGCTGATGACGGATGCCAGTCTGCGGGGGTGCGGTGTTGGAGCAACACTCTTTTCGTTGGACCAAGGAGGAAGTTTCACTTTTCAGGGTTTAGCACACAGGGGTCAGATTGTAGTCCCTGTTAATAATGGGATGTGATCTGTAGTGTTAATTAACATTCTGCAAGAGTTTTCTGTGAAATCTCTTGCAATATGCTGAGTTCTCAAACTCTGTTCTCAGAACACCAAACAGTTCATGTTTTCCAGGTATCCTCACAGAATCACAAGTGACGTAATTAGTTCCACCTGTGAATCTTTCAAAATGTGTCGGTGAGTAATGAGTATACCTGTGCACCTGCTAGGTGACCTTGAAAACGTGAACTGTTGTCCTTAGGACCGAGTTTGAGAACATTTGTGCTATTAGTATATAGCCACAAACCATAACATTTTGCGGAAACTTCAGTTTCTACATAATTTTATGGTGAAAGAAAAGCTTGGTGAATAGGGCTTGTGTTATTTCTAAGTTATTATGTAGCAAAACTTTTTATTTATATTCATCAAACTGTGTTAAATATGCTTCTAAATTTTATCAACTGATGGATTTGTATGAAGGGTTAAAGGCACTCCAAAACCTTCTACCAAATCCCAGGTTAATAAACCTAGCTCTCTACAACATTGCAATAGGCTTGAACACCAATGACCGTGTTACCACTGACATTAATTAAGAACAAAAGCCAACATTGAACAAGAATTCCCTATTACATAAGGGATTTGCTGACAAGATGAGATATGTAAATTGTAACCTGAATTATATTTAAGATTGAAAAGGACAAAATTTTGCTTATCAAATACTTAAATGTAAAGTTGCTAACGATGAATAAAAAGAGATGCTTCAGAATGCAGAGTATCCTTAACAAATAATCCTACATGTGTGTGTGTGTGTGTGTGTATATATATATATATATATATATATATATATACAGTTTGCTATAAAAAAAAACTGCAGATCATTATCAAAGCTTTGTAAATAACATAACTGTTATGTTCATTACTAAAGAATACAGCTGATTTCAGTTGTCATGGGAGACCTGCTGACTTACTACAGCAAGACTTGATCAATTCTGGTATCAGCTGGTGTCCTAATGAATAGCAGGGACTGTCATGAACTTCTGTTTGATTTACAATTAGCTTCCCTGCTACTGTCCAGCTAACTTAAATCTGCAGAGAAACAAAGGCTCAGCTGCAGTCTTGCTTACTTTAATAGACTACTATCAGCAACATAATACATAGAGGGGATTTAATTTTGTTCTATTTCTAAATTAGCATGTTTTTTACCCCACTGTTAACATATCGGTTTACTCTCCAAGGAAAGAGTTTCTGATAAGGTAATAAGTGATAAAAAAGGCAAATAAAGCAATGTGTCCAAGACGTAATAACAAAACGTGTGTTGCTTTTATACCTATTCAATAGCCAACATATATGGCTTCCAAAAATAACAAAATATACTTGACAAAATATTAACAATGTACTAATAAACAGTCGATAGCAGAAACACACAATTATGGGTGATCCAGCATAAGATTAAAATGTATTAGCATTTAGGAAGCTCCAGGTGAGCCTAGGCCATTTTAACAACATTGTGGGCCCTAGCCAAAGCAATATACTGGGGCCCCTATTCACCCATTCACGGTAATAAATGAAATAAAATCATAAATTACCCTTCCTGCAGTCCCTCACCATCTCTCCATGCTTCCATACAATTAATGGTTTTCAGCACTCTGATTGGCGGATAACTCCAGCCATCCATCAGCGGGTATTCTTATAGCCATTCACTGTCTGACTGCAGGCTGGGGCGCAGATAGATAATACTTCCTGACCTATCTGATTGTGTGTGATTAACAATCAGAGTGGCTTGTCAGCTTACTCTACATGCCTCCCAAGAAGCTCCAGAGGAACCAGCTCGAGAGGGTCATATGACCCCGGCTCAGCCCAAGCCTGCTCGAAGTCCCCTAGAATTGTGGGGCCCTGGGCAGCTACCCAGTGTCCCTATATGTTAAAATGTCCGTGGGTGATAAATTGGCAATCTTTTAAATGCCACAATAAAACTTCTACAGATGCCTGCAAGTCGCAGGCTAATGCATTACCCCTTAGCGGTCTATTCAACCGATGTCGGATCTTTTCTGACAGAAAGCAGTAGTGCACGCAGGGGGGGTTTCTGAGTACCTGGAAACCCCCCTGATGAGCTGAATTTTCTTTTCTTTTTTGAGACAGACAGATGTGTCTCCGTCTCTGCAAATGCCGCAACCACGGACCAGCAGCAGCAACAACGGAGAGCTATGTACTGTAGCGCTCTGCTGAGGAAACAGAATGTCCGGTGGGAGCTGCTGGCTGTGCACAAACAGCAGCTCACTCCGTCCTCGGCCTCACTGCTCACAGACCTACAGTGACATGCATAAATGTATGAATGTGTGTGTGTTTTTATATATATATATATATATATATATATATATATATATATATACAGATGCTGGTGGATCGGCACTCCCCCACTGGGAAAAAGTGCTCCAGTGCCCTCTTGGTGAAGATTAATACAGCATATAAATGAAGCGGCACTCAGAGACTGAAGAAGACAAATTCTATTTCACTCAATGTGATCCCAACGTTTCGGGGTACGTACGCCCCCTTTGTCAAGGTGAACAATAAACATACTGTGTCAAACACATACCTTATGTATGGAAGAAGCCCGCCAGTGTGCATCTCCCGCTCGCCCGCGTCCACTCCTCGTTTCCGTCTCTCAGCATTAACGTCATCCACTGTGCACCCCGTGCGTGTGTGGTTGTTATGGTGATCCGACGCTTTGAACGGCCGGGCAGCGGGGCTGCATCAAACATATAAACAGTGTGCCAAACCATAAAAGAAAGTATGTAACAGATCCCAATCACCACTGAACAAACATTAGAGTGACAGCTGAGCGTGTAGACGTCTGTGTGCATTTGATACAGGGCTGTTAAACAGGAACATTACTCTAAGGCATGTGTTCCTACCAACACCTTTAATGACTTTAGATGGCATATTGAACTTCACCAGTACTCACGCAAGCTCAGGCGCCAAGAATTCTTCCAAAATTCGTCGAGCAAGGACCCTCCCCTTTCTGGTTTGGACACCGCACATCAAGTTTTTATCAGTCAGCGTCTTAAATCCACCTTCGATCCTGCCTCCACCAATGCCTCTATAAAGTCCTTTTCCAGGCTGATGGACGACTCTGTTCACAGGTATAATGGTGCTATGGCCACAACCTCTGTGCACCGCAATATGTCCAAGGCAGAATGAACGGCTTTAAAACAGCTAGTAGAGTATAAGGACATAGTTATTCGCCCTGCGGATAAGGGGGGAGGGGTGGTGATTCTTGACTTGGAGTACTATATTGAGGAGATACAGAATCAGTTGGCGGATATAACTGTGTATGAGGAATTACCTCGGGATCCATCGTTGGAATTTCAAAAGGCACTAAGAAGCACTTTAGATGCAGCCAAAGAGAGTGGCAAGTTGACACCAAAATTGCACAAGGCACTTATACAGGAACACCCCTTGGTACCTGTATTTATCACAGTTCCAAAATTGCACAAGAATGCACAGTTCCCACCAGGCAGGCCCATCATTGCCGCAAGAGAATCTATTTTTCAACCAGTATCAATTTTTTTTTAGATAGTATTTTGCAGCCATTGATTTTGAAACACAAGCACTTTATCAAGGATACCACCAGCTTCCTCAAACGGTTAAGTAAGGTTCAACAAGTTCCGATGGATACCTTGCTCTGTGTAGTAGACGTGGTGAGTCTCTACACGAATATACCACATGAGGCAGGCCTGAACGCCATGGAGATTTTTTTGATGAAAGAAGGAATGGTGTCATTGGATATCCCACTATTTTTGGATCTTCTGCGGATGACCTTGGAAAATAACTTTTTTCTGTTCAACGGTAAATTTTACCGACAGAGGACGGGGTGTGCGATGGGGAGCAATGTCTCCCCATCATTTGCCAATGTGTTCATGTTTAAGGAGGAGGAGGATGTATTCTTCACGGATGAGTCTATTTCACGCCACATCTTACTGTTCACCCGTTTCATTGATGACTTGTTCATCTTATGGACGGGAGGCAGTGAACTATTTAACTCCCTGATGCGATCTATCAATTCAAGACCAAAGGGTATTAAATATACTTACCAATCCAGTACTAGTTCTGTGAGCTATCTGGATGTTCAAGTGACCATCAGTGAGGGAACACTCCACACTAGTGTTTATAGCAAGCCAACAGACAGAAACACGTTGTTGAGGGCCAATAGTCATCACCCTAAGGCCCTCAAGGATGGACTCCCCCGGTCCCAAATGATCAGGGTCTCACGCATTATTAGTGACCGCACCACCCTAGAAGGGGAATTAGACAATATAGTATCCAAATTTCTTGAGAGAGGATATAGTCGACAACTTCTTGTGAAGCACAAGCATGATGTCATGCAGCTAACCAGAGAATACCTTCTTTCCTCAAGTATTCGACAACAGAAAGCGGTCATTCCTTTCATCTCTAAGTTCAACACAGCGAGTCCAGTGGTGCAGAGAGCATCAAGAGCCTTATGGCCCATAGTGGCCACGGATCAATCGCTTCCCTGCATCAACAGAGATCTCTTTCTACATCTCTTTTAAGCAGACCGCCTGGATGCTACAAGTGCATCAAATGCACAACATGTGAAAATATGACAGTGTGCTCAACGTTTAGGAACCCCCACAGTGATAAGTCTTATAGGATTAAATATGTCCTGACCTGTACAACCACCCACATTATCTACATTATCAGGTGCCCATGCGGACTACACTATGTGGGTAAATCAGTGAGAACACTGAGGGAGAGGATGGCTCTGCATCGTTCGGCGATTAAGCAGGCATTGGCAGGTAAAGATTCTGAGCAGCCGGTTGCCAGACATTTTGCCGTGGCGAAACATACCATAAATGATCTCCGACATGTGATCATAGACCACGTCCCCAAGCACATCAGGGGCGAGGACAGGGATGGCAAGCTCTTGCGGCTTGAAGCAAAATGGATTTTCGAACTTAAAACCACTAATCCAAATGGTCTTAATGAGAAACTGAGCTGGAATATTTTTCATTAACTTTACACTGGACGATATGTGGACTCATTGATAGTTAATGATCTAATTAGTTAACTGGTTGATTTATTTATGAGTTTTTGTCTGTAGGCCATTGTTTAAATGACAT